>NC_063157.1:7910000-8531267 GCF_020921035.1 Rhodamnia argentea | reverse complement strand
CTTGTGCCAAATCTCAGTGACATTCTCCTTAATTGAGAAGGCTGCCTGCTCCTCCTCCAATGGATTTAGAGCAAAACTTTTGCCTTTCATTCTTACTTTAAAGATTTCTTGGTTGGCTGCATCTCTAATTAGGCAAAAATTGTCTTCAAAGACAACTTTAAACCCTTTTCCAATTAACTGACCAACACTCAACAAGTTTTGTTGAATTTCAGGAACAAAAAGAACATCAGGAATGAACTTTGTACCTGAACAACAAGTTATTGCAACTGTTCCCTTGCCTTTAACTGAAATATAGTCGCCATTTCCAATTCTCACTTTGGTGATAGTGGTAGGCCTCAAATCACTGAAAAGCTCCTTATCATTGGTCATATGATTGGTGCAACCACTGTCAATCAGCCAGCTCTCACTTGCTTCACTGCCTGCAAAACACGTGGCTACAAAAAGTTGATCCTCCTCCTCTTGATCAACAAGTTTAGCCTCTTCTCCTTGCTGTGGATTTTTGTTTTTGCATATGATGGCTTCATGTCCTGTTTGATTGCATTTTCTGCATTTTGCATCAGGTCTTCTCCAACATTTGAAAGGTGGATGACCTTTTTTTCCGCAATGTTGACAGGGAGGATAGTTCCCTTTCACTCCAGCTTTCTTATCTCCGGCCTTGCTTTTGCTGCCCGATGTTGAACCTTCGCCTATTGCTTGAGTCTTCTTGCTTTTTTGCCATCTAAATTTGCCATCACCTTGATGCTTGGCTAATAAGGCTCCTTCAACAACTCCCTCTTGCCTCATTACACGTCTTTGCTCTTGTGCTTGCAGGGCACTTAAGAGTTCTGCCAGTGTGATTGCGGACAAGGTTTTCGTGTTTTCGAAGGTGGTTATTGTAGCCTCAAACCTTTCAGGCAGTGTCACAAGAATTTTTTCAACAATTCTTGAGTCTGTCAATGAAGAACCCAGCAACCGAACTCGATTGGCTATCCCGAGAAGTCTGTCAGCATACTCCTTTATGGTCTCAGTTTCCTTCATTTTCTGCATCTCAAAATCACGGATTAGATTCAACACCTGCATCCCACGAATTCTCTCATCTCCTTCATACTCAGACTTGAGAAAATCCCATATCTCCTTTGCCGTCTTGAGAGACATAATTCGAGAAAAAATGGTGGCTGAAACTGCAGCAAACAAGCAAGCTTTGGCCTTTGACTTCTTTGTCTTCTTCTCCTTATGAGCTTTGATCTGAGCCATGGTTGGATTGGCAGGAAGTGTAGGGATTTCATAATCTTCTTCCACTGCTTCCCAAAGATCCAAAGCATCCAAGTATGTCTCCATGCGTACTGCCCATATCTGGTAGTTATCTCCATCGAACACTGGTGGAGCAATTGAAGAGAGACCAGCTTCGGCATCCATGGCTTGTCAGACTCACACAGGTCCCTTAAGAAGAAAGCTCTGATACCAATTGTTGGTTTTTTAGTCAAGAGGGGAAAGACCACAGGCTTGAGAAAAGCGTATGGAAGGGAAGAAAACTTTTCTTCATAACTTCAGCAAACATTACAATTTAAAGGAAAGAACAATAACCAACCACTAACAACATGGCCCTACAAATAAGCCACAATCAACAGCACTAAAAACTTAACTGCTTCCTAAAGACTAGGACAACCATTTAACAAACTGAAATGACTAAAACATAAGCTGTACGTGGACATGTTTCAGTCCTGAAGCATATTCCTAACAAATTTCATAGCTTATTCGGGGCGTCAAGCACTGTACTTCCAAGGATTTGCCAGCTTCCATTTGGTCGCATACATGCTTCAACCGAGTTGTGAACACTACTTTGGATCCGTTATCGAGACCATGATGAGGAACTCCGATGTTCGAAAGGTCCAGCCTCCGCCATACATCATCAACCAATAACACAAACTTCTTCCGGGTCAAAGCATCGCACAGATGATGGACCCTCTCATCCCAGGACCATCAATCCCTGCTCTCATGTTGAATGTGTAGCCTTTTCCTTATGGCAGCTCGAATGCTATCTTCATTCACTTGTCTGGACACCACCACCAAAATAACGATACCAAATCCATGATTTGCGTGCAAAAGCTTCTCGTTGATCCTTTTCATGAGGGTGGTCTTTCCCACACCGCCCCTTTCCGTACAACCCAATCGATCCTATTTGGTTTTTGTCCACGAGCCATTTCCACACTTTATTGAGGGAAACATCAAGCCCCACGGTCTTGTCCATAGGCGTCTTGAGCACTTGAGGGGGAGGCAGTGGTGACGTGAAATCTCCGAATTCTCCTTTCTCATGTTGGAGCTGTCTCACTTCATTGAGAACTTTTTCCCCAATGTACAGCTCGAGAATCTGAGATATTTAATTTGGTCACGTTCCTCGGCTTCCCGAAGCAGTTGATCTACTCTGCCGGCAAATTCTTGCACCTTGCCTAACCAGTTCGCCACTTGATTCGGGCGCTGTGCACCTCCTTCTTCTTCTTCTTCACGTTCCACCGTTGCCTTCACATCGTCGGGGTCGAGCCGAGAAAAATCTGTCCTTTCGACAATGCCATCCAAGAAAAGGTTGAGCCAAGGAAAAAAAAAGGGAAGGTATGATGAAAAGTCTCATTAAGAAGCACCCTGAGGAGTATGAACTAAGGCAAAGAATATCAGTGACCTATTATGTTTCTTCGATTCGAAGCAATGCTCGTGTTCTTCTTCGTGCTTTTGTCTATGGACTGTGTGGAAGGTGATCAATGATGTCCAGAAGCAAAGAATTATTCTATTTCTTTCTAATATGCGAAATAATGTAATCAAATGTAATCAGCTGTTCATTTACTTTTCATAATTCGACAATATGGGTAAACTACAATTAGAGTTGGTTTAGTGTTTACTTTGTGATCGTAAAAATTCTGACGGCATACCCTATTTCACTCTTGTTAATGTAAAAAGGCTGAAACCTTTGAAAGTCATCTTACATTGATAGATAGATTCTCTTACACACACACACACACTTGCCTTTTTAGAAGTCCGCCGGCCATCTACGGGGATTTCCATTTGCACCCAATTTGCAATTCACGACTCACTTTAAATGTACACGTCATTCCGCAGACATCAATTATAGAATTCAGTATTCTTAAAATTGGTCGGTCCCCCTTGTCATACTAGTCACTTTCACTTCTCTCTCAGAATTTTGGAAAAAAATACAATCGTTATTATTTCACAATTACTTTATCGTAAATAATTGAAACTTAAAAACGTAAGTTGCATGCAATCTCAACCACTATGTTTTCTTTAATTCATTTGTTGATCCATAAATTTAATGTCTAAAGGGTTCTATAGTAGAAATATTTTATATATCTTATGGAGAATATAATTAGTAAAGTAACGTCGCATAAATCCATTTAATTACAACTAAATTGAATTAAAATTTGAATGTTAAGAAGATAAGATTGCAATTTGAAGCGTGGAATTGTTTCCTCATTACATTTAAATTGTAATTGACAAGAACAAAAATATTTGGACAAAAATTATTTCTTTAATAAATTTTACAAATAGAACGAACAAAAAGAATTGAAGTAATATAAATTCATTTTATTGCTAGTTCAAGAAGAATCTTTGAAAATTAAATAACCAATAACATATTTTATAGATAAAATAAACTCATCATAATTTGCAATAGGGTAAAGGACATTACAAGTTTCGTAACTTTAGAACGACGCTCAATTCATTGCCACAATTGTTTTTTTTTTTTAACCACTCGAGTGTCTTAAATTCTAAAAAACGTTCACTTAAGTTACCATAACTTTCAATCAATCGCTTAAGTGTTGTTACTTTAGAAAATTTTCATCCAAGTGCCAAAAATCCAACATAGCGTAGCACCCATGGTAAACGTTCTCTAAAAAAATTATGGCACTCAAGTGATCAATTGAAAAGTCATCTTGCACTCAAGTAATCGAAAAAAAAAAAAGCCATGGCTCTCAAATGAGCATCACAAAAAAGTTGTAACACTTGTGTCTTTTTCCTTTGCAATATATTGATATTTTATATAGGAAAAAAGTTAATAATGAATATTTTATCAAGAAAAAGTACTCATCAACGAAGACAAGAATAATCGTTTATTGATAAATTTTCATTATTAACTTTAGAAAATGTATGCTATCCATGTTATTGAGCATTAACTTTCCACTCAAACGTGTATTCATCTTTGTATCGTTGTATGGTATATTGGTGATTACCAGACTTAACATATCAATGTTTATGCCAGGTCCCTAAGCTACTTATTCGTTTATTGTTCTAGAGCTTCACTTATCAAGGTTTATTTCATGACCAAGCCTCATTTGATTTAAATTTATCAATTCTGAAGGAGAGTTTTAAATGCTTCAATGTGTAAACACTTGTCCCACTACAAGTGGGTTTGGTTGAGTTTGATTTGTAAACAAAATTTCGATGACATTCGCTTTCTCACACACACATACATCTTACCCAAAAGGTCACTTCCTAAAATTGAAGGTCCCCACCCTCAAGCAACCTAACATATGAAGGGTGGTTAAAACGGATGGCCAGTTGGTTTGTCGTCGTAACCACACGACTGATCCTGCTTGTTTGTACAACAAACAAAATTGTGTCTTTTCCTTATCCCACGTAGGAAAAATGAGAAAGTGTGAGACACTTTACAAGTAAAAGCTATTCTGGCCTTTCAATTGGAGAAATGGATTAAGTGGGCTCAACCCCACCATATTCGCGGGTGCGCGATTATTAGGCGCACTTTGCAAGCTTGCACTAACGCGGATCAGAGTCTATTGTGTCCCAGCAAATCAAACAGTCATACTGTTCATAAAGGAGTTGCAACTATTTTTTATTTCAAACAAACTTTTTAACTATGTTTAATGTTTATTAGGGGGTCTTACAACCTCCGAAAAGGAACGATCACATTTACATTTTATTCAGATCATATACGCTCCCGCAACAAGCCAAATTCGATGAAAACGAGAGATGGTGACACGACGATCCGGAGAAATTGTAGGGTCGAGCGTCATGAACTAGTCCCACCAAGACGTTTCCCGCCGATGACACCCCTACATTCGAAGAAAACCCCCCAAGCAACTGCGGCAAAGGCTCCACGGAGAAGGATGTTCTGTTTCTGGAGGACAATTCGGCTCGAGATCGACGTCAATGGTGTCAAGAATGCCATTCGCACCACTCGCCGACGTGAGGAAGAGATGTCTAGGGCGAAGGGAAGTTTTTCAGGTACAACAACCCATTCAAGTACGGCAAGGCGAGAAATCAGCAATTCATAGACTTCCTCCATACGCTACGCGCACTGCGTTGTCAACGACCATTGGGTCGATGAGGAACGTGAATTATGTCATCGAGCCTCTTAGGTTTAAGAAGATGTCAACTCTCTTAGATTCAAGGTTCAAGTTGAAGGGGGCTGAAAATTTTCTTATTCCATAGTACGAAAATTTGGGACTAGATGAGGAGGTTCAAATGGAGCAGATATCCGTGACGGTGAGGAATTGACCCTACAATATGTATGCTACACACGCTAGTCGATTCGATACAACTAGTTCCAACCCACGGAAGGAGACGGCGCCTTCATCAAATACTTCTCAGAAATTTTTATGATCTCTCGATTTATTAAGAAGAACACCCCTGCAAACTTCTGCTAGCTCTTCGTCTTCATCTACCAATGAATTCGAGATATACAAACTACTCCAAGTGCTTTAACAGAGTTGACGAAGACAATGTCGACGTTTTGAAATGGTGGAAGAAGAGAGTCGCCGGTTTTCCCGCTCTTTCCATCATGACCCATGACTTTTTATTGACCCCATTGGAGTCTATGGTACCATCAGTCCACATTCAGTACTATCCAACGGATCTTGGAAGACTATAGGTGTAGTATGTGCGAAAAATTTAAGTTTGTGGTAGGGTATGATTGGCTTTTGCAAGAATTGAGTTTAGCCAATTGTGATCTACTGGCCCCAATGGAGTCTATGGTACCATCTATCCACATTCAATAATGGTCAACGGGTCTTGAAAGACTATAGGCGTATTATGTCTCCGAAAAAATTTAGGATTGTGGCAGGGTGTGATTGTTTTTTTTGCAAGAATTGACTTTAACCAAACTTGCCCGACATGAAGCCGACATTGTATCATCTGAATCATGGTGAGGAGCACGACGTCAAAGGTGCCGAATATCTGGAGTTACAAAAACCTGTATGTGCACATAGCTCGTTTTCTAGCTTATGTTTCTTGGCAGCTGTCCGTCTAATAGTAGCTGTATTAGGATTATTAGAAATTTTTCGTGATGAGCATACTGGGAAAATATGTCAGAAAAAAAAAATCGACTTCATTGCTATGATTAGAGACACCATTATATCTCAATTTTTTTTAGAAAACTACTTGTTCTTGAGCCGAGCCAACCGTGCCGAAGCTTGACAAACTAGCCGTGTTACGGGAGAATTCCGTCCGCGACGCTGCCCGGTGGCCCGGCGTAAGGACAAGCAATGCTATCCTGGATGTTGCCCTCCCTCCAGCTTCAGGACAAGCAAACGAAATCCTGTTTTTCCGTTATTAACTCTTTGGAGACCTCAACCCGCAATCTCATCCTCTCCTCCATGCAACCTCCACGTGTCGTAACATTAACCAGTGCCCATAAATATCCCACCTCTCTCTCTCTCTCTCTTCCCCGCAAATCTGGAATGCCTGTCCGAACAAGTATCATCAGTCACCTCTATCTCTCTCTATGTGAAGCAAGCTGAAACCTTTCTTCATCGCCATGAACTCGAGAGCCTTCCTCTGCTCCTTCTCGCCGCACCCTGATTCCCTCCTCAAGCAAAGGACTTCACTCGGTCCGCCGCCGCCGCCGCCACCGCCGAGGAAAGGCTTCGCGTCAGCGACTCGGTTCCAGTGCCGGGTCCGATTGATCTCGGGGGGGCGATGCTGCACGTTCCGGGTCTCGGCCCGAAACCCTGGCTTGAAGTCGGAGCAGTACGAAATCTCGGAGGTGCAAGAGTCGGCGAAGTTCAAGAACGGCCAAGACGAGGAGGACGGGGGTATCGTTCCTTGGTGGGAAGAGTTCCCCAAGAGATGGGTCATCGTGATCCTCTGTTTCTCGGCCTTCTTGCTCTGCAACATGGACCGAGTAAAGCCTCTTGTCTCTCTTCTTTTTGCTTATCCCTTACTCTGCTTCCCAGTATGGTGGCTATGGCTACACACAAGAATATGCTTCCTCAGTTTAAAGTTGTCACGGGAGGGGGACAAGTATTAGAAGGGAGGCGATTACTCCTGGAAAAATTATTCGTTTCAAGCTAACGAAAGAAATTGATCAAAATGATAGGCATGATCATTCTAAGATGTTGCTACTTTCTGTCTTGCTTGCTTCATTTGATGTTGGTGAATGTGCAATCTGGAGAGTAACCTTTGTGCTGTTATTGTTCTCAAGAAAAACCCATTTGACGAAGGCAAGTGCAGATTCCTCTGCGGTATTGTGGCCCGTACAGCTGTAATTTGAGACGCGAGCTGCTAATTGACTCGACCTTTGAATTTTGTTTAGATTATGTGTCGTTACCTGGGCTATCAATTGAGTCGATTCACTCTGCCTATTTGAGAAAATCCCAGTTCCGTTGGATTGTCTTCTATGGGAATTGTATGACATTACTAAATCTACTAAGTGATGTTACATTACAGAACTTGTTTGATAAGTTTCTTTAAAGGCGGTGTCTTTATTGTCGGGAGCATTAGTAGGTAGGTTAGTCAAAGTTTCACTACTTGTGGTATCTTTGTTCTATTAAAATGGAATAATCATGTGGAGGGTGAATTCACGTGACTTCTCCAATAGTCCCTAGAGATTTGGAAGCTCTAAGGACGTTAGTTTTGATCTCTTTGAAGAGCTGTCTCATATCTTAAGTTTCTCTTAATCTGATAGTTTGGATCCATTGCTCTCGGGATTTATTTTTTCTTATGTGATACTCTTCACTGCAGTCATTCACTTTGACCACATTCTAAGCATGTACATTATATTCCAAGAAAACAGAGCTTTTTTATTTAGCATCTTTATACAGATCTGCTTTGGCAGGTAAACATGAGTATTGCTATACTTCCCATGTCTGCAGAAAACAACTGGAACCCAACCACTGTTGGTTTGATACAGTCTTCCTTTTTCTGGGGCTATCTCCTCACCCAGGTAAAGAAACTTCTTTGATAAAGTTAAAGACTATTGAGCTTTCCGTGGTTCCTTTTCTTCATTATATGCCTGCAACAATTTTGATTGTCTGGATAAGCCTGCTAGAAACCAAGTGCTCCTTTCTTGGTCTGACTCCAGTTTTCAATGACAGATTGCCGGCGGCATTTGGGCCGACACTGTGGGTGGGAAACTTGTCTTGGGATTTGGGGTAGTTTGGTGGTCCATCGCAACAGCTCTCACTCCAGTCGCTGCTAAACTTGGGCTTCCTTTCCTGCTTGTCGTCCGTGCCTTTATGGGAATTGGCGAAGTTAGCTCATTGTTCTACTTAATCTTTTTCTTTCTTCCTATGCTGGCGAGAATAGATAAGAACTACATCTAATTTGTGAAACCGAATTTGGTATTTGGCACAATTCTGTGTATAGTTCGTGGGTTTGTACTGGATACAAACAGTAACAATGTTTTTAGGTGTAAAAACCATTTTTAACGATTATGCCCTCTCTGCTCAACATAACTTGGTTTCCCCCCCACATCTGTTCAGGGTGTCGCTATGCCTGCAATGAATAATATCTTGTCGAAGTGGGTTCCCGTATCAGAGAGAAGTAGATCACTGGCACTGGTCTACAGTGGCATGTATCTAGGATCAGTCACTGGCTTCGCCTTTTCGCCTTTTTTGATACATCAGTTTGGCTGGCCATCAGTCTTCTATTCTTTCGGTTCTCTGGGAACATTATGGTTCGCAACCTGGCTAAATAAGGTGACTCCTATTTTTATTCCGAGAGATGGATTCCTTTATAATTATGCTGCTGGATGAGATAAGATCTTTCGAGAGCTTTATCACTGAAATTTAATTTCGGGAGTTCTCGTTGCAGGCATACAGTTCACCTCTCGATGATCCTCAGCTGCGGCCTGAAGAGAAAAAGCTGATTTTAACCAACAGCATTCCAAGAGAACCTGTGACTACGATACCATGGGGTTTAATACTGTCGAAACCACCTGTATGGGCCCTCATAGTGTGTCATTTCTGTCACAACTGGGGGACATTTATTCTTCTCACGTGGATGCCGACATACTATAATCAGGTAAGTTTTTGAATCATCCCTTGACATTTTTACTCACTTGATAACTGATAAGATTACTGATATGATAATTGGTCAACCAATGGATAATCATGGGCCATCTTTGTTCAATAACTGACATGCTTTGATTTCATCTATCCCTAAAATGATATCAGGTGCTAAAGTTCAATCTCACAGAATCGGGGCTTTTATGTGTATTACCTTGGCTTACAATGGCGTTTTCTGCTAATCTTGGAGGTTGGATTGCGGACACTCTTGTCAGCAATGGCTTATCTGTGACTACAGTTCGCAAGGTACCTTGTTCTAACACTTCATGTCTTAGAATTAGGAGAGCAACAGCAGTTTGGGAAGATCATAATGAGAATAATAAGAATGAAAAATACTGAACATGTTTCTCATTGATAAAGTATGCTCAATCTTCGACTTCCCGGGACATTGTACTTTAATTGGCTATTTCTTATAGTAAGAAGTCCTTTAATCAATTGCATATTGTTTAGTTTAAGCCATGTTATTATTAGCTTCTCTTGACTTCTTTCTTGTGCTTTGCCTTTTAAACAAATCACGTGTATTGATCCGGCACCAGCTTGCATTGTATCATGCAGATCATGCAGTCAATTGGATTTCTTGGACCTGCTTTTTTTCTTACCCAGTTGAGCCATGTTGACTCTCCTGCAATGGCTGTTTTATGCATGGCCTGCAGTCAGGTTTGCCTCCATCTCATTGTTAATGTGTCGATGTTTAACTGTAGAAGCAAAAGTGAAATATTGGTTACATGAAAACTTCACTTCACCCATCAGAAGGTTTTCTTAGATCACTTCTAGTCACTTCTTCCTTTGCCATTATGAATGCTTCTTAGATCCCTCTCGTTTCTTTCCGAATCTCATGCAACTCGCATTAGCATGTCTTTTGAATGATCTATTGTGGGCTCCAGTACATTGCTAAAGTTGCCCTTTTATCCGATTACTTTGCTAGTCAGGATGATCATCAAATTTGCAGCTGTTATTTCATCGTTTCTTTTAAGGAAGAGAAGGCATCTAATCTCTTTCCTTCCATTGATTGTGACATTAGATTAGTAATGTAATGGATATTCATTGAAAAACTTTAGGTTGATCTAATCTGATATCTTGTATTTTAATCTGCTTGTGCAACTTTGATTCGATCTGCTTTCATGGTATGAGACATTTTCTTATAATAACCAGTCATAAACTCTTTAAGCAGGGAACTGATGCATTCTCGCAATCTGGTCTGTACTCGAATCATCAGGACATTGCTCCCCGCTACTCCGTAAGTAGTATTTCTTCATAATTCATCTTCGTTAATTTCAGTAGAAGGGTACTCCACTCTGCAGCATTTGGAGATAAATCCTGATCCTGGCGAGGTCCAACTAGAAACGATGTTCGACTTCTTCTGACCATCTCGGGGGCTCAGCACCAAAGTCCAATGTTGCTAGTGCAACCGTATTGTTTTCGTAATGCCCCAGCTAACATCTTTATTTGGATTCTCTTGACAGGGAGTACTGCTTGGTTTATCCAATACTGCTGGCGTGTTGGCCGGTGTTTTCGGGACAGCTGCGACGGGCTACATCTTGCAACATGGTCTTTACCTCGTCCTCACTGAGAATTTTAGCTACCGAAAATGTAGTGTTGATAAAATTGTTTGGAAAATATTTCAGATCGCCTTACAGTCTTTCTCCTTTCTCTGCTTGCAGGGAGTTGGGACGATGTTTTCAAGGTCTCAGTTGGGCTTTACTTAACCGGAACCGTCGTGTGGAATCTTTTCTCATCAGGCGAGAAGATTTTGGACTGATCGGTCGGCTATTCGATCATCGACTGGCGACGCACCAATCATCCTGCATCTGATCAGTAAAGAGAGACTTGGATAAGGAGCAAGAGAAACCGATGAGACCGGAAAAGGCGGGACGGTAGCGTGGTGGTTGATGCAATGTCTTTGCTGAAGCCTGAAGAACTTGGTAAAAGCATTTGAGAGACCAAAACGATGGAGCCTGGGACCAGAACTTCGCTAAAAATTGCTGGCTTACGTGCCTTGTCCTATCGTTCATTTGACTTTGCCATGGCATTACACGAGCGTAGGAGGAAGAATAACATGAGATTGTCCCGATACAAACTTCATGAATTTAACGTTGTATATACGAACATCAATTTTTGTATGTCAGTAAATTTAACGTTGTATACAAACTTCTGTAACTTGCATTTTGCTCAAAGTGGTTTTCCGTATGGGCCTCATGCTGGAGGTCTTATAAATACTTTTTAAATTCCATTAGTTAGTTGTCGAAATACTTATACGTTGTATTTATACTCGACAAGTACATCTAAATGTACGGAAAACGCAACGTAGAAGGCAAAATCATCACAATGACAATCTTTTTTATGTTACAAGTATACTCATCAAGGAAATCTAAGCACTCCAATCACATGAAACGACGACGAATGACAAGGACAGAACCAATAACAAATTTTCACTGTGGGTGTGTATGCATGAATTTTACCATATGGAGATGTAATGAACACCCTGTACCGCAAAATCAAGTGGAACGACCTTATTAACGCCTTCACAAGTTCAAGCCACAACCGTGGCGAAGTTTGTGAGTTCATCCACGCCTTCGAGGCCCCTATGCTGGGGCGGCGAGTCCCTGGGCCGGGCCTACGAGAGCCCGTGGGCGCAAGTAGACGCGGAGCCCGTTCTTCATGAACAAGGTGAGCGACATCTTCTGCTCCACCCGGTGGCCGGGGACCGGCGACAGCACGTAGCGGAGGAGCACCGCCGAAGCCACCGACTTCATCTGCAGGTACGCGAGGTCCTTCCCGAGGCAAGTCCTGGGCCCGGCGTTGAACGCCACGAACTTGTAACCATCCTTGGGCGGCTCGAACTGGTCGCCCTCCGGCGACAGCCACCTCTCCGGCTTGAACTCCAAGCAATCCTCGCCCCATATAGCCTTCATCCTCCCAACCGAATATATGGAGTATGTCACCGTCGATCCTGCAGGCACGAACGTGCCGTCCGGCAAGACGTCGTCGGAGACCACATGCTTGTAATCTTCGGGCACGGAAGGATACAATCTCAGAGTCTCGGCCAATGCGGCTTTCAGATATATCAATCTGCAAGGGGTAAAAATTAGAGGAATTGTTTGTACAAGGTAGATTCGATGAAGTAAACTAGTCGCATTCATGACGTGTCATTGAATAAATCAATCTTCGTACGCTGAGGTTATTCTATATTTGTGTCATTGCCCATATTAGGTCTCATTTTTACTTTGTATTATAAGTTTATACCATGAATTTACCATCTACCTGTCTGCCTCATCGAAGACCAGCGGGTCCTCCACCCACTTGGCCGGTTCGTCACCGCGTGTCTCCTGGAGCACCGTTGTGATCTCCCGGATAATCTTCTCCTCCACGTCGGGGTTGTTCATCACCAGCCAGAAGAACCAGCTGAGGGCGACGGAGGACGTGTCGCGCCCGGCGAGGACAAAGTTGAGCGCGATGCGCTGGAGGACGGAAGTGGGGAACAGGTTCCCGTCCACGTCGCGCTTCTTCAAGAACCTCGACAGGAGATCGTCAGACGGAGCCTCTTTCCTCGCCTCGATGGCGTCATTCATGTAAGTCTCGACGACCTCGAGGCTCCTCTGCAGCCTCTTCTCCGAGCCGATAGCGAAGACCTTCTTCAACCTCCACAGGAAGCTCGGGTACAGCAACCTCTCGAGCGTCGCCTCGGTGGCGGTGTCGAAGGCGATGGCGAAGGGGTTCTCCGGCATTTCCGGGGACAAAGTCTCGGGGTCCTTGCCGAACGTGAGTCCGCATATGTTGTCGAACGTCAAACGAAGCAACAGATCTTGCAAGTCCACCGAGGTTTTATCTCGAGCAGCTTTGTCCAAAATCGTCCAAAGGCGCGACTTTATGGTCCGGCTGACCCACCGGGCCATGGCCTGCCTGAGTGTCCGGGTCGTGAACTCGAGAGCCGCCGTCTTCCGCTGGATCAGCCAAGTGTCCCCGTCGCTGTTGAAGATCCCCTGGCCCAGCAAGTCGTGGAAAGCAGCCTGATACGTCGGGCCCTTCGGGTAGTTGTCAAACCGGGTCCGGAGCACGTGCTCGATGTTCTTGGGGTGGCACGTGACGGTGTATAACCCCTGCCGGCGGGCCACGAAGGGGAGCGCGACCGTGCAGGTCTGGTACGTGGCGGAGCCGCCGGCTGCACGGAGGTTGCTGGCGATCCAGTCGTGGATGCACCGGCGGTTCGAGAAGAGGGCGGGGAGGCTTCCCACTAGCGGCCACGCCTTGGGGCCGGTCAGTGTCCGGGCCAGAAGGCAGAACCAGAGGAGGTACGCCAAAGCGGCAGCCGCCACAGTGAAGAGAATGAGCGGGATCTCCATGATTGATCAGAGAGCAGATCAAATTAGAGACTAAATTGCAGTACAGAGTCTCGGGTAGCGAGTGGGCGAGAGAGAGGAGGGTTATTTTATGGGTTATATAGAAGGTCATGTCTTTACGATGGATCCTAAGACTAGGAGCAAAATGGAAAATTTTAGGAAGGAGTTGTTGAGACTTTCTTGACGAATCTGAACAACGACGCTCACCCATGGCATTGGAGGATTGGGAGTGAGTGGTGGAGAGATTTCCCGAGTGGTACGTGGAAAGAAACACATGTTTAATTAAAGATTTAATGATACGTTTGTGATAAATTTATCTCAAACTAATTTTTTGATAAAAAAAAATTTCAAATTGGTACACTTATGACGAATTTATTTTACCCACAATTAGTTTGCATTAAATTTTACCGTCTAATTACTCGGTTAGATGACACATTATAGTTGACGGATGTACTAATCTAAAATTTTTACTTACTGTTTGTCATAGGTGTATCACTTTAGAGTTTTCACTATATAATTGCTAAGTTAGATAATACGGGTCGATTGACAAAGATCGGTTCATGGATTTTGTGACGCTCCAAATTCCTCATGAATTTCCGCTTGAGTGGATCCAACAAGGATTCACACATCTTCATTTTGGGGCCATCAGACTTGCTCTTTCTTTCATGAACTGGTCGAACCGTCTTTTTCTTCTGCATTTTTCTTCAATGGCAATATGAACGGCTTGCTGTATTTCTCCGAGTGTAGATTCAAGGAGAAGGAGCTCTGATGGGTGTATTAGTCCGGGGTTTTTACCCTCTGTTTATCACAGATGTACCACTTTGAGGTTTTTCGTGGTACTAATTGAATTTAACGAAAATTAATGATGGGTAAATTTGTCACGGATATACCGGTTTCGAAGTTTCAGTGGTGAAAAAATTGATTTGGGATGATTTATCACATGAATACTAATTTGAGAGTTTTTCGTAATATTTACCTTTAATTAACTACGTTCTGCAAAGACCTTTCTTATTAATGAGTGTTTCAATGCACCGTTTTAAGTATATTTGATTTAGAATAACTCAACCTTCAAGACGCTATTGTGCATTAACATTACAAGGGCAATCTGTGCGTCAGCTCTTATGACACTCGTTAACAAAGCCCATTCGTAAATTAGAAAATTAGGACTTCTTTTGTTAAATATATGATTAGCAAACGTGCAATCTGTGCTTCCAACTGCATCAATTCTTCTTCTTTTTCTACGCAATGTTTCATGTGTACACATCAACGATATCAATGTTCTTTCTCCTCTTTTGAAGAAAAAATGTCGCAAGAGATCTGGGCTATCGCTTTAAGGTCTTCTTCCCTCAAAATTCAATCTTCAATACTTCGCACACATCGAGTAATTATTGAATCAATCCAACCTCTCTAAGGTTTTGGTTTGATGGTGTATGGTATGAATTTGTCCCCTAACTAGACTTGTTTATTGGTAATTACACATGCTTGATGAACAATTTGACCCTCTTACCTGTGAAATGGGCGCTTATAAAATGTGAAGATTGTACATTAGCATTACATATACGACGTATGACAAGATTTAATCAAATGAGTTTTTATTTTTTGTTTTTTTGGTCAAATAATCAAATGAGTTTGAAAGGCTTTAGATCAGAAAGGAGAATCAATTACCCTAAGCTCATTCGTATTACTGGTGATTAGTTTGAATTATCTATGACACTATTACGTTCCATCTCGATACGAAGTAGAACTTTCTTAAATATATATCCAACTGAAAACCAAATCAGAATCCCCAGTTACTTATAAAAGCTGTAAATTTAACTTGCTATTTGTCGAGCCTTTTTGAAGCGCGACGTCCTCGTCCATCCAAATCGACATTTCTCACCGGTGAACCGTTGTCATTCACAAGAAAATAAGTGGTCCCCTTGTCTTCTGGTACGGTGATTGACTCGGGTGGATTAGATGACTCAAAAAATAATCTCTCATGCGCGAGTGCTTTAGGGTGCATTTATTTTAGTGAAGGTGTTTTACGGGATTAGGTTTCCAGACTTTCATCCCATTTGGTTCACCGAAAATGACTTAATTAAGAGAAAACACTTTGCAGTCAATGGAAAACTTATGCACAAGATTAAGAAAGTGAATTCCTCAATCTATAAGATGTGAAAGCACCCGCTAAAATTGCTCCTATCAATTTTTTTAAATTTTTCAATATTTAATATTTTATTTTATTTTTTATCTTCTTTTTCTTTTCTTTGCTTTTCTTTCTTTTTTTTTTTTTTTTTCTCCAGTCACTAGGCCTTGGTGACGGCTGGTAGGCTCGAGCTCACCCTTGGGCGGGGAAGGAAGAAGGAAAAAGAAAAAGAAAGAAAAAATAAAATAAAATAAATAATTCAAAAAAAAAAAATTTTGGCCCGAGATAAAAGTGATGAGATTGAAATTGTTTTTCAAAAGAAATCCAAACATCACAAAATATTTTCGGTCACATATCGGCCTAACAAACAAAGGAAAACGAACCATTTCCTCTGGAAAAACGATTTCTCGGAAAACATTAGCTGTCGTTTGTTGTCCGGTGCCATGGAGATTGTAGGGTCTTCATGGGGGGGCCGACGAGAGGAAACCAAACCACCGACTCCAACGAAGCCACTCTCCTTCTTAAAATTTTCTGACCGGAAAACGAAGAATCCTCCCATATGCGCTGTCATGTGCTGCGTACCGACTCTCAGGTTTTCCCTCTTCTATTTTTTTCGTGTCTGCAATATCGAGATCGTGGTTTGGTAGGAAGTCCATTAACTATCGAACCAGAAATTAGCAGCTCTCGAAAATGCTCTGCATCTTTCTTCCAGTGGGAGAAGCAATGTCGACCATCCATGCGTGCATCCACAGGGACTTTTCTTGATCATGGGGTTAATCCAAAAGAGCAAGAATCCCCATTCAATATTGCTTTGCCAAAAAAATTCTCAGCAACCCCCCTCCGCTTTGGCTTTTCTTGATCATGGGACTTTCTTGACCTCTCTTCTTGCCACCCTTTCTGCCATAAACTTGAAAGAGAGAGGAAGAGGAGAGAAGTTTTAGTAGTTAGAGACGGTGTACCCACATTGAGAAATTAGGGTTTTTCCGCCCCAACCCCCCCTTCAAAACATGGGAGATGGATGTAATCGAAGACCCCATTAAAAGGAGTTCGAACCCTCTTGTGCAAGCAAGACATGAAAGGTCATGAACGTCACCCTTTGCCCTTCCTTAGGGTTTCAGCCATCTCCAACCTCATTTTATTTCCAAATTGAAAGGAGTTTTCTCCCTTCAATTTCCCATCTTTCTTTTACTCATTACGACAAATAGAAGGTGCCAAAACTATACTCAAGTCCCATCTATCGTCGCCATTAAGAATGACTTCCAGTTTCTCGTGACTTGATGGAGAAAACGCCTCTCTAGTCTAGACTATAAATGACGGGGAATGGAAGTGATTTTCAACTACCTCGAATTATTATTATTATTTTTTTTTTTTGTTGAATGGAAAAAAGTTAGTATTATTAAGGGTGAACGATGCCCAAATATCGCTATGTCGATGAACATAAGCACTAATTATACGTTTAGGTGACTCTAATGCAATCCGTTCAATTTTTCACCTACTTCAAAATGTACTTCGCATTGAGTTCTTAATCGCCATTCGTTTACACCTTCATAACTTCTCTCGTCGTTTTCTTTTATGTACCTCAATATGCGTACGTGCCTTTTCTAAATATCGAAAAGCAGAAGGACATTGAAGTGCCTGAATGGGTACCCCACGCAACATTTACCAAGAGACGCCGGTAAATTCCACATGCAATTTGGTTATTGAGGACTGATTTTGATAACTATGCATACGAAAACATTTAAAGTCAGGATTCTAGTAATGTATAGAAGAAGTTGTCGAACCGCACGATGCATGTAAGAAGCTTCGCTTGTGCTATATAAGAGTCTGATGAACCGCCAGACATCTTTGATCTGCTTGGATTGAAGATCTATTTAATGTTTCTCGGGGACTGTTTTCTTTCCTTGGACGAACTGAACGAATAATGCGGAGCTTGACGATGACGTTTATGGGCCCTTAGAAAATTGCCTCCTTCCTTCTTGCCTCGAAAGTAAAACAGCCCACAGATTTAGGGTTTTGGTCTTTTGAGGATCAAATTGAGTCTAGGGTCGACATTTCATGATAAGAGAGAAGCAGCTCGACCCCGTCTAGGATCAGAACATTTGTGACCGATCGCTCTTTCTTAGCCTAGTGCCGAAAGAATCAGTTACTCGGACCATCTATATCTCAACCTAAATCGATTCCTCCCAAATCCCTAACGACGGTGAATATTGAGTCACGCATAAAGCGCATCACGATAATTGCCGACGAGCATGGCTAGAATCCGGCCGTGAAATTGTATAGAATAACTCCTCTTCTGCTGGCACCGGTAAAGTGTTATGGCGGCAGTCACAGGCGTTGCCTAAAAAAGGCAATGAAATTTCAAGACATAATTCACCGGTGATAGTCGGAGGCGAGCATCGGTCCCGACTCAACTAGAGTACCAAGGCTGATACGGCGGTCACGTAGGTTCGTGGGTAAAATATCTGGGAACGACTTATTTCTTGGTTTGGCGATTTGAGCAAATAAGAAATTCAAGCTTTAGTTGTTCATGTGAGTTGCAAGTACTTCAACCGCTTTGACAAATGATCTCAAATTAATCATAAAACATCTTGAAAGTTACCTAAAACTCAAAACAACCCCAGCAGATCATAGGGAAAAGTGTCAAAAAAAAAAAATCCTAAACATATTGCATTGATTCCAATTCAATCTTAAACATTTTGCATTTGTGCCAATTAAGTCTATCCGGCCAATTTTGTCAGGAAATGCTAATGTGGACGCCGGTTGTCCTACATGGCACGATTGGCGCCGACATGAAATTTGTTTAATATTTTTTTTCATTTTCTTTAGATTTTTAATTTTTTTGTTTTTTAAATTTTTTTCTTGTTTTTCTTTTCTATGCACTTTTTTTTTTATTGAGGACCCGCGAGGGTCACCGTCTAATCCCTGACCACATTTGGGGAGGGCATCACGGCCCTCCATAAAAAAATATAAGTACAAAAAAAAGAGAAAAAAAAGTTCATTAAAAATATTTAAAATTGTCCACGTCGCCGATCGGCGCCGATCGTGCCACGTGGGACGGACGTCCACGTCATCGATTTTCGACAACTATCGATCAGATGGACTCAATTGGCATAAATGCAAAAGATTTAGGATCAAATTGGCATGCATAAAAGGTTTAGGATTGAATTAGTACCAATATGATAGATTTAGGACTTAAGAGCCCACTACATGTGAGTCGCCACCGGTGTGCCGTAACACGAGTTAGAGAATCCAATGGCTTGTGTAAGCCCGGTGCAATCCGATCACGGGACAAGTCGCCCCCTTCCTCCTCCCTCGTTCATCGGAGTCGTCCGGAGAAACGGGAGGCTTCTTGCCTCGGACGGAAATGGGCTCCCTATGGGCCTGGGCAGAAACTACAGCAAAGAGAGCCCAACTTGTCGGATAAGCTGATGGATTATGGTCGTTCCACGTGTCGAATTTCCATCCATACCTGCTGACAAGGACTCTCCAGCTGCTTCTTTCCTTTGCCCCCCAAGAAAATAAATAAAAAATGGAAGGAAAAAATTTACTGATAAGAGGAAAAATTTCCAGGGAAAGAGAGAGGATAAGCCACTTGTGGAGGTCTTGTGCTGGAAACGCTCCGCACAGCTCCGAATCGACCATCGTACGGCTGAGAATCGATCAGCAGGGGCATGCAGATATAATTATCGCACGCTCCCCCGCACCCCCATTCCCCCACACATTAGCGACCTCCAGTAGGCAGCCAGAGACAGAGAACGAGGAAAGGCCTTTAGGACATGGCTTCCTTAACCGCCATAGCCTTCGCTCCGACCGCCGGGAGGGTGTTCTCCGCCACCGCGGCCAAGGGCGCCGGCGGGAGCAAGGAGGAGAAGGGGCTGCTGGACTGGATCCTGGGGGGCCTCCAGAAGGAGGACCAGCTCCTGGAGACCGACCCCATCCTCAAGAAAGTGGAGGGCAAGAACGGCGGCGGCAGCGGCAGCGGCAGCAAGAGCTCCGTGGCCGTGCCCCCGAAGAAGAAGGGTGGCTTCGGCGGCCTCTTCGCCAAGAACTGAAGGATGTCGACGACGACACCCGACGACCGCTCGGCCTGGCCACTTGGATTCCCGGTGAAAATCGATTCGCGAATTTTTATTCAGTGTAATCATCTCTGTACTAGATTTACTTCCAAGTCCGTATTATTTACTTGCGCTCTGAAGCCTTTTAAGGGCTGTTTAAATTCATTCTGGATAAGCCAAACCAGTTGATTTCTTGCCAAAACTCGGGGAAGGAGAAAAGAATCGAAGGGAAGTTTGCATGATGATGGTTCGCATGCCTCGTTCGTTTGTTTCAAAAATGGAGACGCAATGGCATATTTTCTAGGTGTCATCGAAGTACAAGCGGTTCTAGCCTCTCAAGCGACTTAGGAATGTCCATAATTTTATTCAAAGAATGCTAATGTTGTGATTAGAAGAGGTGGACCAAAAATGAAATTGTGTGCTATGAGATCACCTAACTCTCTCTCTCTTACAAAATATCTGTGCAGGAGAGCATTCCCACTCTTATAAATGTATGTGATGGTTCGTGTTTGCGGGTCATGTTCGAGTCTATCAACTTAAAAGGTATCGTTCTAGATAGGTTAATTCTAACAAGACCTGCTTAATAATCATGTCAAAAAGGATAGTCCTAACACGTCCAAAGATATAAAGTTTCTTTACAATTAGAATGTAGCAGAAAATCAGTTGTCTTAAACGGCTAAAAGGTACCCGATTTCAGAGAATCCCACCTTAAAAAATTAGCCTAAACATACCTCGCCCCACTCCTCTATCTCATTCTCACGGGCTTACCGCCACCATCGTACCATCTCGTTGTCATGCCATACCCCAGCCCCCGCTCAACTCTCTCTTGCGGTTGCACGCCGCCTCCTACTACCGCCATGCCAGTGGTCGCACGCAACCTCAAGCAACCTCAGATCCGGGACGCGCACGCGCTCACACACAAGAAAGAGAGAGGAGCGGGTAGGCGATGGTAGTAGGATAAAATTTACACCTGATTGGGGAGGGTCCTATCACGGTGCATTATACTTTATACACTACAATTGATTCACCGAATTGGTTTGCAGAGAATGGCGCTTGCATACATCGTTAAGAGTTTCCATTTACAAACATAGTTAAGCAATCGAACTAATTAGCGCACAGCTTACAGAAAAAAGTACCGACACATTCAGGCATCAGGCGTACATTGTATTGTCACAAGCTAAGAAGATATTCATAATTCTGTTTTGCAAGACCCGCGTGCTCAAATCTTCTTAACAGAAGGAAGATTTGAGCAGAGCTCCGAGGTTTTAACCAACCCCGATGTAACGTGCTGTTTTGGGGTCGATCTTGGATATGGTGGTGGTGGCGGTGGCGGCGGCGGCGGCAGGGGAAGACGTGGAGGAGTAGCTAAACCTACTGATTGGGAATTTGATTTTGGCTCCAGAGGAGGTCTAGATGGTGGTGGCATTTGTGGTGGTTGTGGAGGTGGGGTGGCAGAACCTTCTGATTTGTTAAAGCTAGGTGATGGTGGCGGCGGCGGCGGCGGCAGTGAAGGTGGAGGCAGCATTGCAGAACCTTCTGATTCGCAATTCAGTTTAGGCTGAGGACAATGGCTAGGTGGTGGCGGTGAAGGTGGAGGCGGGATTGCAGAACCATCGGATTCAGAATACAATTTCGGCTGAAGACAACAGCTAGGTGGTGGTAGCAGTGAAGGTGGAGGCAGGGTTACGGAACCTTCCGATTCGGAATTCGATTTTGGCTGAGGACAATGGGTAGGCGGTGGTGATGATGAAGGCTGAGTAGCAGAATCTTCTGGTTTGGAATTCAAATTTGGCAGAGGAGGAGGACTAGGTGCTGGTGGTGGCCGAGTGGTGATTGTATTAGTAACCGTAGTACAAGAAGAAGAAGATGACGACAACGATGACGATGTTGAAGATGATGACGAAGATGATGATGAGTTAATGTAATTGATGCAGTCCTCAACGGCTTCTGTTCTTTGTGAATCAAAAGACGCTGTGGACGGTTTTGAGTTGACTGTGGAAGAGATCTTGGATGGCCTCCTCTTTCCCATCGACACCAGCCGTAAAGTTGCTAGCACTCTCTCTCTGAGATGCTTCAAAAGCTTCCTCGGCGAAGAATCTAGCCTTGCAGGCACTCTGACACAGCAGTTTCCTGCGGTGGCTGTGCACCACCTTCTTCCGGCGACTTTGCCCGTCAGTTTACACCTCCTGTGTCTGTGGTGATCAATCACTGGCCTCTTGGTTTCTTCCCTTTGACTTAATCTGCCGTTTCCTCTTGTCGACATCCTTCAAATAGCTTGATTTACCTCAGAGAAAATGAAGCAGATCAAGAACTAGAGAGAAACAAAGAGAGAGTCAGAAAGAGAGAGAGAGAGAGAGAGCGATAGTTGATGGAAGAAGCAACAAGGACCAAAGTTATATAGAGAGATCCGTGGGAACTGAAACACTTATCCCACAATCAAACACTTAGGCAGTGATAAATGTCCAACGGGGGCAGTGAGTGTTAGCTAATATAGCCAGCATCTTGGCTTGAACAAGAACCTTTTCCACATTGCTTTATACATTAGAGATTAATTCCGAACTCATTTTTGGAAATAAACATTGAAGGACCCAGAAAGAGGCAGACCCTTCTTTTGGTCAACTAAAAACAGGGGAAGTTCTCACTCTTCTGTGATTCCAAAGAGAAAACTCCCCCTTCCTAAGCAACTCGCCCCAATTAACTCCATTTCGGCTTTCTTAGCAATAGAACTTCTGAAAATACTATGGTTTCAAGGAGAGAAATTCTGAAAATTTCCATGATTTGTCTTAACTGTACAGCCCCTAAACCCCATGAAGGTATCACCGTCATCATAATTCCCTTAGGAATACGACCCTGCCCTACATATCTCAATTGTTCAAACAGGCCAGATCGAATTCCACAAAGCTACAACAAACGAAAGACCCCAATTGGAAATGAGAATGGTCATGCGGGGTCCCCCGTTTTCTTATACTGGTTCGAGATGAGTACAGAAATTCCACACGAGTGCATTAATCAAATCCGAAATCAGTACGATTAAACCCATAAGCACAAACTCTAGTTCAGCTGAGGAATCACTTTCAGGAAAAGCAAGCATAGGAAATTGTGACACCCTTACACCAAATAGCAGACCTTTACTCTTTAATACCTGCTGAGTGGCGCTTTCTGCTTTTATAGCTAAAGAACCGAGCTCCTTTCCCTGTTCATAACTTCCCACTATAATTTTCCAAGTGAACGGGCCAGAGAGTCAGCAAAGTGCTCCACTAAATGTTTGATTAGGGAACACTTCACAGCCCTATCCCCATCAGCATTTCTTTGAGCAGAAGGATTCTCTTTTGGGTCATGATTGTCAAGGTGGATGCAACATATAAAAATCTGGAAATGTTGACACTTCCATATGGCTCCTGATGAACGATGGCCACACTTTTTCTCGCTTTTGTCCCTTCTCATCGTCTACCGGAGGGCGAGGTGTTCGGAAGAATCTAGAGAGATTTTGATTAACCAGAAAACAAATTAGACGTCAAAAAGGATGGATGGGCGTGAGGCGCATTAGAATGAAAAACACAACCAGATGAGTTCCCAGACACAAGGACAAAAGTTTCCTTGACTCAGACTGAAAGCATGGATAGCTTGTCCTGTCCTGATAAAAATGGGTTTTTCGAAGAAGACATATCAAACAGCTGTGATACAGCAACGTTATTCTCTCAAAAACGAAACAGAAAGAAGGTCCTCCTCTCTATGATTGTGGTTCTGCCGGTGATCATTGACCAAATACCAATCCAATAGGTTCGCAGCATGCTAGATGGAAATCTAGTACACATTGGTATCTCACAAAGAACTGATAGATAATTCACAAGAAATAGGAAAACAGAGTATTTGCATTAATAGTTGAAAGACCATTTTCATAACAGAAAATTGAAATTGTCCAGCAGAACAGCTAGCAGGGAAGTATTCAGAACTCATTACAACTCCAAGTACGATGTCTTGTGCTCTCAAAAAAAATTTTGAAATTGCCAGCAGAACAGCTAGCGGGAAGTACTCAGAACTCGTGACAACTCCAAAAAGGATGTCTTGTGTTTCCATAACCAGCACAAGATCCATAAATTCAGGGTCACTCTTCAAACACGTGTTTCTCAAGACTCCTATTCCTTCAACGAGAGTCGTTTCCCATGAAGTTGCATCCTATAGTAAAAGGAACTCGAATGACAATGCTTCTGGGCTTGGCTTCACTCACCTTGAATGAATTTGTCCTCATCCTTCCCCAGAATGGGAAAATCACCAACTTCCGCGATTTCAATTCCGTTTCTTCCAAACGAAGAAGTAGTAATATCACAGCTTTACTATATTCATATCCTACTCTGTTCAGCTGTTAATGCCTAACTGCCAACATGAATGCCATAGTAGGTGACTCTCTTCAGAAAGAGATAAATATGCCGGACATCACAGATAATTTGACCAGGCATGGTCGACTATTTCATTTCAAGAAATCAGAAGGCCTTGCACCAACCAGGTGGAGCAGCAATTCTGCAATGGGCAGCTTTCAGACATACACCAGTTCATCCAGGCCAACTGCAATTTGTTTAACCCAGGGGTCAACTCATATGGCACGCCTCAGGAGCATGTCCTACTAAACCTTAACACTTTTTCTCGACTTACCGCCAACGGTAAGTTCACATAGAAAAGGCAAAACATCAACAATAGCAATAGCTCCTTCACAAACTCTCAATATCAATTTAAACTGGAAAATTCTAGTGAAAAAGACATGTCTTCCGCTTAGGTATGTCACCAATGCAAAGCATAAAGACATCATTCACTGAATCCCATCAAATAGAGAAAAAACTTGCATGGACCATGTGCAACCACAGCCATTAATTTCTTTAGGAATCCATGTGACACCCACATGATTAAAGAATATGATTGACATGGTCTATGTTGACCCATGTCCAAGCAAGTCTCACCGACAAAGAGAGGCTGCAACCATAATAGTCCATCTGCACACACATTCTCGCTAAAACACTACTGCACTTCCCAAAAACACATCAAAAATAGATATACAATTTCAAAGGGATAAAGGAACTGTCACGACACTAGCAAACCAAGAAATCTTCAAAGGCTAAGCACTTGTTTCGGAAATATCAATGTGGACCAGATAAAAAGCGGATCTTTATCTGAAAGCAAATCTAACATAAAGCTAAAAGAAGCACTGTGTATCCTATTTACAATTCGACCTGTGTGTCGATCAATTCTTTACAACAACAACCAAAGAAACTTCACTAACTCAATGGTCATCATTCAGGACCAGCAAAACTTCGCCACCATTGGCCATAACATGATCCAGGAACTCCCTAACTTCTTCTATTTGTTGAAAAGCATAAGGATCGCCAAGGTCGCTGTCCAGATTATACCAAACACCCTCAACCTTCCTAACCGTAACCCAATGCCTACTTCGCCAAAGCCCAGCATACCTTCTAACAGGAACATTCAGCACGAGGCCCATCAATTTGTCGCCTGAATCCTCCAGATCAATCGTGGCGGCTCCGCCCCGATGATCTTGCCACGCCACCCTCTTGCCTTCGCCTTCTAGAGCGGCGATGAGAACATTAATGTCGTAATTCCCGGTGAGCGCATTGTGGTGAGGCTTGAACAGCAGAGACAACGGTGTCCACTTCTCCTTGTTGGGATCATCGAGGACGAGTCTCTCGGCGATCAGATTCAAACTTTGGCGAGTGAATGCCTCCTTTCTCTGATTAGGGAATGCGCAACAACACATTTAATGGGGCTGCTAGAAACCGCAGCTAACCTAATCCAGTTCAAGCATAACAGGTGAAATGCGATGGCGAAGTACCTGAAAGAGATTGTTGAGGGAGTGCAAGAGGCAGAACTGAAGTCTTTGCCTCTCGTGATAAACACTGGGCTTCTCGCGCGACATCTTCTAGACTGAACGAATTCGAATGTCTCCAGAGGACCGAAAAATCTTAGCCCAGAGGTTCAATTCGGTCTTTACACTGTTCAATTATGACGACAACGACGATGAAGATGAAGATGAAGATGAAGCTTTCTAGGGTTTTCAGAAAATGGGAGTGTTCGGAGGAAACCGACGAGATCGAACAGAGAACGTTGTCGAGGATAGCGTGCGTCACGCGCGGTGCGTGAGGAAGAGAGACGGAGAAGAGAGAGAGAGGGACGTCGCGTAACGGCGTAAGATCACGCGCGGGAACAATAAGACGTGCACGACTAGATGACACGTCACATGGACACGTCCGTCGTCCAATACTGATCCCAAAATCGGACCAGTTCCCAGTTTCTCTCTCCCTCCCTCCCTCTTTCCCCCTTCTGTCTCTGATTCTCCGTCTTTGTTTCTTCATCTCTTTATATCCTCCTCTTCTTTACACTTTCTTCATTGATTTCGCGGACGAACACGTAGACATTATCCAATTTGAGAGTTTTATCCGCTGAACTCATAAATTCGAAGCACAACCATCTTGAAAGAATCTATTCGCTCACTCCAATTTCGATGTTTGCTCATATGTCCAAGTGCGGTTCTCTACGCTTAAACAATCGGTTTACCTAAAAGTTATTTTGCTTCTTTCCCGTTCTAAAATTAAACTTAACTTTTAAGTGCTTTCCTATTCCGATTTAGAAATAAGTCTGGAATTTACAAAGCGCTATTTATGCTTTTTCAACATGTTAGTATTGTTGTCGTCTATGATGGTGTTGGGGACGTTGTGCTTTTTCAACCTATTTATGTTGTTATTATTTGTGATGGTGTTGGGGCTTTTGGCAAAATCATAGTTGGTGGAGAGGGAAATATTGGCATGTGATCCGTTGATACGAGATTCGATGATTGGTTGCCGATTGTGCTTTGCTAAGTCTTTATGGAATGAGCTATACCAAGTTGGTTTATCTTTCAAATTTACTTTGTTTGATTTGCATCAAAGTTATGTACTTCTCTTTCAAATAAAATTAAAATTTTCCTTTGGACAAAAATAAAATCTAATGTTTGAACTCTAGAAAAATGACTCAATTAAGGCAATGCTAAGACAATTAATGTAGTTAGATTTTTCATCAAATGATCGAATTTAATGAATTTCTAAAAGTATAAGGATGGTTAGACAATTAAATAAAAAAAAGTCTACAAACGAGCAAGAATGATGCGAAAAATTTCTCACAATCACTTTTTCTCATTAGTGCAAATCAAACAAAGAAAGTAAGCCTTGATTTGGCATCCCCGCACTATCACCGTATGAGACAAACAACGTCTTGTAAATCCCATATCTAGTTTTAGATAGAAATAGAAGAGTACTCAAATTTAAATATAATTCTAAATCGAATAGACGATCTACAAAATTAATACAATTGATGACAAAATAACTTGAGATAAGTTGACTAGTGAAGCGATAAAGGCGCAGCACTCGACTATATGGAGCAAGCAATGGAGCCGAAACGAGCAAGCAAATTCCAAATTGCATATTCTTTTGAGGCGCTCATGCGTCGAACTTCCGAACTTGTCGGACAAAACTCTCCATGTAAAGAAAGTCAATAGGATCGCTCACGAAATCAACAAAAAAAATTAAAGAAGATGTTTAGGAGGAGAGAAAGCCTAAGGATTAATATCACCAAAACCCAAAGCTGATACACATGTGATAGATTTACTCAAAATTATTTTTTTACCACTAAAAATTTCAAACCGGTACACACGTAATAAATTTATCCCAAACTATCTTTTTGACCGCAAAAAACCCCAAATTGTTACTCTTGTGATAAATTTACCTTTAAATTAATTTTTTTATCATAAAAATTTTTAAATTGGTACATTAGTGACAAATTTACCCCGAGTTATTCTCCATTAAATTGAGTTAATACCTCAAAAAAACTCAAATTGATACACTTATGATAAATATAAAGTAAAAATCACAAACCGAAACATCCATCAACAGTCACTTATTATCCAAATCAGTAATTTGACTGCAAAATTTAATGAAAATTAACAGAAGGTAAATTTATCACGGATGTACCAATTTAGAATAAATTTATCATAAATGTATTAATTTAAAATTTTGTACGATAAAAAAAATTAAAATAAATTTATCATAAATATGTCAATCTAAAATATTTCATGATGTTACCCAAAATCTAAAAGTCGAGGGAAGAAGCTACAAAAATTTCACAATCATTTGATGCGGTGGTGATTGGCTGATTAGATGGCGGTCGCAATTGCCGTCAACCGTGGTACGGTAGCTCCAACAATGGTAGTGGTGGCTGGCTACTCATGGAAAGAAGAAAGGGAGTAAAAGTGGTAATAATCACTATGCTAAGTACACTACTATTGAATTAAAAAAAAAAAGTTAATGTACGCGTATGTTTAATTACAACAGCCATGTATAGGATAATTAACTGTTATTTCAATCCTGAACTTTTTTCAATTTTAATGAAAATTCTAAATAATGATCTAAAATGCTATCGTTCTTTCAAATAAGAGACATGAAATTGACACCGTCTAAAATAAATGTCTGAATTGCTTTCATTATCTCTAACAATGGCCTAAAGTAGCAATGACATCTCAAATAAGGGCCTATCTTTAGGTTGGTCAATGACTTTTTCGTCCTTTACATTTTTAAATTTAATTTTCTTTTTTTTTCTCTCTCTGTTTCTTTTCTTTTCACCGGAGGCCCAACCACAAGTGAGGCTGCGCCTAGGCGAGGCAAGGCCGTCCCTTGCTGGTCTCGCCTCGTTGGTGACCATGTCCCTCGCCATATCAAGTCGGGGCCAATCCGAAAAAAAATATATAAAATTTTTAAAAAATTAAAAGACAAAAAAATGCCCTTAATCACTCTAAAGGTCAGACCTTTATTTAAGATAGTCATAACCACTTCAAGATTGACTTGATGCTTTTATTTAAGACAATGATGACACTTCAAATTCTTCTTTGATAAAATCAAACTACTTGAGACCCTTATTTGAAACAATATCAATTTAATGTTTTTATTTGAGAAAATGATGGCGCTTCGGATCTTTATTTGAAAATTTTCCTCAATTCTATCAGCATAGTCCTAAACATTTGTGAGAAATTCCAATGCCGTCTTCTTGGGTTATTGCGGCGGGAAATTGCTTACGAGTCGCCGCATCAGTGGTTTTTTCGTCGACAATTTGGCTTGGCCGAAAAAGGATTATATTGAAATTTCGTACAAAGGTCTAATTTTGCCAAGAAAATGTGTAGAACTGAACTAGTAATTTTCGGTGACTGTATTGTAGTTTGGGGCGTTGTAATTATACTTTGCTACTACTTGTGCTTTTGGTTATGTAAGTTCAAAGTTGCACTACCTCAGTACTTAGGGCGACAATGTCTTAAAAGTTGTTGTGGCTGTGACTAGTGAGGGCGTTGAAACCGTGAAGACTTTGTCAAATACTTTTTAAATGTTGCAACATCATTTTTCACAATTATAGCAATTGTAATGATGTCGAACCAAACAAAAAGCTAGGTGTCTTTTCACACTTTCCCGAGAAGATTAGATGTCGGGCCTGTTTGGTTGAGCATTTAGTCAAGAGACTTTGAAAAAATATAAGTACCTTTGTGCTAAAGGCCTTTTTCAAAATACAAATAGTGTTTGGTAAAGTGTATTTTAAAAATACATTGAAAAATAACTTTAACGTAAATGTTGTTTGGTGAAAGATAAACTTTATAAATTATTTTTACTTTTTGAAAAAAAGCGGCGGTCGACGATGGTGGGTGGCGGTGACCGGTGGTGGGTGGCGATCGGTGGTGGGCGGCAAACGACAATCGGCGAGTGGCGGCAATCGGTGGGGGGCGGCGAAGGTCGGTGGCGGCGGCGGAGGCGATTGGCGGGTGGCGGTCGGCGGCGGAGGTAGCAACGGACGGTGGGAGGTGGGCGACGGTGACGGCTATGGGTGGCGGTAAGCTAAGGTGACAAATTTAAAAGAAAAAGATTAGTTGCATTTCACAAAAGTCCTTTAGCCCAAAGTACCTTGAGGTACTTTGGGCTAAAGAACTTTGGAAAGCATTTGAGATGCAATTGCATCTCCCCAAAGTGAGTCAAAAAATAAATCAAACATCATTTACATTTGGTTAAGGAACTTTAAAGCCCCAATGCTCATTCCCAATGATGAACCAAACATGACTGTTGTTTTCCGACTTTGCATTATTCGAACCACGGGAAATTTATCGATTTACGAAAAATAATGAGATCATTCTGGCGAGAAAGAAAACACTTTCGTTGTACTACTTATAACCGTCTTTGTTTAAAATAATTGTCACAGACAATTTCTTTTGTTAATCATGAAATTTTTAGCGAAACAAATGCACAATCAATATTCTCCATTGTTGGTGAAATTGGATCCTGCATATGTTTTTTTTTTTTGTCTCTGCAATCAAATCCCCCAACTTTCTTTATTTGTGCAATCAAATTCTCCACCCAATTACAATTAGTAACACCGTCAAATGGTTATAATGGGCCAGGTGCGAGGCGTCCTCCGACGAGGGCCAAACTCATAAGTTACCCCAAGGTTAGTTATAATGCTTATTCTTTTGTATGATATCAACATCGGATGTTCATGTACGACCCTGTCGTTAATTTGACGGCAATTGTATTGGTGATTGACAAAATGACTTAATTTGATCAAGTGCTCACTCACAGTCTAACAAGTCACTTAACATGTTTAATTGAAAAAAATTTTGCAAATCAATTCTAGCCTGTTAGCATTTCCTGTTTGCTCTAATTACCTCCAAATGAAATGGAATTTTATGGGATTTTATAGTGAAAATTTCAAATAAGAACTTGAAATGCCTGTATTTTTTCAAATAAGGGTCCAAAGTGGACATTATTAAAATTACGATCTGAAATACTCTCATTGTCTCAAATAAGAGCCTAATCAAGGACATTTTCGTCTTTTACTTTTTACTTTTTTTATTTTTCCTTTTTTTGCTTTTTGCTTTTTCTTTTTTTCTTTGCCCGTTGCCGATGCTGGAGAAGCGAGGCTCAGGGACGGAGAAGCATTGCCATGAAGACTTCGTGTACGAGCTGTGTTCACTTCCTCTTTGTGAAAAGCTTCAGAGCAGGAATGGGTCAGCGTGGGGATTGGTGGAGCGACCACCATGTCGAAGCACAAGTCAATGGTCCATTCTCGATCCGGCGAGGGAGGGCCTCACCTTGCCAGCCACGAGTGAGAGTAACCTCGCCCGACGCTCTTTGACCGGCTACTAGCAAAATTGGATAGAAACAACAAAAAAAGAAAAAGAAAAAGAAAAAGAGCATCAAGGAAAAAAAATTCAAATGGTAAAGGACGAAAGTGCTCTTGATTAGACTTTTAATTGAGATAACGAGGACACTTCAAGCTTTTATTTGAAATAATATCTACTTTCAGCCCTTATTTGATATGACAATGACACTTTAAGCCCTTATTTATAAAAATATTTACTTCAAGCTCCTGTTCAAAAAAACGAAAGAACTTCGAGTCGTAATTTGGAATTTTCCCCCCTTTGCATAATATAACGAAGAGAACGAGTTTTTAACATGAACGAAACGACAACGTAGGGAGCTGAGCCTGCATCATCTCTTCCCTTCGCCAACGGATATGGAAACCAGATAAGAGTCGCCACTCTTTTCCTCCCTTCTTCTCAGCTCTCCCTCACCGAAAATGGCGGCTTTCACTTCCCCGGCTTCTCTCTCCTTCCTCTCCTCTTCACTCTTCACCGCCTCCTCTCACAAAACCCTCAAATCCGTCACCCTCTCGCGACCCAATTCCTTGAAACCCCTCTCCGTCACCTGCGAGCTCGCCACCCTCCCGGTCCTCAACTTCTCCGGTGAGAAGGTCGGCGAGACTTACCTCGACCTCAGGTCTGCGCCGCCAGAGACGGCCCGCGCAGTCGTGCACCGGGCCCTCATCACCGACCGCCAGAACAAGCGCCGCGGCACCGCCTCCACGCTCACTCGCGGCGAGGTCCGCGGCGGCGGCAGGAAACCCTACCCCCAGAAGTCGACGGGCCGGGCCCGCCGGGGTTCCCAGACTACTCCGCTCCGCCCCGGCGGCGGCGTCGTGTTCGGCCCCAAGCCGAGGGACTGGTCCATCAAGATCAACCGGAAGGAGAAGCGGCTCGCGATCTCGACCGCGCTGAGCAGCGCGGCCGGGAGCATGACGGTCGTGGAGGACTTCGGGGACAAGTTCGCGGTGCCGAAGACGAGGGATTTCACGGAGGCGATGCGGCGGTGGGGGTTGGACCCGAAGGAGAAGTCGATGTTCCTGATGACGGAGGTCGCGGACAACGTGCAGCTCTCAAGCCGGAACATCGGGACTCTTAAGATGCTGACGCCGCGGACCCTGAATTTGTTCGATATCTTGAATGCGGACAAGTTGGTGCTCACGCCTGAGGCTGTGAATTTCTTGAATGCGAGGTATGGGGTCGATTCCGAAGGCGACAGCGAAGAGGATGGAGATGAAGAGGAGGTGGTCGAGGAAGGTTAGTCTTCTTTGGCTTCTTGCTTAGGTTCTGTAGTGCAAACAGTCGATTCTGTGATTAAAAATTTGGAATTTTTATGGTATTTAGTTTTGCTTTGGGTATTCTGTTCATTTGCATAGCAGAGATCTTACATTTGAGTTCAAAGTTAAGTACATCGTGTTCCTTGTCTAACATTTAAGCTTTCTTGCCTGGACTTTGGTCATTGCCTTTTTGGTATCATCGAATATTGCCATCCTATTGCTTTTGTCTGGGATGTCAAGGTGGTCAGCAATGAAATTCTAGTTCTTGTAGTTTTGGGTAATCGTTTGCAGACTCAGAATGATAAGTAATTGTGGACAGTCATTGTTTGCAAAGACAGTGAAAAGGAATGTATAAATCCACTTCTGGTTTTCTCTGTAATTGGGCTGTCCTTTCATCAATCTTACTGGTTTACCCGCCTCCGACGCAGGAGGTGAGCCTGATGAGAACTGATTAGGATGACGCTGAGCACAAGATTCCCTCAACCATTTTTGAGCTCCCCTGATCTGATGACACTTGAAGCTATACTCTGCTATGGGTATCCGCCTTTTTTGGCAATTTGAAATTGCTGCAGATCTGGCTGAGGGTGGTAACTTTCCGTCGAATTCTTCGATATTCAAATTCAATTGTATGAAATGTGTTGTAGTGAAGGTTTTTTCACTGCATAATTCTTTCTGTGCGATTTGTTCTCTGTGTGTGTCTAAATTTACCGTTTCAGATACAGCTCTCTAGGCCTCTATCTTTCTAACATGAGAAGTGCATATGTTTGTCTTCTGTGTTCTGTCATTACATCCTGTGGTCAGTCCTCCATTGAAAAAACCGCTCCTTTGTATTTCCAACCAAGTGCAGAAATAGGAAAGGAGAATTGGAGACTTTCTGATGATAGTTTGCATTTGTATGGATCCTTTCTCATCATGGACTCAAGTTGACAATGATCGTAGCTAGTTAGAGGTGAGACATTGTACCTACAAAATAATCTGCCAGGAGAAGATGAGCTGTAAAAACGTTGGACTTCTCTCATTTCAAATTCACTCGTTCTTTAACTGCTGGGAAATCAAGCTCTCTCAGCAGTGTGATTAACTGTAGTAGAATATCTGACATTATTGGGTAAGTTCAGCTGCAGAATATGCTGCTGGCTTACTTATTGGAATGTCATCCATAAATCCTGCAAAAATTGGAGTCTGCCAATGGTAAGAACCTTTGTGCGAACCGTGGTGCTAGCCAATGACAGTTAGAGGCATTGGTTCTTCATGTAGTATAAATAAAATGCTCTCATTTGCACAGTTTTGCATTGAGATCATTAGTCTTGCTTACCTACTGCTCTGAGTAGCTGTTTCAAGATGGCATGAGCTGTACCTTCTCCTGTTTTTTTTTTTTTTTTCTCAAGCCAAACGATGGCTATGGCTTCATTATGGTATCGAGATGCGACCTCTTCAACTTCTTACCATTGTTTAGGTTATCATTTGAGTGTACAGGCCCACTTATTTGGAGATACTTAACTTTGACGTATATGATTAGTAGCTCTTGCAAGGCTTGTCAAGGGAGCATGTTCCCAGCGAGCATGGAAGAGGAGGAACTACCCTCCGAGGATACGAAGATCGAATCCTGTGTACACCCGAACTGAACAGTAGGAAAGTCTATCTAGACAACTTTCTGGTTAGCGAGAAGCTCCGAAACTGTGGATCCTGTGAATCTTGAGCTAAATGATGCTCTAATTTACGTGTTTTGCTACGTGCGGTTGACTCTACTTCACATAAGGCACTGCAATTTTACTCGGTTCTACTGTGATTTGCGTGCTATGTTCATCAGAAGGATGACAAGATATATGCTACTGGAGAAATAGACACAGGTGTTATTGAGCGAATACAATTTTCGCGAATTAATCTTCTAAACTTTAAGATTCCCTAACATGAAAATGAGAATGCATTTTCCTTTATCATGGAATTTTTCTCGAAAGCAGCGCACCCTTAGTCTTGATTCATCTTTCATTTTAGTGATACGTGTCCTTTCGTCCAATTGCTTTAAGCTAGCCTAAATGTTCGTTTGTTTTACTGGAAATTTCATGATAAAGAAATGTATATTCCATGAAACTATTTTCAAGGGAAATGGTGAGTTTTCATTTGTGGGGTAGTTCAAGGAAAGTGATTTTCTTATTGTTAGAATATAACGTTATTTTCTCTCAATTTAAGGTTGTTGTTTTTGGTCTTGGAGAAATTTTTTTTTTTTTTTGTAGATCGATTAATTTTTCGTCATCCAACCAAGATAACGTCGAAGAAGAATTTTTCAGAAATAATTTTCCTTAAAACAAACGGATCAAGAAACATGAAGGGTAGCTAATTCTATTCGAAAAATTTGAAAGAAGTTGACGGCTTGCTAATTTACCATTAGTAGTTTACTAACCACGCTCATAAAATTGGGGAAAAAAAAATTTGGTGACTTACTATTTTATTGAAATCTTGGTAATTCATTATAATGTCGGTATTTCTTTTCAAAGAAATTGTTAATTTGCTAATTCCTTGATAAGTTGGTAAGTCCATTATAGCATCAGTAGTTTACTGACGACAATTATAATCTTTGGAAGAAGTAAGTTGCATATCAATCGGTTAAAGTGTCAATAAATTTGTTGTAGCGTTGGTAGTTTACTAGTCCGAAAAATTTATTCAAAAAGCCCTAAACGTATTGCATTTTTACCAAATCAGTTTTAAACCTATTAATTTTGCTAAACAAGTCTTAAACATTTTCACGTTTTGCCAATTGAGTTCATCAGACTAATTTTGACCGGAAATAATTTTTAATAATATTTTGATATTTATTTGATTTTCTATTTTTTTTCATTATTCTTTTGTTATGTTTTCCTTCTTTACTTTTTTTTCTTTTCCTTTTTTTTTTCCATTTTTTCTTTTTTCCTAGCCGGCCACCGTCAAGCTTCAACCTCCACTGGCCTCAGGCGAGAGGGACACTTGGGCTTGGGCTAGCGAGGGCCACTCTAGCCAGATCGGGGGAGGACCGCCGTCGCTTTGGTTGGCGAGGGCGAAAATTGTGGATGAAATGACTTTGGAGATATAACTTTGATCATGTCATCCCAATCACTCTATCCTCGATACACGTCCTAAGATAGCGGTGTATGTTCAGCGCATCATGTGTGCTAGTGACATAAACATTCGCAAATGCAACCGGGTTACTTGTTCGTTCTTCTTTCTTGCCCCCCCTGTTTTAGCACAACGAAATGGAAATGAAACGAAACATTCGTAGACAACAGGCACGGAGACAAAAATAAAGATTCCTGAATTGGAGGATCTCGCAGAAACTATCGACCAGGAGAAAAGATGGTGTCCTAAAAATGGAATGTCAAACCATGAATGTCCACCAGTTAATCTTAATCTCCTGAGTTCGGCCTTTGCCACTTTCTCTCATCCTTTGTCTTTCTCCCATCTCCCAGTTTTCAACACTAATTCTCCAACCACCTCCAATCCTCTCTGCTTGCTCCTCTGGTGCATCCATCGCCCTTCACATTATCCGTTCTCGCCATGGAAACTCACATTACGTCGCCGTAGTCCCCGAACCCACCTGGAAGCTACAACTCCTCTTTCTTGCGTAATAAGTTTCCCCGAGACTCGGAGGCATATATTGCAAGAGAAACATCCACAGGATATGGCTCTTGAAGCCAAGGAGGTCCTGGCATGTATTTGCAGAATCCTTTCGTTATCTGCGAGGGCCGGTTATGCATTCGCCCAAGAGCGGCCGCTTGGTTCCCTAATAGCCTCATTCTTCCTCCTCCTGTATCTGTTTTTCCCATTTGTCTTCAAGCTTCTCGTGTTTAGTATCCCCATAGCTTTCTCTGCCGTCACTCTTGTTCGAGTTCTTTCCAGGGATGGAACTGGAAGTCCCCGAAACCCAAATGCCAGCAAAGACGAGAAAGCGAGCCATGCTGTCCCACCTGTAAAGCCAAACTCCAGCAAGGAAGGCACTGCCGGTACGACTCGCCAATACCAGAAGCCTGTGATACAAGCACAAATGAGCAAACGTCGTAACTTCAAGACAAAAAGGGAAGATCCGGATGCTGAAGGTGGCGGCGGCGGCGGTGTTAAGGAGGTGAAACACGTGACTTTTTCGACAACTTGCAATCATAGTCTGATTGGCGGAGACAGAAAGGACCAGGAGAATGACCCTAGTTTACATTTTGGTTGTTCCTTGGATAAAGGTGAGAGCTCCAGTTCTCATGAATCAGATAGAGGAGATTTACAACACGTGAATGAGCACTCGCTAAACTCAGAGTCAGGAGATCCGAAGCCTGAAATTGAAGTTTCTAAGGATGACAAGGGTGGCGTTACGGGCCAGTTAGAGGCGGATATCATGGAAGAAGCAGAAGACGAAGATGAAGAAGAGGCACAAGAGGATGGGAACAAGGCTGTGGAGTGGACAGAGGACGATCAGAAGAATCTCATGGACCTTGGCCTGTCTGAGCTAGAAAGGAACCGGAGATTGGAGAACCTAATTGCAAAGCGAAGGGCGAGGAAATTGATGGGGGCAAAAGTCCTGGATAATTTACTTGACTTGGACATCGGTCCTGCGGGTTATATTCTGCCCGTTCAGATTTTGAAGAATCCTTTTGATCCCCCTAATTGCTCGGATCAGGCTATAGACTCGCCGATACCCGGCTCAGCTCCTTCAGTTCTGTTGCCTGTACGCAACCCTTTTGACCTTCCTTATGACCCTCAAGAGGAGAAGCCGAATCTCACAGTGGACGGTTTCCAAAGCGAGTTCTTCACGAATCAGCCTAAGGACATCTTCTGTAGGCACGAGAGCTTCTTCTTGGGGCACTCTTTCTCAGATCAAGATCTCAGGAATGCGGATCCTTGTTCTGTCACAGAGAACAGGGCTCTGAGAGAGCCGCGATTCTCCAGATTCAGGAGGTTCTCAGGTCAGACCGCTTCTAATAATTGGCACTGCCCGTTCATTCGATCTACTGTTACTCTCCGGTAATTAATAGGAGTCATTTTTTTTTTTGCAGCTAAGGGAGATCATGACAAATTAGTGGAACAGATTCTGTACCGCAGAGACTATGGCACCGTCTCTAGCCAAGCTGAACATGAAACTAAACCTGAAAATGACAATGGTTGGGGAGGAGGTCTTGAAGATAAGCAGGAAGGCGCTGAGGATATCAAGCTGAAGGTGTTTAAAGACGAAAACCACGCAAAATCAGATTCTATTGATGAAGGAGGAGGTGACCAGAGCTCCCTATCAACATCGGACGATGATGGACAGGCAACAAGTGGGGATGGGAATGAAGTTCTGATCAGTTCGGAATTTCCCGATACGGCAGGCGTCTCTGTGCACAAAACCTCTGAATATTCAGTACCTAATGGCATAGCAACGGATGGAGATTTGTCTAGTCCACTTGCTATGGACAATCTAGAGAATCGGACGGGCCATTCCTCCACATACTCCATAGCTTCCGACATGCAAGTGGAGGTCTCCGAATCCGGCTCCCCCCGAAACATAGATTACGCTACTTCGCCTCCTGAGCTCGAGTGCTCCACTAATTCTGAAGAAGTCGAAAAGGAGGTTACTCCGGGTAGTGAAGAAATATGGGGAGCCTTGTCCCACCTAACCGGAGTAGAGGAAGAAGAATCAAAAGGCGACATAAATAATGTCAAAGCAAACAAGAACTCGAAGGATCCATTTGGATCATCTATTTCCCTTGTAGAATTGTGTAAAGAAGATTCAGCCGACGGTGTTTTCACGACCACGTGCCCGAAAGTCACAATACCAACACAAGATCCAGATATATCGGATTCTTATGATAATACAATGGGGTCTGATCATGCACCAGAAGCTAAAGACCTAGAATCAACACCACTGGCGCATAATTTGGTTCCCCATCAAGCTGAAGATTCAGCTGACGGAGTTTTTACGGCCACATGCCTGAAAGTCACCGTACCGACAGAAGGTCCAGATATATCGAATTCTGATGATAGCAACCATACAATGGGGTCTGATCATCCACCAGAAGCTAAAGACCTGGAATCAACACCACCGGCACATAATTTGGTGCCCCATCAAGCTGAAGAGACACAATCCCAGAAGGAAGAGGTCAGTGGTTTTATTTGACTGTGGCATAAGAAATAGTCTTCCAAAAACAACATATTCAGGTAATTAAGTTCCTAAACTGTAAAGACTGTTTGAACCAATGGTAGATATTGTTGGGGTAAAGAAATGCATGATTTCTATTATCTACGGCCATGATTTCTTCATCCGGGTAGACAACACAGTAGTCCAGAAAATGTTCAAAATTATGTTCAAAGTTCTATAGTTTCGGTTGTCAAAACAGACCGGAAGTCCGATAGAGAAACTAGTCCGACGCTAAAGTGATACAGGAGGTAGTGATTTCCCACCGCTGGCATTTCTAATATGACTTGAGAATCTGTTCGGATGCTTTTCTTTTTCATGTATTCAGGTGCAACTGTCGGGAAACTTTGACATACAGATACATCGCTTGCATGAAACAGGAATCAGTGAATCCTCTTGAGAAGTCTACTGGAGAAGCCAATGGCGCACAACGGGATATAGATGCCAGTGAAAGCAGAAAGGAAAAAGTAGAGACGTCGGAAACCTGTGGAGAAAGTTAAAAGTATTCTCTTCAGGACCAAGACCTCTAAGTTTAGCAAGTGCAAAGGTACATGGGTGAAAGCATGAGGAACAAAATCACAGCACCAACACAAGTATGAAAAATTTTGTGGGCTCAGTTGAACGGCGCTTCACCATCCTTCTCAATGCAGGTCAAGATCGGCCAATGCTGAAGGCATCTCCCAACCGACCAAAATGGGTTCTGGGGGACATGAAATGGCCGATCACCCAATAGAACTCCAATGTTCTTAGAGCGGTCATTTAATTGATTCTCTATTTCCTCATGGAGTTAGAAGTGCAACGGTATCTGAAGTTCCCAGCACCGTGTGCTAGGCGTAGTGCTGAGAGATTAGTTAGAGCAGGGAAAGAACAAGATAAACAAATACAAGATGTTGCTTATCCAGAAGTACTAATAAGAAAATTTCGAAGGCATCAGCCTGTATAAACAGCTGCGATGTTCTTTTCATCAACATGGTGAAGCTCACGGAACTAATTTCTGGTCAATCTGTGTAAATGTATAATAGAGTCCTTTTATATGAGTTCCTTTTGGTAGGACTTGATGGGTTTGCTAGACGCGATGAAATGCGTTCAGTCAATTCGTCCTTAAACAAATAGGATGCCGTTTCAGCGAATTCGTTTTGCAACTTCTTGAGCTTAATAAGACTTGTACCATTGGCATTTCCTACCAAGTACAAAAACTACGTTTGGAATCCTCGCCTGAACAGTTTTGATCAGTTCAGATGCTGAGAATAGTGACCAATGTGGCTCTTAGTTTGAAGACAACTGTTTCCCTTCCATACTACTTGGTTGGTTTGTTTTAGTTATTGCTGGTACCATTTTCACTGTCCATTAATCAGGTTATATCAACAAAGAAAGTCGCCAGACATTTCCCGTATCTGATAAGTGTGGAAGCTCCTGCTAAGTAAATGTCTCATAGTCGATCTAGCAGTAGGGTTCGAAAAGGTGTACGATCCAATGATTGCGTATCAATCTTCCAATTTTGCATCTTTTCCTTGGCAAGTGGTGTCATGTTCCCGTCTCGCTGCGCTAACGTCCTATCTAACTACAAGATACAAAATCCTTTTTTCCAGAGCTTAAATGGCATCCGCAATTGTTGTATAATTGAGCCTTTTACTGCATCTTCTGCTTTATCAGATCTCCATGGGGCCAGAGAAGCATTATACAGAATCAAGCTTCACTCTCTCCGCCGCATCTCATTGAATGCTTGCTTCTAAGTTCTAAGTTATATTCAAAACTCCACTCATCACAAAATGGTCCACTTCATTTTGTACACGTTGGAAGAGTAACTTATGTATCTGTCATCTGCCGAATGGTAAATTAAGAACAGGGGAACCAGATTTCAACAAGAATCAAGAACATGTTATGCAGACTTGTTTGCAAAGCACAGATGAAAATAGTCTTAGAAGTAGGTGGATCATTCCTCATCATTCCAGTGTAATCAATATGAAAAGGCCTAATTTAAAGCATAAGCAACCATGTTTCTCTATGAACAACTTTGCTGGTAAGTTAAAGGGAAAGAATCGGAATACTTATCGGAAGTAGACAAAACAATATGGACCGAAAGTGCAAAAATTCTGATATAATTGAATGTAGATGTAACAAGGATAAAGTGGCCGAAGATGCCTGCACATGCAACTTGCACATTAGAGGGCTCTTCCTTTTGAAAAAGAGATGGTGATTTCTTTTGTCATGTACCGTCTAAAAGCTAAATTCGGGACGGCTGTTTATTCATGTTTCCTCGAGAATCATTTTCCTTAAGTGGCGCTCACGGGATACACCGTGCACGGGACAAGGGCGTTGTTTTAGCAGCTGTTCTTGTGATAATTGCTACCAAACGGATGCTCCTAGCAAACACTATGAGCAAAGTAACAAAAGGAAAGAGCCTAAGAGATGGACCTGGTGCTTTGTACCATTAGTCATCTTCAAATCTTTCGTTCTTTTTTCTCTGCTCTCAATCAGAAACATCTCCCAACTCCAACCTAACACACCAGAAAACACACACAAAAGGTTAAGAGGAAAGGCGGAAATGAAAACAGAACAGGCAAGCAAACAGACCTGACTATCAATGGAGGACATTTTTGCTGTTAAGTCTCATCATTTGATAGGTATTTTCAAAAGAAGGCATCCCAGAAATAGGCCTCGTAAGAAGAAATGGGTATTCAGAGCTTATGCAGACATAAAAAGTTAGATTATCAAAATAACGAGATCGAACAATGGAGGGTCTTTTGAATATGTACGCAACTTGACCTCGCATGGCAGAAGTCTTTGTTATTTCTCCTAGTTTAACGTGCTGTTTGGAGTGTTCGAGTCCGTACAAACGCATGCGCAATGGAGGACCAGATCAGTTGACGGTGCTCAACTGCTGTCTGCTGAGCTCAACTGGAGTTAGCAGCAAACAGTCCATTGTTTTTTCGTCTGATTAGGTCATTAACTAAATAATTAGTTCAACATAGTGCTGGATTAGAATATAGATCCTTGCACCAAGACAACGGGAAAAGAAAATTTAGGTCAATGGAATTTATCCACTGAAAGGAGAATCTCAAACCCCATCAGCAACTAAAAGAATTCCAAAGCACACTGATTAAGAAAAGATAAAAGCACCCTTTCCTCCACCTAACCAAAAAAAGCTACATGAGTCTGTCTCCGTTGACGAGTCACAAGTCAGGAGCTTCAAATTCACAGAACAGTGAGACCTCGTCGACGATTTCCGTCCCATTCGCGCCGTACGATTAGAACCCGCTCGTGCATGATGATTCGGTGGACTTAACAGAAACGGGTCCTATACCCCTCAGAATGGTCTTGCCACCATTGATGATCAAATCATGGAGGGAGGAATATTAGGAGCTGTTGTTGTGGCAAAAGAATACACCCCAAGTTTGACATTATTGAGAATACTGTGATCTGTATTGAATCTTTTTAACTTTTCAAAGGGCATGTTTCTAACTATAATTATTCAAACAGAGTCCTAGGAGAATATCTTCTTTTTCTCATTAAGAGCAGGATCTCTTGAGAAAGATCTCATGGAGAAAGAGGGGTTTGAAGCATATGATGCCTCAGTTAGTGGAATGAGGAGTCAGCTTCAACTTGAAAGTGTTTGATGGTCCAGTCAAGTCTGGTAGGGCATTTCTTTTAAACAGTCTAAAAAGACTTGGAACAAAAGGCGGAAAGTCGGCAACTAAGAAGGGAGGGATCATGTGGCAATTTTGTGCAACTGCTCTCCTGTAACTTCGCTCAGAAATTCAGCATCTAAAGCATAGCCTCGTGATTAACTAGTTTACAGAAGAAGCAAATTTCATGATCTATTAGAGCCGGAGGATCAAGTCAAGGTGTAGCTGCAAATTCAAGTTCGGTCGATACTTAAACTGCGAAATTTCATTCTGGACATTTGCTTCAAATTAATAAAGCATACAATAAACATAGAAAAAAAAAGTGCCTCCATCAAATCTGAAAGTGAATTCAGGCATTGCTATTCCCCTGTTTTCAAGAGTACACGAGATCAGAAGGCGAAGAACTCCAATGGCCGAGCCAAATTACAGTCCCCAGCAAACTCATTACTGCACACAAAAACAAAACAAAGCAAACCCCTTTCTTCGACACATTCTTCCTTTGCATCAAGCCACGAGAATTGTGTTTTAAGCAAAGCCTTCAACTTGGGATTGAATATGCTTTACTTAGGCCAGTGACTTTATTCCTTATTCCATTTAAGTCACCTTGGATACCATTCTCAGGATGCATCCATTATCCAGAATCGCGCTCTGAGGTACCAAATTAAAGAGAATACCAGAAGGAACGAACTTTGCTCACCTCTTTTTGGGTGTAAAGCAATGTTTGCTCATGAAATGATAAATTAGATCATTCAGTCAAATGAGAGACCACATATACGCCTATTGATACTGCCCTCTTCATGTTCTTGCACAGCTTTTTCAATGAAGAACTTTGTTGGCAGAGGTAGAACACCAGAGCACTCTGAACAAAGGTCGAGATTCTCACTAGAGGAAAAAATCCAGCTCTGAGAATCTATACACTAGATTTATGGCTTCCAAAAGAAACACAATCTTGTCCTCCTGTGTCCTGAGTTTAGATACTGATGATGAACTAACTCAAATTAGTAAACATATTCACAGGACCATGACAAAAGCACAACCACAGCTACACCACTAAACTTGAAAGGATAGAATCAAAAGATGCTTCGAGCTAGGAGAAACGGGGATGAAGCTGCGATCTCATCCGTGAGGATAACTCTGTCCAGCTTGCATATGAAAAACCGGGTTCTGAACATTGATGAAAGTCCCTCTGTGAGTATTGTGCCCCTGAAATTTAAGCCCGGAAGAGTTCACACCGAAATGTGGGCACATGGATATATCCCCTTGTGTCGCATGGAAGGTCATTGGCCCTCCGTTGTTTGGCTGATTCCATAGAAAAGGAGTCCTGGGTGCTGCGACGGAAGTCTGTTGCCGAGCCACCATGGATGAATGACCTGGCGAAGGCGGCCCTTTATCATCTGGCGAAGGAGTTCTAGTCTCCGTGAGATTCACAGTCGTGATATCGTGGATGCTGGCTCTTCTCTTATCTTTCCCACCTGAAAGTTGCCTGATGAAGTATTTCTGTGCGTGGCTAGCCACTTGGGTCGGCGTTCTTGTGCCGACGAAGTTCCTGGAAATGTTTCTCCAATCACCTTTCCCATATTTTTTCAGACCCATCAAAAAGAGCCTGGAGAGAAATTTGCATAATAGGTCCAATAAGTATACATAAACATATACATCAAGCACTAAATTTAAGCATACACCAACTGCCCTCGTCTAAAAAGCCACTGATTTGCAAGATTAAGGTCCTTCAAAAGTCTAGGACAAGCCTTGTTCATATTCTTACATCACTTGACCTTGTTCATCCTGCTTCTAGTACTGACAAATTAAGCTCATCAGCACACAAGTGAATGAAATCATTGGAGATCGACTCGAAGCAAGTGCAATGAAAAACATCTTATCTTACTTGTGCTCTTCCTCCGTCCAGGGAACCCCTTTCTTTCTCTCTTGTTCGGGAGGCCGAATCGATGACGATCCCTTCCCACCAAGACCATAAGACTGTTTGAACCCATCATATCCATGGCCATTTACCCACTCCAATGTGAAGGGCGATGTAGTGCTATAGCCAGGGATAGGGATAAGCCCTGCTTCTATGTTGCTCACATCAACTACCAAATCCTTATAGTGCTTAACCACATCTTCCACCGTCTTCCCAGGGATCAACGAGGCGACCCTATGCCACCGATCTGGCGTGTCCTTATCGTGCACGGCCAGCGCTTTTTCAAACATTTTGTTCTCTGCAGGGGTCCATTTCGCGGTCCTTCCCTCGCCGAGAAACCAATTCCCATTCGATGCGTATGGTGAGGGCGAGAGAAGTTCCATTTCCCACTTCATCACATGGGAATCACACAACCCCTCCTTCAGACTAAACTTACGTCAGATGCTGAAGGGTGATCAAATTCTAGATCTTCTTGGAAAAAAAAAAAAAGAGAGGCGGCTTTTCAATTTCGATGGCGAGACAGAGTGTGAGGGAGATAGAGAACAACGAAAAGGGTGTGCTCAAACTGGAAATGCGGGCAGCTCTGGGTTCACCACAAAAGCACCCGTGTTAAATCACCAAGCATCTTGAAAGGAATCAGAATACTCCTTTTCCTCTGTGCAACCACAGCCTTAGGAATCTCATAAAGAACCGACTTTTTTCCCAACACAACAAAGACAGCCTCTCAAAATATAAGCAACAAATCACAGATAAGCTGAGAATTTGAACACGAAGCTTGCCAGCGAGCCTCGAGATCTAAACCCAATAAGCCATCCAACGCGGCTAGGAACAAGAATGAAACACATCAAGAGAAGAAGAAGCAGAGACCCAGGAACGAAATCAAGAAAATCTATGCAGAGAGGCTTCTATCAGACATCAACGAACTCGTCGCTGACGGAGAACTCAGTGCTCTAAGAGACGAACCCTCAAACAAACTTCCAGTACAAAGGAGAAGTTCGGAGAGTGAAAGTCAGAGTCCTGACGACCAGAGAGCAGGGAAAGAGACGAGCTGGGGAAGAAGATCATGGGTTTCTTCCTCCCTTTCCCTTGAGGACCGACCAACAAGGGAGAAGAGAAGAAAGAGACCAGCTGTGTGTGTCAAACTATAATAATACTGAGCTGAAAAGCAAAGCTTTTGCTAGCTTGAGGCGATGAATCTGAAAATTCTGCCAACATCAACATCTGCGAGAGAGAGAAAGAGAGAGAGAGAGAGGGGGTAATGCTAATGCTAACGCTGAAGCCTGAAGGTGGTGAGTCGTGATTGGATGGGGTGGGATACTGCACTTTGTGAAAAAGTTCCCTCTTATTATAATCACACACTCTATTCTATCACCTTCTTTTTTTTTTTTTTACTCCATTTAATTATTGCACAGACCCATTTTGCAATTTTTTTTTTTTTTGGCAGATCTCTCTAATCTAATGAGGTGGACCGTCTCCGAAACTAAAGAGATCGTTCATATCGATCGTGCTAAATTATACATTTTTTTTTGTCAAAATGCTAAATTATACTTTTTAACGTATTAGACTACATAGAAAGGTATTACAATACTGTACCTCGTATATCTTTAGAGCTACTCCAAGCGGCATGTACTTATGTATCGGACAAAGAATCCGTATGAATAAATGAAAAACATAAGCAACACACATAACTATAGTTAGATTGTAACAGCCAAAGCCCTCGCAAAGTATAAAAAGTCTATTTGATTGTTTAACGAGTATTTTAATGACACTTTTTAGCAATGTATATATTTGAGTGATAAGTTGATTGATGTTTCTCTGTCCTGCGGTCAAACTTTAAAACACTATACCTGTATATCTTTAGGGCTACTCCAAGTAGCACGTACTTATGTATCGGATAAAGATGATGTGAATGCGATATGTAACTGTCGTATAAAGAATTTGTATGAATAAATGCAGAACATAAGCAACACACAAGACTATAGTCAGATTGCAACGGCCAAAGCCCTTACATCGGACGAGGGAAAGAACCGGCAAAGTGTCCAAAAAGTCCTTAACTTATTGCATTAGTCCAATGCAATCCTATACCTTTTATTGGCGCCAATTCGGTTCTAAATTTTGTGCATGTGTGCCAATTAAGTCCTAAGTTTTTTTCATTTGTGTCAATTGAGTCAATCCGGTCAATTTTGATTGAAAATAGTTGATGTAGACTCTAACGATGTCACGCAGGATTGCCGGCACTAACATGGCTATTATTTATTAATATTTTTTAAAAATTATTTTACTTATTTTTTTTTTTAATTTAGGGTTTGGTTAGCGAGGGTGGCCAACAACCTTCATCGGTCCCCGGGTGAGGGACGACCAGCACTCAACGACCGCCGGTGAGGTCACGATGGCCCTCCTCGGCGACTACCGAGGGTAGGATGGCCCTTGCCAGCGGCCGGCGAAGCTTGCCAGCCACCTTCGCCCGCCAAACCCTAAATTTCATGGAAAAAAAGATAAAAAATAAAATTTATTAAAAAATTATTACGTAATGGCCACGTCATTGCCAGCCATCTTACGTACCATCATTGGTGTCTACTTCAACGATTTTTAATCAAAATTGATCGAATTGATTCAGCTAATACAAATAGAAAAGGTTTTGGACTCAATTGACACAACATATTTCACAAAAAAAAAAAAACACGAATGCAAAAAGTTTAGGACTGAATTGGCACTAATAAAAGGTTTAGTATCAACGCAATAGGTTTAGAACTTTTTCGAAATATTTTCCCTGAATTTGGCTGGTTCATCCATAATGTCCTTGCATATGTTCTATTTAAAGAAACCCCCCTACCATGTCACCTATCCATGCTAACAAGTACTTTTAGATCGTTCACAAAGGGCCTGTGCCCGTCATTCGGGGTGCATCCGGAGGCCCGCGATCACAACTCATGTCGAACACGCCACGCCACACCAGACACGTAACCGTGTCACATAATTTGACTCGACATTAAAAAAAAAAGTATTTTCTAATTCGTTCGTTTTCACAAAACAGAATGAAATAAATTATTCCAACAAATTTTTCTGAATACATGTACTGTTTGGTTCCGGAAAAGGAAAAGAGGCCACCAGCAATGATGGAGCCGAACACGAGTCAACGGGTTTGTGGGGGAGCAAAAGCAATGCAAGGAACAAAAACACAGACCCCCACAATCTCATCACCGGTCCGTACCGTTTCATGGTAACGAAAAATTGGATCAGAAATTCCACCCTCATTCCCATTTCTTTATTAAAGTTTTGTACTTTGATTAATGATTACCAACCAGATTAATGATGTCCTTAATTAAATTTGGTTAGGTAATGGTCACATCACGGAGGCAATTCGGTACGCCCTCCGATCCAAACCGCTCCTGATGCCCGCTGAAAAGACTCGGGTCCGCATCAACGGCCGGTATTCGCTTGGGTTTTTTTTTTGGGGGGAAGCTTCCAACTTGGTGGAGGGAGATGCGGGCCCCAGCCTTCCCCCCCGACATTATTGTCGTCGTGGGGGGCCGCCACCAGAAGAGTTCGGGGATCGAATTCGTTGAGTGCAGAGGTCGGCACGTGGCGCAGATTCATTGGGTGTCCTGGGCGGCAAAATGTAGTTGCCCCTGCAGCTGAGGTGGAGGCATGGGAAGGCGGGGAGGAAGGGGGCGGGGCCAAAAAAAAAAAAGCGTTCGACTGAGCCAATGAGCGGAGTCCACGTCAGACTCCCCACGTGGGGCACGGCGTATAGGATAATTTCCTAAACGGCGACACGTTTTACAGCGCGCGCGACTCTCTCATAGGCTTTGCATAGGCTTAGGCTTAGCCCCACCCCCAAGAGCCCACTGCCTACTCCTCCGTTCCTTCTTTTCTTCTCTTTATTCTCGAAAACAAAAGACGCGAAATTGAGTGAGATTCACGGGGCTAAGAAAATGAAATCATAATTTTGTTATATCCTCGTAACTTCATTTATTATTGCGTTAGGTGATGCTCCGATGATTCATCCCGGATGCGGGATGCTATTATACGGTCCCACTCGACGGTATCCATCCGAATATGACGTGAAATCTACTTTTCCCACTGCCAACCCTTTAAATTGAGAGAAAATATTTTTCTGTCCTCCATCCCGCATAATACCCTCGAATTTTACGTCTCAAAGTTCGGACGAGGCTGTTTAAAGACTTTACTCGGATCCAATAATTTCGGTATATGCCTATAATTTCATTTATTTGAATTATATTTTTAACGATCGCGCCATTTGATGGGTAAACATATAAAACTTTGAGTGGTTTATTCCCGTAGCTTCCTACCATACTCTAGATTTGCAGTAATATCCAAATATTCTCTTGCGATTTTCGGAGATTAGAGATTCACCTAACGAATACACATCGAGAATCTAACGAGTTTAGGTAGCTTGTGTTCTAAAAGCGAGAGCACGAAGGTGGAGAAAGGGATACAGAAACCAACCCCCCCTGCAAAACCCCACAATTCAATTCAATTTAAAAGTGATCATCACTCATTTTAGTTCGCAAAGCTGTCGATGATGTCTAAACAAACGTCTTGGAATCTTTAAGCTAAAATAATTTTCTCTCGATTCGCACGACCATACGATTCCATGCTCGTTTGAATAATAGCAATTGCTTTATTATTATTATTATTTTTCGGTTTCATGTTGTTGCGGGTTAAAATAACCCTTGACTAAGCCCAAACGAGTTCTTTGAGCTTTGGCCCAAATGAGGTTAGGGCCCAAAATGATTATCCACGCGGAAATCTTTTATCGAACTTAATCCGTTCGTTTTCCAATAAGGAGTTCCGGGTCAGTTTTGGACAGAGAGTGTCAAATGCGAAAAACACTTGTGTTAATACGAGAAGCGTTATACAGACTCTTATCAATTCGACAATCCACTCATTCGACAATGAAATGAACTTCGACGCACTAGGACTTGGGATTTGGCTCCGGAATTTAATCAACGAGGCCAAACCAAAATTGTAGGACACAATGCCGGAATCTAATCGACGACACTGGACGATGGATGTAGGATACAATACTGAAATTTAATCAACGGTATTAGACATGATGAGCGATGGGAACAACGCCGGAATTGAATTGACGATGCTGGACCTAATGAATAGACGCCGGAATCTAATCGACGACACCTAGCTCCGAATATAAACCTCACCGGAATTGAATCAACAATGAGAATTTGGAAGTTACAACTAAACTAAGGGCTAAAGGTTAAATATAAAGACGAGTGTTTGTGTGTGTTTTTGGGTGTTCCTTGCCTGTTGTGGCCGGAGGTATTTATAGATCAAGTCTGGTAACCGTCGAACAATTATTTCTTTGGCTTCACGTTTTGATCTCTTTCAATAAGCCATGTGGGTGACCCCTTAGTGGTTCCTTGATTTTCGCGCTCTTTCTTTTTACATCGTGGGAATTACCGTCAATCTTTCATTAACCGCTTCGATCGTGGCTCTTTTCGCGCGCTCCTTCTTTTGTCTTTCAAGGAAGATGCCGCCAAAATTTTCTCCGACACGTGGTATTTCCGAGGTTCTTCCGAGTTTGTCTTCGGTGCTCTCACCCGTAGGCGATCAAAGCTCTTGCTTGTCACGTGGCCATCCCCTAGGGGGTAACCTTAGGTGTTAACACATGTATGATGAACATTTTTCGTTTTTACCCACCCACGGGTGGCTCAGTTGATTAGGGCACACTTAAGATTGTGTGGTTAGGAGCACTAGTCAGAAATTCGATTCCCCAACTAGGCACCCGTGATTTAAGTAGGGGGCCATGGCCGTAGGTTGCTGTGTTAGTCTATCTCGAGAAATAGTCGAGGTGCGCGCAAGCTAGCCCGAACTTCTTGATTATAAAAAAAAAAACATTTTTCTTTTTTGTATAGAGTTAATATTTTTTTTTGGTCAAATATAGAGTTAATATTTCAAAAATTAAATAAACACTTTTGCAGACTTTTTAAATTTTTTATTTTTCAGGAAGCAAGATCGAATGTCGTGGGAGAATAATGCTGAGGCACGCCATGTACAAGCGCGTGAACGGGTATCACCATACGCGCGCGTGTGTATATATATATATTTTTGAAAACTACATGGATAGTTAAGGGTGCATGTGACAATATTTGTGGAGCAAAAATCTGTTGGGTAACTCAATTTTGGGAGCAGAATTTTTTTTTTGTTACGCAATTTCATTTTTCTACTTCTGAAGCATTTTATTTACTTCAAAAATAGTTTGGTGCCATTTGAAAAAGTAAAAAAAAGTTACTTCTCTCAAGAAGTAGAAAAATCAATTTTTTACTGGAAATCGATTTCTAAAGCAGAAGTGTTGCTATGCTGAAGGGCACGGCAGCCATTTGTAATTTCTCCATAAATATGTTTAATTATTTTAAAACGTAAATGAAATTTTTATCGGATTGTGGATGCGGATATTACCATTATCCGGGAAAAAAAAAATTGAGATGCTTAGCACTAGATAAGAATCCGATTGTCGGGCATTGAAAGTCTTGAGGGAAAGGTCAAAAGAGATGCCAAAAACTGGCCAAACCAAACAGATAATATATGAAAATGTACCGCGTAATACACGACATGCTGATATTTTGATGTACAACATACATCTGAAATTTAAGGTTGTTTTTTTTTTATAACTAATATTATATCTTTATTTTTCCCTACATAGTCTTAAAAAGACGAAAACATACAATCTCAACAGGAAATTGTACCAACACAAAGAAAAAAGGATAAATGCGCTAAAAGTCCTAAAACTTATCACAAAAGTACGATTGCGTTTTAAAACTTTTAAAAAATGCAATTAAGTCTTAAAATTTATCGAAAAATGCAATTGAGCCCTAAAACTTTCAATAAGTACAATCAAATCCTAAAATTTATCAGATTGATGGAATCAAATTCTTTGTTGATTGCTCTAAACTTGTTAGATTTGTGGAATCAAATTCTTTCGTTAATTGCTTTTCTTGAAAGTTTTATGACTTGATTGCATTTTCATAACAAATTTTAAGACTAAATTGCATTTTTTCAAAGTTTTAGAACTCAATTGCATTTTCATGACAGGTTTTAGAACTTGATTGTACTTTTTGAAAGTTTTAGGACTCAATCGTACTTGCACAATAAGTTTTAGGCTTTTAGTGCACTATCCAAAAAAAAATTACAAAAAGGTAGCTAGGTAGTAGGCACCCTTGTTCAGGCTCGCCATTGGCAAGAAATTATAAGTTCTCTCGGGATTCGATCTATCCATGCAACAATTCATATCTAAGGGATGTGAGATCAAGAGGTATATACGTAGCCCGACATCCCCAATCTTCAATTCAATATCACCAATAGAAAGTTTGAGCCCAAAAGTTGAAATTTATAGGTAAATAAAGACTACATTAATATAAAGAGCATATAAAACGTGTTGTCAAGCAATATAAGACAACATTTCAACACCCTATCTTACGCACGGAGCGAGTTACGAGCGGCACGTAGAATTTTACTAATGGGGGTGGATGCACATTAGAGAAAGGGGCAACACTAGGTCTGATACAATGTTGGATTACGTGAAATTATTGTTATAAAAACTTAAGTTTATAGGTGCAAGGAGACCACGTTAATTTAATGAGAACATAAAACTTGTTGTCAAGCAAAGTGAGACGATACTTTAACGATCATTGTAGGCGAGCAACCTTCTCACCGCTTGTCTGTTAGAGCAAGATCCGAGCTTACTTGTTTAAATTGTGCCATGCACATAACAAAACTAATGTATATGAACTCCACATTTAAAAAAAAAAATCCTCTGTTTTTTTAGATATGTTCACTATCAATCATAAAATTTATTGCGAAAGTGCAATTAAATCTTAAAACTTATCAAATTGATGAAATCAAGTTCTTTCATTATTTTCGTTCAACTTGGCTAACAAAAATGCTAACGTAACTTTTTGTAAAATATTTTCTCATTTTTATGTGGCAAGGACGTGGTTAAAACGACGTTATTGTGATCCAAATCTAATTTTATAAAAAAAATTATTTAAATTAATTTAAAAAATAAGCTAAAATTGAAGGGAAAAAACAGCCTAGAAGCAGAACGAGAACCCAAAACCAGTGGCGGGGCTGCTTCAGCCCCGCCGCCCCACCATCACTAAAAAGGGCCAGCGATAGTGGGGAAGTGGTCGGCGGTGTTTCCGGGCCCCGGCCAGAGAGATCCAAGGGTCAAACGCCAAGTCTCCTACTACATACAGAAACAGACAGATCAACATCACTAGAAGAGAGGAGAAGCAGCAGCACAGAACCAGCAAAGAAAAGGGGCCAAAAAATTTCTCCGAAGGAGGGCACGACCTCGAACCCGATCATGTGCTCGGCCTCCGTCTCCATGTTGACGAGCTTCGCTAACCTCCCGTTGATCCATGGCCGTGTCTCGGCGTGCGCCTTCCGTGACGCGTACCGAATGGTGTTCTCGAACCTGCAGTTCTTCCTCTTCTCCCAAATCTGCACGAGGGTCTGCTGGCCCTCGTTTGCAGTCGACGACGATCGCGGGCCCCTGGCCAGGGTCCGTGACCGCTGGCGACCACTTCCCCACCATCGCCAGCCCTTTTTGGGGGTGGTGGGCGGCCACGGCTGCGAGAGCTTAGCCCTCGTTGTTGGTTCTGCTTATGGGCTTTTTTTTTTTTTTTTTCATTTTTAACTTATTTTTAAAATTAGTTTAAATAATAATTGTATTAATAATATAATTTAGACTAAAACGATATCGTTTTAGCCACGTAACAGAGAGAAACTATTTAAAAAAAAAGGCATGTCCATATTTTTTCGTTAGACAAATTGGACAGAATTAACGGAAGAACTCGATTTCATCAATTTGACAAGTTTTAATATTCGATTATACCTTTTACAATTTTTAGGATATAATTGCGTTTTCGTGACAAATATTAGGACTTCTAGCTAACATATCTCTTATTATTTATATTTTTTTGTTTTGAATGAATGTGGATTATATGAAGTACATAGAAAGTGTTTTCTCGCGCGGGTATCGAGAGTTGGCAAGGCTTTGTCGCATGCTTCCTTTTGAGTTGGTCCCCGTTTTACTACAATTACTCGAAATGTGTTTTGTAAGAAAATAGCTAGAGAAATCTATGAAGATCGAATTAGGTCTCAAGCCCCTTGAGGTTATCTTGCACTTGGAAGAAGAATCCCCACCAGATAAAACTTATTAATAAAAAAAAAGAAGTGAAACCTCGTCTTTTTTTTCTTTTCTTTTTTAAGTACCATTTTCAGATTAAAATTATTTAATCTAGTGTTTGACTATTTCATTGTCGCACAAAAAAAATCATAAATAAATAAAGAAAAAGGTTGACTTACTTTTACACCTCAATTGAACCAATGAGATGGTACTTGGAAATCTACACCGCTTGGGGCTCCCCCACACCCGCCTCCCTCAGTTAACTCTTCCACGCGCACACACCCGCCCGAACGATAAAAACTGAAAAATCATATTCTTTTTTTTTTTTTTGTTGAGAAATTCTAAGATAAGACAATATATATTACAATCTCCTTTTTTTTATTCACGATTTTCTATCACTTAATTACGGCGAACCTTTGTAACTTCATAACATAATTTGCATTTGCTATGACCTTCGATTGTATTTAAGGAAGAATTTCAAATAAGGGCCTGCAATATCCTCATTTTCTCAGATACAAGCTTAAAGTGGACTCTATTTTAAAGAATTGTATGATTAAGGGTATTTTCGTCGTTTTATATTTTATGAATTTTTTTCCTTTTTTATTTCCCTTTCTTTTTATCGGTGCCCGGTGTCAAGCGATGACCGACCACCAGCAAGGGCTCCCTTGGTCGTCGAGGGCCTGCCTTGCCTTTGGTGGGCGAGGGTCGACTTGCCCAAGAGAGGTCGCCCGCCGCCGCCGCGAGCCTCGTCCAAGAGAGCCGTCGGTGAGGATGGGTGGGCGAGGCGAGCCCTCGCCAAATCCGGGTGAGGTCGTCGGCTCTCGGCCAGCCCTCTCCGACCGTAAAAAAAAAAAAAAGGAAGAGGAAAAATGAAAGCAAAAAATAAAAAATAAGTAAATAACGAAAATACCATTGATCATGTCTTTCTTTGAAACAATTAAAGTACTTTAAGCCATTCTTTGAAACAAGATTCACTTCAGGCTTTTTTTTTTTATTATAGAAAATGAGGCACTTCAAGCTCTTATTTAAGTTTTTTCTTATATTTAATTATGACGCCGTTCGGTGATGTCACAAGATCGGTGTACCTTGGGGGCGCGCTTCTTGAACACTAAATTTTGTACCCGTGACGTGACATATAATTGTCGCTTATTTATCGTGAACATCTTTGAAATTTGGACCATGACCGATTTGCTTTTATGGGTGTGTCTAAGTTGAATGATACTAGGGTCACAACAATTGATTCATAAAGTTGGTAATGTGTGGGATTATCATTATTGGTTCTTAAGCGTGGGCCGCTTGTCAAATTTAGTAGGTCTAGCATCGCTCTTCTAAGTATCATCCAGGAACTGAACTCAAATCTTTCATAAGTAAATCATGTCCCGTAATTGCAAAAAACTTAAGTTTTTGTGTGCGTCACAACCTTTTTGGATATGAAAAGTACAAAATCAAAATAAAAATTGGAGAGTTAGGACAAGTGGCTATTGAGGATCACAAAACTACCTTGTATTCGCGAGGTTATAGGATGTTTTGTGGGTTTCTAAGTAAACCAACATGTGCGCTCGTGCCCTCAGAATATGAAAATAGTGCACAGGACTTACATAAAACCATACTGCCCATTGCTTGGAAAATATTTGATAAATAATTAATTAAGGAAAATTTAAAATTTCCAATGCACTTTTATTTTTTCTTGCATATAGTGCAATAAATTCTTTCAAGAAATTAATTCTTAGTATTTAAGTATATTTAATAATTATTTTGGAGGCATTGGTTATGGAGGCTCATTACATGGATCAACATAATAAACTATGTGTGCTGACTGCCAAATTACGTTTAAAAAGATCGAACGAGATAATTGGGATATAACTCCTATGATCGTGCCTATAAACGAATCGGCACGGCACATGATAACACGAACATCTTAAATTAAGGGTGCATTTGGTTTGCGAAAAATGAGTGATTTTTTGAAATCTAATCGGCATCTACGGAAAAAAAAAAAATGAATGTTCATTTTTTTTCATCGTTAACGAAAATGTTTAGACACAAAATATTGTTGGTAATGAAAATATTTTCCATTAACTGATTATTTTAAGTGATACAAATAATCATCTCTTAAGAGGTCCAGTTCCAATTCTACCATAACTTTTTCCTTGTTCCATAAAAAACCCTCAACTTTAGGTTTAATCACAATTCCACCAGAAACTTTGTTTTGTTTCATAAAAAATACAAACTTTTGTTTGAGTCCAAATATGCCACCATTAACCCTCTGTCCAAAATTTCTCTTGACAACGAGAAATGAAAAACTCTCGAGTGCAAGTTGTTTTAGTGTTTCGAATAGAGTGTCTGGAGAGCGAGCTCTCTGACCACAAAAGATGGAAGGCTTCTAAGCATGAGAGACTGAAAACTGAGTGCAAAATTGAAAATTTTCAACCAAGATAGAATGAAGACTCTTTTGAGAGTAAGAGTTATTGAAAAAAGCCAATTCTAATTGTAGCGCGTGTCCAAATTTTTTTTTTTTTCACGAAACAAATAGATCCTAAACGAGCTTTAGATGACCGGGCAAAACGCTCGTGTCTTAAACTGTCAGCCCTCCCCCATTCCCCCCTCTCTCCACTCCCATGCGTGGAGCTCAAAACCTTTTTTGCTTAGCTGGCCACACGAGGTCCTCCTTGAGCCAATCTACCCCACTACCTCCATTGTTCTACAACTTCGTTAATAGAAATACCAGCTATCTAATTTAGATGATTAGTCTCCATGTGGGGTTGTCGTTACCCCAACTAGGCAGACGCATGTCGCTCTCGATGTCCTAAATAGTAATTAAGCTTTTAAGAACGCTTTTTTTATTGCCCCTCTCGGTCACTTTGACCGTCCGAGGTAATTTGGGAAGTAGGAGGGTCCGAGCCATCGAATCACCGAATGATGCGCGTCCTTGTCAATCGGGCAATTTTTCTCTTTGCATTATCACATGTGCGTGGGGGGTGAATCTAGGAGAAGTGTTTCCATTCGACCTTTCCCCCCGTTTTGCTTTCAGCCTCAAGTCACTTCCGCCTTTCAAGCAATGGGCAAATTCTGTCCTAATCACGGTCTCCCTCTCTCTCTTTGTCCCTATTGTGCCTTTGACACGTATATTGAAAGAGTTCTACTTTCTCGATTTTTAAAATATAACATCGATCACGGTCGTCACGCCTCAAGCTCTACGGAACGAGTAACTTCCTTATCGCTGGCCATCGATTTCGATGGAGATGTAGTTGATTTATGACTGTATTGCTATTTTACGGTTTTTTTAAGTGTGACATCTGATGTCAGATCCGTATCGACGTGGAGTCTATCTCTGTGAAATTTGTTTGAAAGGGAGTAATTCCTTATTAGTGTTCTCAATCTCAAACGATTTGTCTTTTAACTAGTTCGAAGAGATGGATATATATATATAAAAGTAGATGCAGAATGGACTACGAAGTGGCTTTCTTCTTGATAAAATAATATATTCTGTTGGATGATTGCAGCGAAAGAAGACATCCAATAGCATGTTTCAATAATGTATGCTTTGAAGAACTGGCTGTCTTATGGAACCAAGTATCGCGTCAACCATTTTAATGAGTGAACTAAGGTTTATGGCATACCCTGTCAAGGGGAAAGAAATTTCTATCTAAAGGGCTTAACCCAGCGTCAAGGTTTATGGCATACCCTGACAGTTATCCAAACTGAAGAGTGATGAGTTCAAAATCCCAGCGGGAATTAGTCGGATATTCGAAGAGCAATGAGCATTTGGCTCCACTTTATCCAAGTTTAACCGAGGAAGCAACCCATGTCTTTTTTTTTTTTTGGGTCTGTGCCCCATTTCTCAATTTGAATTGATCTAAAATATCCGCCAGTTTATACTTTTCTTGGAGGACTAAATCCAGTACCTAAAGGTCTATCGCCGACATTGCTTGTCATCATTTAGCTATTGTACTTCTTTTCTTGATAGCGGGTCATGTGTGTAGGATCAACGAGCATAGTGATCATGGTATAAAATATATTTTAGAGGCTCATAAAGGTTCATTTATAAAGGCCAATACGATATCCTAACAATGTAATGGCATACTCAATTATCTCTTAATCTATTTATGATAGGCTCTTTAGCCATTATCGTAGCTCACCCTATGCATTCCATGCCCCTTATCCATATCTAGATATTGATTATGGTACACAATTGCAATTATTCACATATGACATATGGATTGTCGGATTTCTCATAGTTGGGTTTAATTAAAAAAAAACATATAACTTTAGATCTAATCTCAATTTTGCTATGAACTTTTTTGGTTTAAAAAAAAAGCCTTCAACTTTTAGCATAATCTCAAATCTGCCCACATATCCAAATATCACCATCGATTTCTTCAAAATTATCAACATCAAGGTCCCTCGGAGGTGCATTACTAGAATCTGCATTTTTATCAACACCCCTAACTTCATATGGAACAATAGTAGCCTCATGATGTTGATAATCTTGAAGATACTAGTGGCGATTTTTTAATGCATGGGCAGATTTTGGACAGGAGTGAAACTTGACGCTTAATTTTTGGACCAAAAAAATAGTTCGAACCAAAATTGAGATTTGACCTGAAGTTGTGAATTTTTTTTAAAGAATTTGCCCATCATAGTTGGTGTTGCCATGCGCATAGCTATTTTTATGGTAAGAGGTTATGATCCAACTACTCAATATATAAATCTATTAAATCGTGTTCTTAGGCATCACCAATCATATCACATCTCAATTAAGCATAAACGTATGACATCCAAATAGACATATGTTAAGGAGACATAGGTTCCATTCTTTTCGCCCAAAATAACTTTTAGAAAAATATTTTTCGAATTTTCTGGCATTCGGTTCACAAAAAATAAATGAGTCAAGGGAACATTTTTCTCTCACAAAAAAAAAATACCTTTAAAAGTGGGGAAAATGATTTCATTTTTTTTAGAAAAAGGACAATTTTTTTCCCTCTTCCTTCACTATTTTACATTTATTTTCTCTTTAACTATTTTTTTTTATTTTTTAAAAAAATCAATTTTTTTTTATTTTTTTATTTTTTTCCCCTTCTTCTTAGGCCGGTTGCCGGCCACAACCACAGCCAAAGACCAATTGCAGGTGAGCTCAAGCCTCGTTGGCTTCGAGTGAGGTCAAGCGTAGCTAGATTTGTCAAGGCTTGGCCTCGCTCGACCTCACTAGCCCGTGGTGAGTTGAGGCTCGAGCTTACTTGCGGACGGTCATCGACCGTTGCTGTGGCCAACGACCAAACAAAGAAGAGGGAAAAAATAAAATAGAAAAAAAAGTAAAATAAAAATAAAATAGAAGGAAAAAAATAATATTTATTAAAATGAGTGCATGGAGGAAAATCAAATCTGATTTTTCATACCAAATGACAAAAAATATTTTTCAAGCCATTTTGAAGTTTCACCCGAACACAAACAAATATTGTCATTTTTCAAAGAAATAACTTTTTGGAAAACATATTCCAGAAACACCTCATTTTTTGCGAAACGATTAGAGCCTTAGGGCACGCATGGCAACAAAAATTGATTTTTCTACTTCTGCTCCGAGAGTTGATTTACGATAAGAGAAATTCGTTTGGTAGCGGTTGCAAATTTATACTTCTATAGCATTATTAACACGAAATCTTCTATGAAAAATTATTGTCGGTGGTCGAAAAATTTCTACTTTGTTTTTTAGTTTTTTAAATTTCTTTAAAATAAAATGAAAAATTATTATTTATTTTTTACTCACGCGGCGGTGGTCAACGGCGGTGGGCGGTGGTCAAAGGTTGGCGGCGGCGGCGGTCGGTGGTGGGCAATGGTAGGTGGCGACGGTGGAGGCATAGTTGGGAGAGATACGTTGAAATTGAAAAGAGCTCAAAGCGAGAGAAATATTAATGTTGAGAGATTTTTATTTCTGAAAGAAAAGTAATTTTTTTGAACTTCCGGAATTGGCCAACTTCAGAAGTAGAAATGTAATATTATGTAACCAAACGAATTTTTGTTGCAGAAGTTGTATTACCAAACGGATTTCTGCTCTAGGAGAATTTTTAGAGTAGAAAGTTATTTTCAAAAGTGTTACCATGCGCACCAAGGGTCTCCTTGTTTTAGCTTCGAGTCACTTTTATTTTTCTCTCTCTTTTGTCTTTTGACATTTCTTACGTCAGCTTAATTGTTATAACATGCTACAAGGTTCGAAGCTCACACGTACGGTGTAAGAAAGTTCAAAGAGCACCTCCCGAAAGGATGGATTAATGCATACTCCTCAGCGAAAAGCTCTCTCTAAAAAGTGTGCCAAATTTTGTTTACATTTTAAGTATTTTTTTTTACTCCATTCTTTATGAGGAAAAAAAAAAGAAAGAAGGGAAAAAAAAAAGAATAATTTTCCACGCCATTGACCCTTGACAAAGCTGAGGAGGTAAAGGGTCGAAAGTTAGTGGTTCGTTGGAAATGATAAAGGTTGTCCGCTGGCATCGCGACACGTGAACATAGAAAATCACTTGATTTAATCATACTTAAATTAGACTTGGCATCAACCTCAATTTGTTTCCATTTAAGGATAGATTCCCACGAATTATTTTAATTATTTTCCAGGCGTCCCTTTGCCAAATCCCTCTGTCTCTTTTTGTCATTTGTAGGCCCTGAAGATTAACAGGTGATGACCAGGGCATTAGCAAAGGGTATAGAATAGGGGTCAGCAACAGGGCCGATTTAATCTCGAAACCCACTCGAATCGATTTTACCTATTCGGTTTCAGGTCGAGTCGGGTCAGGTCAGGTCAATGCACACGGGACAAGGCGGGTTCCTTGTCAAAAGTATTTTAAAGAGCTGCCTTAACCGGTTTCTATTATCTATTTTTTAAAAATTTTCTATATTTAACTTTGTTTACAAAAGAGACAAATATGTCGGAGAAAGGTTAGGAAATCTATTAACGCAACATATCGTTCATGTGGTATATTTTGCCGGAATAACAGTTTACATTGCTTAAAATTTGTTTTCCTTTTAGTTAGGCCCGATTTCCATATTGATCCTTGAATCGATTCAGATTTTGGTTCCGTTAATTATAACCCGACTCTGACATGTTAAGTTATGGATCCTTGGGTTGGAAGATAATACGTCGCTTGTTGCGAATCGATACGAAATGTAGGGGTGGGTTTAATTGGTTCCCCCGATCGAGTTGGAGCAGGTTTTGAGCTTTTGAATCATTCGTTGTCATGAAACTACGTAGACGTACATTATTTGCCTACAATGCAATAGAATTCATGTTCAATTTACTTCACGGCGGCACGTTCAAAATGCATATGTATAGCAGATTTTGTTGGATTGACCGTTTTAAGCAGTGTATATAATATGTAAGAGCATCCCGAATTAAATCATTGTCTCCAAATCGTGTGGAAGTTATCTTTCTCTTTTGCTAGATGGCTAGGACGCCATCGTCCGGTGCATTTGCCTAGGGTCGAACCCGAATCCACCGGCTTGAATGTCCGGCGACTCCGGGAAAGCTATCTCAATTTCTTGATTTTGTTGCCAATTGACATTAAGAAAGTGGGCTCAGGCCCAAAAGAATCAAGAGCGACCATGTTTCTTCGAGGCCGAGTTGGCCCAATATCCAAATCATGTGGTGGACTGGCCATAGGCTTTTGGCTACATAAGTTTTGTCTAAGGTAATGCCAAAACATTTGTTGGAAGACCAAACTCTCATTCACATGCGACCCAAGTTTGTCTAGTCAACCCTTGTAATTTCCCAAGATAGAATGACACGACTACTTTTTGATAGAAGCCAAGGCTCTTATTAAATATGACGTGTGGACACAATAAAGGAAAAGATAATGTTGACACGAATATCGATCTGGGCTCGAGAAAGCCGGAAAGCCGGATAGAATAAACGAAAGTAACTGTTACTGTGGATTATCCTTCGTGCTCGACTATAAATCATTGGAGACGAATCTTTGTAAAGGATGGACAATCAATAACGCTCATCAATTTTCTCTGCAATTTACATTATTTATTTTTACTATCTCATTCATTTCATTTACTGTTTAATTTATCCTTATTTCGCATAGTTACTTTATGTTCGGAATCGCTGCAAGCCGATTAAACATCAAAGCTGAGGATTTCTAACCTTCAGTGAAATATCTTTCGTCGCGGACATCTTCCGACGAAACATCTTTTTAGTACGCCTGGTGGGACCATTTATGGTTAGATTTGAGGAAGTGATCATAGCCAGAACCAGAAGTCAAGAACCTAATATCGTTGCTGTCCGCGAGAATCAACATCCACGGCGATCGGTGATTGACAACCCGATTAAAACATCAAAGCCGAAGGATTTCAACCTTCGGTGAAACATCTTTCGTTGCGGCCATCTTCTCGCGGGACAGATAGAGAAAAGATACTTTGGCAATTGCATATGATTTAATTCCCAACTGAATTGACATACTCAAATCACTTCAAGGAAAATGAACCGCATCTCCAACAATCTCGACAATCAAGCGGAACTGCTCGAGCTAAGGAGAACCCACGAATTGGTCAAGGTATAAGCAGCTTGGTCTAGCTCTTAAAAATCTATATTGCTCACCAATGTTGTTTTTTCCACTGACCTACATCAATCCAATTACAATGTCCCTGTCCTTTATGCTGTAGTATGCACTCCTCATTCCTTACACTAACTCAAAATCCTGTATGTCCCCTCGGCGACTGTTTCAACACTTGGGGAGATCGCTCGGCGGGGGCAGGAGGGACTGGTCGGGGCCTTCCCCATCGTCGACGACAAATGCCATCTTGAGTCCCCATGTCGTGTGCACTTCTAGGTGACAATGCAAGAACCAAACCCCTGCAAATCAAAATAGAAGAATAAGAAGAAGAAGAAGAAAAGCCCTTTTCAGTATAAAAGTCATGTAAGTATATTATGATCCAGAAGATTGCGAGCTTACCTGGATTATCGGCCCTGAACCTTATGGCCGCCCACCCACCGGACGGGACTCCAATGGTGTTGCGCTCCACCGGGTCCACGAGATTGAACTTCCTCGGGTCCTTGACCGGGTCGAAATTCCCCAGCCCTCTTCCCACCGCGAAGAAATTGAATCCGTGGAGGTGGATCGGGTGGCTCTCCGGCGCAATCATCCCCGTGTCTTGCAGGACCAGCTGGACCGTCGCATTGTACGTGAGCCTGTATAGCCTCGTCCCGCTCATGGTGTTCAGGTTCGCCGGCTGCTTCCCCGTGTAGTTGAACTCTATCAATGGCTTCGCGGGGAAATCGTCCGTGAAGACGCCGGGCGTCTTGTAGTAGTGCGCCGATAAAAGCGCGGTCTTGGGCATGACGAAACTGATGTTGTTGATGTCGGCCACGACCCGGATGCCGCTCGGGCAGGTCGCGCAGGGCTTGACCCCGATGCCGACGGTGAAGAGCAGGGAGTGGTCCATCTCGAGCGGGACTCGCGCGGGGTAGGTGTTTGTGTTTAGGCTCCTCAGAGAGCCAACGAACCTCTCGGCCACCCACGTGGCGTTCTTGGGCGGTGGGGTGGTGGGGGCCACCAGGGAAGCCTTCGACGTGCCGGAGTAGAGCAACGTCGCGGTGGCGGTGATGTTGTTGACGTCGATGGGGGCGTCCATGAAGGGGGAGACGGTGATCAGGTACTTGCCAGTCGAGTGGTTGGTGGTGAGGAGGGCGGCGGTGGTTTGGCCCGGGCCGACAAGGATGGCGTCGGTGCGCAAAGGCTTGACGTAGGTGGCGTCGACCTCGACCACCGTGAGTTGGTGGCAGGCGACCTTGAAGAAGAGCTCCTCATTGAGCGCCGCGTTAATGATCCGCAGCATGTAAGTCTTGCCCGGTCGAACTGCCAATTTGTATCCATCTGCACATTATCGGAACCGGTCAGATCGGCGGCAACGGACTCTTAAATTTTTGCGACCAACAACGTTATTCTTGTTTTCCTAGTACCCTTGGGACAATTGGCGACGGGTCCCGGATGGCTATTGATGGTGTAAGCATCGGAGACATTGGGTGCTGCTCCAGATTTCATGGCCTCATCGATCACCGCTTCCACGTCCGACTTCCACCATTCAGCTGCCAATGGCGGCAAATCAAGTTCAAATCATGCAACGTCATTTGACTCGAATCTTTATCCATCTTCTGAAGCGCCTCGAAATCTTATCAATTGAAGATGGATCAAATTGGAAAAGCTATTTGGGCTCACCTAATACGATCACCTTCTCTTTGTGGGGCTTGGGAAATGGATAAGGGACCCCTCGCCTGGGCAAGATGACCAGGGCGCCGTGAACGGTGGCCCTCAGCCACAGGATGTGGGCGTGCCAGAGAAGCGTGCCCCGTTGGCCGGTGACAGCAAAGTTGTATGTATAGACTTGTCCTGGCTGAATAGGGCACTGCGTTATGTACGCCGGTCCGTCGGCCCAAGCCGTCCTCAGTTGTCTGACTCCATGCCTAAAGATCGAAATGGATACAAAAGATTTGTTAAGATGGCATGTTTCAGATCTGGCAGATTGTCCACTGAAAACAGGAAGTACTTTTCCCATCTAATTCATATCGATTAAGATACCATTTACTTTCTACGATCACACCGCTTTCGAAAACCCACCTCCGGCGAATTCGGAAGCAAATCATCAATTGGATATGTGGTACATAGTTTCGATCAAGTAGTAATTTTCCTGCCGGAGGCCAATTCGATAAGAACACCGAGTTACTCGAGCTCGACTCAACTAATCTCAGTTAATCTATAAATAGAAAATTTTTATACTACTTTAAGTATACTCTGTTTCCTTTTGCAATTATTAGATATGCTTTTGAAAACAACATGTGTTGACAAGCGGGACATGAAATTAGGCGAGTCGATCTCAAGTAGTCACCAAATTGAACACAGGCTACTTGTGAATAGGTTGACTCGATTTCACCCCTAATCATCTCGAAATACTGGCTTCATGTCCATCTCCCCACCCAAGAAAGATGATCTTTGCGGTAATCGCTTGGCGTTTAGATCCTTCAAAAGCTGGTTTAGGAGCGGATAAATTGACAAAACGATTAATTACTCGAACCTACCAGTGGATGGTCACGTTGTAGCGGACGTGGTTCACCACCTTGACCCGCACCGTGTCGTCTTCCCGGGCGTAGATCGTCGGGCCGGGGAACCTCCCGTTGACCGTCACGATGGGCTTCGTGCTACACAATCTGTCGGCCCTTTTCACCACCACCTAAACAAATTCACCAGAACAGCCAACCCGCACGTTATCGAAGCCATGGCAATTTTCGGATAAAACATTAAATGTCGTGAATAACATCGTCACACGAAAGACACTTAAGAAAATGTTCCACCTAATACGACGTGGACTTGTCGGTGGAGGGCGCTCTTGGGATTAAATGCAATATTGGTGCACTCATGTGCCATAGGAAGATGCTAATTTTTCCTCAAGTAATGTCATTTCGTGACGTGGAATTAACGAACGAGGTTTCCTAATTCGCTTTCAAAAAGTCAAATAAGCTGCCTCGAACCTTTCGATCTACACAAAGCGTTCGATTCCTAACCTATGGCATTTTTGCCAATTAAGTCACAAACTTCGTAATTTTTCCAATTAAGTTCTAAACGTTTTCGTGTTTTGCCAATTAAGTCCATCCGGCTAATTTTGGCCTAAAATCCCCATCTTCACAAGAGGTTTATGACTCAATTGATCAAATTAAAAGGTTTAAGACTGAATTGGCAAAAGTACAATAGATTTAAGACTTTCCGAATAATTATCCCCATCTTCACGAGATGTTTGAATCTTCTAGTGTGGAGTCGGAGCTCGATTCTGATTATTCAACAACAAGAGGCGACTAGTATGAGTTTCTGCACGACCAATAGATTAACACTGCTAGTTGAGATCCATTTTATAATCAATAACGTACCAATAGACGTCCGAGCAGTAAATTCTTCGATATGTTAAACAAAGAGGGTTGAAATATAATATGGTTTGGCACTAGATCAGTACACGAAAACATGGGTGTGCGTGCGCTAATCTGCACGATTCTCACACTTAGCTGTGTTTAGCAATATCTATATCAAATCTATGTTCACTGTCTCAAGCAACGTAACATATTTAAAATCTATACATCAACATGCAACGACATATTATATAGCACGACACTTTGAAATTTCTTTGGCTCATCCTTGCAATCAAATAAAAATTAATCCAGTTGTCATGCCATGCAAACCCTAATCAAACATTGGGCTTGAAAACGAAATATCAACGCGCTTACTTGATTTCGTCACGCTTATACATAAATATGAACCGTCTGATTTATATTAAATGCTTCAGCAGATTATTATATGGTTTTAATTCAAAAGATGATCAGCATGCAAAAGGTCCCGACCCCCATAAAAAAATAAAGGGTTTCTGAAGATTGCATGTAACTCAAATCAATGCTAAACTCCGTTTATTACTCCCAGGCACGTGTCTGCTCAGTTGCCGATACGTTCACTTGGGGGTACAAATATATCGGCCGTTAATCCATCGGTTTCAGCCGGACCACATACGAGGTTCTCGTGCAGAACTTGATAGGAGGAAAAACCGAGGGGCACATAGCGAAGAGAGCGCCATTTTGTACCAAATGAATTGTTCAAAGACAGAAGAAAAGGGTTTGGATATCCCGTGTTATTTATAAAGAAAGAAATTAAAAGAAATGGATGAATATAACGGAGAAAATAGTGGCGCGCATGAAAGCTCGCCCGCCTTCCAGGGCCAAATGATCTTCTTATAATGCGTGCACGCGTTCATGCGAGCCAAATTTACGTGAGTCTCGTCAAATCCGAAGACTCCTTGTCACTAGAGACAAGGTAGGTTAGCCTAAATATGCAGGAAAATGGCTGCAGGCTGAAACAGTGGAACTCTGCTCATGTTTCAGTTCACATTTTTGAGTTCAAAACCTTTTTCTGCTTCCCTTGTAGTTTAAAAAAGGTTAGGGTTTACAACAGGTTGCTCTGCGTTAATGTCTATATACGAAGTCAAAGAAGAAGAGGAGGAGGAGAGATGCATGGAAAAGATGAAACGTGCAGTCCAATTCGGGGTTCATGCAGATATAATGGACGAAAACAAAGAAAAAATTTGCTTACATTGAACTTGTAGTGTCGGACCATCCCCTCCGCATGCGTCGCCAATAACCAAACTGCAAGCAAAACTCTCATCCATGGCATCATCATCTCCCTCTCTCTCTCTCTCTCTCTCCTCTGTGTGTATGTATGTTAGAGGCAGACAATTTTTGCTCCCTTTTCTTCTTCTTCTTCTTCTTCTTCTTGGAGAGCAGGTTGTGACCGTCAACCCTAGACTTTATAACCAAGTCCTCGTCCTCTGCTCCTCTGTTGCCATGTCGTTTTAGCTTACAACTTGAACCAAAGAATACATATACTATACTCGAAATTTCGTGGATATTCCTTTCCTTCTCGCTAGAAGCCAGAACCTTCTTTGGTTTCTTTGACACGTACGACACGAATAGGTTTAGTTATCCATCAAACGAAGACCACCTTTAGGGGGCAAAAGACACCCGAAAGATAGAGAACGAGAAGACAAAAGAAGTAACTGTTCTCTCTCTCTCTCTTTCCAATTAAGCTAGTAACTAAAGCTACTAATGTTTGAGCTACACTGACTCGGCAGTGAGGAAACCCTACTTAGGTTGGTCTACCCTCATTGGCTGAAGCACACCCGAACCCCATCTAACTTTTAACTACTCTTCAAACAGTTCTTCTTCTTCTTCCTTCTTTCCTACCAGCTCCATGGAACCAGCGTCACTTGGATTTCGTTTCTATTGTTGCACCCTAGTACATACGATTAGCCGGTTGGTGTCGTCACTAATTAGGTCGAGATTGGACTCGATCATGACGCCCCCTGATTGATATCGCAATCTTTCTACCGCACAAGGTCCAAGCTGCGATGAGCATTGGAGAGGTTGGATTAAGTAATCGAATGATTGGCAAAGATTTCTTTAGTTGCGTTTCGAATCTAAATTGTTTACATTGTCTTATTATATGTGTCAAGGGAAGGTATTATATTAATGAGCAACTAGCTAGCCGTTTACGTATGACTCATGATTCAGTGGGAGACCTTTAAGTGTTGCTATACTTATATAATTGTCGACCAATCAGAATCGACCGTTTAGAGAACCATGCAATCAAAATTCATAGAGAACCACCATTTAGAGAATCCCTAAGTCACGAGACGCTCTTAAACCTCATGAATTGGACTCAGTATTAGAAGATCGAGATGAGCAATCCAAGCACAAAGGCGTTCGAATCCATCTCTAATCGCCAAGTCGACGCAAGTGATTAAGGTGATAACTACGATTATGACTTTGATATTTTCTCAAAAATCACACACTGTCAATTTCATCCCTGTTGGGGTGTGCTTCATACTCTTCATCCACAGAAAAGCATGGGGGTTTTGCTCATCCAATTTGTGTGTGTGTGTGTGTGTGTGTGTGTGTGTGTGTGTGTGTGTGTCTCTCTCTCTCTCTTTACTTCGTTGTGATTGTGCATCAAATCCTAACAATTCCCACGAGCCACGTGAACTGTTCGAGATAGCTATGTTGACCCCTTTGTACCATGAACCGACCTTGGTTAAGTAAAATAAGTAGACGGGACGATTTGGTTACTAAGAAACAAGAGATAGATTTGATATTAGATGTTGACCCGACTCATATGCGTAGTTGAGAAGTGCCCGTCATAGATCGTCTGATTTTTTTTTTGGCGCTATTTTTTTTTTCTTTTTGGGTTCACGTAGATCGTCGGATTTTGCACAAGTTGAGAGATTTGGTCAATTTTCTCAATATAGTAAAAGTAAGAGGTGAGAGTGTGGGGAACAGCTTAGCTCATTCAACCTTCTAGGGATTGGCCAAATTCCCAACTCCTCCTCTTGGGATTGGTCACAGACTGGCAGCAATTTAATTAAAAGCCCAAATTTCTCCATCAACAAGGCTGTGACTTGGAATATTTCGACAGAGGAGAGAGCGACAGGAAAGCCATGACGTGCAGTTTTGCCCCTTTTTTTCCTTCCATCTATGATTAGATGATGAGGGGACCAAAGAGAATCCTCCTGTTGCGCCGGGCCCTCCCGGACACAGGAGGGAGTCGAGGCTTGAGCGTCGAGTGCGGCGAGACGATACATACTTCTTGTGACTCTTTGATCGTGAGGAGCAGTCCTCTATCGTTGTTGCAAGGAATGGCTGTTTATCGCGATATTCATAATTTGTAATCTACCAATCAGGAGAAAACTTCTTTGATCAGTTGTTTACGAGTAACCTATTAAAATGGGCCATAAACCAGTTTCTTAACCCATATTTAATAGACCGAGTTGTCATATGAATTAATTATATTAAGTAAGTGGGTCATAAATGAGCTTAGAATGGTAAATCCTAGGATAATATATGTTAAAATCTTTGTAACTCTCTCTTCACTCTTTTTCGCCCTCACTCGATCTTGCACTTGCTGACTCCATGCTCTTACTTCAGTTTGGGCACAGATTTTTTAGATTTGGTCAAATATTGAAGTGTGTTTTTTGGTAATATGGGATATAGGTATGGGTCATTAGATTTCTGTTGCATATAAATTGGTCAATTTTGGTCGGATCACTCAATCCAAACCCGATCATCCCACCCGTTTGACGAAAACATTTCTCACAGATTTAAGAGCCCCGTTTCCACACTCTACATCCATCAAACGTAACCTTTTTTTTAGTTGTTGGAGATCCATGCCACGTGCCCGACAAGCACAAAGTCACAAATTAAACCCTAATATCTCTCTCTACTAAAAGTGCGGTACTGCATCACGCCATTGCCAATGGTCAATACTGCCACCGCAATTGCACGACGCCACCCTCGGGTCTCTCCCTTGACCTCTCTCTCTCTCTCTCTCTCTCTCTCTCTCTCTCTCTCTCTCTCTCTCTCTCTCTCAGTTAGCTCGCGCCACCATCCTCAATTTGGATAGTCATGATGTGACATCATGAATTAACTCACTCGAGATACTATCTACTTTGTTCCATCCCAGACTAAGTCTCACGATTTTGTCCTTTGAAGCATGAGGCGATACTTTCCTAGGGGATCACTCATGCTAATGTTTCTTCCACCCGAGCACACTTAGTTTTGGAGTTTCGAAGCTAAATGTTGTCGTCATATCAAAAGGAATCTTTGAGAGTTAATTCCACTTTTCACAAGTAAATTATACGAACGCTCTCCCTCGGTTTGATGCTCAATTCGATTCATACCTTCTCAATTCGCCATCCTAAAAGCATGCTAGTAGTCGTTCTTTGTCCGACCCCTCTAGCCCAAGCAATCACTCCTCGCCCTCATAGGAACGAGTTGTTATAGTCTCACCAGCTTCCGCGTGGTTAGTAGCTGAACTACACATCTATTGGAGGGGGTCCCGTTTTGATACCATATTGTGACATCCTAAATTAACTCACTCGATTTATAATCCATTTTTCCTGTTACATATAGAGAGCCTCATGGTTTTATTCTTTGACGTATATGTGGGCACTTTTTCAAAAGGTTACCCATCCAAGAAATGAGTTTCTCAAGCTTAATTAATCAACAAGAAGCATTATACACATGCAGTCTTTCTAGGACCCACGTTATGTTTCTGTGGCGCTGGTCCTTTTCCTCATCACTTGCATTGTACGAAACTTTAAGCAAGTTCGACATGCAACTTTGGTTCTTTGCGACTTTAATTTGCTCTTCGAAATGATTTTTCTACGTAAATATAACCAATGTGGAAGCCAATAGAAACTCCTGGTTTATAACACTAAGAGCAAGGGTCACGAAAAGACCCGTTCACCCTGTATTTTAACTGATTAAATAACCCTATTTTGGAGACTTATGATTCTCGGATAAGCAATATGGCACATCATCTATTTCGACAACATTAAAATAATCAATTGGTATCTTTAGAAATGCAAGCAAGCTACGACTTTCATAAAACCTGAATCACGCATGAATAGACAATCTCCATCTTAACACTTGTACATTTTATCAAGCAATGTAAGTCGTCGGTATAAATGTTGAAGTTTGACATTATAATAAATAACTTTATACAAATATTAATATTCTTATACTGAGTGAACTTTAGGAAACACGTCGTCGCGCTTCATAATATAGAAAAGCGAAAATGACTGCAATTTTAATTGTGATCTTACAAATTTTGTAATCGATTTTCTTTTCTTTTTTTCATTTGATGATGATTGAACGTATGATTATTGAATTGATGAGTGAAAAAAACAACAACGTGGGCATTTGGGAATCCATCTCCGGCGGCTCAAAATGGACATTCTATCTTCACGGATTACGAAGTTCGAGCGTTTGATTGGGCCTCATATACAGTAGCTGAAAAGCTTAGGGCGCGCATGACAATACTTCTGGAACACTAATTCGTTTGGTTATACAACTTCATTTTTCTTTTTACTTCTGGAGTAATTTTTTTTTTGCTCCAGCAGCAATTTTGAAGCCACTTACAGAATAACAAAAAATTTACTTCTATCAAAAAGTAAAAAAATCAATTTCTGCTCAGAAGCAGAAGTAGAAAAATACATTTTTGGCTAAAAGTTGATTTCTAGAGTAAAATTGTTGCCATGTGGACCCTTAACTTCTAGAGATACAAAAAAAAAAAAAAAAAAAATAGTCGAAAATCCGTATATGGCTAATTTCAGCTCCCATCTTATTGGATCCATGAAATTAGGAAAATGATTAGCTAACAGTACAGTCATTTTGCAAAATGCACAGTGGAATGTCATCACACTTTTTTATTGAGGAAACAAGGAGATCGGTTCCACTGGTTTCAATTTTTCTTGACTTCCCCTGGCTTCTTATTGCTTTGCTTAATTTAGCATTATATTAGAGAATTTAAAAAGGAAAATAATTAGCTAACAGTATTGAAATCACAAATAGAAAAATCCCAGTAAGTGGATATTTTTCCATCAAAGAAAAGATTTAAGTAGACTAACAAAATTTTAAATTGCAATTTTTCAAGGATTGAATATCATTCTCCACCAGAGAAAAGATTTCGGTCAAGTCCTTCCCAAATGTTAGGCTCCGTTTGTTTAGCGAAAAATATGACATTTTTGAAAAAAATATTTTTCAGGAAGTCATTTTTCAAGAAAATGATGATATTTCTCGGTGTTTGGTTTAAACCTAAAAAATGAACTGGAAAATATTTTTCGTCGTTTGGTATGAAAAATTCGACTTGATTTTCTGTGTTGTCATTTAGTTGGGAATTGCTGATATGGGTAGTTCTGTAATTTAAAAAAAATTCTGAATCTTTCTTAATAACTTTTATTTTGTTTATTATCTTTTCTTTTTACCTCGGTCATTCTCTATCTTGCTGGTTTTGGGCAAGCTCGCTGGATCAAGCGAGGTGGAGCCTCGCCTGAGGCCGACAATGGCCAGAAGATGAAGAAATAAAATAAAAAAATAAAATAAAAAGGTAAAATTGAAAAAAAAAAAAAAAAAAAAAAAACAAAAATGTTATAAATTCTGAATTTACGTAAAAAAACAGTTAAAAAGAAAAGAAATATGAAGGATTGAAGGGAAGAAAGATGAAGAAAAATATTTTTCTTTTTCCAAAAAGAGAAAAATATATTCCCATTTTTTCAAGGTGTTTTTTCTATGAGTGGAAAATATATTTGTTGACTAGCTTATTTTCCGTGAGCTAAACGAAAAAAAAATCCGTAAAAATTTTTCCTAAAAGTTATTTTTCGTAAAACAAACGGAGCCTTAACAATAGTATTTTTTTTTACTTGTGTTTATCTTGTATTTCGTTACTTACATTAATTTCCCGTTCCTCATATTCAAAATTTTCCACTAATTGGGGTTTTTTCACTTATGATTTTGATGTTTTTAGCTAATAATTTTGCTTTTCAAATCCTCTAATCTAATCCTCAATTAAGTTGAGAAAAACAGGAAGCTATCGGAAGGAATTAAAAATATTTTCCTCTTTTTTTAACCCATATTTAATGGACTGAGTTGTCATATGAATTAATTATATTAAGCAAGTGGGTCATAAATGAGCTTAGAATGGTAAAACCTCGGATAATATATGTTAAACAGATTCACAACTTACTTAGACACAATCCATCGCTATGTGTCTCCCTTCATTTTTGCTCGCTCTCACTTGATTTTGCGCTTACTCACTCCGCGCTCTTACTTCAGCTTGAGTATGAGTTTCTAGATTTGGTCAAATAGTGAAGTGTTTTTCAGTAATATGAGAGAGCTTGGACATGAGTCATTAGATTTATATTGCACAAAAATTGGTCAATTTTGATCGGATCATTTTCAGCTCAGCCCAAACCCAACCAACTCACCCTTTTGACGAAAACATCTCTCACAAAATTAGGAGCCTGTTTCCACACTCTACATCCATCAACCAACCATTTTTTTTAGTTGTTGGAGATCCATGCCACGTGCTTGGCAAGCACGGAGTCACAAATTAAACCCTAATATCTCTCTCTACTAAAAGTGTAGTACTGCATCACGCTATTACCAACAGCTAATACTGCCACCGCAGTTGCACAATGCCACCCTCGTCTCTCTCTCGATCCTTCTCTCTTTATGCCTCTTCCTAGCTCCCCCCTCGTCTGTCCGTTTGTCTATCTCTCTCTCTCTCTCTCTCTCTCTCTCTCTCTCTCTCTCTCAAGTAGCTCGTACCACACCCTCAATCTCCATAGTCATGATATGACATCCTAAATTAACTCACTCAATGTATTGTCTGCTTTGTTCTATCCCTTTCTAAGTCTTACGATTTTGTCCTTTGACACACAAGACGACATTTTCCTAGGAGGTCACCCATGCTGATGGTTCTTCCACCTGAGCACACTTAGCTTTGAATTTCAAAGCTAAGCATTGTTGTTATATCAAAAGGCATCTTCGAGAGTTAATTCTACTTTTCACAAGCAAAGTCTAGGAAAGCTCTCCCCCAGTTTGATGTGCAATTCGGTTCATACCTACCCAATTGGCCATCCTAAAAGTTTACCAATAACCGCTCTTTGTTCGAGTCCTCTAATCCAAGCAATCACTCCTTGCCCTCATAGGAATGGGTTGTTACCGCGTGATTCGTAGTTGAACCGCACACCTACTTGAGGGGGTCCCGCTCTGATACTATATTATTATTGAGAAAAACTCTAATTGATTTTGAAGTTGACAAAACAATCTATATTCTTTAATATTTAAATTAATATAGTGAAATATTATTTTGCAGATTATCCAAAGGTGTACGAATCAAGTTACATAAGATTGAATCGGCAAGCAACACTCGAGACATGTTTTAAGGGACTTAGACACTGTGTGGAGCTCGGATGTGAGTAGGGAGCTTAGACGTTGTAGCGAAGCTCAAGCTCTGAGGAAGTATTTCACATGCAACAACCAAATAATCAAGAGTTATATTCAAGATGATTTAATTGACATATTACAACGGCTAGCAAAACAAACTGGATTTGTACTTGGAGATTCTTTCTTGAAGATCGATCAATGACGTAGATTAAGGGAGACGAAAATGACTCACCTAATGAAAAACTCCATCTATGAAAACTCAAGATCATAATTGTATGAGCGATTTGATCCAACGAGGGATTCTTTCCTTTGTCGACATAAACGGCTACGAAATTCTTTATATACGGTCTCGTCCAAACAGGAACTTTGGAGAGCGATTCTCTGGAGATCTTGCAATGGGTAATTGAAGATGGAGGAGTATAAAAAGAGACGTCGTGAAAGAGCCGCGACGTCCAAGGACGTCACCCCGCTTACGAGTTTTGTTTTAATCTCATATTACGTATATATTAGAGGGCGCATGTGGAAGCTTACTGAACTATAAACGAGCAATCGGCCATACTACTCGGAACTCATCCCATAAACTTCCATCTCGTACAAGCTCAAACACACATTTTTTTACACCAGAACACACAACTCATGCCTTGATTCTTTAGACGCAATGCAACTCGACACTGCAACAAGTCAATCCGAAGACACTCTAACACCATACTCCACACGCATAACCAAAAATAAGGTCCAGAACTCATAACCACACACCTTACACTTATACCACACGCACGGCCAAACCTCCATGGTTCGGGCAACTCAAATTCAAGATCGTTCAACAGAAATTCACGCTATTAGACTACATAATCAATATACCCATGATTCACAATTGGCAATTCAAGCAATGGATCGTCAAATCAATCTCGTTTCCTAGCACATGCAAGATGATCTTCAGTTTCATATACCCATTTCTAAAGTATCGTATCGCAGCCAATCGTACGATAAATCGGCAAGTAAGCAAAAGAGTTAGAAGCTTCACTTGCCTCGGGATTGAAACCTAGCGAAGATGAAGCTAATTCGCGGCTAAATGGAGCTCAACTCCTTCCTTTCGCAGCCGAGAGCTTGAGGGAGAGAAACAAGCGGCGTTGGAGCTTGAGGGGGGGCAAGAAAGGGTCGTCGGAGTGAGCCGAGGTCGCAAGAGCCGCTGCCGTCACCATCGGTGGCAAGCTCAAGCGGCGAGAGAGGCATGGCATGGGTCTCGAGTTGGGGCGAATCTCACGAGGGGAGGGGGTCACATGAAGAGAGAGAAAAGAGAGAATGAGTGTAGACAGAGAGGGAGGGTTTTTATATAGGTGTTTTAGTGGGTTCGATCTTAAGTAGTCCATTTGCAATCAATTTTCAGGACAACTCAACCGGATCAAAACATAACCTTGTAATGTTGTCGTCCATAACTCATAACCTAACACCAAAACTCAAAATCATATATTGTTTAACTTCATATAATTCCTCATATTCTCCACATAATTGTCACTACAAAACTTGTTTTGCTCGCTAATTAAACAGAAGAAATTCAGGCCTTCACCCCTCAAGGCTGAAAAGCGCACGCACGAGAGAACAAAATCTTAAATTCCAAGATCAAGAGAGCTTCACATCCTTCATATACTTTTGATCCGACACTGTAATACTTAGGGGAGAACATTCAAGTGTAAGAGTGTTAGAGTGGAAGTCTATTCACCAAATTGTAACCTTTGAGCTTTTCACTAGTGGAATCCAGTTGATTGGTGCCCGGCGTGAAGAAGTAGATGTAGGCTTGAACAAAACCGAACCACTATAAACTCTATGTACATATCTATCCCTTAATGTTTTTGTTTATATACTATGATAGTAGAATCGTGCATGTCGCTCCATCCGAGGGTATCTCGGATCTAAATGAAGGTCTGAGCGTTTTTATTTATATCCAACACGGAGGCAACATAAGCATAAAATGGGAGTAGCGAAAATGAGAATGTTAAAATGGATGTGTAGTCATATAAGGATGGATAAGATAAGAAATGAAGATATTTGACGAAAAGTTGGAGTCGTATCGGTGGTAGAAAAGATGAGATAACATAGATTGAGATGATCCGGGCATATTTTTCGAAGATCCTTAGATGCTTCGGTAAAAACATAAGTTTGTTACCGAGAGCATCACATGAAGAAAGGAAGAGGTCGGCTGAAACTTACTTGGGGGAAAGTAGTAAAACAACATTTAATGAAGTGGGAAATAGATTGGCGTACGGTTTATCTTAGGACGGAGTGGAGGAAAGCTATTAGCATTGTGGAGAGGCAGAATTCCTATGTTCCAAGCTGTTCTTTTTAATCCTTTTTTTCCTATATATATTTATATATTTTTATTTTTATATAATTATTTATTTCCCCTCAATCGGTCTTGCTTTATTTTATTTATTTTTGGGTTCATCGACCACCGATCCCAACTAACTTGGGATAAATGTGATGTTGAAATCACCTATTCACCCCTTATATGTGATAACACTAATCCTAAAAAGCGTGACATTATAAATTAACTTGCTCAAGCTACAATCCGTTGTCGCTGTTACATACAGAGCCTCATGATTTTATCTTTTGGCATATCTGTGTGCTCTCAGCTTAACATGCTTAATTTTGAAGTTTCGAAGCTACGTATTACAGACGCCTCAAAAGGCGTCTTCGTGAGTCAATTCCAAATTTCACACATCAATCCTAGAAATGAGTTTCTCAAACTTGTTTAATCAATGAGAAGCATTATACATATGCAGTCTTTCTATGACCCACGTTAATGTTTCTGTAGCACCGGTCCCTCTCCTCATCACTTGCATTGTAAGAAAGTTTAAGCAACTTGGACATGCAACTTTGGCTCTTCGCGACTTTAATTTGCTATTCGAAATTATTTTTCTATGTGAAAAAAACCAATGCGTAGGCCAATAGAAACTACTGATTTATAAAACTAAGTGCAAGGGTCACGAAAGGACACGTGTACCCTGGACTTTAGCTGATTAAAATAACCTTATTTTGGAGACTTTTGATGCAATATGGCACGTCATCTATTTCAAAAGCTAAAATACTTAAATCGGTGCCTTTGAAATGCAAGCAAGCTTCGATTTTCATAAAACCAGAGTCACGCATGAAGTCTCCATCTTAACACTTGTACATTTTGTCAAGCAACGTAAGTCGTCGGTATGAATGTTTGAATTCTTAATGATTGGATAAGTTTGACATTACTATAGATATACGAATATAATATATACTGAGTGAACTTTAGGGAACACGTAGAGCATCGTAATTTACAAAAGCGAAAAGGACTGCAATTTTAAGCGTGATATACTTTGTGATCGAATTTTTTTTTTCATTTGATGATAATTGAAGATATGTTTATTGAATTGATGACTCATGAGAATCCATCCCCGGCGGCTCAAACTGGACATCCCATCTTCATGGGTTACGGAGTTCAAGCGCTTGGTTGGGCCTCATGTACAGTAGCCAAAAAGATGGGCGCACATGACAATACTTCTAAAGTAGAATTTCTGTTTCAAAAATCATTTTGGTAACGCAACTTTCGCAGCAGAAATCCATTTTGATTATACAACTTCATTTTTCTATTTCTAGAGCATTTTTTTTCGCTTTCAAAAGTAGTTTTGGAGCCACTTGAATTTTACTTCTTCTCGGAAGCAGAAAAATCAACTTCTGCTCAGATGCGGAAGTAGAAAAATCAACTTCTCTCTATAAGTTGTTTTCTAAAGCAGAAGTGTTGCCATGGTCTTCCTTCTAAAAATAAAAAAAAATTATGCGGAAAATCTATAAACGGCTGATTTCAACTCCCGTCTTATCGGATCCATAGAATTAGGAAAATGATTAGCCAACAGTATCGCCATTTTGCAAAATGCACGGTGGAATGTCATTCGGGAGACTGGTTCCGCTGGTTTCAATTTTTTCTTGACTTCTCATGGCTTCTCATTTATTTGCTTAATTTAGCATTATATTAGAGAATTTAAAGAGGAAAATGATTAGCCAACAGTATTGAAATCACAAATAGAAAAATCCTAGTAAGTAGATATTTTTCCATAAAAAAAATTTAAGTAGACTCAACAAATTTAAATTGTAATTTTAAAGGATTGAATTATCATTTTAAACCAGAGAAAAGATATGGGGCAAGCCGTTTCTAAATGTTAGGCTCCATTTGTTTGGCGAAAAATATGGCGCTTTTGCAAAATATTTTTCAGGAAGTCATTTTCCAAGAGGATGACAATATTTTCTGGTATTTGGTTTATACCTGAAAAATGACATGGAAAATATTTTCCGTCATTTGGTATGGAAAATCCGATTTGATTTTCTACATCGTCATTTAGTCGAAAATTGCTGATATGGACCCGATTGTCTTACGTGACATGACCGGCGCCAAAGTAGACAGATTTTGTAATTTAAGAACAAAACCCGAACTTTGTAATAATTCCTTTTATTTTTGAGTTTTTTTTAAATAATTTTTAGTTTCTTCTTATCTCTACTGGTCTTTATCCCGTCGATATCGAGAGAGCTTGCCGATTTAGCGAGGCTCCAGGCTGGTGACTGTCAAAAGAAGAACAAGAAATAAAAGAAAAAAAGAAAAGAAAAAAGGAAAAATTGAAAAAAAAAAACAGAAAAACACAAGTATTATAAAATTCTGAATCTATTTAGAAAAACAGTTAAAAAGAAAAGGAATATGAAGGATTGAAGGAAAGAAAATTGAGGGAAAATATTTTTCTCTTTTCAAAAGAAGAAAAATATGTTCTCCCTTTTTCAGGATTTTTTTTTCCACGGTGGAAGATATATTCATTGACTAGCTTATTTTCGAAGAACTAAATGCCGAAAAATTCGGAAAATATTTTCTTGGAAGTTATTTTCTGCAAAACAAATAGAAATCACTGGAACAAATCTCCCTATTTCTTCTATAAAAGTTTGTGGCGGATGTTGAATCGTTCCTACTGTAACAAAGCCTCTATCGTTAGGCTAGCCGGACTCACAGAATTATGTGAATAATCTCACTTTCGACTTGTTCGGTCGGCTTCAATTCCTGTCATCATAAACAAGGGAAGAGAGAATAATGAGAAGACTCATAAATATGCAGATTTTTTTATTAGGCTTATTGTAGGTGCGAGACATAATTTACATATTCACCGTTCTATCGTTGACGGATAGAAAAATGCACCGACCTTTTACTATGTCATCGGGTTATCTAGATCTCTTGAAAAAAACACTTGTTTACACCATAGGATCATTCCCGGTTAAGATCATTCACAGGCCAGATGTTCTTGGGCCTCCATCTGTGCGCATGTACTATGCGACGGACCGAAAGTCCCGCATCTCAACTCCTCTCGTACTCGTCGAATCTTTGTGAGTGGAGCTTATGGTCGTTATGAAGAGTGTGGGATGCGCAACAAAGAGATACAATTGATTCGTGGAAGTGGCGTCGGGACGGTTTGTGCTAGGAGTTCTGAGAAAGAAAGATTACATCTCTAAAAAGCTCTAAAAACGGGGTTGGCATCCCATGTACAAATTGGTTGGGAGTTAATGCCGCTATCTTGATGAGGCCATGATAGGCCGAAACTAGTTGTTGTGCTGAAGTAGATTGTGTGTTCTCGCTCCATGTTCCGTTGAGCCGAGCTATGCTAGGTGTAGTACAATCCGATGCGAGGACAACATCACAAGGAAGGATGGCCCGGTGTTTCTCGGCTCGCCAAGCATTACACAAGCCGATTCCGAGGCCGAAATCTGCTAGCCCATGACAAATGCCTCCGAGGTGACCAAAGAGGATTGTTTCGATGTATGGTGTTAGCCTTGTAAAAGCATCTTATACCATGCTCGTACGATTGGCATGGTGGGATTGAATAATCACGTTGCCGAGTGAGATACTCAGTGTCGTCCTACCTAGCGCTTAAAATGTTAGAATCACTCGCTTTTGATTGGCTTGTTGTACCACGCGCCACTGTTACATAACGTAACCATCACATGAAATGTCAAAACTTTGTTAGGGACTCGATAAAAGACGTTGAGACACGTGTTGCGTAAAAAAATCCCTCCTAGAATTATCTCCTTTCGTAAACAATTTCATCTGTTTTCTAGTTGGGAAATATTAGTGGATATTCGGATAAAATTTGTCCAATGGAATTGTGGGCCAGCCATTAGCATAGGACAAGTGATCTTAAAATCCAGGCCCAGCCCAATCTCAACCGGATGAGGAGCAGCTCCGACCCGGAGTCCCACTTTCAAACTCAGTACAACGATAACGTCAATCTTAATTAGTTAGACTTAATTACGTTTTATACAATTAGTAAACAAAAAATAATTTAATAGGCGATAACAATTGATGTAATAACAATTATGTTGTCCTGATAGTTCCTTAGATTTGTTATGTCGAAAAAATTCAAACTCTGGTAATTAGCATAATGTTAATTGCTTACTATTGGTCTGGCTATCTATATAAGCATGATTCACTATCATGTTACTCATAATATGATGATATTTTCAATTACACTCAACATTGGTTATTAGAGTGATAACTGCAATAATATGATATTTACTTATAAACATACGAATGACACACATGACATAAATAATCGTCGAGCCATCGATGTAACAACAATAATGTTCTCTTGATAGTTACTTATTTTGTTTATTATATTAACAAGTATTCGTAAGATAGCAATTAGCATAATATTTCCGATCATATTAAGTAATGAATAATATGTATATAAGTATGATTAAATTTAAATCATAATCATAAATATATTATAATTACATATAAAATATATTTAATCTCAACATTGGTATGAAAATAATAAGCACAATTTATGTTTTTAATGTCATCAGATGTTATGTGCTTACTTTTCATCGTAATCACACCTAAATTCTTAAAATATATATAGATATCTAGTATGATAGATTTTATATCCGATAATTTATACGGATATCAATCTCTTGAATCATGATTCACTATCAAAGTGATAATCATTATAGTTTAAGGATGTTTGTGTAAATTCTGATGTCGTCCTTCTCTTATAATGTGCTGTCCATGTGATCAAACAGTTGTACTCAAATCAGACAACTTAATAGCTATTACCTACCTTGTAACCACCTTATTCAATTATAGCAACCACACAAACCGTAGAATCGAGAGGTGAGGGTCTTAGTCAAAGCCAACCAATAGCTAAACCTAACCGGCGGGCAGAGCGAGCTAGGCTTTGTCCGAGCTCTCAAAAAGTGGGCGCGCATGATAACATTTATGGAGTAGAATTTCTGCTCCAAAAGCATTTCTGAAGCAAAAATCTATTTAGTAACTCGATTTATAGAGCAAAAATCTATTTGGTTAATTTTTTTTTTATACTTTTATAGCATTTTTTTTGTTCAAGAAGTAGTTTTGGAGCTACTTGAAGAAGTAAAAAAAAATTACTTTTCTCCAGAAGTAAAAAAAATCAATTTTTGCTCAGGAGCAGAAGTATAAAAATAGATTTCTGACCATAAGTTGATTTCTAAAGTAAAAATGTGGCCATGCTCTCCCAATATGCTAGGTAGCTAGAGTTTGACTAGAGCGAGACACGATGCGAGTCTTATTTTCTATGCCTTAACGTGAGGCTCGAGCAAGCCCCGACTAATTAAACCGCATTAACATCTGAGTACATCTTTTTCTATCCAGCCTTAACTCATAAGATAGTCTAAACCCCACAAAAGCAAAACGCACACCACATCAACATCGTGGCCGCGAGCTCGAATTCCGCCCATCTTCTGAGCCTTTTGCTCGGTTGAATATTATTCAAGACAATACGATCGGATCGGTCCAATCATAAAACCACACATCGACCCAATACACGTAATTACGTATGAATCGATCCATTCAGCATGAAAGCCGCTCCAACTGCGACTAAGGTGTTAAACTATTGATTTAGAGCACTAAGAACAAGGATTTCTCGCCGGAAATGTTCGCGACAAAAGATCTTTCAACGAAGGCGTCAAGCTTCGAATTTGATGTTTAATCGGTTTCTTGTGGCGATTCCGGACAGGAAGTAAATGTGCGACTTAAAGATAAATTGAACAATAAAGATAGGTGCAATGAAAGTAAAGCAAATAAAGTAAATTGTAGGGTAAAATTGATATGTATTCGTCTCCGACTATTTATAGCTAGGTACAATGTGCAATTGTTGGTAGCAGTTACTTTCGTACGTTCTATCCCTGAATTCTCGGATAGATTTTGGTAACTGTTCTCCATATCCACTGGACGGTGGACTTCAGACTTACCTGCTCTACTTGTCCTTCGGCGTTATGTACCGATCTCGTGGTGTTAACGACCTTTTATCTGGTAAAGCTTGGATTTTTATAACACCCGGAGACGCGGGGGGGCAGATGCTTGTGATTGTGTATGAAGTGAATTGACAATCACCATCTTAAGACTTGTACATTTTCTTATGTATTTGTGGTTAGAAATTTTTTTTTTTTCATTTGATAATATCCAAATAGATGATTATTGAATCGATTGTAAACGAACTCAGGGAAATCAAATAGGTGTATCTCTTACTTGCCTAAAAGGTACAATGTGCGTCCAATATCCGCATAATGTCGTGTCGAGACAAGACCACAGGACCGGTTTAACATCATAAGATCATAGTCGTATTTTGTCCAACCACAAGTCTACCGTCGGAAAATACAGGGAAGCCTCTGGGGTAACCAATGAGGATTATCTTCTTCAACAGTTAGCATATGTTAAGGTACCCTATGATGTATATAGTATGTGGGGAAAATTATCAAAAAAGTCTTAGATCTACTATAATTGTATCAATTCAATCTTAAATTTTTTTTTTGTGGCCAATTGAGTCCTAAACTTTTTGTAATTGTGCTTAATTCTGTTCATCATACCAATTTTGACCGGCCGGTCTTGACGTGGACCTGCCGATGTTGGCCTTTCAACGACATAATAATCTAATTTTTTATTAGTTTATATTCTTTTTCCTTTTTTTCTTTTCTTTTTCTTGTTTCTTTTGTTTTTTCCTTCCCTCCTCTTCCTATAGCCAAGAGATGGGCAGGCTGGGCGAGGTCGCTGGCAATTGGCCAAAGAATGAAGAGGGAAGAAAAAAAAGAAGGAAGAAAAAGAAAATAAAAAAATTAGATTATTATGTTGCCGAAAGGCCAATGCTGGACGACATTCACGTCAACGCCGGCCAGCCAAACTTGATTTGATGAATTAAATTGGCACAATTACAAAAATTTTACGACTGAATTAGCAAAAAAAAAAAAAACGAATTGAATTGGCACAATTGCAATAAGTTTAGGATTTTGGTGATTCTCCCATATTCTATGTCCTGTAAAGGTGCTTCACACGACGCTGATGCGGCTGATGAGGTGGAATCAACTAATTACAGTCGAATGATATGCTCACGTCGGCCTACCAACGTTTGAATCTTAGAATCACTTACTTTTTATAGGCTTGTTATACCTTGTGACACTGTTATATAAGGTAAATCATCATATGAAATACCTTCTCCGTGATATATATATATATATATATATTCCATTCTAGTTCTAGGTTCGTCCCATTCCTTTTAAGGAGCATAATAAATTGAATGGTTGCATTACGGGTGATTAGTCATCGAATATGCAAGTTAGAACTAGGGGTACTAGGTCAACATGTCCGCTGATTGATTCTGTGCAAAGCACAGGTCGATCTAGTAGGAAGCCGAAACTTTCCCTTCATGACTTCAGGCATAGGAGGCTACTGTTCTTACCTACCCAATAGTCGGCAACTGAAGTTGACCTGGGGCCATTGACAGCAAAATAGAATTTCAATCAGATGAGGAGCAGCTCCGACTCGCAGTCCCTCTTTCAAGTTCTACGTTACTCGGCTAAACATTTAACAATTTACATTGTAGACACACAACAAAGCATAGAATAGTCGAAGTAGTACCAATCTCAAGGCTAAGGGAGACTCCTAAAGGGAGCAACCGGCTCCAGCAAGTCCCCCACTAATTAAACCGCATTAATGTCTGATTACGTCGCTTTCTAATCACCCTTATCTCATAAGATGGTCCAAAACCACAGGAGAGGAGCACATCCCACATCAACATCGTGGCCCCGATCTCAAATTCCGCCGATTCTCTTGGCCTTTTTTGCTCGGTTGAATATTCAAGAAAATCACAATTGGACTAAGTCAAAAATCGCAAAATCTATGTACGTCTATCGAGTGTGTGAATGAATCAGTTTATACAGTGTGAAAGCCGTTTAAAAATTGCGACTAAGGTGTTAAAGCTAGGAGATGACCCAGAGAATTTCCGACTTCATTTTCCAAGTTACAAACATATTATTGATTGGACGGGATAATGGCACGCACTATTCCCGAACTTTAGCCCATTGTATAACGTGATTCATGAATTTTTAGTTTATTCGATACGATTTCTAAACTTTAGCCCAACGTGCAACGTCATATTCGGATTTTTTTTGGAGCTAAAATTAAAGATCAAGTTACATTTTAGATTAAAATTATATAATTTGTTTCATGTTTCGACTTTCCTTGCTTTGACAGAGACAGAGGCGAGAGGTGGACAAGTCCACAGAGACATGGTTTGCCTTTTTTTTTTTCTGCGGTCCAAAACGACATCGTCCTCAACCCTCAGACAGGTCCAAAAGGAGCGCGCCCGACTTTCACCGGCCGCTTCTTCATCGTCTGGTCTGACTTTCACCGGCGGAACTATGCAAAGTTCCGCCCAGATTGGTCCCCCCCCTGCTCGTTGTCCGAACATGGATCACGCATCAACGGTGGATCGCGCGTTCGCTCGGGAGCTCGAATCGTATCGCACGAGCTTTCCAAACACGACACGCTCTCGCACCAATCCACCGGATCAGCCAACGAGTGTTTTTTTTTTTGTTTTCCTCCTTTTCTTCGTCTCTCTCTTCTTCTTTTTTTCTTTGGCCCTCGGAAACATCAAGAAATGAGCCAACGGAATCCAAATTGGGTTAGAATTTTCTCTGGGCATTTTTTTTTTTTTATTGGCAAGAAAGTGACCTAGTTGATGGAATCCGAAATGATGACGGCGACAAGGGCAAACAGAATAATGGTGGTGGTATCTTTAGCGGTCCAAATCTCAAATTTCAAAATATTAATATTTTCTCGTGTTCACACGATGCAAAATAATAATAATTAATAATAATTAATAATTATAGCAATTCATGTCTTAAATCCGTATGAGTCCAAAAGATTCATTCCTGAACAGCCGTTTCTACAGGTCCACACAGCTATCATCCTAAGGTGAGAAAAGGGTCGCATCAATGGTAAGCCAGACGTCACGGAGAGGCAATGTGAAATGAAGTATTAAAAGATAATGCGGAAAGGCACATTGCTCGGGAAAGCAAAGCTGACTTGTCTGCGAGCGCGAGCAAAACGGTCTGCGCTTATAAAGCTCCTTCCCTCGTTCACAACGCTGGTGGGGCGATTCAAAACGACCACCGTCTTGTTCGCTCTCCCCGTCGCAGGAGAATCTCCGGCCGCTGATGAGCATTCCTCTCTCTCTCTCTGTCTGAGCACCGTGCAACGCGACGACGAAGCTCGACGTGCGGGTAAGATTCGAGTCTTCTCCATGGGCTGCTCTGTCTTTGCTTCACTTTTGAGCTCGAGACCATGACCTCGCCAAGCGTTTCGGTTTTTTTCCGTTTCGCTGTTTTCTTCTTATGGGCGAGCTGTTGGTCGAGAGTTGCAGGTCCTGTGAGCAAATGAGCTGCGCTGTCTTGCGTCAGTCGTGGACAGTCAAGGACTCGTGGGTTGACTTCCCCGTTCTTGAGCTTCGAGTTCTGTGAGCGCTCGTGCGTCATTCCCAGCCACATCTTGAGCTGATCACTGTAGCTGGGTTGAACCAGTGGGTTGAATTGTGCGGGCGCACTCTTGATTAGCCGACTTTCACGATCACACGGAAGTTCCTTCGCGCTGCAAACTCTTGAAAGAGTAGTAAAAGATCGACAATACTTGTGCTGACTGGATTGTGCTCCATTAGCCCAATCGCCATTGTTTAGAAAGTCAAGTTAGAGCGTCTGATCTTCATCATCCCCTTTATGTGGCCACAAATGCTCGTCACAAGCATCGGGAGTTAGGGTGCTAGTATAGAGCAGCAATTGAGCTCGCTCGCTCGCCAAATTGTGATATTGGTTTTGAAGATTCTCGTGGTATTATTTACTTCTAGTCGATTATTTATGCAGGCTCGACTTGTGATTATGTCGGGCTTAGTTAGTTATTTACACTTGTTAAACTGGATTGGATTTGAATAACTATTTGCATTCTGCCAGGTCTGCCTCTGAAGTTGTAGTACTTTGCTGTTTTGCTTCATGAGTGATGGTGCTGTTTACTGGTCCATTTCCAAGATTAGGACTGGGATTAAGTAATATATAAGCCGGTGCGGTAGACCGGACACAAATAAATTTTTACATCACAAATCCACCTTAAAAAGAGCATAAATTTTCATTCCCTTAGTGAATTTTGAAATGGTGATCCTGACCGCAGTTCTTGATTTGTTGCTTTCTCGCAAATGGAACTTAAAGTGATTTCGCCTTTGTGGAGATATGAAGGCAGAAAGACTTTATGTGAATCGTGCTTCTCTACTGCAGCCTGAAGACATTATAGCTTCAGCAACCATTTGTCGAGAAGCCAAATCGAGACGAATCGAAGCATAGACGAGAAGTGCCAAAACCACATGGGGGAAGACGATGTCTACACGAAAGATGGAACGGTGGACTACAAAGGCGACCCTGCCAACAAAGAGAAAACTGGAACGTGGAAGGCCTGCCCCTTTATTCTAGGTACTTCTCACAACCACTTCCTTAAAGAGCTCAATTGAACATTATTATTCACAGAAAGAATATGCTTATGTTATCTTTGTCTTGTCAATAGGCAATGAATGTTGTGAAAGGCTGGCATACTATGGCATGAGCACCAATCTGGTGCTTTACTTTAAGCTCCGATTGCATCAACACAGTACGACCGCTTCTAACAATGTTTCAAACTGGGGAGGAACGTGCTACATCACTCCTTTGATTGGAGCTTTTATCGCCGATGCCTATCTTGGGAGATATTGGACTATAGCATGCTTCTCAATTATCTATGTTTTTGTAAGTGACATTACATATCTTTCCTCTCCTGAGTACTTGATAATCAACCTGCACATTTTGTCTGCACAAATTGGGGGTTCCGCATTTCTTTGTTGTACATTCACAAAGATATCTCACCAACTAGAACCAATAGCATACTGTTTACAATCAACTAAGATTCAGCAAGGTTTACTTATTATATATCATTATACACAGGGGATGACACTGCTGACGCTCTCGGCATCAGTCACTGGACTAAAGCCGAGCTGTACAGGGAAAGATAATTGTCATGCTACGAATATCCAAAGTGCGGTGTGCTTTATAGCACTCTATCTCATAGCCCTGGGGACTGGAGGGATCAAGCCTTGTGTCTCATCCTACGGAGCCGATCAATTTGACGATGCTGATGAGGCTGAGAAGAAACGCAAGGGTTCTTTCTTCAACTGGTTTTATTTCTCAATCAATATAGGCGCACTCATTGCTTCCTCTGTTTTGGTCTATATACAAGACAATGTGGGTTGGGGATTGGGTTTCGGCATTCCAGCGGCTACAATGGCAATTGCAGTATGTACTTTCTTTTCGGGCACGCGCCTTTATCGTAACCAAAAACCTGGAGGGAGCCCCCTCACACGCCTCTGTCAGGTGGTGGTGGCATCCTTCAAAAAATATCGAGTGGAAGTACCTGCTGACAAGTCTCTACTGTACGAGACGGCAGATGCCGAGTCTTCAATCAAAGGAAGCCGCAAGCTTGATCATACCCAAGATTTGAGGTTAGAGCTTCAAATTGCGTTTGTGTGAATGCACTGTTCAACCATGCTTAGATCAGGATTCCTCAATTTATTCAGATTAAATTAGTCGGTCACCTGAGTTGGTCGAAAGTGAGCAGTTCCAACGTGTTTCTTAATCATCCAGCACAATTTCATGATTGTTAGTTCCAAGGTTATACTGCTGTTTACAAGAGAGTTAGGATACAAATTTTAACTCTCATCCATTACTGTTTAATTATGTTAGGATACTTTACATTTCAAGAAATCCTTCAGCACACTCGCTTGTCCTAACATTACTTTCTTCACATTTTCTAACCCTGCAGTTTCTTTGACAAAGCTGCTGTGGAAACACAAACCGATCACATTAAGGAACCCGTGACTCCATGGAGGCTGTGCACCGTCACCCAAGTGGAGGAGTTAAAGGCAATAATACGGCTGCTTCCTGTATGGGCCACCGGAATCATCTTTGCTACTGTGTACAACCAGATGAGTACCTTGTTTGTTTTACAAGGCTATACTATGGACCCTCATGTTGGAAACTCTAGTTTCAAAATTCCAGCAGCCTCTCTCGCCATCTTCGACACCCTCAGTGTCCTATTCTGGGTCCCTATATATGACCGCATCATTATTCCAGTGGCAAGGCGATTCACGGGTCACAAAAGCGGTTTAACCCAACTGCAAAGAATGGGGATCGGCCTCTTCATATCCATCTTCGCCATGATATCGGCAGCAATACTAGAGGTGGTTAGACTTAAGATGGTAAGGAGGCATGACTACTACAATTATGAGTACGTACCGATGTCAATATTCTGGCAGGTCCCCCAGTACTTCCTCATCGGTTGTGCAGAAGTGTTCACCTTCATCGGGCAATTGGAGTTCTTCTACGAACAAGCGCCCGATGCCATGAGGAGCATGTGCTCTGCTCTCCAGCTCACCACAAATGCACTCGGAAACTACTTGAGCTCGCTCCTTGTGACTATTGTCACAAGAATTAGTACGAGACACGGGAAGCTGGGATGGATACCGGACAATCTGAACTACGGTCACCTCCAATACTTCTTTTGGCTCTTGGCGGTCCTCAGCGTGATCAACTTGGGAGCTTTTCTCTTGATAGCGAGGTGGTACACATATAAGAAGGCGGTGGGGACGCTCCGTTGAAAGTACGGTAGTGTCTCTTCCAGTCCAAGAACTTGTTTCCACAGTGACGTCATCTTTGTTTGCGACTTTAACAGATGTCTTGATAGGCATCTGCTTCTGCTGGTTCAAGCTAAAAGATTGGCCTGCTTAAAGTGCATAGTCTCTACTTTCTGTTGTGTGCATGAGAGAACAATTCTGTGCAGGTTCCCGATCGCTTCACGTCTGTGTCATTGTGTAATCTAAGAAACAAAAATGGAAGTGAAAGAAAAAGTATAACGCAATCTATTTTCTCGTGGTTCTTTTCACGTTGGATTGAGCTAAAGTGCCAGGCAAAAATTGCTTTTCCCTCCAAAAGTCCTAGTTGCTCAGCCTTTTCTATGCTTTAACGTAAGTTGGGTTCGTGCCGTAACAATAATTCAAATGTTTTTGAGGCGTCAGTCCTGGGGAGGACCCGACAACAGACGACACGAAACAACGATCAGTTTTTTCTGTCCTTGCACGAGCAGACCTTGTGCATCTTCAAGCCTCGACCCTCGACCCCCAATCCTAAACCCAACATTTGCTAATTGAGTGAAAAACAAGAGACCCGTCAATATGTTCTTGGTCTATACATGGAACAAGAAGAACCATATTGAAGAATCACAAGTGAAAGCTGTTGTTTTCTCAAAGAACAAAAAGAAGAATTGACAGCAAAAGCTATGTATTTGCAGCAAGTAGAATGTATGGAAAGGAAAAACTACTTCACTTTATTCAGAAAACTGAAAAATACTTAAGTACATACTACAACTTTGTTTGTTGCCCACTAAACACACGTTACCCACTAAGCAACAGATTGCTTGATCCATAAAAATCTGCAACAAACTAACAAAATAAATCTGCAACAAACTAATAGAATAAATCTGCAACAAACTAACAGAATAGATGACATGCAACTAAACGACCCTACAAAATAGGACTCTAACAAACCGACTCAACAGAAAATAGATCGTGCAACCTTGATGCATCAACACTCTCCTCCTGGATCAAGTGCTGCACACTCCTAACTTTGCCCCGAGAAGTTCGAATCGACCAACATGAAACGACTTAGTGAATATATCTGCAATTTGATTTTCTGAACTGCAAGACACCAGGTTCACCTCTCCAGCCTTTTGCACTTCTCTCAAGAAGAAATACCCGACCTTAAAATGCTTTGTTTTTCCATGAAATACTGGATTACGTGAAATGGCCAGAGTAGCTTGATTGTCCACAAATACTTCTATGCCTTCTTCTTGCACCAAATGCAGATCATCCATCGCCTTCTTCAACCATAATGCTTGATTCACAGCCGCAATAGCTGCAATAAACTCAGCTTCATAGCTTGATTGTGCTACTATTTCCCGCTTCTTTGAACACCAGGAAAAGCATGCCGACCCAAATGTAAAGCAATAACCTGAAGTGCTCCTCATATCATCCACTCGATCCCGCCCATCATTATCGAATACCCACCCGCAACTTAAACTCCCGAATTTTGCGGAACTTAATTCCATATGAAAGAGTACCTTTCAAGTACCTCAACACCCTCTTTGCAGCTATCTTATGCAACCGACTTGCACAATTAAGAAATCTAGACAAGACACTTACAAGAAACATGATGTCCGGCCTAGTTGCAGTGAGATACATTAGACAAACGATCAAACTTCTATAAACTCTTTCATCTGCAGGTTCTGATCCATCCTTCTTTTGAAACTTTTCCTTCCGACCCATTGGAGTACTCATACTCTTGCACTCCTCCATGTTGAATCTCTTCAGGATCTCCTTCAAGTACTTCTTCCGACGGATAAAAATTTCATTCCGAGTCCGCCTAATCTCCATCCCTAGAAAATATGACATCTCACCAAGATCAGTCATTTCAAACATCTTCATCATCTCTTGCTTAAATGCAATAATCTGAGCACTATTATTTCCTGTCACCAGCATATCATCTACATAAAGAGACACCACCACTAAGTCGGATACTAACCTCTTAACATATAGAGTGGATTCACTAAGACTTTTCTTGAAACCTAGACCCAGCAAGTGCTCATCCATCTTACTATACCATGCTCTGGGAGCTTGCCTCAAGCCATAGAGAGCCTTTTTCAACAAATAAACTTTCTCCTCCCGGCCTGGTGTGACAAAACCTTCCGGCTGCTCAACATAAATCTCCTCCCGCAATACTCCATTCAAAAAAGCAGATTTCACATCTAACCGATACACCTTCCATCCTTGTTGAGCTGCCAAAGCAAGAGTCATTCTAATTGTATCTAATCTTGCAACAGGAGCAAAGGTTTCCGAGAAATCAACTCCCCAAACCTGTGCATATCCCTTCACCACCAACCTGGCCTTATGCTTATTCACCGAGCCATCGGGATTGAGTTTGGTCCCGAAAACCCATTTTACTCCAATTACCTTCCCGTCTTCGGGCCTCTCCACTAGCTCCCATGTCTGGTTCTTTTCTATCATAGTCAACTCTTCCTTCATTGCATTCATCCACTTCTGATCACTTTTAGCTTCCTCATAACCAGCAGGTTCCAAAACAGCCACAATACACCTCTGATATATATCGCCGTAGATCTAGTACCTCTAACTGGAACATCATCTACCACTGGTCGTTCCAAGTGAGACCTCCTTGTGCTTCCCTTGTAACTCATCTGTCCAGCCCCATTGCTCATCTTCTAGGAATTGAACATCCCTACTAGTGATCACCTTCCCCGTTTGTGGTTGAAAGATCCTGTAGGCTTTTGACACTAAACTATAGCCAACAAAGATTCCAGGTTCAGCTTTTCTCCCCACTTGTCTCTCTTGATGTGTGGAATATGAGAAAAACACGCACAACCAAACACCTTCAAATTTCTTAGAATTGGCTTGACACCAAACCAAGCTTCAAAGGGAGTTTTCTTCTCCAATACCCTTGTAGGCAGCCTATTCAGCAAAAAAACTGTTGTGTTTGTCGCTTCTGCCCAAAATTCTTTTGCGTGATTCTTCTCATGCAGCAGACACCTAGTCATCTCCATAATGGTTCTATTCTTCCTCTCATTTACTCCATTTTGCTGTGGAGAGTAGGGAGCGGTAAGCTGATGCTCAATTCCAGCCTCTTCACAGAAAGAATTAAACCTCTGCAAGGTGTATTCTGTTCCATTATCAGATCCGATGACCCGAATCTTACAACCACTTTGGTTCTCAACCCATCTTTTAAACTTCAGAAATACCTCAGCAACTTCTGACTTTTGCTTCATGAAGTAAATCCAGCACATTCCGGTATAATCATCAATGAAAATAATGAAATACCTGTTGCCATTTAGTGAAGGAGTCACTTGTGGACCACAGAGATCTATATGAATCACCTGCAGTTTCTCTGTAGCTCTCCAAGTGGATTCCTTGAAGGGAAGTCTTGTCTGTTTGTCCACCAAACAAGCCTTGCACTTTGTGATTTGCTCCTCCAGGCTTGGTAACCCGGTTGCCATTTCATTCCTTTGAATGAACAAAGACGCCTTTGTGATGAAAGTGCCCCAGCCTCTTGTGCCATATCTCCGAATCAACGGCCGGGCACTTGAATGCCACTTGCTTTTTCTCGAGAGGATTCAGAGAAAAAACTCTTCTGTTGCATCTTTATCTTGAACAGCTCCCGACCACCGGAGTCAAAGATTAAACACTTCCCCTCTTCAAATATCACCTTAAATCCCTTTTCTACCAACTGTCCCACACTCAGCAAATTCCGATCAATCTCGTGCACATACATCACATCAGAAACCAGCTTAGTTCCCTCACAACTCTCTATTGCTACAGTCCCTTTACCTTTTACTTCTAAGTACTCCCCATTCCCAATCCTCACTCTTGACTTCAATGACTTATCAAGATCTATAAATAACTTTTCATCACTTGTCATGTGGTTTGTGCAACCACTATCAACAAGCCAACTTTCACATGGAGTACTAGAAGAGAAACAAGAGGCAACAAACAGTTGATCTACCTCTTGTTGGGTTGCGGCATGTGCCTCACCTTGCTATTGATCTCCCTTCTCTTTGCAAAACTTCTCAATGTGTCCAAGCTTATGACATTTTCTGCACTTTACATCCGGCCTCTTCCAACACCTAAAGTGCGGATGATTCTGTTTTCCACAAGGTCGACATGAGGAATACCTTCCCCAATTGTTCTTGGAGTTACCCGCACTGTTCTCTCTTGCAGCAGCTTCCGAACCACTACTGCCATTCCATTTCTTCCCTTTCCACTTCTTGCCTTTCCCTCCTACATTCCGTTGTTCTTTGGCCTGCAAAGCTCCTTCCGTACTTCCTTCCAAACTCATTAACCTCCTCTGCTCTTGTGCTTGCAGAGCACTAAGCAATTCTGCCAACTTGATTTGAGACAAATCCTTGGTATTCTCCAAAGAGGCAATGGTTGCCTCAAACCTTTTGGGCAAAGAGACAAGAATTTTCTGCACTAGCTTATTATCGTAGAGGTCGGTGTCTAGAACTCTTGCCTGATTTGCAATGCTTGTCAACTTATCAGAATACTCCTTAATTGTCTCAGACTCCTTCATCCGCAGCCTCTCGAATTCTGTGATCAGATTTAGCCCCTTCATGCTTCTGATCCTCTCATCTCCTTGATACTCGGCTTTGAGGAAGTCCCAGATAGCTTTGGCTGATTCACAAGCCATAATTCTGCTGAAAATAGCAGGTGAGACAAAGAAGATATAAACAAGACTTTGCCTTTGCCTTCCTTGTTGTCCTCTCCTTGTGAAGCTTGATCTGATTGATGGTTGGATTGTCGGGAAGGGGAGCAACTTCATAATCTTGTTCCACAGCTTCCCAAAAATCACAACCTTCTAGATAGGCTTGCATTCTCACTGCCCAGGCTTGATAATTTTCTCCATCAAACACCGGTGGAGTCATTGAAAAAACACTCGATCCTGTCTCCATCTTGCCTTCGTCTTCTATGGATGCGTACACTCCTCTCAATCAATCTCACAAGTCACTCACGGCCCCTTAAGATCAAGAAGGCTCTGATACCAATGTTGTTTTCTCAAAGAACAAAAAGAAGAATTGACAGCAAAAGCTATGTATTTGCAGCAAGTAGAACGTATGGAAAGGAAAAACTACTTCACTTTATTCGAAAAACTGAAAAATACTTAAGTACATACTAAAACTTTGTTTGTTGCCCACTAAACACACGTTACCCACTAAGCAACAGATTGCTTGATCCAAAAAAATCTGCAACAAACTAACAAAATAAATCCGCAACAAACTAATAGAATAAATCCGCAACAAACTAACGGAATAGATAACATGCAACTAAACGACCCTACAAAATAGGACTCTAACAAACCGACTCAACAGAAAATAGATCGTGCAGCCTTGATGCATCAACAAAAGCAAAATTCAACTAGGCTTGGGTGGGGTGCGCCGTGCAAGGGCCGTAGTGTGACGCCGGAGCTACACACGAGAGGCCCAGAAGCAAGCCACCGTAGCAGCCTCTCCCCCTACAAAAATTAATTTAATATCATGTGGACCGATGGCCCACGTATCGGATATTAAACCGATAAGAACAGATACTACACTTGATCTTAACCAAAAGGCCGAGAAAGGTATGCTTTGAAAGGCCGCCTCGCCTCCTATTTTGTCGCCCGCTCCGGTCCGTGACTCTTTTAGCGTTCCCTATGTGGGACTCCTCCTTTTCATGGTTTTTATTCGCAAGAAAGAAGAACAATAGCAGAGTCAGAAGACTCGTGAAAGCATCGGTGGAGTTGAGATGAGAGAGGACCGAGAACACGTCCGTTCGGCTAATGATTTTGGTTCGTAGTTCGAATCCAATCCTTACCAAGAAAGATGTTGCAGTCAGTTGGCTTAGAAAAGCAACCGATCTGTGTGTTGTCTGTTGGTGGCAGTGGAACAGCAATCCATCCGTTTACCGATGAGACAGAGAACAGAGGGGAAAACTCGAAAAAACTAGAAACGCAAGGCTTTGTGTGAAGCAAGAATCCATCGTCCTATTACGCCTGCTCTTCTGTTATTACCCCCGCAAGAGAGCCAAAGAGATGATAAAATACCGCCGATTAAACCGAACCGGTGTTGGTTCATTGAATGGTTCCATTTGTTCCGCATTTTGAAGCTGGAACTAGTCCGGTGATATCGTTGGTTTGAAGCTAATAGTTCGGTTTTCGGACTTGAGAGTTGCAAGGATTGCGAGCGCACGGTCACCGTCCTTTAGTGGACTATAACATATGGGGATAGTCACATATTTCTCTTCCTCTGAGCCCGGACATTGCTAAAGGTGTTGGCTACTTTTCAGCAAGGGTAAACTTCACAAACAGGCTCCTACAACCGCAAGTGGTCGCACATGTACCCGGTTAGGGGGAGAGGGTAATATTATTTGGCGATCGGCGGTGCGGTGTTGGGGTTTAGGTCAGGTCGCTTGAAAGATGATTGAGGCTCGAAGACTAACCCAGCAGCAGAGCCGAGAACTCAAGGAACCGAGAACTTGGAGACAGCCGCCATGTGAGACATACACATGTGTTAGGGGCCATTTGTCTTAATATTCCTGCTTACTTTAATTGAAATCGTTATTTACCGTTTTACGGATTAATCTAATAAGATTAAGGATAATTAATCAATTTAATATGGGTTGGTTAGTGTGGACCGAGTTAGATTCAGCCCATTATGAAAGGACTCGCGGCTTGAAACTCTATAAATAGCGCTCAAGTCCCTCATTTACCCTCCGACGCATAAATGAACTCACATAAAGGAAGAACACACCCACTCGTGAGTAACACTCTCATTCGGCCAGTGTTTTGGAGAGGAAATAGAGGAGAAGCATTTGGGTTCTGAACAAAGTTAGCGCGAGACGATTACCGGTGAATGTCAAGATTTTCAGCCTATTTTGTGCGTGTTTCTTCCGTAAATTTTAGTTTTGATCACATAGCCGAATAAATCTTTTTTAGAAGACCATTCAGAGTGGTTGTATGCCACTAGAGGACGCCAGGAGTTAGCCCAAGCATTGTCACGTGCTCGTGCAAGTGAAATGTCACTTCTGTTGGCCGTTGTCAACGGTTGTGGTGACATATATCCGGTGAAAATCATAAGGTACGTGTATACCTTGATTAAAGGTTAGGGGCATTTAATTATTAGCCTTGAATATATGTCTTGTTATACATAAAGTAAAGTTAACCATAAGGACAATGCATATGTAGGTTCGTTGAAAACACAAAGAATATTTTCTAGTGGCATATCAAGTTTTGTGATACATAAGGAGAGAGAATGTAACCGACAAAGGGGATGACACGTAAATAATCACTATTTTGTAAGGTATTATCCATTTCCATATTACCATATTAAATCCATATCAATAGAGTTAAAGGCATTCGTGATCATGTAAGTCTCTGTGTCTATTGATGCAATTACAGCCATGATACAATGCTTGAGGCTTTATGGGGTTGGATTGATTATCAAGAATATCTCTAGACCAGCATAAAGGTGCGTACATACAAGACGATTACAATTAATATAGCCAAAGTGGGAGAATGTAAGAATTTTTCTAAATGAGCTTACATTTATTGAAATTGTTATTTACCGTTTTACGAGTTGGTCTAATAAGACAAGATATAAGGATTCGTAATCGATTTAATATGGGTTGGCTAGTATGGGTTGAGTTAAACCCGGCCCATGATGAAGGGGCCATGGCTGAAAACTTGATAAATAGCGCTCAATTTCCTCCTCTACCCTTTGACGCACAAGTGAACTCACACAAAGGAAGAACACACCCCGTTCGTGAGTGGCACTCTAATTCGGCCAGTGTGTGTTTCAAAGAGAGAATAACGGGGAAGCGCTTGGGTTCCGAATGGCCCCCGTTCCGTATTGAGTTTCGATGGATTTCAAATAAGGTGCGCACCATTCCTCTCTTCTATCACGTAGTATTTGATATTTTCTGCTTACGTGCCATATTGGTGGCTTACATTCCTTACTTTGACAGAGACGAGGTGAGAGGTGGAAGAGTCCACAGAGACATGGTGTTGCAGTTTTTCTCCTGTCCACAACGACATCATCGTCAATCCTCAGACAGGTCCAAAAGGAGCGCCCGGACTTACCGGCCACTCTTCATTGTCTGCTCTGCCCTCGTCGTTTTCATGGACTGTACGATGTTCCGCCGAGATTGGTCCCTCCCCTGCTCGTTTTCCGAGCATGAATCACGCATCAACGGTGGATCGCCCGCTCGACAATGGAAACCAGACGTCACGGAGAAGCAATGCGCAAGCGATTGGCTAAATTTACCTTGTATCATAAATTTCATAACGACAAAATAGATTATAAGAAAAGAGCGGACATGAAAAATTAAAAGATAATGCTAAACGGCCATTGCTTGGGAAGAGCTAACTGTCCGCGAGCTCGAGTAAAACGGTCTGAGCTTGTGAAGCTCCCTCGTTCCCAAAGCTGGGTGGGCGATTCAAAACGACCACCGTCTTCTTCAGCTATCTCCGTCGCAGGAGAATCTCCGGCCGCTGATGAGCATTCCCCTCTCCCCGTCTCTCTCTGAGCACCGGAAGAAGCCGACGCACAGGCAAGATTGAAGCCTCGCCATGGGCTGCTCTATCTTTGTTTCACTTTCGAGCTTGAGACGATGACCTCGCCAAGCGTTTCAGTTTTTTTTTTTTTTTGTTCTGTTCTGGCTGTTCTCTTCTTCGGCGAGCTGTTGGTCGAGAGTTGCAGGTCCTGTAAGCAAATGAGATGCGTCAGTCATGGTCAGTCAGTCAAGGACTCGTGGGTTGACTTTCCGGTTGTTGAGCTTTGAGTTCTGCGAGCGCTCGTGGGTCGTTCCCGCCCACATCTTGTGCTGATCACTGTAACTGGGTTCAACCAGCGGGATGAATTGTGTGGGCGCGCTCTTGATTAGCCCACTTTCACGATCACACGGAAGTTCCTTCGCGCTGCAAACTCTTGAGAGATCTACAATACTTGCGCTGACTGGATTGTGCTCCATTAGCCCAATCGCCATTGTTTAGAAAGTCAAGTTAGAGAGTCTGATCTTCATCATCCCCTTTGTGTGGCCACAAATGCTCGTCACAAGCATCGGGAGTTAGGGTGCTAGTATAGAGCAGCAATTGAGCTCGCTCGCTCGCTCGCCAAATTGTGATATTGGTTTTGAAGATTCTCGTGGTATTATTTACTTCGACTCGGTTATTTATGCAGGCTCGACTCGTGATTATGTCGGGCTTAGTTAGTTATTTACACTTGTTATGCTGGATTGGATTGGGACATCTATTTGCATTCTGCCAGATCTGCCTCTGAAGTTGTAGTACTTTGCTGCTTTGTTTCATGAGTGATGGTGCTGTTTGCTGGTCCATTTCCAAGATTAGAATCGGGATTAAGAAACATATGAGCTGGTGCGATAGACCGGAAAAGAATATATTTTGACTTCACGAGTCCATCCACCTTAAAAACAGCATAGTTTTTCAACCACTTAGTGAAATTTGAAATGGCGAACCTGACCACAGTTTGTCGATTTGTCGCTCTTTCACAAATGTAACTTTAGTAATTTCGCCTTTGTGGAGAAATGAAGGCAGAAAGGCTTTATGTGAATCGTGCTACTCTACTGCAGCCTGAAGACATTATAGCTTCCTCGACCACTTGGCGGGAAGCCAAATTGAGACAAATCAACGCAAAGACGAGAATCGCCAAAACCACATGGCAGAAGAAGATGTTTACACGAATGATGGAACGGTGGACTACAAAGGCGACCCGGCCAACAAAAAGAAAACCGGAACATGGAAGGCCTGCCCTTTTATTCTAGGTACTTCTCACAACCACTTCCATAAAGAGCTCAAGTGAACCTTATTATTCACAGAAGGGATATATGCTTATGTTATCTTTGACTTATCAATAGGCAATGAATGTTGTGAAAGGCTGGCATACTATGGCATGCGCTCCAATCTGGTGCTTTACTTTAAGCTCCGCTTGCATCAACACAGTACGACCGCTTCTAACAATGTTTCAAACTGGGGAGGAACGTGCTACATCACTCCTTTGATTGGAGCTTTTATCGCCGATGCCTATCTTGGGAGATATTGGACTATAGCAATCTTCTCGATTATCTATGTTTTCGTAAGTGACACTACATGTCTTTCCTCTTCTGAGTACTTGATAATCAACCTGCACAGTTTGTGCTTCACAAATTAGGGGTTCCGCATTTCTTTGTTCAACATTCACATAGATATCTTACCAACTAGAACCAATAGCATACTGTTTACAATCAACTAAGATTCAGCAAGGTTTACTTATTATATCATGATTCACAGGGGATGACACTGCTGACGCTGTCGGCTTCAGTCCCGGGACTAAAGCCGAGCTGTACGGCAAAAGATAATTGCCATGCTACGGACATACAAAGTGCAGTGTGCTTTATAGCACTCTATCTCATAGCCCTAGGGACTGGAGGGATCAAGCCTTGTGTCTCATCCTATGGAGCCGATCAATTTGACGATGCTGATGAGGTCGAGAAGAAGCACAAGGGTTCTTTCTTCAACTGGTTTTATTTATCAATCAATATAGGCGCGCTCATTGCGGGCTCTGTTTTGGTCTATATACAAGACAATGTGGGTTGGGGGTTGGGTTTCGGCATTCCAGCAGCTGCTATGGTAATCGCAGTATGTACTCTCTTTTCGGGCACGCGCCTTTTTCGTAACCAAAAACCCGGAGGGAGCCCCCTCACGCGCCTCTGTCAGGTGGTGGTGGCGTCCTTCAGAAAATATCGAGTGGAAGTACCGGCTGACAAGTCTCTACTGTATGAGACTGCAGATGCCGAGTCTTCAATCAAAGGAAGCCGCAAGCATGATCACACCCAAGATTTGAGGTTAGTGCCTCAAATTGCAGTTGTGTGATTGCACTGTTCAATCAAACTTTGATCAGGATTCCTCAGTTCATTCTGGTTAAATTAGTCAGTCACCTGAGTTGGTTGAAAGTGAGCAGTCCCAACGTATTTCTCAATCGTGCAGCACATACTGTATCAATTGCATGATTGTTAGTTCCAAGGTTATGCTGCTGTTTATGTGAGACAATTAGGGTACAAATACTAACTCGATTCCACACGAAAGAGAAGAAAATAGAACTCCAATCTGCAACCCTCAAGAGAGTATGGTGAAATTTAATTTCCGAATTGGCTCTACTTTACTCCAAGAAATCCTTCAGCACACTTGCTTGTCCTAACGATAGTTTCTTTGCATTTTCTTAATCTGCAGTTTCTTCGACAAGGCTGCTGTGGAAACACCAACCGACCGCATTAAGGAACCCGTGAATCCATGGAGGCTGTGCACCGTCACCCAAGTGGAGGAGTTGAAGGCGATCATACGACTGCTTCCTATATGGGCAACCGGAATCGTCTTTGCTACTGTGTGCAACCAGATGGGTACTTTATTTGTTTTACAAGGCTATACTATGGACCCTCATGTTGGAAACTCCAGCTTCAAGATTCCAGCAGCCTCTCTCTCCATCTTTGACACCCTGAGCGTCATATTCTGGGTCCCTATATACGACCGCGTCATTGTTCCAGTGGCGAGGAGATTCACGGGTCACAAAAGCGGCTTAACCCAACTGCAGAGAATGGGGATCGGTCTCTTCATATCCATCTTCGCCATGATATCGGCAGCAATACTAGAGGTGATTAGGCTAAAGATGGTAAGGAGGCATGACTACTACAATTACAAGTACGTACCGATGTCGATATTCTGGCAGGTCCCCCCGTACTTCCTTATCGGTTGTGCGGAAGTGTTCACGTTCATTGGCCAATTGGAGTTTTTCTACGAGCAAGCGCCCGATGCCATGAGGAGCACGTGCTCCGCTCTCTCGCTCACAACAAATGCACTCGGGAGCTACTTGAGCTCTCTCCTGGTGACTATTGTCACGAGTATTAGTACAAGACACGGGAGGCTGGGATGGATACCGGACAATCTGAACTACGGTCACCTCCATTACTTCTTTTGGCTGTTGACGGTCCTCAGCGTGCTCAACTTGGGAGCTTATCTCTTGGTAGCAAGGTGGTACACGTACAAGAGGGCAGTGGGAACGCTCCGATGAAAGTGCCGGTCTCTTCCCAGTCCAAAAACTTATTTCGCACGGTCATCTCAGTTTGTTTGCGACTTTAAAAGATGTCTTGGTCGGCATCTGCTTCGTTGGTTCAAGCTAAAAGAATGGCCTGCTTGAGGTACGTAGTTTCTACTTTCCATAGTGCGCATGAAAGAACAATCCTGTGCAGGTTGCCAGTTGCTTCGTTGTCATTGTGTAATCTAAGAATCTATTTTCTCGTGTTTTCTTCTCAAGTTGTATTGAGCTAGAGTGCCAGGCAAAAATTGCTTTTCCCTCCAAAAGTCCTAGTTGCTCGGCCTTTTCTATGCTTTAACGTAAGTTGCGTTCATGTCGTAACAATTATTCAAATGTTTTTGAGGCATCAGTCCTGGGGAGGACCCAACAACAGACGACACGAAACAACGACCAGAGAATGTTTTTTATGTCCTTGCACGAGCAGACCTCGACCCGTCAGTATGTTTTCGGTCTATACATGCAACAAAACGAAGCATGTTGAATGTTGGAAGGCAAAATTCAACTGGGCTTGGGTGGGGTGCGCCAGGCAAGGGCTGTAGTGCAACGCCCGAGCGACGCGCAATAGGCCCAGTAGCAAGCTACCGTGGCGGCCTCTCCATGTGGACCGATGGCCCACGTATCAGATATTAAACTGATAAGAACAGATACTACACTTGATCTTAGCCAAAAGGCCGAGAAAGGTATGCTTTCGTACGTCTCCTGGCCTCCTCCTTTGTTTCATGCTCTGGTGCGTGATACCTTTCGGACGCCCAATGTGGGACTCAGCTTCAGTGTTTCACGGTCCCAGAAAAGAAGAAGAATTAATGGCAGACTTTGGAAGGCTCGTGGAGAAAAACCTGCAGTGGCTTAATGATTTTGATTCGGAGTTCGAATCCAATCCTTACCAAGAAAGTTTTCGCAGTCACTTGGCTTGGAGAAACCACGATCAAATCTGTGCCAGCGAACGAGTGAAAACTCTTGACCAAAACTAGAAACGCAAGCCTTGGTGTGAAGCAAGAATCCATGGTGCGAAGCAAGAATCCATGGTGCTAATACTCCTGCTCTTTCGTTCTTACGAATCTTACCCATGCGAGACAGCCCAAGAGACAGATAAAACACCATTCTATACACGAATGAGTGAAGCCGATTAAACTGAACCGGAGTTGGCTTCATTGAATGGCGCCTTATGTTGTGCATTTTGACGCTTGAACTGGTCTCAGTGACAACGTTGTCTTTGAAGCCAATGGTCCAGTTTCCGGATCTGAGAGTTGCAAGGATTGCGAGCGCACGGTCACGCTTCTTTAGTCAACATATGGAGATAAGTCACATATTTCCTCTTCCTCTGAGCCCGACATTGCCACAGGTGTTGGCTTCTGGGTAAACTCCATAAACAGGCTCCTACGACTCCTCTTTCAGACCAAAAAAAAAAAAAAATAGAAGTAGTCAGTAGTCACATATACGCGGTTAGTGAAAGACGGTAAATATTATTTGGCGATCGGCAGTGCCGTGTTAGGTTTGAAGAGAGCATTGCTGGTAATAAGGTACGTAGTCGCCAGAACCTTTTGAGGAGGACAGCACCCAAGTGAGACATTACATGTTTAAGAGGCTGAGAAATCGTTTCAACTTTCAATTTTAGGAGCTCCCTCAATTTGAGGAAGCCCCTCCAAAAATAGGCGTATGCCATTTATTGTGACGAGCACACGGTATTCTTTAGTAAAAGGCGAAAGAATAGTTCGCTCTGTGCTCATCACATGGCTGCGTGATTTCTCCAATCCTGCGACCTCGTGTTTTGTCGCTGGCCTTGCTGCCCATGTTCTTGCCTCACATCCTGTGTGGGACGTTCCTTAAAGAACCACTAGTGGAAGAAGCTCTTTTCATTACTTTTGCGCTTCTTCGTATCTTATAGCTACTCACCTATAATAGAACGTCTTTGCATTATTCGTTAAATGACATGTCGTTTTTTTCATTTAAATTAAGGGTGGGAAATTATTCTGTCTACGCCGCCAAACTCATTTTTCGAAATCCCTATTTCATGTGAGCCCAAGTTATTTGGTCCAATTTTTTTTTTTTATCTATGGGACTAACGCTGTCAATGGATAAAGATTAAAATTTGCACGATTTTACGATTATGTCCAATATTACCAATTTTACCATAAACCGCAATGGTTGAAAGCAATTTTACAAACCACCGAGACCGTTCAACCGGTTTCGAATGGTCATGATTCTGACAAGGAAAGTTTTCAAAAACCAATTTAGGAGCCATGAATTTGTGGGACATTCACCATCATAGAAAAACTTCAATGCTCATTTTATAATAGAAGAGGACCGCTTATAGCACAAGCAAAGCCGAGAAACGGAGACGGATCGCTAGTCTTTTGGATTCTTCGCTTCGGCATGATGTTTGCTTGGCTCCTACAGCGACGACCCCATAATTATTCACCAACACAGAGAGAGACCGAGACCACACCTGAAAGCTTTGTGGTTTAGTTACGCAACCCAAAAGTAAGCGGGGGTGTCGATGGTTCGGGTTTTCAGGAAATGGAACTGTCAGGGTGTGCGTTTGCTTTGAATCGATCCGCCGGCCGAGCCGAACACAACCCAAACTGGAAACCCAGTTCGGCTCGGTTCCTCTTCTTTCTTCTTCTTCTTCTTTTGGCCTCTGCTCGAACTCAAATCAACAAAAGCCGAATGCAAAAAAGCTCCAAGAGATAAAGAGATGAAGAGAGTAGTAGACTGGCGAGGCTTGTGGCCCTTCTCTTTCCATATGCATTTCCATCCCCTCACACACCCAAATCATGCGGAGTGCGATGGTCACCTCTCTCAAGTTGCAGCTGCGCTTGCACAAGGAAATTACAAGGAGATTAAAATTGGGTTCACTTTCTTTCAGTTCCCATGGGAGGACGGATCAAGCGGTGGTCTGTTCTGCTAATGCCGTCCACTGAAGGCGGCGATGGCGAGTGATCAAGTGGTCATTGGTGAGGCCAGCCAGCTTGCATGAAGGAGTGAACTAGAGTCGGACCGACGAACCTGAATCCCCTCCTTACCATGTCTTTACTAATGGTCTCTGCATTTGACTTTTTCACTTGGAATCTTGTGGCTTGTCTGCATCGCGTTGACAAATAATCCATATGTATTTGTCGAACGACCCAAATTCCCTCTTGATCTGCAGTATTACAACTCCCTCATTGATGAGATTCCATATCCGTACATCACAAATCCGCATACATGGATATGTTGACATAGAACGAACATTGGTCGAGTAGGAGTTGTGCCTCAAACGATGCTGTTGTGAATGGCAAAGTTTCAAAAAGGTGTATTCTTGAATTTCATACGGCCAGGACCCCGTGCACGTGGGAAAGGTTTCGAATTGCTCTTGTGCGTCAAGGAGTACGGCTCTATTAACGCTATCGTGAGTTCCGATCGCTTCGAATAAGATGTGCACAACATCCAGGATTGAGCTTATCCAGCAGCACCTTTAGCCCCCAGTTGAAGATCCCCTCAAGAGAGTACAACACATCAGAACCAGTGAGGTACTCTTCACGAATCCTCTGCTCATTCTCGAGCTCTTTAAACATCCTGGATATCTGAAAATTCAACAAGTAGTTTCAAGATTCTGCAGCAACAGCATACTCTCTTGTAATCTCTTAAAAGATGATTACTACCAACTAGCAGGACAAAAGAGAGATGCAATGTCAACAAAGTAGGAAAAGCAAACTCGTTATGTGTTCACGGTGCTGCCACAGAACAATGACTTATGTCGACATAAAACTATCGTCAGTCTCAAAGACACTTCAGTCAGTTTTCCTCACCTGGTTACTGTTACAGTCAAGCGACGACCGATCAAAGGATGATGTTATCGAGCTGTGCCGCAGCAGGACTCTCTTAGACAGCAATCGCCATAAAGGTTTGAAGACCGGATTTCTCCCCCGAGGCTGACATGAGAACTCTTTTCACCTGGTGAAAAACTAAAAAGGACATCCAGGGAACTGCATACTTTATTGGATAGTGTCGGGGCTAAACTCCTTAAAAGCAATCGGCATATGCGTTTATCTCAAAACATTCATCAGTGGCCGCTCGTTGACTTCCAACCCTGCCAAACCATTCAACATTGTCAAGAAAAGACAAGCAAGAGCGGCATTGCTAAACAAGGTTTGTGAAGCAAATTCATTTTAACTGGGCTTGATGGGGCGGGGTGCGCCTAGCAAGGGCTGCAGTGAAACGCCCCAAGCGACGCACAAGAGACCCAGCAGCAAGCTTTGAAATGCTTCCTACCGCCTCTTTTGTCTCCTGCTTTGGTGCATGATGATGCCTTTCGGATGCCCGATGTGGGACTAAAAGAAGAATAATTAGGGCATGTTTGGTAACCTTTCCGTTCCTCTGATTTTGTTCTTCGAAACAAAAAAGAACCAGAAACACATTTGGTAACGCAAATAATTCTGTTTCTAATTATGCTTCCGAGAATGCTTTTGGGTCAATTTTGAGAAACAAAAAAAAAAAAAAGTTGTTTCTCAATAAAAAGAACACTTTTTGAGGATTAAAAAGGCAATGATATCTTCCTTCACTTTTGTTGGGCGCCCACGAGGCGTGGGCCAAGTCAACCCGACTAGGTCCTAATAATTTTTTAATAAAAAATTTCGGAAATTAATTAAAAAATAGAAAATGATTAAAAAATCTAAAAAATGGAAAATTCTAAAAAATTCTAAAAAATTAGAAAAAATCTCAAAAATTATGAGATGTGTCATTTCAACTGGCCAATCCTATTTTTGATGATTTTGTCTTCCGATTTCTCCCAAATGATGATTTTTCCACTCATGGGCAAATCGTCTCGAAAAATCCCAAAAAATCTCAAAAAGTAATAAATGGGTCCATTCAACTGGCCAATTCTATTTTTGATGATTTTGCCTTTCGATTTTTCCTAAGCCTTGCTTGATTTGTTTCCGGAGTACCTTGCTATGTTAATGACCATTCGCATGATATCCAAGAGTAAAACCGAGCCACCTATGTGGCAACAATGGAATTTATTCATTTGAAGCAATAAAAGATAATGAGAGTCACCTATTGCATCCTTGACATATGCATAGCCTTAAGAAAAGTATGGGAAAACAATAATTTCAGTGTATTATCCTTTCAGGGAACAAATCTGAAGCATCCATATTTTGGTCAAAAAGATGTCATGGTACAAGAGGATCGCAACCGTGGGGTCTGAGAAAAGTCATCAAATATGATTATGTAATTATTTGATTTAAATGACAAATTGGGAAGAGAAATTATTTCCCAGAACAGAAATTTGTGCAATTACCAATTGCGTTTCTATTCCGAGAACAGAAATTTTATACAGTTACCAAATACAAAAAATTGATTCTAATAAGCCCTTAATAGCGGACTTGGAAGACTCTTGGAAACCTCAGAGACTTGAGATGAGACAGAACCATACACCGATTTTGGTTCGGAGTTCGAATCCAACACTTGTAGAAAGCTTTTGCAGTCACTTGGCTTAGAAACGCATTCGATCCATGTTGGTGGTGATTGAAGACATCCATTCCCTTACGATGAGTCAGAAAATTGGCGAAAGCTCAAAAACTGAAAATTCAACTCTCAATTTTAGGAGCTTCCTCAGTTGAGGAAGCCCCCTCCAAAAATTGGCGTATGCCACTGATTGAGGCGAGCACACGGTATTCTTTAGTAAAAGGCGAAAGAATAGTTCGCTCTGTGCTCACCACATGGCTGCGTGACCATTCCTTGGGGACGACCTCATGTTTTTGTGAGTGGTCTTGTTTCCATGTTCTTGCGTCTTTTCCTGTGTGGGACTTAGAACCATTCGTGCTGTTCCTGCTGGTGGAATCATCATCTTCCAATAGTGTGAGTGGAGCATTCCGTCCATTTTTAACTTGCATCGGCACCTATCGGGCCCGTTTTGGTTTCTCAAATGGGAGCTAAGTTCAGACACCATGGTGGTGAATCGAGTGAGGTTTGCACATGCAGAAAACACACCGCCTTCCAGACCCAAGATAAGTCCTCAACTTTCAGAGAAGATACGAGGGTACTATGAACTGTCAAATCTAATGGTGGGCCTCCAGGCAAGTATCCGCAGTCTTTCGATCGGCAGAATGAAACTCAGTTTCCGGTTGAACAGATGAGGTTTGTGAGAAGCTTAGGGAACTAGGAAATCAACTGAATATGGGGAAGCCCTTCCAGATTCGCGTGAGCCTGTTTAAAGAGCTGAACTTTGTATGTCGGAGACATTTTTGTCATCTCACATCATCTGTACATGCCTTAGCTACTCTGACATGGGGACAAACCTAATCTTTATACACTGAAGTTGGGCTCGCTCCTCCCATGGACTTCCCTGCTTGACATTCAGGGGACATAAGTAAGGTTGCGAAATTTGTGTTGAAGGTTTGTGCTCGCAGAGATATCTGAAGCAGAAAGCAAATTTGCCGGCTCCAATCCATTCACAAGCACTTGTGAGGTGTCCATATCCACGGCGTAGAGATATCACAGAGCCGGCACATATTCAAACAAGATTTGCATCATTTGGAAGGTGAAACAACATCTGCAGTCTCACGAACCACCGCAAGGAAAGAAGCATGTGCGCTGCACCACCGACACGGCATTATTGGCCTTATGGGACATTTGAATACCTACAGACATGCAACTGTTTTTACCTTGCTCACTGTCCTAGTTTTACTCTAATCATCTTGGAATCTCCCTCAAGCAGTTTCCATTTCCATGAGATCATAAATATCAATGTGTCAATATCCTTGCCAGCCTTCTGTTGCAATTTCGCCTTGCTCCACATCCGCGGATTAGACATGTCGTTGAAATCTCCTTTTCCCCTTGATGAGATTTCGATTCGCACTTGACTCTCTGCTGAATACATCAGACATTGCAGCTCCAGCCAACACTACAAATGGAGAGGCTGTAATTTACTTGTCTAAAGGATGATAGTTCAAGTGATCCGAGACACTGAAACATGATCGAGGACATCTTTCCTCACCAAAGTATCGTTTCTAACATCTGCGAATCCAATTCTTTCAACGCACAAGATGAGGGAAAAGTCTAGGAACTTCAAGGCTCAATTCTGTGAAGATGTTGATGACTATAGGAAGTCTTTGAAACATCTTTCTCATTATCATGATAAAGCTCACGCACCAACTCCTTTGACTTATGTATGGTCTGATTTGGCGGAGGAAATGCCTACTGGATTTCTCATGCTTGCTGTCCTCAGAGAACCTGAAAGAGATACATTTTTTGGAAGATAAGTTCGCAAGAAGTCCCATCTTAGCCGCTGATCAACTACTTAAGTTGAAGTTGGTCAAAGAAATCCCGTATTGCTGAGCAGGCTATCAAATTTATCAGAGATCTTCAGGCCAAGAAGGACAAGTGGACTAGTATTTATCTATGAAGGAAGAGTTGAGTGAGCTGAAGAAGAGAGGAGGGAATTTGCAGTCTCAGATAGACTCCCAGTCATTGGTTGTGCGAGAAATCGATGAACAGATTCTCAGCTCCAATCTAGGCCACGCAGTTGTTAGAAGAGATTCGGACAGTCAGTGTTGAACTCCTGGGATTGGAACTGAAGAGGAAAACTTCCGCCAAGCAAGTGGGCTGAAATTATCGATACATACGCGTCGCTCAAAGGCTTTTCCTTTGAGATATCTGTCCAGAGTTCAAATTTACAATGTGGACATTTATTCCAGTTTCTACTTCATGGTTTCGGCATGTCTGAATCTCTCACAAAAGCGTCGAAACACAGCCGACTGTCTCATGCGCGTTGCTCGGTAAGTTGGAAACCAGTTATGAAGGAAACTGTTTCCTTCTACATCTCCAGAAGTTTTCCGAGTCAAAGCCGAGAGAATTCTTATTCAGCCATTTACTTCTGCTAAATGCATCAACGAGAGAGGCAGAGTAAGCCCACTAATTCCAAAATAAGAAAATTTACAATGCAATCACACAGTCCATGGAGTCAAGTTTGTGCACATCAGATGCTAACAAAAACTTTGCTTTCACCAGAAAGAACTTTTCTTGCTTCCTTCCACATGTAGCTGGTCCCAATTAAATCCGCTAATCCGCCAAAATCATATCAAAACAGAGAAAAGAAAGGCCGCCAAAGAATTGGCATCTGCATGATTGCTATTTGAAGAAGGGAACTGATGACATACACCGTTCTCTAGTCCAGTTAACAACATGATTGAAAGAAACGGAACATTGATCTTGCAATTAAGTCCTTACAACTTGACAATAATATTGTGAAAAGAAGTACCTAGAACATGTGATTCTGTCGGGGCGAGACATATAAATTTTCTCCTGATATGAGAACTCTTTTCACCTGGTGAAAAACCAAAAAAGTCATCCAATGAACTTCATACTTTATTGGACAGTTTAAGCTGAATTCCTTAAAAGCAAATAGGCAAATCCCTTCGTTCCATCTCTTCCCCGTCTCCAGGTAAGATTTTCTAACGCCCTTCTATCCGAAGGAACGTCCTTTTGGAGCTTGGACTCGCATTCTCTGTTCAAACCTTATGTTCGTTAGATCTGCGACTACCTCTAGCGTTTTTCCCCAGTCCTTTTTTTTTTCCAAAAGCTATCTCAACAGAACAGAGCTTGAAAACACACACCCCCCAATTAGATTGTGTAACTCCATGAGGGAACTGTAGCTTTTCATCTCGACAAAATGACGCAAGGACATTTTTTTCGGAGTTCTTATACTCTGTATAGCAAGTTAAAGAAGGGAGCTGGTGATGATTTCCTCGTAAAAACTTGTCGTGCGGCATTGCTTTCTGAGGCCTTATGCGATGCTTATCCTATTAGGATTACAGATATGATTGGGAGAAAACAATTTTTAGCTGTTGCTGTGTGATTTGCTTTTACCAGGTTTTGTCCTTTTTCACTTTGTTACTGTTGCTAATTGAACTATATCACTCGACAAAGATTAAGACGAATTAACAAGCGAAGGCATTAGGTGGGATTCCTTAAGCACTAATATCAGATTTTACATGATGACTTACTGAATGTCCTCGTCGAATTATTATCATGATCTGTTGTGATTATCGCGATTTTTGTTGTTCTTCGCTTTAGTTTGTATTTGCTATCCACACAATTACATCAAAATTGATGGAAGTTCACCAAATGGCCATTTTTGTATAACATACTGGGAGTCAAGCAGCTAAGAAGTTCACCATCTAATCAAGTATTTTATATTTGCCTTATTGCCATGTTTTAGGATACATTATTTGCTGCCTCGTTTTTCTTTGGCAGTGCGCTCTCTCTCTCGCCTCTTTCGGTTTTCCACTAAAGTCCTCGCCACCTCTCTATTCTGCTTCTTTGGCAGGCAGTTTTGCCCTTCCCTCCGTCGCCGTCGTCGCCTTTTCGGCTCCGGCTCCGGCTCCGGCTCCGGAAACCGGCGCGAGAATCGGACCGTATAAATTCCCAAATGAAGTCCACTGTGGAGTAGACGACCATCCCACCCAAGCGATCGTGAGCGAAGACATGGCCATCGCCGCCGCCTCCACCACGACTCTCCCTTCGAGCTCCGCTTCCCGCATTCCCTCAGCCTCCGTCGAACCCTTCTCGTTCTTCTCCCCTTCTCCCGCTTCCTCCCCTCCTCTGTCCCGTCTCCTCCGCGCCAGAATCCCACTTCGGAACCCTCGGCTCGCGATCTCCGCCGCCGCCTCCATGACCGCCCGGGCTCCGGAGAGGAGCGCGCCTCCGTCGTCCTTCCTCGACCGCCGGGAGAGCGGTTTCCTCCATTTCGTCAAGTACCACGGCCTCGGCAACGACTTCATCTTGGTTAGTTTTTTTATTCGGTCTCTCCGAGGTTTCTCTTCTTAATTGTGGAAAATGCCAGAATGTCGGAGTCTCTTTGATTGCCCGGTCGAGCCGGAGTCGTTCGTACTTTAGCTAGTTCTTGGGAAATGATATCCAGAGGAACGCTTGATCGTTACCAAACAAATTCAACACACAATGCACGGGCTTTCCTTTTTTTGGGCTGTAGAAATAGTCGGACATATCATATATTGAGTTTGGATCGATCAAAACGTTTTCTTTGGAGGGTATTCGCATCACATTCCACGTGTACTCGTGTGGTATTGACTAGTGATCCTTATTTTAGGTTGACAATAGGAGCTCTTTGGAGCCTCGAGTTACTACGGAGCAAGCAGTGAAGCTGTGTGATCGTAACTTTGGGATTGGTGCTGATGGAGTGATTTTCGCCATGCCCGGGATTAATGGTACGGACTACACTATGAGGATTTTCAATTCTGATGGCAGTGAGCCTGAGGTGATACTTAACTCTTTTGTGCTTTAATCTATCAATATCCGGATGTTTATTGGTTTTACATTCCCTTCTCGAATTGTTCCAGATGTGTGGCAATGGAGTGCGATGCCTCGCTCGATTCATAGCTGAGCTTGAAAATCTAAGTGGAAGACAACGGTAATGGAAATTGCTTGTTGGTCTGTGGATACTTTTCCTGTGTATTTCTCCCTGCCATATGGAATTTTCATCCATCCACTTATTTTTGACACTTCTTGATTTTACTCTGTGGCAAGTGCTATTACTAAATTACAGAAATGAACTTTTAGATGGTTTTACATTGAGATGTTTTAATTGTAAGTGAGAATCAGTTCTTACTGAGGAATTAAGGGAAAGGGTGAGCTTTATTGGCTATGTTATTTTAGATGGACGTGATTGAACTTTCTCGGGTATTCTGATTTTTAACTCATTTCGCTGTTTCATTGCATTTGGCAGTTTTACCGTGCACACTGGTGCTGGTCTAATTGTTCCAGAGATTCAAGACGATGGGAAGGTAATTTATAGGATCAAATTTTCTTTGTGCTGCATCTTAGTGCTTCATTGGTATTTCTCGACTGCTGTAAATGTTATTGCTTCAAAAGGATCTGGGGAATGGAATGAGGAAATACATTATGCCGTTAGACTCTGATCAACGAAGTTCTTGTTGCAACTGTCTGCTCTTTGTAAATTGTACTATGTGATGAGAGCCACTTTGGTATTTGGTTTTAATATGACCTTTTACGTCCAGGTTACGGTTGATATGGGGGAACCGATACTCAAAGCATCTGATGTGCCCACAAAATTATTGCCAAACAAAGACCACTCTGTGGTCAAATCCGAACTAAAAGTGGATGGTCTAAGCTGGAATGTGACATGTGTTAGCATGGGAAATCCCCACTGTGTCACGTTTGGTGCCAAAGGAGAACAGGTGATTCTGGACAAGATATTATGTTTCTCATTGTATTGGTAATCTTCTCTGGCTTCATATCTTAATTTTCAGTATAATAATTACCGTGTGACACTTTTTGCTTGCAAGAACTATGTACTCAACATCATTCCTATGCCATCCATAGCTCATCTTGGACTCCATAGCTCATTTTGGAATATGTTGCTTGGCAGATTTTGCAGGTTGACAAACTAAACTTGGCTGAAATAGGTCCAAAATTTGAGCATCATGAGATGTTTCCAGCAAGAACAAACACAGGTTAGACATTGATGGAACTGACAACTACATTCGCTCCAGTTATACTCTTGTTTCCAGACGGATCTAACTAATGTTGTTGCTATCATGTTTTTGTACCATAAGAATTAATGCTGCCAATCCACATTGCAGTTGTATATTTACCCTCATACTTTCACAGTTGATAAGGACTAAAAGATTCTCAAGTGCTGTCATATATTTTATCTGCACTTGCCACATTGCCCTTTGTTTATATGCTACATTTCACAGGACTCTGGAAAGCGAGTTCCGCGAATATGTTCATACTTTAAATACTGCAAGCAGCTTATCATTTGTGAGACTTCCAGTGTCATTTCTGGTCGGATTCTCAAGCTTTAGTCAATATAGGTTTCATTTATTTTTATCCGCGTGATGTTTGAGTCTCCATCTTTCTGCTTAGGCATTTCGACATCAGATTAGATTGCACATGATTGCGACAGCAACTTTATTTTACATGATGGCGATGAAAGAGGATGATTTTTGGTTTTCCCCTTCCAAGTCTCTGCTTTCTATATTCAGGATTGGCTGTTTCTGTGCCTTTGTAGTACCTCTGCATATTCTGTTATTTTCCATTTGGAGATCTCATTAATGACTGCAAAATGTATTTGATTGCAGAATTTGTGCAAGTTTTCTCTCCTTCACACCTGAAAATGCGTGTTTGGGAACGTGGGGCTGGTTAGTGACTATGGCGATCATTTTTATGATCCACTCCATACTACGTGACAAGAGAATCATATGTGAATATGCCCTCTTTCTTTCATTTTCCTGGGCAAGAACTTATGTGAGCCTGCTTGGATGCAGGGGCAACCCTAGCTTGTGGTACAGGGGCATGTGCTGTGGTTGTTGCAGCAGTTCTTGAGGGACAAGCTGGGAGGGTAAGCTCCATTATTGAACTCTGTAGTAGGATAATGCAGACAGGGCATTCATCTGATTCCATATGTTTTGAATTACGATATATTTGTCGATCCCAGATAAAGCCAGTATAAAAAAATTTGACCATTTAAAAGTACTGAAATTCGTTCAATCCTAGTTCCTAAATCGAGAACTTTTCTTGTAAATCATGACCCGGTCTTTCTCATGGCTTCCTGGTAAAGTAGGCATTATTACATGTGTAGAGATTACCTCAGTATCCTGACTTTTAGACACTTATCTTTACCGCGTAAACCTCAATGAAGATGGTGCATGGTGCTGTGACTTCGAGCTAAGTACCTGTAGCATATAGATGTGTCTCGTGTGTATACTTCCTCTTAATTCTGAGAACAAATATATTCTAGCAAACAAAGAGTATCTTTCTATCTTTTCTAGTGCCTCGTAGTAAATCACTCTGTTTTGTGCTGGCTTGTTATGTTACAGTGTTGCACAGTGGATTTACCTGGAGGTCCGCTGGAGATTGAATGGGGAGAGAAAGACAATCATGTATACATGACTGGCCCAGCTGAGGTGGTCTTCTATGGATCCGTACCCATTTAGCACGAATTGAACTTCTGTACTGGACTTAACAAACTAGAATTTTTGTAACATGCAGTTGTGATAGAAAAGACTAGAGTGTTAGGGGCGTCTGGATGACTGTAGCCATGTCTTATTCAAGTTTGGTTGTCTAATGTAACCGTGGAATGGTCTTTATGACCAATTTGTTTACAACTGGTTTGATGATGAAGTCATCTCGTGCAATAAATTTAGTGATAAAGTCTGATCCTCGATGTAGCGGGTTCTGTGTATCGAGACTGGTATTACCATTGCCGGCTTCCCCATCTAGATATAGATGCCAAACTTGGTTACGTTCTTCCTTCTTTTTCCACTTTTTCTGGCGAAAAAATTTCAATGCTCTGTGCTAAACCCGATTATGGAGTATATCTGGGAAAGAGGGAGAGAAGGGGAGAGATTATGGCGAAAGAACTTTAGTGCATCTGCTCCGGACGGTGGTATTCGTGAAGGAGCTAAAAGTATTGAGGAAGGGGACTCGCCAGCGGCCATTTCTATTCTTCGGAAATCAACTCCCTCTGTCAATTTTGGTGACATTTTGCTTTCTCAGATTGGAAAATGTTAAAGAGTACTTCTACCAAGTCGAAATCGTACATACTTTCAGGGAAAGGGAAGGAAATTCGTGTGCAGATTGATTAGCAAATTGGATACTTCAATCATGTGATGTTGATTAGCAAATTGGATACTTCAATCATGTGATGTAAATGATTCTTTTAGCATTAGATACACTACCAAAAGGTTTACTTTTTTTTGTTGATAGGAGATCAGATAAAATCAAATTTTATTATGAGAGTAATGGTGTGAGTTTTATTAGAAGAGTAATAATGTAACTCTAGAGCTTTGCCATCATTTCTTACCAAAAAGGTGTTAGTCCAATGAGTTTGCAGGACCAAAGGAGTTGGCAGTAAGCAAACAAAAGAGAGATTTAGACAAGTTCTTTGCCTAGTCGATTGACCCACACGATACCATTCGGTTTGGTGAATGTGCAGGTTCTGCTGAGGTGCAGGTGGGCATTAACACTTTGTGCTCACTCAAAGTCGTCTCCTTTCACCCATTTGGTTTGGTGAATCCTTGTTGTCGTGGGTTCATAGGATTTGCATGCGCATTGTGCTATGTCCCTGGACTCTGCTCATCTGTAACGTAAGGTAGATACTCAACGGTATTGATGAGAATATTCGTGGACAGAGATATGATTATTGAAGTGGAAGGAGTTCTCCACAATTGGTTTTGAATGAATTGGAAAGATAACTCTGCAGCTACCCAAAAGCTAAGAAACAACAAATTGGGATTGTACCATTTGAATTCTCAAATTTGTTTCCATTTACATAATTCCTTAATGCCTCTTTTCGGATGGACATTCTAAGTACAGAGCTTGTTTTTCTAATTTTATCTGTCAGGTCATCAAACGAAGATGAGCAAAGGTTGAATGTGCAAAAGGTCATCTCATGCAATGAACATAGAAAAGAGGTCACTGTCATGCAGAATTTAGCCAACAAGCAAATAGATAGGATTTTCACTTTCGACAAGGTATGCTGACATGACCTCAGCTGCGAAGAAAGATTTCTCACTTAATTACTAGCTGAAGTAGATTTTATCTGGCAAATTTGCAAGGTTTTTGGGCCTAAAGCACGGCAAAGATGATCAAGCCGTTGCTCCCATTAACTGCACCGTCTTCGCCTATGGGCAAAGGGGCACTGGCAAAACCTACGCAATGGAGGGCGGGATGAGGAAAAAGGTAAAACAGCAAATTGCATAGTTCCATAAATATTTTACATTGGTTGATGTCATTTTTATGAAGCATAGGTTGGTGAACTGCCTGCTGAGGCCGGCATTATTCCACGAGCAGTTCGTCAAATTTTCAATACGCTAGAAGCACAAAATGCTGACTATAGTATGAAGGTGATTTTCTTAGAACTCTACAGTGAAGAGATAACCGATTTACTAGCCTCCAAGGACTACTCGTGCTATATGGAAGATAGACAGAAAGAAGCCCATATCACTGATGGAGGATGGAAAGGGTTGTGTGGTCATAAGGGGCCTCGAGGAAGTAGCAGTATAGAGCGCAAATGAAATCTACACTCTGTTAGAACAAGGAGCTTCGAAAAGGCGAACGGCTGATACCTTGTTGAACAAGCGTAGCAGGTAATTATTCTCCTTCGCCGAACTTTTAAGGGCGCCTAACTTAATGGAAACTACAAAGCTAGTCCTATTCTAACCTTAAGCATTTAGCGGTTACACTTTTCAATGACATGATCCTTGCTGCAGTCGGTCTCATTCCATCTTTTCCATCACGACCTACATAAAGGATGCGACTGTTGGAGAGGAATAGATCATAAAATGTGGCAAGCTTAACTTTGTAGATTTGGCAGGATCAGAAAACATTTCTCGATCAGGAGCAAGGGAGGTAAGATATCTCTGATCTCTGGTATCAAAAGCAATTTTTCGCAATCTCTTTCTGTCTCTCCGTGTCCCTGTCTCTCTCTCAAACCCACGTACAAGTGTGCTGAGCGAGAACCAAAAACTATGCTCACAAAATCTTAAGTCCTTGCAAAACCTAGTAATGAGGCAAGCCGGAATTGTTAACATATGTACGCCGGCAAATAGTTATACAATGATGTCTGCTGACCTAAGAGCGTACTTGAAGCTGCAATTATCTGCAGTCAATTTCTTCATACTGACAGATAGAAATAACATCCCTAAAACTTTTATATTACCTATCTTTTCACCTTTAGCATTTAGATTTTTGGAGAAGAATTGATGTGTCAACTGTGTAGATGAATTTAGTTACTAGTACGTGATCTTATGTACATTTGGTTCATTTATATGCTTTATGATCAGAATGTGTTTTTCTTGGATATATTACATGCAAGACCTTGTGCACTAAGATGCTTGCTAACTGTCTGAGGCGATGTGAGTAAATATGGAATTGCACAGTTGGTGTTGGAGAAGACTCTATATTTCTCTAATTTCGCATGAAAATTTGCAATATCAGTTAATGAGTGCATACAGATTCCAGGGTCATGCAAAATAAGCTGGGGAAATAAACGAGAGCTTACTTACCTTGGGCAGTGTGATAAATGCACTTGGGGAGCATTCTCCTCATATACCTTACAGGTTATTTCTCAGACTATATCCACTGAAGTATGCTTGGCATTGAGCTCTTCATAATTTCTGGTAATAGTTTTTCCTTGCCTGACAATTTTATGAGCAGGGACAGTAAGCTGACAAGAATTCTAAGAGATTCTTTGGGAGGAAAGACCAAAACATGCATTATTGCTACTATTTCTCCTTCTGCTCACTGCTTGGAAGAAACATTAAGCGCGCTAGATTATGCTTATAGGGCTAAAAACATTGAAAATAAACCAGAGGTTTGATCAACTGCTGTTTTAGTGTCTTTGAGTTTCCCTATGTGCTTTTCCATTTACATGGAGTAGCTTTGCAGGCGAACCAGAAAGTGTCAAAAGCTGTGTTGCTTAAGGATTTGTATGCAGAAATTGAGAGGATGAGAGAAGGTTTGACAACGATGAGCCCACACTGTCTCGGCTGTTATGTGAACAGATCACATAGTATTTAACATATATATGTCAATACAGATATCCGAGCTGCAAGGGAAAAGAATGGTGTTCATATTTCCCGTGAAAGATTTGCCCAAGAAGAGGCTGAGAAGAAGGTCACGTCCAAACAGTTTCATGGAGTGCTCTGATCTTACATATAAACCCATGACTCCCAGATCAAATTGTTTTCTCTTCGGAAATCATTGGATTACATTCATCTGCAGGCAAGGAATGAAAGGCTAGAGGAATTGGAAAATGATCTCATCAGTTCTGAGAAGGTGCTGCCTAGCTTTTGGCACTTTTCTCTTACTGATGCGATATTTGATCAACTAATTATTGTTTTCCCTTTGGCCAGCAAAGTGAAAAATTTCGCAAGCTCTACCTTCTAGAGCAGGAACAGAAATTGGACCTCGAAAGTAGTCTTAAAAACTGCAAGGTACAGGTTATGGACTTCACATCATTAATGATTTGTATAAGGGTGCCAATTGCATCTTGCACTAATAAATGATCGATGTCTACAGATTGACCTGGAGACCGGTAATAAGGCATTGCTTGATCTTCAAGAGCAACACCGGTTGGCCTTCTCCATGTTGAAGAATAAGGAATTTGTAATCTCAAAGCCGCTAGAATCAGGTAATTCTGTCATGGGAAGTTGACTTAAGCTAGTTATCCCAAATTTGTCTATTTGTTCTACTCATACAGACTTACAATCTTTCTGATGTGCATCCAGAAAGCTCCATGATTGATCGTGCAAAGGAGTTAAGATCAGATTTGCAAGATGCGTCTCAGGATTTAAGTTTGTTGTTCAGGAAATTCGGTACTGTTTCTTTTTGTGGTTGTAAAGTCGCATACGCTACATTATTAGCTGAAACAGTGAGGAGAGGTGGCTCTATATTTTTGAGTTTGAGGCGACTCTGTCCGAAGAATGTTTATTTCATCGAGAAAACAGAGACAAAGATTACTCTTGAGTATCTAATATTATCATCCACTATGCAGACTCCAAAAGCAGGATGGAAGAAGAGAACCATAATGTTTGGCTCTCAACTTGATCAAAATTTGAAAAACTTGCACAGGACTATCCTGGGCTCAGTTTCTCGACAACAGCAAGAAATAAGATGCATTGAAGAACATGTCTCCTTGTTTCTTGCAAAGTAAAAATGATGTGAGACTACTGCTTACTTTAAATAGTTACATGCTTGTCTCATGCCAGTTCTAATGAATAGTTCTATCAAACGTGCCAGGCAACAGAAAGTCTGTGTTCGAAGGTCGAAAAGACGACGACGACACATAGTTTAGGACTGTCCGCACTGGCTGATTATGCCGATAAAGTACAGATGAAAGCCGCCTCTGACCTCAATCAAATCAATTGTAAAATATCATCGGAGACGAAGGGCGTTCAAGAAGTATGAACTTAAAAGTCCATTGTGCCTTTGAACTTTTGTTTTACTGCTCTCATTAAACCGAATTCTGCGCTGTTTTTGCAGTATATAGTCTAGTTAGTGTCGGAGGCCAAGGAGATCATCAGAGACATTCATCACGCTCTTACTGAACAGAAAGACGTACTGGACCAGGGAACAGAAAAAAAATTGGGTAAGAGGAAATGATGCCAGGGATAGAAACTTTGTGCAGTTACCCAATGTATTTTTGTTCAGGAAATAAAAATTTTGCGCACTTACCAAACGCGTTTTGATTCTCTAAAACTCGTCCAACGAACAGAATCGGAAAAAGTCCATTCTAAACTGATCAGAATTGTTGCCAAACACACCTCTAGTCCTTTGAATAGGGTATCAACGGGTATCATCCCTTTTTCTCATTTTTATCCATCAAAGGAAGGGATTTTAGTCAAAGAGTAGGGAAACCATTTTACCTGTACCTTTGTCCTTTTTCCTAATTCAATCGAAGATAAAACATAGGAATCCAAGCGACCAAACACTTAAGGACGAGATCGAATACCTTTTGAAGAAGTGGATGAGAAAAGACAAAGTTTCTCAAAATCCAAAAATTGTCTCCTTAGTGGCCTCTCGTTGATTTTCAGAGTCTTTGGAAATAAAAAATAAAAAAGCCATTAATGAGCTCATTTTAAGGGGATAAGGGCATCACAGATGTCACAACTTTCGTATGACGCTCATGAGTGTCATTACTGTTCTTTCAATCATTTGAGTATCATAACTTATGTATGACGCTCACTTAAAGACATAACTTTTTTTTCGATCACTTGAATTTCATATAATTTTTGAATTGATCATTTCAATACCATAACTTTTTAAAAACGTTCACCACAAGTACTATGCCACGTCGGATTTACGACACTTGGATGAACGTTTTAAAACACAAATTGACACTTGAGTGATCGATTTAAAGTTATGATACTCAAGTGAATATTTTTTAGAAGTAATTGCACTTAAGTGGTTGAAAAAAAAGTTATGGCTCACAAGTGGGCGCGTAGAAAGTTATGACACTTGTGCTGTACTTATCCTTTATTCGAGTCTTCCAGGCGAGGCATAAACTCGTTATTTCAATATAAGGCATCAACAATAGCACGAACACTAATCAATTGACTTTTTAAAACCAATTGACTTATTTAAAGTCACGTTTTCAATATGAATAGTTTCAATATGTATCATTCATGGTTGGATGAGCGATGGGTTTTGAATTGAGTGTTGCAATTGAATTTTTTTCGCACGTCAATCATTTAACTTATACAAACTTTTTTCCAACTTAATGAGTAATTTTTGTTTATCCTAGTATAATTCTTCCAATTTAATGTACCATTACAACAATAACAGCTAACTATTTCACTTGCTTTAGAAGAAAAATATATCATATATTCTTTTTTGTCTTGTATTGTACAATATCCGACGAGTATACTAGTGATAGAGTTTTGACCCCATAAACTACAAGTACTAAATACTCCAACCAAATAAAAATAAAAAGTACTAATTACTAATGGCAATTCTAGCATGTCAGATGCATTAACGTGTAAGTAAATCCGGGGTTCAATTCACTGCCTTATGTAAAAGCATAACACAATTAATTTTATAAGAAAGCTAAAAATTACGTATGGTATTACTGTAAATACAACGAATACTTTCTTATTAAATATTTGCTAATCACAAAAATAAATTATCGATTAAATCAAAATTTTTACCCATTTAAAAGTCCATAACCATTTCGAAAATCCATTAGTTACTAAATTTTTCGCAGGAAAAACAAATATGAACATTACGAATTTACTAAGTTTAGATACGATGAAATTTTTGCCAGACATTGATCATTACATAAAAGACATAACTAGCTACTACACACTATTTTCAATGTGGTAATCACAGCAAATACATAAATTTATATAATTACGTACTTACTTTTGCATAATATAAAAGTTCATTTTTAAAGTCTTTCATAGGTATACTAATTTGGAGTTTTTTATGATAAAAAAATTAATTAAAGATGAATTTATCATAAGTTTACAATTTAAGGTTTTTCATGATACTAACCATACTTTCTATTTGTTTTTGCTTTTTATACTCACGCGATCCAATGTTTAATAAAAATCACACAATTTTTCCTATGAAAAGTTAGTAACTAATCGATTTTCCAAATGGTTATCGCCTTTTAACTATAGGTAAAAAAATTTGATTGATGATTTATTTATGTGATTAGCAAATATTTGATAAGAAAGTATTCATCGTATTAACGGCACTACCATACATGATTAATAACTTTCTTATACACTCAGTAGTGTTAAGCTCTTACATAAGACCGTGAATTAAACCCCGAATTTACTTACACGTTAATGAATCCGACATGCTAGAATTGCCATTAGTAATTAGTACTTGTACGGTGCTAAAGCTCTATCAATATTACACACGTCGATATTGTAAAGCACGAGATAAGAAGAATGTATGACGTAGTTTTCTTTAAAAGCAAGTTAATAATAAAAAAAATAATCATTAAATTGGAACAACTACATTATAATGGGACAATTTTATATAATCGATATGTAATCCAAATGGTAAAAAATTCTCGTATGTTCCCGGCTCAAGAACAATAGTTGTTGAGTTTGATTTTGAAGGTAGGGGAATTGAGATCTAAATGGAGGATTATGGTGATAAGTTACCGTGCTAGTTTACCACTGAACAATCGGTTAACTATAATCATGCCCCAAGTGAAAATATTAATGAGTTGGTGAAAAGTTATGAAACGAGTAAAAGAAATTAAATGTTTTTATCCGCGCACCATATAACATGTTTTATACGTGTGTAAATTCTTTTTATTTGACAAAGACGAGTAGCTTTCTACAAGCTTATCAGACATGAGGGAGATGGAGCGAGGTAACTTTTTGGAAGAACAGTGGTATTTTATTAACAGATTGCCTTACAAAGGTAATTTCTTGGAAGAACAGTAGTATTTTACTAACAGAATTTTTTTTTTCTGGTCGAAATTTTACTGACAGTAACAGATTGCTTTGCAATTTTTCATTTTTGGTTTACGCTCACAGTGCACAATATTCCAGCCATCACCCTTCGTTGATTAGCCCACGCAACGTTCTGATCAGCAGCAGATCCACACCATTTAAGCCGCCTGGCTCCATAAAGCTAGGGTTTTGGGTTTTCTCAGTACATTGCCGGCGCGTTTCTTGGTTCTCTCTACCTTCATCGCCCTCATCTCTGTATCGCGCGAAGGTATTTTTCCCCCCATCATGTCTCTGCCAAGGATTGCTGTTCATGTTTCGTTGCTTTAAATACCTTCAACTTCTGGACAACTGAAGCGTAGGATTAGATGGTTCTTTTAGCGTGTTTCAATTATCATGAATTGTTCGAGTGATTGGAGGTTCTTGAGGTTAGCGCATCTCCATTGGGCTTATGCAGATCTCTGGGGTGTGGGAGGAGTATTTTATTGAACTGGGCTTTCGCGAAAACTTCATTTAAATGGAAAATCAAGCTGATCAGAACCCCCCTTCCAATGAACTGGAGTCTCTCTCCATGGATTGTCAGGCAGAAGGGGGCTCCTCCTCGAGTTGCCCAACAGTCACCCAGTAAGCTCTTCGAATTCCACTTGGTCACGATCTGGAAATTGCATGAAAGGATCATATATTGGTCTGCGAGTGTGTTGAATTTCCTTGATGGGTTTTTTTTTTTTTTTTGTCAGGATGAGTCCGGAGGAGAGGTTTCGAATTGTGAGGAGCATTGGGGAAGAGTGCATTCAGGAAGATGAGCTGATGAATCTTCTAACCAAGAAACCCCTACCCATTTGCTATGATGGATTCGAACCATCTGGCCGAATGCACATTGCTCAGGTCTTGTTTTCCCCTGATCCCCTCTTTCCCTTGAGATAGTCTGATTTTTTGTTGGGTTGATTTATTGTATTTGGCCCATTATAGTTTAATAGAATACTCTATATAGTTTCACATAAATTCATATCTATCATTGCAACTTATAATGCTTTGGCTAGATTGGTTCGTAGATGTAGCATCAAGTACTCTTGTCTCTCACCGGGTGCCTACCTCTTACTTCGGAAAATATTTGCACTTGACATAATTTGTAACTTGCGTCAAGGGTAAAGTGGCCTAATTTTTGTCTCCAAGCTTTTTGGCCAGTCGAATATGAAGGTTTGAGATAGAACGGTCCTGTTTTAGTTTATTGTCCATGCAGTATCATTTGGAAATGTCCAAATACCCATCATCATTTTATAAAGTTAGTCTCGAAGTAATGACAGATTGCAATCCTTTTTCTGCACCATGAACTTGAAAGATGCTTGGTTTCGTAATTGAGCAAGTAGCAGACAGAAAATGCACATGAGGCTGATTAAATGTAGACTGATGTCTGGTTATATGCAATAAGCTTGCATATTGCCATTCTATAGTACGTAATTTATTTTTTTGCCTACTGTTGCCTATATTGTGCGTCAAAACCATCTGTCTTTTATTGTAGCTTGTGCGTTACTAATCGTTGCCCTTTTTTGTCAAAGAGAAAAGATATCTTGGTGTGAAGGACTTATATGCTAACTCATTCAGAGGATTGATTTTTGTTGTGGAGACATTTTGCTACTTAGTGGCTTGTTTCTGCTGTTTTGCTTGCAATTTTAAAGGACGCTTGCTTTTCAATTTTAAGCTGGAGATTAATGTAAAATTTTGTTGGGGCTGGATTTTTATTAGTTTGGAAGTTCATATTCGCATTTTCCTTTAGAGCACAGGGAGTCATGAAGACGATAAGTGTGAACAAAATGACTTCTGCTGGATGCAAAGTTAAGATATGGATTGCTGATTGGTTTGCTCAGTTGAACAACAAAATGGGTGGAGATTTAAAAAAAATCCAAACAGTTGGACACTATATGATCGAAATATGGAAAGCTGTCGGCATGGATCTCTCAGATAATAAAGTGGAATTTCTGTGGTCGTCAGAAGAAATTAACTCCCGGTCACACGAATACTGGCCACTGGTTATGGACATTGCTCGCCGAAACAAGCTCCCTAGAATAATGAGGTATATAACTAAGGCCCGCAATTGTTTTGTTGATCCCGACTGATATAATAGATCACTACTCATCGGTTTTGTTGTTTTCAGGTGCTCACAGATAATGGGTCGTAGCGAACAGGACGAGCTGAGTGCAGCCCAAATTTTCTACCCATGCATGCAATGTGCCGACATATTTTTCTTGAAGGTGCTTATAGTGTTTTGTCATCAGACTTTATTGCAATACTCATTTTCTGTCAATTCTTATGTTTTTTGGTCTATGACTTCCTAGAGAGACAATGTTTGCTTGGTTTTTTATCTTCCTTCTTGATAATGTGCTTAGCAGTTTATTCTATAGTTGAACAACGACTTGTAAAAACTGCAAGCACGATGAATACATGCAGGAAATTGTGAGCTGCATGCATGAGTTCATACATCTTTTTGTTGGATAATATGGGTTGTTCGACCTTTGGTTCAATTCTTTCCCACAAATACATGCAAATTATAAGTGCTATTTGTGATCTCTAGTACCAAAAAAGACTGTTTGCAAAATGTGTGTGCTGAGTTGTACTTGATAGTGCAGTGAATGAATCGTGATTGGGACAGCTGGACAGTATTCCGGTAGCCTTGCTGTTTGTGATTTTAATGTTTGTGCTGTATCTGTTTGTCGCTTCTAAAATGTCTTTGCAAAATGCTTTTACTTGAACAGGCTGACATTTGTCAATTGGGAATGGATCAACGAAAGGTGAATGTACTTGCCAGAGAGTACTGTGATCTTATAAAGAGAAAGAACAAGCCTATCATTTTGTCTCATCGTATGGTTTGACTCTCTTTCTTCTCATAAATTCAGTTGTCTTTCTAAGGTTGGAATGGTTATTTGGTCTTGATTGTTTTGGTATGCAGATATGCTCCCTGGTCTGCAGCAAGGCCAAGAAAAAATGTCAAAAAGCGATCCGTCCTCATCCATCTTTATGGAAGATGACGAGGTAAAATTTTGTGACAGAGCTGCATATCCTTGTGCAGTAGTGAGGAACCGCCTTTTTATTTTATCTTCTGAAGAATAATTTTTTTATGCCATATGTAGGCCGAGGTGAATGTGAAGATAAAAAAAGCATACTGTCCACCTATGATTGTTGAAGGAAACCCATGTTTGGAGTACATAAAATACATCGTATTGCCGTGGTTTAATGAGTTCAAAGTGGAGCGATCTGCAGATAACGGCAGTGACAAGTGAGCTGTCTATGATGTCGAGTTGCTTTTTCACCTACAACTTTATCATGCTAATTGAATATTAGTGTATTTTGATTACGTTGTTGCTCTTTCTTGCTTTCTTGCCACGTAGGACCTTTAAAAGCTTTGATGAACTTGTTGTTGACTATGAACGTGGAGATTTGCATCCTGGTGATCTGAAACCGGCCCTTTCAAAGTCTTTGAATAAGATACTTCAGGTAAGCTCCCTTCAATCCTCACGAGCATCTTTTTATGCAGGCACAAACGGTTGAGAATCCTGAATGACCATTTGGTCTCATCACGTATGAAGAGCCAAGCTACATGATATTCTGCTAGTATGGAAGAGAGCATGAGAATTTCCACACACGAGCGTTAGGAGTACACTATTATTTGCAATTACAGCAACTGAAGCCCTTGCAAACTTTGGGGGGACACATGTCTATCTATAGCTCCTTGATGGAATTCCTAATTCATTTTTACTTATGCAGCCTGTACGTGATCATTTCAGCAAAGATGCCAATGCGAAGGATCTGCTGAAGAGAGTTAAGGTATGCAGCTTTCTGCGTCCATTCAAATTACATAAACAATTAGATTCCAGTTTCTAAAGCTCCTTATAAGATAGCTGAAATCAACACGCATCCAGTTATCTTCCCAAAATTGAGGTGTGATTCTGTGATCTGTCAATGTAGGGATACAGGGTCACTCGGTAATGTGGCGCATGATCGCTAAAGGATGTGACAAACCGATTGATTACCGTTGCGGACGTTATTACGAGAATATAGTTTTATGTTTGGACATCAGAGTATTTTTTTTGTCCTTGGGCTTTGAGCACCCCAAGTATTTATTTTCAAGCTACCGGTTGCTTGCACTAATTTAGGAGACGTCTTCATTGAATTGCCACAAAATTTTCTTGTAACAAGCAGTGCTGGTTAAGAATCTGGTCAAAAGTTTTACCTGGTTTTGATGTACATTATTCAACTTAGACTTCGCATTTTATCAGTAGAAGGACTTTGCTCTTCATTTTTGCTTGGGAAAATTCCAAATAAGGGCTTGAAGTATCCTCATTTTATTCAAAGAATATCCTATGCACACCTATAAATAAGGGCTTGTAGTGCCCTGCCCAAGTCAGGCCCTTTTATGAAATAATAAGGGCACTCCAATGGGAGCATTTCATGTACTTATTTGAAATTTTCTTTTTTTGTTGTTTTCATTTTGCCACTGCTTTTACGAATTTAACAGCAGGGGCATTTGGAGAAGCTTGTTTAGCCAAAAAGATTTTTAGTTTAAGGGCCCTTGTTTACTGTCATAAATTCCTTGATTATACGTATAACATGGAAAAGCTTGTGACTTTTTTATTCCCTTGAAAAACTCGTGACTTTGAAAATTGGATAATTCATGTAATGTCGATTGCATTGATCAAAAACATCACTCGCGCCTGGTTTGATGTTCTTCCCAAAACTATGAATTTCTGATGTTCTTTACAATTGGGTTTTTAAAATATTATTTTCGTTTACCATTGAATCGGAGTTTTATTTTTTTCTTAATGATGAAGAACTCTCTACAATTTTTTATTACATAGTGAAATGCTAACCTAGTGCCGAGATATACATTTGTGTATTGATAAGATCATTCACTATTTTCTTGATGCCGGATGGATAATACCATGAAATTTGTTCTCCTAATGTGACCGACTTTGTCCTCTCGTTTGCTCGAAAAGTCCATCTTTACTCTCTCTGCCTCTGTCTCCCTCTCTCGAAAGAAGAGACTCATTCTAGAAGAAGACATGAAGAATCTTGGAGAAGTACGAAAGCCCAACCTGCTTACTGGGCTCAAAGTCAAGCCTATCGCCACTGTTTTTGAATGGAGACTGAAAACAGGGGCACACCCTTTTGGATTCTCCCCCGGGCAATGGACGTTCATGGTCTCTGCATCGCGTCTTCCTCTCGGCATAGCATGAACGGGGTTTACTAATGACAGTGGGAATGTTTCCTAGAAACGGAAAGAAAACTATAAAGGACAACAATGATATATCTAACCTTATTCTCTAACAGAATTTATGGACTGTAGTAGTAGCGACCTTCGTCCGAGCCTCCTCTGCAAGTTGAAAACCAGTTATGAAGGAAAATGTTTCCTTCTACCTCTCCAGAAGTTCTCTGAGTCATCACAGAGAGAATTCTATTATTCAGCCATTGACTTATGATAGGGAGAGTGAGCCGCCTACTTGCAAAGTAAGGAAATTTACAATGCAATCACAGAGTCCATGGAGTAGGGCCTGTGCGCGTCAGACATTAACAAAAACTTCGCTTTCAATAGAAAAAACTTCTCTTTCTTCCCTCCACATGTAGCCTGTCCCCAGTAAATCCGCCAATCCGCCACAATCATATGAAAACAGAGAAAAGAAAGGTCGCCAAAGAGTTAGCATTTGCTTCATTGCAATTTGAAGGAGGGAACTGATGACAAACATTGTTCTTATAACTAACCAGGAAGAAAGAAATACACAGATTTTGCATGTCTTTACAGTTTACAGCATGAAATTCTTTTTCGAAGTGTGGGTCCGCAGCCTACTCTTGACAGATTTACTTCCATAGCTCCTTGATGGAGTCAAGTAAAATCTTAGCAGACCGTTATCGAGATTGTTCGGAGAGTATTTCACACTCTGATTCCTCGTTAACGGAGACTCCTCCCTATTCCTCAAGCCAATCCCTTTGCTCTCAGTGACTCCTGTACCATTCAAAGATCCAGGCCCATCGATGTTGGAGCAGTTCCGACTGTAACTGCGGTCGAGCCTCTGGCTTATAGCACCATTTGCTTCTCCATTGGAGACTCGCGGTGGCTGTTCTTCCAAATTTTCAGCAGCATGATGTTCCTCAATTGCGCATTTGCTCTCGCTCCTCTGAATCAAACCCCATATATTCCATGCTTTTCGCCAACCAGGCAACTTCTTGAACCGTTTCTCATCAACCCCATCAGCAATAGAACCATCATCCTTTGATGCAGACTCGGTACTCTCCATCCTATCCTCGTTGCTGGACTTTGAGCTCGAACCCCTCAATTCTTCCTCTGCAATGAGCAATTTTGCCCCGTAAAATAATTCTGTGGAGGCAGGAGAGATCTTCATATTTGATACCAACTTCACATCATCATCCACTAAACTTCCCTTCCTAGTGGAATTCAGCCGCTCGAAACTCCTCCTCCGCCTCTGTGGGCAAAATTGCTCCTTGTAATAATCCCTAGTCTGAACAGACCCACCTGGGCTCCTCCCACCCTCCTCATTCACCACATTCAGCTTGTCTTCAACCAAAACTCTGTTCTTGAAACCAATATCAATCACCTTCACGTCCTCGAGAAACGACACCATCGGATTGAGCCGTGGGTTCTGATAACCCCTCCCGACCAAATACCCATCCCAAGATGCCCTCGGCTCGTCCATGGAGCACCGAACTTCATCGACCGAGACCCTACCCACATCAACCGACAATCTCGGATCTGTATCGCATGATCTCCTTCCCAATCCATACTCTGCGACCTCAGATTGTGCTTCCCTCAACTTCCTCAGACCGACCTTCCCCGTCGCACCCGCTGCAACCCCCAGATCGTCACCATTACCGCCACATTGCTTCTTCATCTTCTCCTTCCGGCGCCATTTCCCCAACCTCCGGCGAAACAAACATGCTGCCTCCAACAAACCACTGATATTCTTCCTTGTCTGCTTCTTGCTCTGCCATTCGAGATCTATAAACTCCTTCATGGTCTTGAACTCCGCCTCATCGTCAAAACCCTCGTCGACACTTCCATTATTGACAACATTCTCATTCGCTTCAACGTGTCTCACGCAAACCCTAATTTCCTCCTCATCCTCCTCCTCCTCTGGCTCTCGCTCATTCTCATCCTCTTCCCTCAACCCCAACAAGGCCTCGCCTTTCTCACATTTCCCTCCATCGTCGAGGGTGAACAGATCGGAGAGGGTGCTCCGAGCCTGGACGTCGCAGGATTTGCGGCGGGGCTCGGCGGAGACGCCGGAGAGCCCATGTCGCCTGGCGGAGGAGTATGACTTGCAGCGACGGAGGGGTTGGCTCGAGTGGCTGGCGATCTCCTGGTGGGCGGAGGGGCCAATGCCGGCGAGGCGCTCCCGGAGGCAGGAGGCACAGAAGCCGGTGACAGGGGTAGCGGTGGGGTGGCGGGGGCAGGTGGAGAGGCGGCGGCTCTGGGTTCGGGCTTGGTGGGTCATTGGTGGATCGATGGAGGACACGGCCGGTGCATATCAGGGGAAGAGAGGGGGAGTGTGGGCGAGTGAGGCGAGTGAGCGAGTGAGCGAGCGAGGGAGTGACTCGGTGAGTGAAGATCGGTGCAGTTTCAGTTGGGAGTTTTTCAGGTTAGGTGAACGTGCGACCGAAGCGAAAACCCCGTATAAAACCTTTCTCTGTATAACCGTACGTATTTTGTGGTCGGTCGCTCTACGATGGAGAAATACGTCCAGTGAAATTTATAAATACTGTGAAACTAAATCTTTTCCGTGACACAAAAAAAAAAAACTCAAACTTATACTTGCGTGATACATTTAACCTCCGTTTAGGTTCTATCAATAAGTACCGTTAAAAATCTGCCAGAAGCAAAAAATATTGATATGGCACCGACATGGCTAGATTGATATATAAAAATCATATGATAGAACCTCGACGGAGGGTGACCGTGTCACGTAAGTAAAAGTTTGAGATTTTTCATATCACCATAAAAAGTTTAGGGTAAATGTGTCGCGATAGGTATAATTTGAGATTTTTAATGTAACAATAAAAAGTTCATGACGAATTGTCGCAACAGGCATAATTTAGAATTTTTATGGCTTTTTCCAAATACGAAATGCAATCTATGATTCTTGGTCCATTTAACATTGGTTTGACGTGGATGATCTTATTTTAAGTTTTGTGATTTCTTGAGGCCAAGTTTTGATGTCGTAAAGATTCAATACTCTATAATCTTTAGAAGAATGCCCAGAGGAAAAGAGCAAAAGACTATTTTTTAGTTGGGTATGATTTGAATTTGGAACCGATTGCCTTATTAGGAGAAATTACAAAAAAAAAAAAGTCATAAATCCACGACATTTGTCTCAACTCAATCATATATATTTTTTTCGATAAAAAAAAATCATAAACATTTTATGGTGCCAACTTTTTTGGTCAATTATAGTGCCAATTGAGTCACGTTTTGCCAATTGAATCCATTAGATTTTGGCGAAATTACTTATGTGAATGCGAATCGTCCAAAGTGACGGTGTCAATGTTGACTTTGACATTTTATATTTTTTAAAATTTTAAATTTTTTTTATTTTCTTTCAATACTTTTTTTTGGTCGAGTGCCAACGAACCTCGTCTGATCGTTCCCATCGAAGGTGGCCTCGCTCTAGTAGGTCGAGGGTTGCGCTCGCCTCGCCCTCACCGACTATCGTTCGAAACCAGCCATCAATAAAATAAGAAAAAAAAATGGAAGAGGAAAAAAAAAATATTTATTTTATTAATTAATTATTTTACACTGTATAAGTGAGTGTGTGTGTGTGCGCGTATATATATATATAGCGAAGTGATCAAAGAAGTAAAAAATATACCCTTTTTTTTTTAAGAATGAAAAGAGAAATAAGGCGGTGCCGATGTTGCCCGAGCCTCGAAAGGTCGTGCAAGGGCTATATCGATATTCGGTAAATTTTTTGCGGGTTACGATGGCACGAGCCTCGTGAAATAAAAAAAAAATTTATTTTGTTTCGTCCCAATATGTTTTATTTTAAGTCAACTCCACTAAAGACCAAAACCATCTCTGGCCTCGAAACCGATGAACTTGATGTAACATTGTTGTCGGAATCTTTCTTAAATGCTGTTTCAGCACCGGTGCACCATCTCCTTTACTTTCCGACTTTGGGTCAAACTCATTGGTTACTTGAGTGGTTAAATAAAATAAAATAAAATAAAAAGGCAAGGGGGTGTGTGATAATATTTCTGAAACAGAATTTTATTTGGCAACTCAACTTCTAAAAGAAATTCGTTTGATTTCCCAAATTTATTTTTCTATTTATGATGTAATTTTTTACTTCAAAAGTTATTTTCGACCCGTTTTCAAAAGTAAAAAAAATTATTTTTCTTTCAAAAATAAAAATCTCTCGACATCAACATATCTCTCATTTCGCATTAACTCTTTACGAATTCGACCTCTTTTCATTATCAGTGCTTCTCTCGCTCTTTTCGCTCTGTATCACTCTCTATACTCACTCCCTACTACACGCCACCCATTGCCAACCACTGTCGATCACTGTTAACCACTATCACCATCGTCGCCCACCGCCAACCCCTACCGCCACCGATGACCACCGCTTGCCGTGGTTGCCGGCTCGTTGTCTCCGATCGCCAAAGTAAAAGATAAATAATAATTTTTATTTTTGAAAAAAATTAATTCAATTGTATGAGAGTTTTTTAGCAATAAATTTTTTCTTAATAAATTATAAGAAATAAATATTATATCATTTGATTAAAATATAAAAATATTTAAGTAATACAAATTAGGTATGGATCGTTAAATTTGTACTATATGAAAATGGGTCAAAAAGGATTAAATGAGCCGGACCATATTAATCTCAACCCACCCATTTGACGCCTCTAGGCACAAGCGAGATAGCATAAGAACTACCTATCCTTTTAGCATGATATATGAACTCGGCCATCGTATTCATTAATACAATTTTCCTCATAAATTTTGTCCCAATTTGCATAAATAATTAAATGACAAATTATTTGTAAATTCATATGTATTTGCATTTCATGTTTCTCGAATAACATGCATTTTAGGTTATGTTCGATAATTTTTCATAGAAAATTTTGTGGTAATAATGTTTCATAAGTAGAAATTTTCAACCGTTATCAAACGAAAATTTGTTCCAAAAAGCAGAAACTTTGTCTTGTTATCAAACGCTTTTTTTCTTATCATAAATCAACTTCTGATCAAAAGCAAAAGTGTTGCCATGCGTACCCTAAGTTGCTAACTTACTTGCTTGAAGCCTACACTATCCTACCACTAGTTGGTTCGAGATAGGACTGAAAAAAATCAAGAAAATTTTCAATTATGGTTGGTCAATGATATTTTTGTCAAAATACAATATAATTAAATTAAATTAAAAATTAAAAAGAAAACTAAAAGTTAAAACGAAAAAGGAAAATACAAGCGGGAAGGCATCCCTCTCGCCTATGGTCGCCGCTCGTCGCCAGAGCCAAGACCCTCTCCTAGATTTGGGTGAGGGTTGGCAACCCTCACCTAGGTTCGATGACCCCGGTGGTTAGAGCATCTTTTTTTTAACTTTTAGTTTTTTTTATTTTTACCAAATAGAAAAAGGAAAAACAAAGAAAAATGATAATAAATGTAAATAACGGAAATATCCATAATCAACTTGTGAGTTGAGCTCTTTGTTTAGACTAATATGGCCACTTTAGGGCCCTATTAGAAACGATATATGTTTCGTGCTTTTATTTAAGAAAATGATGGCTCTTTAGTCCATTGTTTGAAAATGAGATTACTTCAAGCCCTTATTTAAAAAAATGATGGCACGTCAAACCCTCATTTGAAAATTTTCCAAAATAATCATGTCGAGCTACTTGTGAGTAGCTTAGTTTGACTAGATGACCGCGCTCTGTTCAACTAGATGACCAATCAAGATGGGCTCGTCTAATCATGGCCTTAGTGATTCACAGGGTTGTTGAACCAACTCGAGCCACAAGAGTCCAACGATTTTTGTGTTGGATTGGGCGAGGGCATTTAGTAAGAAAGTTTGTCCCATCCCAACCCGAAAAGTTATACAAAAAAGGTAAAGAAATTACACAAAACGCTCTTGAATCATTTTCACTCTCATGCTCCCGAACTTTCAACTATCAAATGAAAACTTGAACTTTCATTTCGTAATGGGTCTTAACTCTTTCTTATCTTCACCTTTAGCATTGTAATGTACGTGACTTTTAAGAGGTAAAAAGCATATTTTCATCTTAATCTTGACAAGGGAATATCTTTTTTGCCCTTAACTTCTGTAAAAATTGGAAAATTTTAGAAGATGAGAAAAAAATAAATTAACTAAAATACATATTACAATCGACAATAAACAACTTTCTACCGTATTGTTCTAACGCGAGGCAATGGAGTTTTTAGAATATAAGGTACCGAGTCTAGTGTCTCATGGCCCAATTCCGAATCCGTAGCGTTTCTCGGGGCCCACTGAGCCCGTCCTCGCATTTGCATCTAGCTCGACTGTAGTTTCTTCCCACGACTGAGCCCACCATCGATGGAGAAGGCGAAGCAATTCCTCAGCGTCAGCGACGAGGCGTCGGAGGTGGTGGCGCGCCTCGCCGTCCCTCCTCGCCGCGCCGGCGACTACCCCAGCTTCTACGAAAACTTCTCTCTGAGGGGCCTCCGAGTGGACCGAGTCGAACCGGGACTTGTCGTCTGCTCCTTCAGGGTCCCCCCTCGCCTCGCCGTGAGTCCCTCGAACCCTCGCTCCCCTGTCCCGATTCTCTGAAATTATACCTCGTTTTGGCTTTCTCCCCACAAATCTTCTGTGCTTTTTGGTGACTATTATAGTATTTATGATCACATGATCACCCTACACGTTTGTTTTCGTTGTAATTCGTGTTTTGAGGTTAATTTGCGACAGGATAGGAATGGGAACTTGGCTCAAGGTGCGATCGCGAACATGGTCGATGAAATTGGATACGCAGTGATCCACGTCGAGGGGATTCCTATCAGTGTATCGGTTAACATGTCGATCTCGTACCTCTCCACGGCCAAGGTCAATGTGAGCAAGCCTTTGACTCGATCCTCTGAACCTTAGTAGATGCTCTGAAAGTGAACATATGCTCCTTACTCTCTGAACGTGGAATTGCTACGCGGTCGTGTATCTTGTTTGCGTATCTTCAGGCCCGACGTATCTGATGGAATTAACTGAGGTTGTCTAGCCATTCACTGCTGCTGCATGACAAAAGTGCCTACTCGTTGCATATTTACTTTCAATTTTTGATTGACTATTGGTGCTTTTCAAGCGGTCGGCTTAGCTAATCATCTATGCACGGTCCTTTTCTGCTCTGGCCTGATATTGTTCGGGCTATACCGTGTTTAGGGTGGCTCTGATCGCCCCAAGCAGTTGTTCAGGCCTTCTCCCGAAGTTCCATCTTTTATAGATGGCCTGATAGATTTTTTTTTTTTTGGCCCGATAGTTAAAGATTACAGTTTGTTGAGGAGGAGGATGATTTTGTGCGACAAGAGGTGGTTTCATGTTTATGACGTTGTCAAAGATCGTTTCTTTTATTGTCCTTTCTTTGTTTTGGCTATCAGATAGTCCTGCATTGTCTAGACGTGGTTTGGTAGCTGTGGCTTGCCTGTTAACGAGTTTGGAATGATCAACCAGCACGCACCACCTATTCAAAGGGAACCTCGTGCTCCATCCGCACTACTAGGGCTGTTATTTGGCATATAGATGAAGTAGTAAACCGAAAACTCGAGTAAGCATAGCCTAATACAGCTGCATTACTGGGTCAACTGATTCCGTAACTTTTGGAAACTGGTTTCGTATTGGTTGTAACACCGGGATTGCCCTTTGAATTCGATTTCACACATGTTGGACAGTGATGAATTTCCAACTTGAATTGCAGGATGAGCTAGAGATTACGTCAAAGGTTCTGGGACAAAAAGGCGGCTATTTTGCAACCATTATACTCATGAGGAACAAAGCAACCGGGGAGATAATTGCTGAAGGTCGTCACTCACTGTTCAACGCACATGCTAGCAAAATGTGAGTTACATTTTAAAGTTGGACCTGAGAAATGTGGTGTAACATGCTGATGGCTACAGAACACTCCGGTTTTGCCGGTCATGTAAATGCCGTAAGTTGTATATTTAGAAGCTTTGGGTTGAAATGTTTTGTATCCTCGGCTTTTCTCAATGTTCGTTTGTTCTCATCTTCTCATCAAAATTCTCATTGCATAGACTGTTGGGAGAAACCTGTGCATCATCTTTTTCCAGGAATTCTTCATTCGGATTGTTGCATGGATCTCTTTTGACACGCCTTCAATTTGATTAAGCCATTATCTAAAAGTATCACACAAATGCCCATCTCGAGCAGGCCGAAATTAGTATGATGTAATTTCTGTGAGACATCCGGAATCCTAGTTATGCTGCAGCAACTGGTTTTGGTACTATTATGAATGTACGAAGATGATCGACTGTCCGACTGAGAAAGCGGAACTTGGTCCGACTGTGATGTAACCCAAACACAAAAACAGCCCTCTCCCATCCAGTTGGGTCTTGTCGTAGTCGAGCTTCGGATTAAACTCTCGGAAACTCCATCACCACTTTTTCTGTAAAGAAGAGTTCGAAAGCAATCATTTTGCGAATGGTATGCAGACAATGATGACCTTGCGATTTTCTACGAGGAATTTTAAAGCAATCATTCGTTTTTGATTTCAAACGTTCAATTATTTATACTGCACATAAGGGAATGATTGGTACTTGGTGTCCATTCCTGTGAAACTGCACATTTCCTTTCACAATAGAATACTTTTGATATACACTTCAACTAAGAAATAATTTGTTATTAGATGACAATTCGATAAATTTACACAATTTACACCAAACGATCATCGACAAGCTTGCTTTATCGCAATTTGACACACCTTAACACGTGCATAATAAGGTATTCTAATATCCATGTGACAAGTTCACGATTGATTGATCAATAATAAACTAATGCACTTGATATTTAGATTTCGGTTAGTTCGTTTATTGGTTCTTGATATTAATCCCCTAGCGAAGAAAATGTGTTTTATGTAACGTTTACAAGAATGAAAGTTTAATCCAATTAATTAATCACATTTCTAAGCATTTCAATTGTCTATATTTGAATTATAAAACTCTCATTTATCTTATTGATGAGCTCCTTTATTTTTTCCAATTAGAAAATCAGATATTCAAAAAAAAAATTCTAACTTGTAATTAATAAATCATGAACTCAAATTAATCTTCAAAATAGATATAGACTTATTTAGATGTCATTATCATAAATAACCAAAAATTAGTAAATAAAATATATTACTCTTGAATAGAGGGTAGACATTTCCTCCTCATTAGTCGATTTTGAAAGATCGAAAGAGGAAGGAGAAGTGTCGAAAGAGTTATAAATCTATTGTATTGATGCGAATTTAGTCTTAAACATTTTTTTGGTGCCGATTTAGTCATAAACCTTTTGTATTTAGCCAATTCGATCCTAAACATTTTTACCGATGCCAATTTAGTCATAAATCTTTTGTATTTGTGTCAATTTAGTCCTAAACCATATGCATATCCGGCTAATTAAGAATACAAATGATTTAGGACTAAATTGGTATAAATGTAAAATGTTTAAAATTGAATTAAAATTATTAAAAAATTTAGGATTGAATTAATAAAAAAAGGGAAAATTTCGTTTAGGACCCGAAGTGCTCTTGATTTTTCAAATAAGGGCTTGAAGTAGACGTTGTTTCAAATAAGGGTCCGAAGTACCTTTTTTATTTTAAAAAAGGGCACGAGTATGTGTATTTTAGTCATTTTCCTTTTTTTTTTCCTTTTTATTTCTACCCAACTCACCATGGTTGGCCACCGACAAGAGCGGTAGTGGCCTTGCTCGGGCGAGTTGAGGGTAGCCAACGGAGGGCGACCCTCGTCGGCTTCACCGGGCCTCTACTCGCTCGGGCGAGGTTGAGGCCAGCCCTTGGCTCACCCATGCGAGGCCAACCGGGCCGAGATTTGCTTTGAACCTTTTGCATCGTGACGCTCGTCTTCACGGCGAAGGCTGCCATGTCCAAGGCCATTAAGCGGTGCTAGAGCCTCGACTTGGGGAGCACGAAGTAGATCTGGTTCCGCACGAGCTTGTCCTCGTTGGCTAGGGCCGAATGAACTCCTCACAAGGAGTTGCGGATGAAGCCCGAAGAAGAAGAAGACGGGGACGACGTGCTCTTGGATTTGAAATTTTCATGAGGGCTAGAGGCCCTAGCTAATGGCCGGCGGGGTCGCCGGCCTTCCCCGCCCCAGCCGACCCCCCACCGGTGGTGGGCCGGTGACCACGGGTAGGAGGGGCAGCCCTCTCGCTGTGTGGTTTTTTTTTTTTTTTTTTTTTAATTTAAAAATTAGAAAAAAAAGGAAAAAATAGAGAAAAAATAAATAAAAAATTAAAAAGAGAAATGACGAAAATACCCTTCAGGCCTTTAATTGAAATATATAATGTTATTTCGGGTCCTTATTTGAAATAAAATTCATTTAGAATCTTTATTTAAGAAAATAAGAAGATTTCAGACTTTTTTTTTATTTTTTTAAAAAAAAATTATGATTAAATTGTCACTTTTTTCGACAAGGAGTGACATCAATCACTTTGGAGATTTTCATGTTCTCTTTACAGTGACGCGACGAGACAATCTCTCCCTGGCAATTCGCTCCAGGAAGAAGAAGACCGATCGAAAAATGACCAACACCTCAAGCGCACGCACTGAAACTCGGTTCACCGCCATGGACTTCGTCTGAACTGCCCCTCCATCGTCGCGGTCGCCGTCGTTTCTCTTGGGATGACTTCACTTCTCTCTCCTCTCTGGCGACCACCGCTCCACTCTCCCCCTCCTCCGAGCTACTTCGGGAGACCGACCAGCTCCGTCGGATCAGCCGAGTTCGGAGTTTCGTCGCGCTTCGGCCCCATCTCGAGGCGGAAATGTTTCTGGCCCGAGCCTCCGCCGGATTCCCTGAGGACCCGACGCGGACGCGAGTCGGTGGACCTGAAACCGGAGTTCGCGGCTCGAGTTAGGGTTTCTCCGAGCGGTACTCCGTCCGGTCCGCTGTCCCATAAGGAAGCAGTGCAAGCTCCGGGTTTTGTTGAGTTCATCACTTCGGAGAGGGTCAAGGTGGTGGCTATGCTCGCATTGGCATTGGCGCTCTGTAATGCGGACCGGGTGGTGATGTCCGTGGTTATTGTTCCTTTGTCGCTTTCTCACGGTTGGAGCCGATCGTTCGCCGGCATCGTTCAGGTTGGGTTTCTGCTTCTCTTTGTTAATGCTGCTTTACACAATGTTTGCTTCAGTTGTTTTGTCATGATCCGAATCAAATGCATCTGATACTTCACTTTGTTGACTGAATGCTACTTGGCTTAGTATTTGTGTTTAGCTGTTAGCCAATTAGTTCCCTGTTCCACCTAAAAAAAGAAGCTTGCGCCTGCAGTTGCAAAGTATTAAGCTAAAACTAAGTCTTGTATGATTGTTTTTTGGATGGAAAAAGGTCGTTTATCGCTTGGATGAGCAGAGGTTTTTGGCTTATTCATTTGGAGCAAAATAAATATGAAATCTTTTTTATGTTTCTGCGTCTGATACTACTAATTGAAATCTCGATCATGAGTTATTATTGGTAGAAAAGTGGACAGCTAGTTAAGTACCAACGTGACTTATCAACTGATTACAACTGATCTTTCTTTTCTTTTTATCTGTTTGACATTTGATTCATTCTTAATTGTTAAGTTAAAATTGATTCATCCGTCAACACTTGCCCCAGTCGTCGTTCCTCTGGGGATACTTGATATCACCAATAGCTGGAGGGGCTCTTGTGGACCACTATGGGGGTAAGGTTGTCATGGGATGGGGTGTGGCTTTGTGGTCTCTAGCAACATTGCTCACCCCCTGGGCTGCTGAAACTTCTTTATTGTCTCTCCTTGCGATGCGTGTTTTACTTGGCATAGCAGAAGGTGTGGCTCTTCCATGCATGAACAAGATGGTTGCAAGGTAATAAAGTACCAATCTGTTTATCTTCTATCTTAATAGAAATTGATCTGTTATTTGTTACTCGTCCTTTTTGATTGATGCTTGAATATGTTGTGACAATGAAGTGATGTTTGGATTTCTTAGATGGTTTCCTGCGGCAGAACGAGCCAGAGCTGTCAGTATAGCAATGGCTGGCTTTACTCTAGGAAATGCCATAGGACTCTCCCTTTCTCCAATTCTTATGTCCCAAGGTGGAATATATGGGCCATTCGTTATTTTCGGATTGTCTGGGTTTCTCTGGGTTTTGGTTTGGTTGTCTGCAATAACAAGCACTCCTGACCAGCATCCTCAGATATCGAAATATGAGCTAAATTACATAAGGAGTGGGAGGCATGAACCCTCGGAGCCAGTGGCTAAAAGCAACACAAGTAGCATGATCCCTCCTTTTAAGCGCATGCTTTCCAAGATGCCTACGTGGTCCCTAATTGTTGCTAATGCCATGCACAGCTGGGTAATGCACATTTTGACTTCACGTATCGCCACTAATGTCCTGCAGATAATATCACCAGTATACCCCTTTTCTTGGGGGCAAAACAGAAAATATAAGAAGATATTCTCATAATGATACAGTTAAAACTTTCATACTAATTGTAAGTATTTTCCCTCTATTGTTGCTGTAGGGTTTCTTTGTTATTCTCTCATGGATGCCAATCTACTTTTACTCGGTATGGGACGATTTAGCTTTCGGCTGTGATGAATTTTATGCTGGTGCATCTAGTTACTTTCAAATGAATATGTTCCTGTGACAGGCCTATCATGTCGACCTCAGACAAGCAGCATGGTACAGTGCTGTTCCATGGAGTGTCATGGCATTTGTTGGGTACTTAGGCGGTATGTGGTCAGACTTGTTGATACAAGGAGGTACAAGCATCTCTTTGACTCGCAAGCTTATGCAGGTGGGTTTACCTCTGAACTTATTTTTTCATGTGCACTTCATCTTGATTTGGCCAACTTTCCTTTGCTGTCATAATCAAGATATGAACAATTTGGGAAGCTGCTTTACTTGCTCTCTGGATGAATATCTCTTATTCACCAATGTGGGAATTTTATTTGTTCCCTTAGATGGGGCTGTGGTTTTGGCTTTAGACTTGTTTGGTGGAAATTGAATAAAACTATCAAAATATTCGTGGGATGCTTTTCATTTCTGTCAAAGGTTCTTTTTCATGAAAGCTATGAGATTTTGTTAAGTATTGCACCTCAACGATCTGTATTTGCTGATGAATTTTTGCTTCGTCGTTAAAGACTGTTAGGAATTGGAAATAAAATTATAGTAGATGTGCGTATTGACTGTATTATGTTCTGCAATCTTGGGTTTCTTATCTTGTGACGCTTGAATATAGTATAAATACAGGTGTGCGCGGTCTATATGCACAGATGGTTTTTCTCTCCATTTTTTCCTCTCATTCTCACGAACACTTTGTGTCTATTATGCATTAAGAATCTTCTGTATATCGTTTTACAGTCAATTGGATTCATTGGTCCTGGGATTGCTCTTATCGGCTTAACCACAGCCAAGCAACCATCTATTGCATCTGCCTGGCTTACTTTAGCAATCGGGCTGAAGTCTTTCAGTCACTCTGGGTTTCTAGTGAACTTACAGGTCGCTTTCCAAGTAAAATCTACAGTCATTGCCTAAAATCTTTCTTTCTCATATGTAACATTTTGTTTTCATTTGCTATCGACAGGAGATCTCTCCAAAGTATTCAGGCGTTCTACATGGTATTGTTTGCATTATCGACTCAATCACTTCCATGCATCATCTTCAGTAATTATTAATTACCCAGTTGTTAGGGGCTCTCATGACTTGTATTTACAAAAGTGAAAGTACCTCATAATTCAAGGTTTCTATCACTCTCGTGTTGAAGGAAAAGCTCATCCTTTTTAGTAAGTAATGGTCCATGCACTTCTCCTGCTGCTTCAAGGCTTCTATTGATAAGGGCGGAGGCAGTTCATGCATAATTTGAAACTAACGCTAGCACTAGCAAGGTTTTCTTTGTTTACTTGAAGTGCCGTATTGCACCCTGTACATCCTCCAGCTTTGTAAATTTCATCCTTTGATGATGTGCTCTTCTGCAGTCTCTTTAGTCACACTGAATGCCTCGAGAACTTATTGTTTCTTCTGAAAATAATAGCTACTTCTGCTTCTAGGAATGTCAAATACAGCAGGAACATTAGCAGCTATTTTGGGAACAGTTGGAGCTGGTTTCTTCGTTGAATTGGTCGGTTCGTTCAGAGGATTTCTGTTGCTTACATCAATGTTATATGTGCTTGCTGCTATCTTTTGGGATATCTTTTCTTCTGGAGAGAGGATTAATTTTGATGAGACAGGTCAGTATCACCTATTCCTCTTTGTAACTTTACCCATTCTTTTCTACTAAATTCGTGCTTAGGTCACTCTACTATGTTAGATAAAGTACCAGAAATTGAGCACATATACGGATAGATAGTTCTTCGGCAACATTGATGAATTACCTAACCACTCTAGTCAATGAATGTGCTGGGATTTCTGTCATCTTTTCTTTCCCTAGACGAGCCGTCTATGATCTCACAGTTTTCCTAACAGATCTGTCACCACATTCTGGGTCAACAACAGCTTCATGAAATGTACCTTTGCAACTACTGGTTACACAGCCCCAGGCGGCAGAGGTCAATTCTGCAGGTATTCATTGTGGAAGTATGGTAGATGCACCTGTAAGCGAAACCTTCCAATCATTCATATCGACAAGGTATTAAGTATCAACATATTCATTGTGGAAGTATGGTAGATGCACCTGTAAGCGAAACCTTCCAATCATTCATATCGACAAGGTATTAAGTATCAACATCTTCTTCCCTCGGGAAAATTTTTCTCCCCCCCTGTAAATCCATGTAAAGATTCTGGCATCGAGGAAATATAGAGCATAAGTGTTCCTCTATGGACAAGCCAGATTTTGTTTTCCCATCATTTCTATTCTCATCGATGATGAGATTAGTGTTTGTACTTTTCCTGTCATCCAGAGTATTGTGAAAGATGTGTATCGGGCAGTTGCTAACATTTTGCCATCAGTTGAGGGTTTGTTTGCTGGTTAGAACACGCTTGTTGCATCCATCGCTGCAATGCTTGCCAAGCAGTAGGTTCGGTCGCGTTTCATACTTCTGAGAATGTAATCCTGGAGAGTGGTTAGTCCCCATATCTGGCATGGAATTCGCGTATTGGGTCAAATGGGTACGTGGCAATGTGCTATTTCCCATTCCCTTACGATTAGGTTCTGAGAGTTTTTAAGTATATATTGAAACTTTGGACGTATGCGATTGGTTCAAGACAGCCCTCGGCCATGGAATCAATAGGAGGCCGACGATCGTGGAAGGAAAGCTCGTTGCGGGTTCTGACGGAGTCCCTGGAACGAAAGGAAGGTAAGGAAGACCGAAAGGGAATAGAAGGCAAATGTCAAAAAGGAGCCATGGCAAGGTCGGAAAGTGGCTGGTTCCCTCACTCATTGATCGAAGAGGGGGACCCAAAGAGAAAAAGGAAGACAGTGGAAGGCCATGGGCACCGCCAACTCTTTTTGAAGTCTTTCGTGGTAGAAAGAAAGAGGTTTTTTTGTTTTCAAGTATCTGCAGATCGGAGGACCGGTCAGTCGCATCTGAAGTGATTGGCTTTTATGGAACGGCAATCACTTCACTTCCGGATCACCGCGTGGTTCTTTTCCAAACGGGCCAAATCTCAAGAAAGAGAATTAAAAAAAAAAAAAAATTCCCGTTTTCGGACGAAAATAACCTCACCTCTTGAATGACAAAAGAAAAACACTAATTTTCGCATTAGAAATAAAAGAAAAAGGGGATTTTGCTAATATAATAATTTTTGTGTGATTGTAACAGTAATAGCATATCGAGGGTAATATATGTTCAAAATAGTAGATCTCATAATAAATTTTAATTAATTATTTTTGGGAAAATGCCAAAAAAGGGCCCCAAGTGTACTTGTTTTCTCAATTAAGGGCCTGAAGTGCAACTTGTGTCGAAGAAGGGCCTCAAGTGCCATTTTTTATTCAAATAAGGGCCTGAACGGGGACATTTTTGTCTTTTTACATTTTGTGATTGTTTTCCTTTTTTTTCTTCTGTTTTTTGCCTTTTTCTTCTTTCTCTTCCCCTTGCACCAGCCGGCCGTGAGCTGCAAACAGGCGCCAGGACCCCCGCCTCGACCTATCCGCCCCGCGTCCTCGCCGCCCGCGATCTCGGCTGCTCAACCCGTGGCTCTCTCGTCGTCGGCCGCAGACGGGTGCAAGATCGCTTCAGCTGCAATGAGCGACGCGAGGACCCCCGCCTCGGTCTCTCCGCCCCGCGTCCTCGCCGCCCGCGATCTCGGCCGCTCAACACGCGGATCTCTCGTCGCCGGCCGCAGACGGGTGCAAGGTCGCTTCAGCCACGATGAGCGACGCGAGGACCCCCGCCTCGGTCTCTCCGCCCCGCGTCCTCGCCGCCCGCGATCTCAGCCGCTCAACCCGCGGATCTCTCGTCGCCGGCCGCAGACGGGTGCAAGGTCGCTTCAGCCACGATGAGCGACGCAAGGACCCCCGCCTCGGTCTCTCCGCCCCGCGTCCTCGCCGCCCGCGATCTCGGCTGCTCAGCCCGCGGATCTCTCGGCCCCGGCTGCAGACGGGTGCAAGGTCGCTTCAGCGGCGATGAGCGACGCGAGGACCGGGCACCCACGAGACGCTCTCGGTGGATCTGGCCATCTCCTCCCCAATTTTCTTCGACATCACGGCGCTCCTCGTCCCCCCTGTTTTCGCGAAGCTGGAAGCAACCCCTTGCGATGCCGTCGCGTACCCGCGCCTGCACGAGAATCATGCAACGCGTTAAGCAAGATAAACATGCAAACAAGCGCGAGGAAAAGGTCAAAACTTGATCGAACGAGTTTAGAAACCAAGGGGAAGGAAACGTAGGAAAAAGGACGCTCTGTTTTCCCCTGTTTTCAAGGAGAGAAACAGAGACCCATCATCTAAAACGAGGAGGGGAAGCGAGAAAACGCCAAGTACCTGGCGATGTACGCGGAGATGCCGTCGACGAGGGAGGCCGAGAAAAGCTTGGCGTTCGAGAGCGCGCGAACCATTGGGTTGACGGTTGCACGACGAATCGAAGGAAAGACCACGGCCCTCAGGTGAGGAGGAGGAGAACAAAAGGAAAAAAACAGAAGAAAAAAAGGAAAACAATTACAAAATGTAAAAAGACAAAAGTGTTCCCATTCAGGCCCTTGTTTGAATAAAAAAAGGCACTTTGGACCCTTCTTTGACACAAGTTGCATTTCAGACCCTTAATTGAGAAAATAAGTACACTTGGGGCCCTTTTTTGGCATTTTCCCATTATTTTTTTACGAGCTAGATTTTCTGGAAGGTAATGCGTGGCACGGACATATGTCTCGATTAAGAGGAATTAGAAACGCGACGTTTTAGTGAAATGTTTTTATTTTGCACGTCCGCGATGTTAGCCATGATTTTTGGGGATTTTTTTTTTTTTTTTTTGTGAAAAGTGATGCCATTCTTTGTTCTTTATTTTGGATTTTGGTCAGTTTGAGACCTTTTATTACGGCGGCGTTTCGACTGGGGGGCCTGGACCGTGTCAGAGGGAGTGCCCTTTTTGTTTGCCCCAGTCCAATCAAATAATAGAGCAATCCCCGGACCGCACTATAGCAGGCCGAGTTCCACGAGTGAGTCCGGTTCTTTTTTTTTCTTTTTTGTGGTCAAAACGAGTGAGTTCGTTGACTCGGTTCCTTATCTTCCAAAAAAGAAGAGCGTGAAAAAAAAAAAAAAGGGGTCAAAAAGTTTTTGTCTGATTCAAACCCAATAGAGCCATGAATCGATCAAACGAAGGTAGATTCGAGTTCAGCTCGCTTGAATAGGTCGTCGGTCCGACGAGACCACAGCATCGTTACATGATCGCACGTGAATCCCTGGACCTGGAACCTTCGACCTGCGATCAAAAACCCCTCTCTCTCTCTCTCTCTCTCTCTGCAAATGAAGAGAGACGGGGACGAAGACTCGAATCCGCTCTGCTGAAGCCCCCCCGAAGGAAACCATGAGCGGCGGCCGCAAGCGTCGCTCCTTCGCGGACATTTTCAAAGTCGCGGCCAAGAGAGTTTCTGGAGCTCTCGCCGTCCTCCTCCTCCTCCGCAAGCGGAAGAGCTCCTCGAAGCCCGCCGTGTCCGGCGCTCCCCGGAGTGGCAGGCAAGTCAGCGCCGTCTCGTGTAAGTCGCTCCGCTCTCGCTACTCTCGGCCGATCGGCTTTTCGCAATATCCGATATTCATCCTGGTCCGGCTTGACGGCCGTCATGTCCCGAGAAAACGATTAACGACGTTCTTACAGCTTCTTCAGCTACTACCGGGAGTTCGTCGAACGCTAAGTCGTCCTTCTCGCACGTCTCTTCTTCTGCTTCCGCGATTGCTACGAGTGGACTCGTCGCGCCGCCGGGTTTCACGATGGAAGACATCATCAAGGCGACGGGGAATTTCTCGGCATCTAACGTGATCGGGGAAGGTGCGTTCGGGACGGTCTACAAGGGCAAACTCGGGGACGGATCGCTGGTCGCCATTAAGCGTGCCAAGAAGGTGAGCTTGACGATATTCATGAAAAGACACGGCTCAAATTTATTTCCCGGTACTCTTTGGAATTGGTGTGTGTAAGAGGAGAGAAATAGGGAGAAAGTATTGGGTTAGTTTCGGGCATTGGAAAGCAGTTGTAGACTGTAGAAGAGATTTTAGGACCTTCTGTGATGGATTTTTTGCTTACTCGGTTCGAATGTCTACAACAGAATATAATCAATCAGCAAGTATCATCCGAGTTCAAGAATGAAGTCCTTACCATGTCGAAGATAGAGCATCTGCATTTGGTAAGGTTGTACGGGTATTTGGAGCACGGAGATGAGAGGATCATCGTGGAAGAGTATGTCGGCAATGGAACGCTGCGGGAGCACCTGGATGGTAAGTTAGCCGGCTTTTTCATTCTTTCTTGACGGCAAAGCATGCATTGAGGAAATGAAATCTGGACTCGGTAGTTAGTATGAGAAAATCACGATACCGGCGGAAATGGATTGGATAGTGATAGTTTGAGCGTAACCAGCTCTTTGGTTCATATTTCATATGATCGCACAGGCCGTCAAATTGGCCCTTCCCAGATGATTATTGTTTGTTTTGTTTTGCCTGTTGTTACTGCCCGTATTTGTTGGGTCGACATCTTCAACTAGAGAGAATCTGTTCTTATTCATGAAACACAGTGTTGGATGGTGATTTAATTTACTTTGGCAGGTTACATTCGTTAGGTGACTCTGGTAGTTCACTAGACTCTGATTTTCTAGCTTGATAGTGTTTTGTGAGCAGGTTTTGATCTCGTCGTTTCGGGTAATTCACCAGTCGTTTGTTGTAGCATGCACAGGGGGAAATGGACTCGAAATGACTGAGCGTCTGGATATCGCAATTGATATTGCTCATGCAGTTGCCTATCTTCACACATACTCCGGTACGTGCAGTGGTCCAGTTGGGAATGGGGTTAATGCCAACAATTTAGCATTCAAATTGTTTAGGCCTTATTGCATCTTCAAATGACATGGATTTGCCCTTTCCTGTTCTCTGAAACTTTCTTTTTTTCAAAGTATGATGCAGAGTGTGTTTCTTCTCAATTGACAAGAAGGAGAATACTGAATTGTTCATCAATTACCGGATCCTAGTTTCCAGTGCCACCTCTATTGCAATGTGATTGATGTGTCCTAATATGAGTGATTTTGTTGCAGATCCTCCAATTATACACCGAGATATTAAAGCATCAAATACATTGATCACGGAGAAACTAAGGGCCAAAGTGGCAGACTTTGGATTCGCACGATTGGCTTCTGAAGACCCTGATGCAACACACATCTCCACTCAAGTCAAGGGATCGACAGGTTACTTGGATCCCGAGTACCTTAGGACATACCAGCTTACTGAAAAGAGCGATGTGTATTCATTCGGCGTATTGCTTGTGGAGATGATGACAGGAAGACACCCCATCGAACCAAAGAGACCACTCAAGGAGAGAGTAACCATAAAATGGGTATGCATTCTGAATCTAAGAGATCACCTGTATTTTCTTGATTCTTGAAGAAGAGGGAGGCGACGGTGGAAATATTTTGTTTGTTTTATTTCGAACCTTTAGGTAGACAAGAGAGTACCAGAGTCTGTCAGAGCAGGATTAGGAAATTAAACCAAGATATTGGATTGCCCGTGGTGAAACAATTCTAGGACAGGAACCTTAGAAGAGGAGAGAGAGAGAGATCGTAGGAACTTCACCGTTACAACTAGTAGGAACCTGCCTAAATGTTGGTCAGCACCCAACATATTGCATCCTGGGTCTACAGATCCATAGGCATCTGGAATATGTTGATCAAATAGCACCAACACTAATATTTACTTCAACAAAACACCTTTTTGAGAAGTTGAATCAGGGTATAATAATCCACATACAGTACAAAAACCATTAAACAGTTCCTATGTTTTAATGTGAATGGAATCGAGGCTAGTAAAGTCACCTATGGCTTGTGAACATAGTCAGCGGAAGAATGTTATGAAGAATCTTTCGCTTTCACACCTTCGTGAGACACAAGTCGAGATGCATTGTTGGAGATTCTTCATCAATGAAGCCAAAACTGAACAGTCTCCTTTAAAGGAAGTCAAGGAACCATGACGTGTAAGTATACTTTGGAAGGGCATTGCTCTGGTCATTCAAACTTCTGTTGGACAGACGATCTAATGGTACGAGGAAGACCAAGTATAGAGTCTATGACCTATTAATATAGGATATGGACATCCGATGGGAAAAAAAAAACAACAAAAAAGAGCAGTGTTATTCAGTTGAAAGAGAAGCTTCTTCGCCTGATCCAGTCAAATCTGGTGTACATATGCAGGCAATGCAGAAACTAAAAGAGGGAGACGCAGTTCTTGTCATGGACTGGCGACTGCGGAGAAGTCCAGCATCCATCATGGCTCTGGAGAAAATCCTTAAACTGGCTCGACGGTGCCTTGCTTCCACGAAAGAGTCGAGGCCTTCCATGCGGAAGTGCGCTGAGGTGCTATGGGAAGTTCGGAAAGAGTACTGGGAGAGCGCTTCCTCCCCTTCACCTTCTGCTTTACCTCAGTCTGCAAATTATCCCGTTAGGGACGCGAGGAATCATCGCCATACGTCATTCGGCATTGAAGAGGGCGAAAGCTATAAATTTGTGTCCGCATGATCCAGCTTCCCTCTGTATAGCCTTTGCTCAACTGTGAATATTGGTAAGAAATATTAGCTTGGTTTTGCCCGACTTTCCTTCTTTTTATCCCGTTAAATGGACGAACTTCACGCTGCAGAGCTCGTGAACCAGAGTGACTACTGGCCACTCACTCGTCATGTTTTGTTCAACTTCATTGGAACCTACAGATTTGTCTAAGAGGACTAGCTAGTTCTGGATCCTGGATGTGAAGAGAGGAGTAAATCCTGAACAAGGCAAAGGTTGGCAACTGCTACACTTGTTTTCGTCCTGAGAGATGTCTGAGTGCAAGCAACTGTAGCAATCCGGAGGCACCTGAGGCTCTTAAGAGCCAAAGATTTCAAGAAAAGGAACCCAAAACCAAGAAAAACTATCCTCCGCAGGATAGTTCTGAATCTCCTCTTCGATTACAGTTCTTATCTTTGGTTACGTGCATGATTTTGTCGTGCATGGCCTTCAACCACTGCGGTGCTTAGTAGTTATGACGAAATGATTTCAAGTATCAATTCACTAGTAAAGAACCTTCTCTTCATTTCAAAATTGCCGATTTTTTGGAGGCTGGAGTTGTTTCCCCTTGCATACGCTGGCAAAGAACCTTTTTATTAAACTGGGCATGAGTACGACAACATTGGAGATCATATCTGCTTGAATTTGGCAATGGAAAGTTCCTTCTGATTCTAACAATTTGGATAGTTCATGCTGGTAATTACATCCAATTGCTAATCCAACAAAGCTTAATCGATTATCGGGATTCAAGCATCCGGTTCTGGCGACACCCACTTGACCCTCGCATCACCACCAGCACAGGTCGATGTCTGATTTCTGGCCTAGAATGACGAAGTCGACTTAAACACAAAGATGACTTTTCATCAGATCCATTGAACAGTTAAATGGTTTAAAAAGTATATGAACATGAAACACGCAGATATGGAAAGTTCTAGCCACTAGAGAAACGCTAAGTAGTAACCAAAGAGTTTGCCTCCCAGCTAGGAGGGCTACACAGAATCCTGAACTGCCAGTTCGAAACAACGAGCACTAAACCCAGTATGAAGAAACCAGACCGACTAACAAGCAAATCACAAATACCCCTTCCCCTGAAACAATGATTAAGCTGAAGATGAGGACCTCGGCGTGTTAGACCTTGATACCGCTCTGGAACTTGCACTAACACTGTGGCTCGGAGACACACTCCTAGAAGAATAGCTATCCCTTGAATAACCGCGCCTGGACGAGTAGCTCCGCTTAGAACTCCTCCTCGGGCTTCTTGAGGTGCTACGATAGCTCTTCCTTGACCTTCTCCTAGGTTTTGGAGATTCGCTAGGGTAGTATCTACTCCTCCTCAGCCTCGGAGAGTAGCTGCTCCTAGAGTATCTTCCTCTTCCTGATGACACAGTTCTGGAAATAGATCGATAACGGCTCCTTCTGTGATAGCGATCATCTGGAGAGTAGTCCCTCGAATCATATGGAGAGTAGGACCGATCGCAATGATACACTGGCGATCTGCTGTAAGGGGAACGGGATCTAGAGTACGATTTTCGTCGACTATAACAAGGAGAATAAGCCCTTCGCCGACCATAGTAAGGAGAGTCTGATCTGCGCCTCCTATGGTAAGAGGAGTAGGATCTGCCCCTGCTGTGATCAGATGAATAACGAGGAGACCTGCTCCTACTATAGGGAGAACAGCTTGGAGTCCGACGGGGAGAGTTAGGGGGAGAGTAACTGGGAGAGCGCCGGCGCACTAATAGAACAATAGGAGCGACAGTTAGTAGGCAATGGACAGGAAACAGTACAAATCAAAATAACAACGCTAACCATCTGACCTCGAATAGTCTTCAACCCGAGATACCTTCCTGGAGTAGGAGTTCTTCCCCTCCTCCTTCTAGCCTGTCATCGCAAATCTAAAACGTCAGTTACCTAAACAAACAAGGAACAAAGCCAAGAAAGAGAGTACACAGAGTCACGCATTCATGATGCAGCAATATGTAATTGACACAAGCAAGATATCTAAATTCAATAAGCATAAAGAAAAGAGAAATGCAGGGCATACAACCCCAGAGATCTGATACTTCGTGTGTTTGATTTGTTTGTTTAGTTGTTTTTGGAATTTGATGAAGAGCTGCTACACACAGCTAACCTGCTGCCACAAAAACTTCAAGCGGAAAGAAACAACTTTCAAATAAACTTATAGCAATGAAAAATATGTGCAATCTTAGCAACAAGACCTCCATTAGGAAAATAAGAACAGAAAGAAAACTTTCAAAAGAAAACAACCGCCTAAAAACATACCTTTTCAACAGTGATTACACGACCTTCAAGCACAGATCGATCTAAACACTTGATGCACCGCTCGGCCTCCTTGACAGTTGACATGGTAACAAACCCAAAACCACGAGATTCCCTTGTCCATGGGTCAACCACGAGATGCACATCCACTACCTACACATCAATAAATTAACAGTAAGAGAGGTTTCCAGAGGCTCCAAAAAAAGAACATGTCGATACAAGACACAGATCAAGATTCAACTTGGGTCCACCTTTCCCTCGCTCACAAAATGATTTTCCAGTTCCCTCTTTGTAATCCGGGGGGACAGTCCTGTTACATACAAATTGTTGCCAGGGTTCTCAACATCGCTTGAAGCACTCCTGTTATCCAATAAGGGAGGCTTACATCATAAAAAACATCGCATCAAACTACATCAGAAAGGAAGGATTATCATTCACAGTTTACCTTGATCTGCTCCTTGACACAGACCTCAAATTAGAGATTGACCTGCTATACCTCCGCCGAGGTGAAGGAGAAGGAGAATAATCGGACCTTCTGGAGTAAGACATCTGGCAGGCGGCAGAGGGGGAAAAAAAAAAAACCCACACGGTAAATTTCATATCCACATGCCATCAACCATGATATATGTGAAAATATGTCATCACACTGCCCCGACAAGTAGAGGAAAAGCTACAGAAATGGAGCAGATAATTAGGACGGCAATTTATCTCAAATGACCCAAAACAATGACTCTTGTGCAACTGATGTTCTTTCTCTAGACCACAGTCTGCAAATGGTTGATCACATAACAGATACCGTTTCATAAGTCGGTTCAACAAAAAGTAATCGCATTGCCTAAACAAAGCTGAAAACCATCCTTATCAACATCGAGCACCAAAACCTTCCATTGAACATGAGTAATTCCACACTAGAAACAAGCAAGCTACAAAGTCCCTTCCCTTAGCTCCAAGCAACAGGAGATAGTCTTTCTTTCCTTCTCAATTTCACAAGGGCAGGCAACTCTCATGCGTAAATGAATATATGATCCTCTCATTCCTCGTTTTTAAGATACTTCCGAGATAAGAATCACCCAAATCATTTAAAAAGGCCAGAGGAGGGAGAATTTTTTTTTTACAGAAAGCAGGTCTTCAATTGCATCCGATCATCGTATGATTTTACAGCACTAGCGGCAAAGGACACGGTTATCTCAAACCCACTACTCCAAATATCAAGCGACAACATCCGGCAAAAATAGCTCAAGAGCGCACGGTTCAAGCAAATTTAGAGAACGTTCTTCTCTCACAAGGTCCAGCACATCAATCAACACCGCAATCGCATCTCTTGATCGCAGAATCCAACAACTAAGGCTCAAACTTATCGACACCGATCGTTTCCGCTCGACGGTGGACGTACGGATGAAAACAGCCCACGAACGACCCGAAACGACATCAGCATTCAAACGAAAGATCGAGAGGCTCACCGTCGACAAAACGAATTGACCGGAACCTTTTCCTGCGCGGCTCGAACCCGACCCCTTCACGGGAGGAAGATTGCGAAATGCGGAGGGCGAAGGTAAATTGCTGGTTAACAGCGCCTGCGGTTTTATATACGGAAGGGCCGTAGAGAAGTTTCTAGAGTTACGGATGTGAAACCCACTTTTAAATCCTCTTAATTTCTGGCTATTTCTGCCTTTTTTTTTTTTTTGCTTTTTCTCGTGGGCCGTGGTTTTCCTCGTGTTGCAAACTCTCGTACTATTGATGGGCCATGTCGAAGTACGTGCGTGTGGGAATCTAATTACAGACGGTTTAGTGCGTTAAGCAAAAATTGCAGTGAGATTTTTGTGTTTATCGAAAGTCGTTATGTTGTTGCAAATGTCATCTTTATATGTTTATTTTAATTTTTATTTTCGTTTTTTGTAACTGTCAACAAAGAGTTTCTATATGTTGTGGGGTTTGTAAGAAAATGTGAGAAGGCAATCAGAAAGGTTCACGCCGATGATAAGGTTCATTCAAGTTAGCTGTTGCACTGCAAGTAAAATCCAAAAACTTGACGGAGTGTAATTTTGAATAGAATATCGAATGAAATATTGGGTTCCAATTATTGAAAGAATAATTTTTGTATATTTTATTTCCCCCTTCCGACTAAAGTTATCAATCATATTATCAGTCAATTACTAGGTTCCAATTATCAGGATATTTAATTCCATTCTCGGAGCCAATTTGATCTAAAGGTAATTCTGAAAATAACAATTACATTTCAGGCATCTTCACTGTGGCTAGTCATTCGCTGGGCCACCTCCACCGCCATCGATCCCCACTTCTTCATATAACTCGGACGGCCAAAATGTAAGGAACGAGATCCCAAGTTTCCTCCTGGCCATTAGTTTGAAATCGGACAGAAGAAATCGAGCATCGATCTGATCAAGATGATTATTGCTAACTACAAATCCATGCTCGCAAAAATTAGTCAACCCGAAAACGTCTCTTTTCCAATACATGCGCAAAAAAATGCATCAGTGAATTTCTCGAAACAAGTATGATACACAAGCAGCAACGCAACGTTGGATGCTCTAATTTTTTTTTTTTTTTTGGGTCTAAATTGGATGCTTTATTTACATGCATGCCTATGTGGTCAAATATGGTTTGACATGGGAACGTGCTCGGATCAAACGGTATGGCACGGAAATGTAGTTCAGACTCCTCTCGGAACCTTAGCCACGTCTTCCTCCACCCACCCAGAATAAATAGCAACGAATGAACAATTCTATAGTATAGGAGGGTACCGACTTGTTCATATAGTACCCCTGGTTATCAGACATTGTGCGAAGGATAGGAGAGTCACCTGGAGTGATCGATTCCACAATCCAAACAACACACAGGTTGACAAGCATATCACATACGCAGCGAGCTCTAGTCGATCACACACCGTCGTTTTTGTGGCCGACACGAAATAATTTTCCCCATAGCAGAGCCAAAACCCAAACCTCAAGGTAGAAAGTTAAATCCAGCTCCTGCCTCTCCCTCCCATCACTGTACTAACAAACCCAGCTTTGAAGAGCACTTAAAAAGCAATTGATGACCAGAGAGTGCAGCTATGTAACTTTCAAAGTTCAACCAGCATAAAGTCACGATATGAACGGGTCTTAATAATCGAGGAGCTCAAGAAATAGGCACGTTACAATTATTAGCCTTGTAAGGGCCAGATTGCAAAAGGCCTTACAACCAAAATGAAAATCAACCATATCTTAGCAGAGGAGAAACACAAAGCATGTGATACACTTCCAGCTTAAAATCAACAGTAAATTACTAAGAAGACACTGGTGGAGCAGAACCCCCAGGTGTAGACCCCGAAGATGATGGCGGTGCCGGCGGTGGAACGGGTGCAGAACTCGAGGGTGTGGATCCTGATTGCACAGGATGCTGCTGATACTGCTGAGTTGCCGGAGGGGGATGCAGCGGAGGCACTGTCGATTGGTTCGGCAGTTGGTACTGTTGATAAGGAGGCGGGGGCATCATATAACCATAAGGTGGGTAATAATGGGAATAATATTGCCCATGTGGTGGGGCCATTGCAGGGTAAGCATAATGCTGTCCCTGTTGCTGCTGCTCCGAAGGTGGTCTGTTCTCGCTGGACCCTGAGGGCCCACTGGAAGACCCTTCCTGGGAAGGAACAATTGCACCCATCCTTTGGGGGTCCATGGAGGGATAGAAGGTTCTCTCTGGCTGAGGAGGCGGTAGCGTGTTGTAGTAGTGCATTGCTGGGCCATGGTCCTGAGAACCAGGCCCTTGCATTTGGCTCTGTTGCTGAGATATAACAGCCCTTGGTAGCAGCCCACTATGAGCGACGGCTGTCTGTTGCCGTGCAACTTCCGAACCTTCAGTTTCTGGTTTTGGGGCTTGAGGTCTACCCCACATCAGCTTCAGCCTTAACCCTTTTATCACCAGTTTATTTGAGAGCTCCTCCGCAGCTTTTTCTGCACCTTCCCTGGTTGTATATGTCACAAAAGCACATGCTCGTTGTAGCACCATCCTTATGGATTCAATTTCACCGTGGGCGTAGAAATTGTCCTTCAAATCCTGCTCAGATACCCTTGCATCCAGGCCACCCACATACAAGGTTCTGATGCTCTCATCCTCAGGGGGCTCCAATGAGGGCATCTCCCCAGCTTTGTTGAGCAGCTTTAGAGCCACTGGATCATTTACTCTGGAAACATTTATCCAAAAATCAATGGAAATAAGCAACCAAATTCTGACATATATGCCTATGAAGCAAGTACAAGATGTATCTAACGAGTGTACATGTTAACTAAGTGAACAAAAAAAAGAAAGACATTAGCAAAGAATCTACGAGATGGAGCTGACATCAACAGAGGAAGGTGCAACAGAAGTTGGACAATATCGAGCAAATTGTGGTGCTCCCTATTAAGATTCAACTATCAAAAAAACCTGCGATATTCTTATCAGCCTTCACTTACGCTCATCAAGAAGTTTTGAGTAGACTACATAATCATCTAGCTGGTCAGGTCAAGCATTACCTCAAAATTACATGAGAATTTTCTAACAGAGGATTCTAGCTGACATTCTCAACAACATAAAAGGGAAGGGATGATAAGCTTCAGCCAGAGGCACCAAAACCTTGCCAATATTTCACTTCTAGCAGACCTAGCTAATGGGACTACACTAGGATCAGTATCTACAGCCCCCTTGCATCCTTCATCTTAATTTGCCACGTAAGACTTAAATCTTAAATAGTAATACTCATCACATGACACTGGAACATAGTTGAGGACCAGGAATCAACAAAGTATTTCCGAAACCCTCCCAAAATAACATCACAACAAAAGAAGAAAAGAGAGAACACTCTTCATTTAAGTCTCCAGTGAACGTAGAACTAGTAAAGCAAAAGATAAAACAATTTAAACATAATCCATGAGATGCACTCGCCCGATTTTCCTATAATGAACTCATTCAAAAATGCAAAAGAGATGGAAAACTTTTGTGGACTGACAGCTAAATTATCAACTAACAGCTCGGGTCAATACTTAAACCAAAATCAATCAGATTTTGCCAAAAAATGCATGAAGTTATGTAGCTTTGGTAAGGGAGATAACACCATACCACACACCAAGCAGATGAAAAGATGAATATCAAGAAAAGAACGTCAAAGTAATATCGAACAATGAACGATTGCGAAAACCTGATGTCTTCCCCAGTTTTATGCTATGTTTGGGAGGATCAAACATGGGGGAGGGGATGAAAGTGTTCAAAATTCCCCCTCCTTCTTCTCACAGAGATTTTAAAATTTTCCCATTTTCTTCACCCACTACCCATATTCCTCACCTCTCCCTCTTTCCCAAACAAAATATTAAATTCTCAAATGCATGAGCATATTTCGGTAACATAGTTAACTTGCAAAGAGGCTTTATATTTTTACACCCATACATCTTGAAATTAAGAAACCAGGAAACCTTGAAAAGTGCTCGCCCAAGGGCAAGAACATGGATGCGCATGGGGAGGGACTAATTAGAGAGGTTTTGCAAAATAAATGCAAGGCAAGGCAAGAGATGTACCCATAGTAACGATCTTTTATATTTTGCTGAGACAACTCCCCCGTTACTGGCATTTCATGCCTATATGGACACTCCGCACCTCTGGTACACTCCCCCCTGATGTAGAAGCTGCAAACATGTGCTCGATTTCTTTTGTAATACGGCGTCGTTCTTTGAAGTTTCAGAATAGTATCATTAGGCCGAACCTTGCCATATGAGGATTCATAATCTAATCCAGCCCTAGCCTGCACAGAAATGTTAACAATTCTTGTGAGGATACTGAGCTGGTGGGAAGACTTACTAACAGTCTCCATATCAAATTACTTCCTAATTTAGTGTCCAAAAAAATATTACACCCCAAATGATCAAGAAGAATAATGAGCATGTGGGAAAAGAACACAGTAGAACCTACATACTATAGATGGGAATCATATCAGGGTTTTCGTACTAATCATAGACAAGTGCAGCGACTAGCAAAAAATAATCATCCAAAGACCTCCTCAGTATCAGTTGAAGTCTGTAAATCTAGCGCTATCCATGCAGCCCATAGGCCAATACAATCCTTTCAATGAACAAACATATCATCTAACAGTGAAACTTATCACCCCTCACAGCAGGATCATACCTATCCTATGAAGCAACTCGGCACAGCTCTAATTAACTAAGGATGGACGTGCTAATCAAGTTTTTATGCTATCATAAACAACTGCAACAATCAGAGAAAAAATTCTTATCCAAAATACTCCTGTATCGGTCAGAACACGTGAATACCGCACCATCCCTAATGCAACCATATTCCATTTAATAAACGATATAACAATATTCATTCAAAAACGAAATCTCCAACCAGCATCATCTTCTATCAGGTGCACTTAGCCTAAGAAACTCCCCTTAGAAGAATAGTTACACGAACCTATGGATGTCTGCAAGTAATCATTGCATACTGTGCTGAATTTGTAGCTACTACTCTTGGCAGCCTCACTGCCTCCGGTATTCTCTAAAGTAAACCAATTGCATATGGATGTGCATGAAAACATGAAGTGCGACTGTGCAAGCGAGGACTGATTTGAAATCAGACAGAGAGAGAGAGAGAGAGTACCTTCCGATCGTGCTCCTCTGCAAAGTACTCCCTATTAACATCACTCTTGGGAATGGTGTCATGTGAGCTGATGGATAAAGCAGTATCTCGAACCTGAACTGGCAACCCATATTCAAGATCCAAAAGGCAGACTTGACAGACATTTTTCAACTTACAGCAAGTCTGGCAAATTTCAGTTTTCTTGTATCTTGCATCGCGACCTGGTCTCCACCTGAAAACTGTAAATGGACGCTGGCAGATTTTGCACTCCTTATCATACTGTGCCCTTGTCTGCGTTCAAGTACATATGCCCAACAGCACAAAGAGAAAGATAGTTCAGACAAAAACAAAACAGAGCATGGCTTTGTAGACAGGTTAACCCAACAGCTAAGGAGCCTCAAAAAGGGCAAATTGCAGGACGAGCTGCAATAAAGCGTCAACATGACGCGGGTAGAATAATGGTGACGGACGGTTAATGAGGTAGAATATAAAGAACGTAGAAGCAAACTATGCAGCATAAAAAGAACATGGCTGACAAAATTTTGAGCTCGTAAAGAGATGTTACAGGCCATGCGAGAGGGATGTGTTCGTGATCGGTGATCCAAGCCAACTTCGTCTTGAGAAAACCAGAACCAAAGGGGGGCGAAACGTCAAATTTAAAACTACAATCACAATCTATCGAATTAGAAACCCTCGTTCTGGAAAGAAACAGGTAAGTAGACAAGAAACTAAGGCAAAACCATTCCAGGTATGAAAAAAGACTGGATCTAGAGGTGGCGAATACAAAACCAAGAGAGGCAGAGCGAACAAGTAAAAGAGGGAGATCGGGGGAGAGAAGAAGAACGTACCATGCGAACGTAAGGGTTGTCGCCGAGGCAGGACTCGCAGATGATGGGGAAATCGGAGCGTTCCCATCCGTCGGCCTCCGCATCCCTCAGCAACCTGTGCGCCATCGAAGCCCGCGATGGTCTAGGGTTTCGTCTCCGAGGCGTGGATTCCGCACTTCTCGCGCTACTTCGTCTCTCTCTTTCCCCCCTCTCTAGATTTCGGATTGATTGCTCCGGGTTAGGGTTTGATCGGAAGCAGAACCCGAGCAGTGCAGGCTGCAATGGCGAGACGGAAGTGGGGGAAGGGATATGATGGTGGAATAAGGGTCGAACTTTGATACTTCGTGTTCAGTCTTTTTTTTTTTTTTTTCTTCTCTTATTTGGATTAATAACAGGGAAAAATTCAAAAAAGGACCTGAAGTCCTCTTGTTTTTTCAAATTAGGGCCCCAAGTGAACTCTGTTGCAAATAAGGGTCCAAAGTGACATGATGTGTTTCAATTAAGGGCCTGAAGTGGCCACAGTATTTCAAAAAAGGGTCTAGCCCGAAGGGCACTTTCGTCATTTCACATTTTAATTTTTTTTGTTCATTTTCCTCCTTTTTTTTTTCCTTTTTTTATTTATAATTTTTTAAAAAAGGAAAAAAAAGCCGCACATGTGGGAGGGCTGCAACTCCCGCCCGTGTGCCGCCTGGCGCATCGTTTATGGGGGGCCGGCGACGGCGGTGAAGGCCTAGGCCACTAGCCAAAAGCGAGGGTCACCGAGAGAGGGTCGGGCCCTCTCCCGGATCTCGTGTGGGATCGGCGGCGCCCACCCGGATCGGGGGCCACGGGTCGTCGCCCGGACCCAGGCGAGGGGTCACCTAAGCAACGGCCTCGGAGCAACGGTGGGTCGCGACTACGAAGGCTAAGGGTGGTGTCGAGTCCGGTAGAGGGCGCCGCGGGGGTCCTCCGGTGGCGCGACGGCTCAAGGTCTTGGGTCGGGTGCGGATCCGAGCTTCTCGGGCTCGGATCCGGTGGCGAGGGGAAGGCGGGCCGGCGATTGAACGGATGGCCGGGTGGCGCGAGGTGGAGCCTCGGTGGTTGAGTGGGTGGCGGTGAGCAGAGAAGGAGATAGGGGTCGGACCTCACCGAGCTCGTGGGTTCGTGGGTCTCTCGGCCTCGGGTGCGGGGGCTCGAAACGGTGGCGGCGGCGGCGAGAGGCTTAGATCGACGGTCGGCGAGCGGCGCAGTGTAGGTGGGTTGAGGTGGACTACTGGGCCGGCATCTACAGATGGAGGGGTGGGTGTGAGCAACAGAAGGAAGGAGAAGGAGAAGATGAAGACAAAGGAGAAGAAAGAAAAGAAAGAATAGGGGACGGCCTGGTCGCATCAGGAAAGAAGGAGAAGGAGAAGATGAAGACGAAGGAGAAGAAAGAAAGAAAGAGTAAGGGGGGCCTGGTCGCGTCAGGAAAGAGAGAGAGAGAGAGAGAGAGAGAGTGAAGGAAAAAAAAAAGGTGTAAAACAGATAAAAAAATAATAAAAAAAAGAAAATAAATCAAATAAATAAAAAGACGAAAATGCCCTTAAAATCAGGCCCTTTTTTGAAATTTTATGGTCACTTCAGGCCCTTATTTGAAACAATATTCACTTCAGGCCCTTATTTAAGAAAATGAGGATACTTCAAGTCCTTATTTGAAACAGAGATCATTTGAGGCCCTTATTTGAGAAAACAAGAGGACTTCGGGCCCTTTTTTGAATTTTTCCCTTAATAACATTTAAAATTCGAGAAAATCACAAAAAAGTCCTCGAGCAACCAGTAATACATTCGTACCAATTCAATTTAAGTCTTTTTTTTTATCTTTTAATTGAATCATAAACATTTTATATTTGCGCTAATTCGGTTCATCCAGTTAATTTTAACTAAAAATTACCAATGTGTATAATTTTTTATAATATTCAAATATTTTTTTGAACTTTTTATTTTCTTCATTCTTCCTTCAACTGTTCTTCCTTCAACAATTTCTGATCTTTAGTAGACCTCTAAGTAGGATTCGAATTCATATGAAGTTCTGACCATCTGTCAGAGAAAAAAAAAGAATGAATCTTGTAGGATTCCTAAGAAATCCTTTGATTTCTTCCGGAAGCCTTGAATTGATAATCATCTTTTGGCTAACCTAACCTCCTTCCGACACCGGGCGGGCATCAACCCCCATACACGGCCAAGTTCGACGATCGCCCAAAGGTGAGGGCCGACTAGGCCAACCTCTTTGTCCTTGTGAAGGTAAAAAATAAATCAAATCAAATCAAAAATATATCAAAACATTATTAAAAACTATCAATGTCAATATCGACCACGTCACATTAGCGATTTCTACTCAAAATTAATAGGATGTATTGAATTAATATAAATACAAAAAGTTTAAGACTCGATTGATCAAAAAAATATTTATGACTTAATTGGCACAATTGCAATCAATTTATTATTTTTTTGATAATTTTTCTTTTGAAAGTCTCGAAAAAATCTTCATATCTTTTATAAAAGGAGAATTGTTTTGGGGCGAATGTGTCATTATGTCGGTTCATAATTTCTATAAGACCTAGCTTAATTTAAAATAAATGTGTAATGAGTATCAATTTGAAATTTTTAATCGTATTAACTTTCTTTTTAACCGAGGGATGCCAAATACATGTTTCGCCCTTTCACTCAGTGACCGTTACAGACCCCTATTTTCACAAATACCAGTCGCATATTCTTATGCCAAACTCCGCATTAAAAAGACCAATTACCTCTCCCTACAAATTCATTTTGGCTCCTTGCTTAGCATTTAACTGTTCCAATTTTTTTTCCTCTTAAAATTGTGTGTTTTGGATGGATATGAGAATTTAGGATTCACACTAGAGGTGAGTATAATAGACCGACAGGATCGGGAACTGCCCGGATCGGACCGGCAAAGGTCTGGTCCCGGAAGGCTCCGGTTCGATTTCCAATTCTTAAAAGTGTAATTGATATTTGGGCAATCCAGTTCCCGGTTCTAGGAGGGAACCGGACCGATGTACCTCCCACCCGGACTTATAATGTTTTAATTTTTCTTAGATGTAATACCTAATTTCGACAAAAAACAAATAAAACAAAACAAAACCTAACATTATCAGAGCCTCACAAACCTCTTTTTCGTCTCCTTATACTAATTGAATGAGGATAAACCTGTTTGGTCGTTGAACGGACTGCAACTTGTGTGATGTTATTGTTCGTTTGCGTTGTTAAAGGACCAGTTTATGCTGTTCGTTTCGCTTTCCTCGTCATTTCTTACGATATTACCTAGTTTGTTTTTTTTTTTTTTTAATCTCGGGGGCTTTGTTCTGATCAGCAACATCAATGGCAACGATTTCCTCCATGGTACCATCGCACGGTACGATGGAGTATAAAATACATTGATTTTCAAAGTATTAAATGATGGAAGAGGGGAAGATTTATACAGTTTAAATTTCTTTATTGATTTCACTGGAACGCTAAGGAATCGGACCGTACCGGCCAGCATGATCCGATCTCCGGTTCCAAAAATTGAAAATCGAGACCACCGATCCGATCCCCAATTTCTAAGGAAACCGGACCAACATAGGCTATGCTCACCCCTAATTCGAATGAGAACATCTTTAGAAAGAGAAGGGCATTTTTGTTAATTGAACAACAGAGCTCGCATATGCCCGAATCATAGGGTGCGCTCCAGAAGTGCTTATAAAGCAAAAATTCTTGTGGTAACACAATTTCTTGAGTAGAAATCCATTTAATTACGTAACTTCATTTTTCTTTTTGGGAAAACACCACAAAAAATCCTAAACTATGCTTACCATAACACATTTACCTAAGACATTTTCTTATGACACCAAAAATCCCAAACTTGTCTACGTGTGACACATTTACCCCAAACATTTTTTTTATGACACAAAAAATCCCAAACTTATATCAATATTCAGGATAAATGTGTCACATGCTTATAAGTTTGGGATTTTTTGTGTCACAAAAAGATAATTTGGGGTAAATGCATGGATACAAATTTAGGATTTTTAGTGTCACAAAAAAAGTTTGGGGATGTGTCATACTAGTATAAGTTTAGGGTAAATGCATCACATGAATAAAAGTTTGAGATTTTTGGTGTCACAATAAAAAGTTTAGAGTAAATGTGTCACAAGATACATAGTTTATGATTTTTGGTGGCTTTTTCCCTTTCTTCTTTTAAAGCATTTTTTTGCTCCAAAGTAGTTTTAGAACCACTTGAAGAAGTAAAAAAAAAAAAAATTACTTCTCTCTTGAATTTAAAATTAGAAGGAGACAATCTGCCGCTATTGACTATTGTTCGCCGCCGCCGATGACCTCCGTTAGGCGCCGCCGGTCTCCTCCGGCAGATAAATAATAAAATAACAAAATATTTATCACAAAATAAAAAAATAGTTAAGAATTATTATAATTTTATCAATACATTTGTATTGCATGAAAGTTTTTTATCAATATCATTTTTTAACTAATTATAAGAAAGAGATGTTCCATGATTTAATTAAATGGCATCCCACAAAAACACAATCATGGCAAATTGGACTAAGCAATCGACCCAATTGTTTGGAAGATTGCTGGTAGACGATGTTAAAAAGGGGAGTCAAATCACTTGGACCTACAACAAAGTACGATGGAATAACATTCAAGGGAAATTCAACAAATAGACAGGAGCAAAAATTTGTATTTAACTTTTATCGAATAACATGCATTTTATGTTACAACCAACAATTTTTCGTAGAAGATTTTGTGCTAATTATGTTTCAAAAGTAGAAATTTTCAACCACTACCAATTAAATTTCTGCTTCAAAAGTAGAAATTTGTCATGTTGTCAAGTACTTTTCTTTGATTAGAAATCTAATTATGAAGCAGAAATAGAAAAATCAGCTTTTGCTCAAAAGCAAAATTAGAAAAATCAACTTGTGCTAGAAATTAATTTCTACAGCAGAAGTATTGACATACGCGCCCACGTGCACCCTTCATATCAAGAACATCGTGCACATGTTTTCGTATCGTACATTTAGTCAACAAACAATATGAATCATCCGATCGATTTGAGCAACGACAGACTAAAATAAGGCTTTGACGAGCCCAGATTAAAATGGATCATCACATCACGACTCTCACATCAAGCATGAAAAGAAACGCGAAAGCCCGACGGTACAATAGTCCAATCACGTGAGTTTAAACAACGAATTAAACGGTCACTGAACTCGTTTTTCCTATGAACGTGCATGCTTATGCCATTTAGGCATTTCATCGAACAAGTGGAATGAATTTCGGCCGATGAGCTTGTATGCAAAGATTAAAACATCCGATTCACTTCGGATCACAACTTTCAAACAACTCCCGAAAAGAAACTACATACCTGAGCTGAACCTTCGAGAATTTCAACACGAATACTTCGAAGAAGGGGAAATCAAATCGAACTGCAAAAAATACCCAAATCAAATCATCGAAAATTAAGCAAAACGCTGGGCTTATCCATTGGCTATTAATAATGGGGATACTGTTCAGAATGTTTATCACTTCTTCCGCTTTCAGCTTATTAAGAGGAGGTCTCGTTCAATATCTCGAGCTCCATAATGCAAGTCGACTAATCTCAGCCAACCAAAAACCTAAGGATAGACAATTCCTCGCCACAAATTATTGAGAAACAAACACTCGAGAAACTAAAGGAGTTCCAAGCAAAGGAATCTGACTTACCGTAAGAGACGCGACCAAGTGCGGCTTTGTCGATTAACCTAGAGGAGTGAATCGACTTAATCGAACAAACACATTCCTCAGGCTTGCCTAATAAATTGCGCTAGACACTACAAATGAGGAACTGAAGGCGCGGAAGAACGAGAAACTCTAGAGGCGGAGGAGGAGGAAGAGGAACTCTAGAGGTGATGAAAAATGAGAAACAAGTAGGCGGAGAAAGAAAGTCACTTTTTCATATTTTGAAAGGAGCATTAGAAGTATTAAAATTTGGGTACGACACTTAGAAAGTTTAGGTACGACATTCATTTTAATGTCAAAATTTTTTGCCAACTCACTTAAGTGCCAACGGTGAACGATTCCAACAAACTGATTACGTGTCATTTATGATTTTTTTTTAATATTACATGGCAATTTTTTTTAAAAAAATCAGTTCACTTGTACTTTTAAACTTAAAAACAAGCTAATTTTTAAAAAATAAATCAAATAGAAAAATAAGCTAAAAAATTATAAAATAAATTTGGGTTGGTTGACAGGGGCGAGGGCTTGCATAGCCCTCACCATCGCGACCTTGCCTTCTCTTTTAACCGTTCTTATTTTCTTTTAATTTTTTTTAATTGCTGATTGAAATCCTCCAATGAGCCACGGAGGATTAGCTTATTAATAAAAAGAATGTCACATAAGATTTTCAGTAAAGTTTATAGAAATTGGCATTCAAATAACTACTTTTCAAAAATATTCGCACGATAAAAAAAATTGTCAACAAAGTAAACACCATACACAAATTTTGGCACTTGTGGTGTCCTTACGCCCTATTTTGAATGTGATATTTTCATTGATTGAAAAAATGGTTCTTGACTAATAAACGTTGGAAAATTTGGAGAAAAAATCGAGAGTTCTTTTTTTTTTTGTGAAACAAATAGAACTTTATACCTAAAACATGGACTTGGGGCATTGCAATTTGGCAACGTAAGTTTGCAAAACTCTAGGGACTCGAAACTTCAAATACCAATGTCTTGAGCGATAAATCATAAATCGTACCCATGGTATTATTCGATATTTAGATCTTATTTTTCATTTGAAAAAAAAATGAAAATTTCACCGCCCTTAACTATTTGATCGATTTATTGGTAAAGAAAATTTTACTCCGTACTTGAGCGCGAAGTCGCACTTTTACTTTTGGCGGATAATAGTAACAGAAGTTTGTTCCTTTCTGGATAAGATTATGATGAAACTTAACACTAATGTCTACCATTTCTTTGGCACCAATTATTAGTGTTTGCTATATATCTTATATCTAAATGTTGCTAAGACGAAATATCTTTTAATTAGTTTCCTCCACGTTATTCTCGTATCCAAATGAAATATGGCTAAAAGAATAAGAAGGAAATTATAAGGTCCATTCACTTTTTCATTCCGCGTTTTATTTTCATTTTCACTATTTATTTTTCGATCCACTTTAATTTGTTACTTAATAGAAAAGGAATTCATAAGGTCCATTCACTTTTTTAGGGAAAATTTTAAATAAGGTCCGAAATGTCATCATTTCTTCAAATAATGAGTTAAAATAGAATTTATTTCAAATAAGGGTTTGAAGTGACCATTTGAGTCTCAAATGAGGACCCGAGTAGCCATGACGGTTTTAATTAAGGGCATGACGCTAGTTAGCTAAATATTTCGGCTAGTGAATGACATTTTCGTCCAAAGACAATTTTAATTCTAAATAATTTTTTCTTTGGTTTTTTCTCATTTCTTTTTTTTTTTGTTTGCGGCTAGCAAGGGCAGCCCTCGCCAAATCGAGTAGGGCGACCCTCGCCTAGGTGAGGTTGGCTCGCCCAAGTCTCTCTTGTGGTCGGCGAGGTGGCTCGCACCAGATTGGTCGAAAAGAAAAAAAAAAGGAAAAAATTCAAAAAAGTAAGAGATAGAAATGTCATTGACCAGCTTGAAGATCATATCATTATTTGAAACCTATTTTAGATCATTATTTGAAATAAATTATACTTTACGTCCTTATTTAAGAAAGCCCTTATTTTAAATTAAGATCCCCTTTAGATCGTATTTAAGAAAATGACAACTTTTGATTCTCTCATTTGCAATTCTCCGGCTTTTTTAATTTCCATTTCATTTGTTTTCTTGGGTCCTTTCCCCATCCATTTCTGCTTTACCTGATCACTCGAGTAATTATAGTACGTGCTAGACACAAGCACGCTCAGTGCTCACCTGGCCGCACGGAGGCCGTCCAATGATGCGGGTCCCGCAAAGGGCCATTCGATCTAACGGTTCATATGGTACGAGCGCACAATTTCGTGCCACAGAAAATTGAATTCTACCACGAGCGTCCCGTTTCTCCACGCGTAACTCGCTCTCCGGCGGCGACCCGTCACTCCTCAACGACTCCTTTTTCGCGCCAGTGAGCCTCGCGCTCTCTCTCTCTCTCTCTCTCTCTCTGCACTCACCGTCGTCCCTCTCGAGGCTGCAATGTCAGCGAATCCCGCGCCGCCCTGGCGTCTGACCAAACGCTTTACACGTCACAGCGCGACGAGGAGGGAGGAGGCAACAAGGTTTTCTGTTTCCTTGTTTTCGCGATTCTTACACCTGTCGATCGTTTCCGTTACTGCCGAACGCCTATGCAGATTTCTCGACGGGGCAGGTTCATTTGACTTCATTGCTCCTCTCGCGCTCGCTTTCCCCGCGCGAGAAAGCTCCATACCCTCCACATTGCGCGATCTCGTCTTCTCGCCCCGGATTCGTGTACGTTCGCGCTTCTTCTACTCTCGTTTCTCCTGAGTGATTCCTCTCCTCTGCGCATCTCGCTGCTCCGGCGTCTCGAATCCTTCGTCCGTGAGCGTCATGAATGGTTGGGACAGCCGCGCGATGTGAGTTTTGGTTTCAATCGTCTCTCTCTTTTCGCTCTCGCGGTCAATCGGCCCGTGCCGTGTCTGGGTTTGCGATGCATCAGTGATTTTGAGTGCGGGTTGTTGAGCATCTGACTTGGATTCTTTTTTTTTCTTCCGGATTTCTTTTCCTGTAGGCTCGAGCACTATATTTACGAGTATATGATCAAGAAGCAAATGCACGGAACGGCAGAGTTTTTCAAAAGGGAGGCTGCTCTGAATTTTGAGACCGCTCTTCCTGGAGGCAATTTCTTATTCTTTTTTTGTTTTATGTGTTATAGTCTGTCCTTCGATTGGAGTCTTTGTTACGTGTTGGCACTTGTCAGAGAAAATGAGCCATTCAGGTTATATTATGGTCTGAGAAAAGGAAATTGGGGCGTTGACTTAGCCGTAATACACTTTCAAATTGGCTTTAGAATTGTAATGTGATCCTGAGATCATTCCTGGCCGGAAGATAAGTAGTGTGTAGATAGCAAGACCTCACGATTCTGTCAAAATACCATACCTTTGCTTCTGCATCGTCGTTATCGACATTCTTTAGCCAAATTGTTCCAATAAGGCTCAGTCATGTCTTTGTTGTTGCTCCTGTTGATGATTGCATTGTCTTAGGCAACTTGGTTCATAGCGAAGCTATAAATAACGGTAACTTTGAAACATCATTTGAATTTGTTGCAAAGTGTGTGGAAATCTGGATCTTAGTTTCCTATTTGCCACCAAATCCATTATTTACTGCTGCATTGATCGAGATCATGAGTGGATTGGTATATTATATTCTCAGGAACAGATGTCCCAGAGGGTTTTCTGTATGAATGGTGGTTGATATTCTATGAGATGTTCATGGACAATCAGCCAAATAATGGGAGTTCCTCTGGAATTTCTCCCACAATGGTAATGTTTCATCCAGTTTCTTAAGTTGGTCAGATAATTTGTATCCCACACGATATTTTGTTATTTGTGCCATTGATTGTCTCGTGAAAATATCTACAGATGATGACCTTTCCCCAAGAGACAACTGCTTCTCTGACCAGACAGTCTGCGATGAATGATGAAATGACAAGGGACTTAGCAATCAATACTAATACCAGTATGATTCTCGAACATCCTTCGATGATGGGGGTTTTAGTAGAATCAAGCAATGCATATTGCATAATCCTCTCAAAGTTGGTAGTGGCAGTTAAATCGTTCAGTAATCATCTGCTCAATTCTGCACGACTCAGCAGCCAATTTGAAAAATCATTGGATAATTGTCGACCCATTTATATGATCTTTGTAATCTCAGATGCATGAATAAGCCGATTTTATCGTGTAATTATATTTCTTCAGATTATAATCTTAGAGGATTCTTGGTTATCTATTTCCCTGGGAATGAAAGGGTAGAAAGAAAGGTTTGTATCAATAAGTTTCAAAAGGGCTGATTTCTAAATCTTGCAAGAACACTTGGAGTTGCTAATCTTTCACTTTAAATATGCTCAGATTACAAGTAGTTATGTGAACTAATTATGCTTGTATATCTTTTGGAATTTTCTGATTTAAATAATCCAATTCCTGTGAGAAATTTTGGTGTACATTTGTGCATGCAGGATTGACCTTTGGCGACAGTTTTATGTGGTCGAAAGAATGGCCTTCAACAGTAAGCAATATCACAAAACCCCTTTTCTCCAATTAATTAGGGCAACCGACTCTTGACCTTCGTACGAACTTCTTGCCATAATCTTCTTGCAGAATGCTGATCATCGCCCCCAAAATCTCATGCTGTTGCCTTATCAACAGAATCCATTGACTTTTTCCTCAACTTTGAATCCTGTGGTCGTCACTGATGATTTAATCCCACAAGGAGTAAGTTTTTCAGCTCACAAGCACTAGAATTAGAAGATAGAAAACTGAATACTGGCCTTTGAAAATGGTTCGGTAGAAGAAGCAGTTTCTTGAAGCAATTCTGCCTTGGTTCATCACCGGCAGGTGTCTCACATTAATATACTTAATATTTACTCACTAATACAGGGGCAGAAATTCTAACACAAGCAATGGTGGCTTCAAAATCTCAATAGAACAGCTTGCTGAAAGTGACATTCCTTCTTGCACCTGTAATATAGTTCCTATAGCTGGTCCTGAACTGGTTGCTCTGTTGACAGGGAGCACATCTCATGCCTCCAGGATTGGAGAATCATATCTTAAGTTCTTGGAAAATTGAAGATCATAAGAAAATGATGGCACTTTCACGATTAACTGAGGTAACTATCTTTTGTTCGTCTTCACAGGCGAATAGGCAAACTGTGGGAGGGGACTCATCCCGATGACTTTCAAATGTCGTTGTTCTGGTGGTAGCAATACCTTTCCTATCTGGTGGCCTCTTATACTCTTAAGTTGCTGATCAAGATATCCACCCTAGAACCAGAGAATGACTGATTACATCAAAAAGGATGTGTAAAATGAGGATTATGATGGATGTGTCACTGTTTAGTGGAGTTTATCTTTCTGGTAAAAATCAAATGCGGATTTTTCTTGGTTTACTACCTTTTCAAAGGTGTACATGCAGAAGTTATCCTAAATATGCAGAGTTAAACATCAAGACCTAAGAATGCATATGTTGATGTGCTCCCAAAGTTATCTGCCTGACTGTTTCTTCAGTACTTGTGCTAAAATAAATGAAAAGGGATTCCAGTTTGGGCATGCACATCCATGCTTCTCTCCCATGTCAAATTTAGTTTTCTGAAAAGCTCTGCTTTACCAATGATCCACTTTGCCAATGGACTCTATTTCTGTACATGGCCTGTGCACACAGCCTATTATATTAGGCTCTAGAAGTCTATTTATGATCAAGAAAAAAATCATGAGCATTATTTTATGTGAGAAGGGTAGGTACTTTTGCAAGAGCCTCTAACAATTTCTGATGCATGCATACAATAGGGGCTGTCTTCTTCTTTTGGCGGAGAAGGAAGATGCCAGCACCAATTGCATGAGATCTTGTGCATTCCTCTGGCATTACTGCTGCCTAGGCATGGGATTTATGGTGAAAAGTAATGTCACTAAATCTGATGATTAGAGTTATTTGAGTTTGATCACATTACATGTTACTAATCAAGTGCTGATGGTTATTGCACTGTTGCAGACTTAGACTGTTAGAGCAGGTATAGTCGCAGTATTTTCTGTAGAAACCATGATTTTGGTAAATTTCATCATTTATTATGGAGCACTTGAGTCCCTTGTAGTGACATCTTATATATAGAATGGGGTTACTTCAAGGAATGAGCCAAAACTCTTCTGATAATTATTTGGCTTTGTTTAACCAGTAACTCATAAACGATAATTCTCAGGAATCTCAAATCTCTGTGTAGTGACCATCACGATCTGCTTAAAAAAGGAACTAATTAATGCTGTGGAGAAGGCATTGATTGATGTTTGGTAAACTGTCTTTGAAGGTAATTTTGTCTTGTGCAGAGCAGCAAAAAGAGAAAGGCTTCAGCAGAAGGAAACTCGGGCATGCCAGGGTTCTTTTTACTACATTCAGAAAATTCTGAAGACAATCCTTCTGATATGAGTGCTGAAGCAAGTTCTTCTCAAGTTAATGAAATGAATGGTGAAGCAAATGTTTGTTCCAGCACCTCGAAAAAACGTTCTTCAGCTTCAGATGCATCCAAAGGTACATTGCATTGTAGGCTGCCAAAGGAAGGAGTTGTAGTTGGAAGCAACTGCTCTTGGTATATGCGCGTGCATGGGCATGCGAGTCAGTGTGTCTATAGATAAACCTCCTGTTGTGTATTAGTTGATTCCCCCTTCATTGTTCTCCTCTCTTCATTTTGACGTGCTTTTTTCTAACATTTATATCCTCTTTAGTAGCTAGTTTTTTCAAAATGGAATAAGCCGATAGCAGTAAAAATTTTGTGTGAGTTGTTGCTGATTTGAAATGCTCTTTCTCAGTCACACTCTATTTATTTTGCTCACGGGCTTCATCTCTTATGCACATGATAAATGAGTCATTTTTGTAACAAATGCTAAAGCAGTTATTTTTGACTTATTCAAGGATAAAACAAACCCATAGGGCACCCACCGGCTGGTGGCCGCGCTGGTTGGCGCTCAGTTCCTTTCATGAGAGGTCCTGGATTCAAAACTTCGTGGTGCTAGTGTCTTATCTGGGCACTATGGTGGTGGGGTCCTGTAGTTGCCCTCGAGGACTAGTCGTGCTTCACCGCTGGTTTGAGCGCAAGCTCGTCGGTCGCGCGGACACCTCGGTTATAAAAAAAAAAAAAAAACAAACCCATAGGGCAGTCTAACACTAACACATGGGCTAATGCTCGAGTTTCACCTTTCTTATAGGAACTTGCCAATTCTTGAAGTAACATGCATCTGCAGTAACATATTACTGTGTCTTTGAGGTTTGATTTTGGCAATCTGGTTGCAGATATCGTAAGTCCTTGAACCAAGATGGAACCAGTAGGACATACATGCAAGTTCATGGCTGGTTAATATTTGCCTCATATGCTGAAAGAGTTGCTTATGCTGCCATCTGAAGTTTGTGAAGTTATTCAAGCGGTGCTTGACTTACCTTATATGGACATGTTTTTTTTGTTTTTTTTTTTTGCATGGATGCACAAAGGTCTTTACTGGAGGTTGTCCTTTAATTTGCTTTAATTTGTCGTGTGATGACAAAAACACGGTAAAGCAAGGCAGTAATTGGATATAAAATAAATCTCACTTCTGTCTGCCACTTAAGGAAAAAAATCTTGACCGTGGAGGAGAGGCAATGGTGGGATTAAATGCTAATTCTAACTACTTCTGCACTTCCTTTAGAAGTTGCCAGTTATGGGGATTCCAAGAAGATTGACTCATATGTCTCCAGGCTAGAACATTCTTTTGGTGCTTTCTTTCTCTCCATCTAGGAATATTGTGATTGAAGCAGATCACTCTTAAAAGAGGTGCTTCCCTATGTGGGAAGTTACGGAACTTGCTGCTATTCTTCTCAACTTAATGCAGCATAATTTTTTTTCCTTCCTTGTTTCACTCAGGTTCTTCGGTTTTGGGGCCTCTTACCATACTGACGATAAATTTTCTGTTCTTTTTTCTATCTGCACTATATCAAGACAACTGCTTGCATTACTCTTTGCTATTTTCGTGGTTTACGACACGTTTGTTTAAAGCAAATACTGGATAGAAGTACACAAAATCATTGATTTAGGAATGTCATATGACAACGTATTTTGAAAACTTTTGTAGTTTGCTTGCTAAACTAATAAAGGAGGAAAAGCAACTAAAATAATGTCAGTTTATGCAAAATGCAGGAATCCTAATCTATTTTCTCCTATTGCGGCCTACCTGATCTTAGGCCTTTAATTCTGAAATATGAACTATGTAGCTTCTTCAATCACTCTCGATCTGAGCAAGCAATTCCGAACCTTGAAAGAGAACAGTGGAGAAGAGCTCGACAGTTGTCTCATAGACTGTGATTCACAAACCCATTGTTGACCTATTGGTCCTAGTATTATAGGCGACTGAACGGCCGCCCCTAGATTCTTATTTCCTTGAAGAGGTCATTTGTATGCTTTTGTCCTATCCAAATACCTTAATTAGAAGTGGCGTTTCTCCTAAGAAAGCTTTCTAGCTGAATCGATCTAATTATTTAGGGAGGGAGGTTGCTCATTGTATTTATGGTTTCTCGGAACTCATTTTGGGCCATTATTGACATGCCAGCGGCATTTCTCTTTCTTTTCATTGAGCTGGTCGATGTTCAATTATAGACAATACTCTGAAGATTGCTAAATGTTTGAGCCAATCAAATTGTCTTTTTTTTTTTTTTTTAGCAATTTGTCTTGCCGTCTGTTCAGAGGTCTGCTTTTGTTCACATGTATGAAATTCCATGAGGGGTCAACAATATCCTGCTTAATTGGTAGTGGGAAGGGAATAGCAATCCAGAGCTTTCATGTTTTTGAGTCAAGAGAGCTGACATTGAGGAGGAAATGGACTTAGCCGTGAACAAGGAACTTCTTTGTTTCTTATCCATTGTAGGCGTTGTAATGTTTTGTGCTATCAAGAAAGCTCATAATATCTTCGTTTTTCAGTTGATGGATAATTTATATGGTAATATTCTTGTGGAAAAGGAATCTCCACGTAGAATAAGATTATGGTCTCCGTGTTTTGGTTTTTTGTTGTTTCCTTTTTCTAAAGTGGTTATTGCTTCTAATTACCGTAGGAAAGTGATGAGACACTCTTGCTCGCTTGCATGCGGTGAAGCTTGCTTCTGGTTTGAAAGCCTGCCTTGTTAATGTAAACAACTTTAACGCTTGCTGTAGTACCCGTTTTCTCACCAAGTTGTCATTTATAAATTCCTCGAAATTTTGCTTGTGCATGGACAGCAGTTACATGAGAGCTTCATTAGGATCCTGTTGTTTGGAAAAATTATTTTCTGGAAAAAGGGAAGATCTTTTCATCTATAACGTCAGGTATAACTTATCTAATTGGAGTAGTGAACTGTTAAAACCCAGTTTCCGTCTGAAAGTGGTTTTCTTGTTTGGTCATTCCGTCACCAGTGATTGGGAATTATAAACTTATACTCTTTTGCTGCCATCCAATTTTAACTATTTGCAGAATATAAATGGTTGGAAAGACCACCAAAATAAAGATAAGAGAGACGGCATTTGAGAAGGATATTATTTGATCCAGAAAGAGAAGTTTTTATGCACGTATCCAGAGCATTCTTTCCAACTACAACACTTTTTTTTGCAGCTTAGTAACGAATATACCTTTGGAAGCACTGAAAACTGAAGAATAATATCTGTTCAAGTGCTAGAAGAAACACCCGCTTCAGCGTTCTTGTTGTTAACATGAGAAGACGATGCTTCAGCATGCATGTCAGAAGGCTCCTCTGTTTACAGAGTTTCCAGATGCAGTACACAGAAACCTGGTATGCTGAAGCTTCCTTTTGATGAAGATTCTCCTTTAACGTATATTTTCGTTTCTCATAATGAAAGAATACTATGGTACTGTTTACTCAACATCTTCTAAATGCGTCGGCATTTATTTTTGCGTGTTTCACAGCAATTGTTTGTCTATTTTCATTTTTGGGGTGTTCTTTGCCTGAAGATGATGAATCTTCAATTCTACAGGAGCATGGGGTTAGATTTTACGGTTGGGGCACTAACATTCATGGCTCCTTTGAAGCACTCTTTCCCTTTCCCTCTAGTGCCGCACAATATGGAAGGTCATTACTGGTAGATATATCAGTCAATTTCTGTCTGGAAGATTGAGTGTATGCATTTACAGGGAGTAAAACATCGAAAGGTTAGCCACTGCAATGTTTAACTCTTTGAAACTGGATTTATTTATTTTTAGGTGGTTTTTTTTTTTTTTTTTTTGGGGTCGGGTGGGGTGGTTTCATGCAGCATAGTTTGCATGATCACCTTATTTGGCCCTGATTTTTCTATTATTGGTAAAGAGTTAATTAATACGTCCTGACACGATGTGCCCAGCAGAAAATTTTCTTGTGTGAGGAGGTGTCAATCAATACCTGCAAGGCTGTGATTCACACTAATACATACGATAATGCAGAAAATTGTTTCAGGTCTGTGTAACTCGCACTTTTATATACCAAAATGCAGAAACGTGTTTCAGGTCTGTGTAACTTGGAGAATGGATTTTCCGGTATGGAAAGAAAATCCAACCATGTCCATACGTGTCCGATAGGGTTATGCTGTTTGTTAATTGGTATACATTTGGATGTAGAGGTCGAATTATCATTCCCATATAGGAATTTCATAAACAATGTTAGGTTGCATGTGGATAGTACCATTAAGTGACAGACAGAAAGAAAGTGCGAACTGTTCTATGGTCGAGGTACGCAAATCTTGTGCAAATTAAAATGTCTGCCATGGTAGTAGCCAAGAGTGAAAATTATTAAAATGGTCTTTTTTATGGTCTCTAATCTGTTCGTGTGAGTGGATTTCAGTTTCTGCATTAAAATCAGTGCTTTCTGTAATGTTATGAATTTCTTGAACTAGACAGCTTATACATAAGATATCTTGCTATTGTAAAGAGTTGAAACTAACAGATTGTCATGATCTATAAAGTGGAAATATGGTTGTTCATTGTGCTATGTCGACCAATTTCCTTCTGTATGCTGGCTTTGAGACATCACTCTCAAACCCTCGGGTGTCAGGAGTCTGGAAGTTGGTAGAGAGAGAGATAAATAGTGCTCCACTTGGCTTCCATCAGTTTGAAATTTTAAAACAGACCTGGTATTGTTCTCCAGTACGCCACAAATGATCCACCGGAATCACAAGTTGTGGTTTCACTTGGGAGTGGTATGGGAAGAGCCAATGTCACATTCCATTTGCGGCAGTTTTCTACTATATATTGCCAGTCCTCTATGCTAAAAGGAGTAACAAGCAACAGGATTAACTCTTCATTTCACTTCTTAAATGATGCAAAACACTCAGAAACTTACATTTAAACACTGCAGCACCTTGAAGAACATTATTTGTAGTACATTTTTAGAATAGTAAAAGCTCATAAGCAAGTCGAATAACTGCATAAGGCACCGGGCTTGCTTGAAGTCATAACAACATTGTTGCTCTCTCGTCAACTATCACTCCTTTTTGGCTTATCAGAGTGAACTGTCATCTGAAACGAAAGGCATGTTGTGAGTCAGAAACAATGTCAAAAACTGCGGTTGGTATTTATCGACATTCATGCACATATGTTTGCCTACGATGTCAGAAGCAGCTGGAATCCACTCATTAGTTGCTGGATTCCCCTTGCAAGAGGCATGATGTATGGTGGAAGTTTCTGGGTCAAGAGTGAACCCCTCGCCTTCGGTGTTCTCCATCGTTATAAATCCTGTCCCAGTCTGGCATTTGATCAGATAGTTAGAAGCTACTAACTATTCATCTCGCAATACAAGTTTACTTCTCGACTAATACCTCAGAGAACCGTTAAAAGATATCTGCCTATCTATTAATTAGTGAAATAGCTTATTAAATCTAATTCTACAAGAGCTCGATTAATAGTCTTCGATTGCAGGCTTAGTAGAACATCATTTTGACAGGGTAAATTTAAGGGCCTAAATTTAAATTTTGCAGAGCTTAGACTGACATGGGCTTTGAGAAAATTTAATACCTTGTGATGTTGCTTGTCAATGCCGTCGAGATCCTTGTAATATTCAGTCTCTATGAAGTCGTCCTTTGCTTCACTTCCATTGTAGACAAGTTTCTGTTATTGGAAGAGAGGCACGGCTTTTATTTGTTGAAGGAGATCAAAACCCAGGATCATTTATTGAAGGTAACAGTGTGAATTTATCGGTTGTGCTCTTTGATGTCTTTATTCTACCGTATGTACTAGGAGATATCATGAATCTTAAGAGCCTAATCTACCACCTAATTGCCTTTTTGAGCAGATAATGAAGCACTCGACTGCGGCTTTTGGCTTGTGTACGACTTTTTTCCCTCTCTTTGTTGGTACTTAAAAAGTATTGAAGTCAAATGGATCTCAACAAATGATGTAGTACAATTTAATGAAAGAATTATGTTTTGCTACCTGAAAAAAGAGAGAGGAAGAAACAAGAAAGAACAAAAGAGAGAAAGTAACCCAAATGGCCCTTATACTATGATGCTGTGACTGTCTAGTTTTCCTATGCTTTCACCGCAAGTCGTGGTTGTTACTAAGCCAAAGGGTAGTGAAGTGAACCAAGGGCTCATTTTTTCTTCTCATCAATCTTTGGCCCTCTCAAGTATACAAAATCCCTTTGATCTTGACACATGAAATGAAGTTGAAGAAGGAAATCCAAGTGGCACAATTGATGTAATCATTCAAGCACAATACAAGTTCACTTGTATTTTCCGCAGGAACAAGTCTGATACAAATGAAGCCAGCAGGGGAGAAACCGAAACCTGAGGATCATTCTCAAGGCGCTGGAACTCAGTGAACTCCGGGATATTGCCGTCGGTGGACAGGACATCGACATAATTGGAGGAGTACTCACTTCGCTGGGGCTTCGTGTGCCGCTTGGGAGCGATACCATCGAAGTACTCCTTGGTCTTCTCCTGGACCATTGCCTCTTCCTCCTTCGACAAGTGAACGTCGCTCCTGTTCGGCCTCCCGCAGCTCTCCATTTCTCTTTGCCCACTTGCCCGGAATCTCTCTCTCTCTCTCTCTCTCTCTCTCTTCAGGTTCAAGAGGATAGCCTGATCTGGGGAATTTATATAGGCCTACCGTGTGTGAGCAGACATCAGAAATGCAGATATTTCTGCTTTGCCATTACAGGCCCAGGATGAAAAGTTGCACAGTTGGGACCACTGGAATTCAACTTTGGATAAAATATCTAGATGCCTGCATCTGTTTTGGATAAATATCAGTAGGTGGCGGTGGGGCTCTTCCACGATTAAATCATGCTGGTAGAAGCGTGAGTTATATGACATTGCGTTGTAGACTTTTAAAGACCAATTCGTAGAGCTGGCTGATCTGCCATTTATTACAGGCAACCAAAAGTTGTTCGTGAATGATAGGTAACGTAGGTGGCTTTGACCTAACGCTACTCCGAGCCTCGGGGTTGCAAGGCCAAAGAAATCTTCGATTCATTCCCAGGAAGTCGGTGTTGCCTCGAACTCCTATGCTGGCAAAAGCGACTCTGGAGTTACTTAAAATGTGATCGGTTCCTCAGCGTCTGGCCGACCTTGTGACTACCGTTCCGAATTTTTTAGTTTGGAACTGTCAATCAGACCACATTTCTATATTCTGTAAAAGTTCAAATCTTATAGTAAATTATAAAATTTGCACTATTTCACTACAATATACATATTGTTGTTTCTCCGATTCTTGTTGGATGTGAAACTATTTTTTCCTTCAAAGCCTGTTCAATGTGGGAACTAGCGAAGTGGTTCGGCTCTCAAGTTGATTCGGACTCACCCCTAGATCGCTTGACCTAGCGCCAAGCCAATTTGAGGCAAGGGAGTGATCACAGTTCTATCTCGGCGCATGTGGCGGTGTTTTTTGTCGAATTTTATAGGTCGGGATTTTCGTAAAAGAAATTTCCCCCTTTTGGCACCAAATAATCACATGAAATGACTAATGACGATCCAACTTCAACTATAGAAAAACGATCCCGCGACGCTACCGATCAATACCCTCTTCGCTAAATTGAGACGAAATCGGATATTACATAGGGCGGTTTTGAAATTCCGAGTCGGCTCGAGGGGCCATTTTGGAATTGAACCACCGCCCCACGTACTAGGGCTCCAAGTCAAAGCCCACATTGACACTTAATCAACTAAGGCCCAAGGCCCACTGTCCAAAAAAACTAAGGTCCAAGGCCCAGACCAAAAAGGCCAAAAAAAAAAAATGCAGCTGCAAGAAATTCCTCTCTGTGCGTGCCCGCAGGCTAACAGATCCCTCATCGAAATCGTGGCGGGAACTAGTCAGGCCTCAGTCCCGCCAACAGAAAACCTCGCGCTTAAAAATTAATTTTTAAAACCGTCAATAAATGTCGGTTCCATCGGTCCGGGGCCGCGGATCCGAACCGGAACGACCACCCGCGTGAGAGGAAAACCCCTCTCAAATTTTCCCTCACTTTCTGGTCACTTTCCTTTCAAAACCTCCCCACTCCCGAAACCCTAGCGCCTCTCCATCGTACGCGACGATGCTCGAGCTCCGGCTAGTGCAAGGCTCGCTCCTGAAGAAGGTCCTCGAGTCGCTCAAGGACCTCGTCAATGACGCCAACTTCGACTGTTCCGCCACCGGGTTCTCCCTCCAGGCCATGGACTCGAGCCACGTGGCCCTGGTGGCCCTTCTCCTCCGATCGGAGGGCTTCGAGCACTACCGGTGCGACCGCAACATCTCCATGGGGATGAACCTCAACAACATGTCGAAGATGCTCAAGTGCGCGGGCAACGACGACATCATCACCATCAAGGCCGACGACGGGAGCGACACGGTCACGTTCATGTTTGAGAGTCCGAGTACGTTGCTCTCTGTTTGATTCTCGTTTAGCGAAGCGATGGGGGGCCTAGTGCTGTTTTTAGTTTCTCTGCCGATGCTTCAATTGATGTCTGGACTCTGTTTGTTTCTTTGGCTGAGTGAGGTCTGGATCTCTTGCTTTAGCTTGTTTCATCGGTAAATTCTGGTTTGTGAGCCATTCGTTTTCCCGATTGTCATAACTTCGACGTGGTTAAGTAGCGTCAGTGCGAAGTAAACATAGTTCACTGTCGTTTTTGACGGATGACAGCGATGACAGCGAAATGTTGAATCATTTGATCTTATGTTGGCTTGATGTTGCACTTGAAGTTCGTGGAAGATTATGTATCTCATCTGTACCAGTCTTTGTAGCAGTCTCAGCTTAATTTGTAGTCAAAGAAGTAGTTGACTATGGATAAACAATAGAAGCACCTGTCTAGAGTCCACTGCCTTATGAGATAATTTCCTCATTGTCCTTATGGCTTCCCCTTCATTCCTAAGGAGCTAAAAAAAGAGACAAATATACCTTGACCCCGATGTCCTCCCCTTTCATCCCTTTTGTGAATCATTAGGCGATGAAAAGGAGGTATGATCCTGGGATACCCTGTACATCCCTCTATAAACAATTTTATACATTTGCCTGCGAACCTCTATATGTCAGCGGATTATCCCTGTTGGTGTATTATCTGTACTCGCTTGTGCTAGTTATCGGAGAGTCCTAATGAGGCGAGGGACGAGTCTTTATCCCCAGTCAATTGAGTTTGTTCGTTTTTTCAAGTTATTCACTTGGATCTTATATTCACAGTTTTGTGCATGTTACAGCACAGGATAAAATTGCTGATTTCGAGATGAAATTGATGGACATTGACAGTGAGCATCTTGGAATACCAGAGGCAGAGTACCATGCCATTGTTAGAATGCCGTCAGCTGAATTTGCTAGGATTTGTAAAGATCTCAGCAGCATCGGTGATACTGGTATTTTGTCATTCTATACTCAATGGCTTCTGCAACGGAGTTATCTGAGATTTTTGGCATGTCCATAAGATTACAAATTTTTGTTGATCTGTTGCTGCAGTTGTTATATCCGTGACAAAGGAGGGTGTGAAATTTTCCACTAGAGGTGATATAGGAACTGCAAATATTGTTTGCAGGCAAAATACGACTGTTGACAAGGTGTGTCTTGTTTTTCAAACGGTCCATTAAGTTATTCATCTACTGATTGTGGGAAACATTTGCATGCCTTTCACAATTTGAAAGTGCTCTTTCTGAGAATATGCTGGTTCTGATTTAATCTGTTTGTTAAATGTTTTGGGTGAACCATTGAAGCCGGAGGAAGCCACAGTTATCGAAATGAATGAGCCAGTGACATTGACTTTTGCATTGAGGTACCTCAACTCCTTCACAAAGGCAACCCCTTTATCTAACACTGTGACTATCAGTTTGTCTTCGGATCTTCCTGTTGTTGTTGAGTACAAGATTGCCGAGATGGGTTATGTCAGGTTTTACCTGGCTCCTAAGATAGAAGAGGACGAGGACGAGACAAAGCCATAAGTTGCTGGAGTCCTGAATTAGTTGACCTGTTTTGTTGCCTGCGGCAATTCATGTTTTCTGTCTCAGGAAAATTTTTCTACTCTTTACAGCGTCGTACTCATTGTCAGGCAAATGTTTTAGCTTTGAATCAGTGTTATGTCTTCCCCAATGTATGGTTTACCTGGTGTTCCTGACTTCAAGGAGGTTCTCTAATGGATGTTAGATCATATTTCAAAGTGTGGCATAAAGTTTCAATTACTTGGGACTTTTGCGATCTTGGTGGTCTTTTTAAGACTATCTTGGGCACTGTAGGACCAACTGATTTTAGGAAATATTGAGGATGGTGCTCACAATCACATCATATCCTATGTGATACCGTGGCAAGTTAAAAGAGGTTCTAATCCTTGTTTCCTCACCTGGTGGGATGGTTTTCATGATGTCGTGGATAAAATCCATGTGTAGAAATTTGTATTCTGGTCGTATTTTTCTGTTGGATTAAAGTATATATAATCTTGACTATTTATTTTTTTTCCTCTCAATGGGGTGATGCGAATCCAAAGATTGGCTTATAAGTTAGTTTTACAAAGTGATTTGATCGGTGTTGAGTGAATATTAAATAATTAGGTCTTGTTCAATTGTTTTACCAATATCATTCTGCAAATTAATTTGCAAGTCAAGTTTTGTATATTGAGTAGTATTGCCGTCATTAAATATGTTAATCCACTAATTATTTCTGTGTTTGAATAGGATGACAAAACTGTTGAATTTTTGGATAATTTATAGTATATTTCACTAAGTTTTCGAATTCTGTGCACAGCACATTCCATACACAATGACTTGAAAATAGAAATATGACAGAATTAGAAAAAGAAAAAAAAAAAAAAAAAAGGGGAGGGCTAGGCATTTCTGTTGGCGTCCCACTAGTTGATCTTGGTCGACCTCCAACCACCCTAGTCACTGTATAGGATGCCAGTGGAACTCGTCATGTTTCCGAACTAGTTATGTTAGTGATAGAAATGGAAATTTGAGCGGAAAATAGGGAAAAACTTAATTTTGTTTTTTGTTTTTTTAAGAATGGGAGGAGAGAAATTAAGAGTTTTGCTCATTTTCTTCTCAAAAAATGGTCCTTGTTGCCTCCCAAAACATAGCTGAAGCGCAACCCATTTTCCGTAGTAATTTTGTATCCTAATTATTTTCAGATTTAGCTCCCTATACTTTGGGATTGCCTGTCACGCCATAAGCTTGATATTTGCCTTAATCAGCCCCTTGCAGTTTTATTTTTCTCTTGATGGGGCACAAATCTCAATTCTAACTTGTGAGCTGATGGATTCTTTGAAGAACTTGGCGCCACATAACTCTTTTTTTTGGTCGAAACGCTGCATAACTTACAATCTACAATAATGTTAATACGATCTGCAAATCCCTTTCCTCTGTGGTGACTGTTACAAGATGTATTAAACTTCTCTTGCATTCATCTTATAGTGAGCGATCCAGAAAATAGCATATAACTTCCGAACGCAATTAGTGAGGCAAAAAACTCATAAAAACTATGTTTTGCATGCATATGACGTGAGTTTGTTCTTGGGTTTTAAATCTTCTTGTACCAGATTTTAGGCTAAGCCTCAGACAGGAGCAGCAAACCGTAAGAGGATAATTGAAACAAGTTAAACCATAGAGGTTGATTGAGTACCAAGGCTTGGGAAACTTGTCATTTCCCCTAATTTCGAACTGATTAAATCAGTTCAAGGATCCTAGCGAATGTTTAAAATTTATTAAATTGGCTTGTAAATGTCTCGAGAATTTTCAATTGCGAAAAGCAATGAACGACCACATTGGCCTAGAAACTTGTCGGCACGGCTGGACTTGGATCATTAGGTAACCCGATGAGAGATGCAATGTTTTCTTGAAATCAAAAGATGAGGCAATGCGAACTGCTCGTTGATCCTAGTGTTCTGTAGTTCCTGCCATACCCAGGACGTTGTGCCCATGTAAACACAGAGACAGCTTCAGCTATGTCCGTAATATCCTAAGTCCAGGTTCCACGGATGTTTCGGGATCAGCATTTACCCCAACTGGAAGCTTGTCGGCACGGCTGGACTTTGATCATTAGGTAACCTGATGAGAGATGCAATGTTTTCTTGAAATCAAAAGATGAGGCAATGCGAACTGCTCGTTGATCCTAGTGTTCTGTAGTTCCTGCCATGCCCAGGACGTTGTGCCCATGTAAACACAGAGACAGCTTTAGCTATGTCCGTAATATCCTAAGTCCAGGTTCCACGGATGTTTCGGGATCAGTATTTACCCCAACCGGACTATTTAGCAGGCTCTCTGTGCCCAAGCCAATAGAATTTTTTTTTTTTTTGGTCGAACCCCAAGCCAATAGAATTTAGTCAGTACATAAACGACAGGTTAGTTCGATACTGTATATTAGGATTTGCAAATGTCCACACTGCACATTAAAAACCAGAAACCGGCATTCAATGAGGCAATGATACATCGTCCTATAAGATATGATAACCTCTTCAAAGAGAATCCGCATCTCTTGCAACTTATCCTGAAGTCATCGTTTACAGTGTTGTGGCCGGCTGGCAAGAGAGATTGTTGAACCGAGATAATCACTGTTGCCTGGAAATAGTAGCACCTTCCAGGTGCACCTCCCATACTTCTACAGCCAAGAAAAAGTATGATAGGACGAGGAATGCCCTACAAAGCAAAACTTGAATAATACAGCGGGTCCTATCAAAGTAAAACTTTAATAATACAGCGGATACGTGTCTTCAGTACGTCGGTGCAGTAACTAAGACAGAAGAGCCACTTGACTGAAAGAATGATGGCAACAGCCTCTCTTAAACAAGCTCGCCCCAGGTTCCTTCCGTTATGCCCGTAATCCGCATACTCAATTACATCTATTACGCTCATCCGAAAACAAAAATCTCTAACTACTAAAGAAAAATCCTCAGAAAGAATAATACACATCTCACACAAGACCCTACCACTCAATCAGAAAATTCAGACTTCCAAATAATAACCATTTTCTCAAGGTGTTGAACCACAAAAGGAAAGAAGAATTCATTCACACTGGATACCTGATTGTCATAAGATGGTCTTAAGCCCCCATATGGAACATTAACAGTTAAGACAGCCTCCAATCTTCACCGACATAAACAGCTTGATCACCAAGCTCTTCCTCAATGCGGAGTAACTGCAAGAAACTTCTCATAGTTTAGTTGCACACAGTTTTCCTTACCAACGAGGTTAAGCTTTGTTACATCTGGTAGTCTTTGGGGACCCTTCAATGTTAAAATGTCAGGGATGCTCTTTAGAGACCAATACTGGTCTAGAGGCTAAATGAACGGCTAAGATCTCTTGAAGTTCTAGGGGCAGGTAGTTGATGTTCAAGTGTCAAATTCGGGTCATCAATTCGTGTCTAGTCTTGTCATTGCAAATCATATATTTGCCAAACAAAATAAAAACTAATGACTCTTAGATATATGTCACTTATAAAGTTTTCCAATATCTGCTTTCTTAAAAGCGTTAAATTGTGTACAAATCTTGTCGAAAATGCCAACCTTATAGGATAACATGCAAGCTATAATTTATGAACAGCGTCTAAAGTAAATCATTATTGATGGATGTGAGTACTTTAATGGTGGTCATACTGGAAGTATGTAGAGATGAGAAAGGATCTGACTACTTAAGTGCCTTGTAAAATCTTTACTGAATCTATTCAAGTACGGAATGAACTGTGATAAGAGGAGTTTAAAGATTTTCTCAGGAGCTCCCTCTTAACAGTTCGATAGCGTCTACCATTTATTACATGTTTCAAGACTCGCTACACAAATCCTGCCACCTCATTCCTAGGTGTAAATGTTTAAGAACCGATGGTTAGCAAGATTGGACCGTTCTTTAGGTTTCAAAAATGGTCATAGGCGATTCAGATTGGGATATTAATAATCATGACATTCGAAGTATAAAAAGACATTGTTGCTCGTGGCAATATGAAGGCAGACCTGGTTGTACTTTGCCAGTCGTTCTCCTCGACAAGGAGCACCTGCTTTGATCTGACCAGAACCTAGTCCCACAGATAGGTCAGCTATGAAAGTATCTTCAGTTTCACCACATCTATGTGATATTACGATTCCCCAATGAGCATCCTTTGCCAGCTTCACCACCTCAATGGCCTCCGTCACTGTTCCAATCTGGTTTACCTATCTCGCAATGTGAATACCTAATGAGTCTCAAGAACGAAAATGCAGAAGCAAAATTTGAATGTGCTTTTGATGGGAGAATTGCTATCACTGAACAAGAGCTTCTTCGCTTTACAAGCAGGCCCTATTACCTTTTCTTCTGCTCTCTCTTTAAGGTAAACTGTGATACATAAAGGTTTCATACCAACGTAAATGCCCAATAAAGCAGTTAAGTAAAGCAAGAACCTGGTACCTTGAGAAGAAAAGCATTACAAGTGGACTCATTAATTGCTCTCTCAACACGTTTGGGATTTGACATTAACAAGTCATCCCCAACAACCTGAGAAAAAAGGGTGAGATATCATTTCTTTTACAATCACCACAAAACAAATGAGGAATAGAGACTTCAAATGAGATTAACTAATGCAATGAAGAGCGAATATCTATCATGACTATTGCTAGATCAAAAGCTCTGCTAAGGAAAAGTGCAACCAGAGAGCAACATCATTAATACTTAGTCATGGTCTAACTCAACCGATCTGGGACCCGTTCTTTTGCTGTCTTCGCTCTAGGAATTCAGAAATTTGGTAGGGAAGGGCTGTAGAAGAGTCGAATTTATGGTCTACTATGCATTACAGCAAGGAAAAGAAAAAACAAGCATAAGACTGCAGAATTATTCTACCACTGCAAAAGCTGGTCATGCATAGATTACCAAGAGAATGAAGAGATGAACAGAAGTGCACCTGGCAAACTCCAAGGCTAGAGAAATGCTTGACATGCTCCCAGTCCTCCTTGTCAAATGGATCTTCGATTGATACAATCCGATAGTCTAAGATAAGAAAGAGTGGAACTCATCATGTTTAATGCATGTCAGAGGATTATATAAACTGAATGAGCAAAATTCATCTAAAAAGTGTTTGGACTAGACTAAGTACCGGAGCAGAGTTCTTTATACATGTCTATCATATCCTCCCCAGATTTGAAATTCTGGCCCGATTTATTTGGAGACTTAAAGTCCAGATCGTATTTTGTCCCTGTACAAAGTAAGAAGAGATATCAGTTCTGTAACAGGAAACTCCTACATTGCATCAACCGAGCAATACCCAAAATACACATTGTCTAATTCTGCCTAGCTTCCACAAAAGTACTTCAAAAGATTGAAATGGTCACCTATGCAAAAATTAGTAGCAGCAATGTCAATAGCTATCTTTATTCCCTCACTATAGCCAGTTCTGCTGATAGCTTCTTTAACCAGATCCAGGGCTTCTCTAAAGCTGCCAATTACCACAAGATGTCAATAAGTAGATCAAAATGACACTTCTTTAATTCTTTTCGGTTGGCTTCCGTTGGGTAGAACCCCTAACTATTTAATTCTGCTGCTTTATCACTAAGAAATCAGCAACAATTAGACACAGCTTGAACAATTTTCCTCCCCTATCATTTGTGTTGTTTTGTTTGTCTGTTTTTGCAGGTAAGACATGCGTGACGAAGATAAGTATGCAACCTCGACACATTCGGAGCAAAGCCGCCATCTTCACCCACATTGCATCCCTGGGCACCACATTTCTCCGTAATAACAGCCTGCCTTTTTGTTAACAAAACATCAACATCAGCGACAATCTATACGTCACCACCATCATCTAACAATTAGCTTCAATTCAAGTTGCTCAATCCATAAAATGCAGAAAGTTCTCACGCACCTATAAAACAGGAAGCTGACAGATGAATATTCAACTATGATCAATCACTTTCTGAACACATCGGACTGACATGCACCAATCAAATATTGTCTACCTTCAGAGACATCGTCAAAATTCATAATGCCAACAAGTCATGCATACAAACTGAGGGAGATACTTGGTCTCACAACACTCAATTTTGACATGGCAAGAAAACACGTCTCATACATGACACAAAACTAGTGGTTTTGGGGTTATATGTTAATTGTGTTCGTCACAATCGTAACAACTCATTTGACACGACTAATAAAAGGGTTATGTTAAAGTTGAACCCACAAATTTCAAAATTGACCCAATTGACTGGTTTAATTAGATGCCTTGGGTCAACAAGATTTAATTGCTTGACCTATATTGGCAATTATAGTTCAAATAAGAGAATTCTTTTCACGTAAGATTTATATTAGAAGAGAACAGCAGCAAATCTCATTATACTCGACGAAAGTATTAAATTCAGGAAGTTATTTTCTAGATAACTGAACCTGGAACTCTCTTCGTAAATTAAATTAGGAAAAGGTACTAAGTTCATAATTTTGTTGTCTCTTTCCCTGAGGTATTTGTTTTTGTCACTTCTGTCCAATTGATCATATTAGGCACACCAATAATTATACACATTGACATCGACTAGCTAATTGATGAGGCCGTCTCACTTCCCATGGCTTTTCTATTTGTCACGTATTTAGTCACACATGCAACAAAAATTTCATTTTCAAGTATGATATTCCCTCTCATGAACAACTAACTTAGTCGTTGAGTCATACTGCAAGCAAGTCCAGTATGTCAACTTGGAAAAACATGAAGATGGAGCCACATTAAACTAGAGAATACTGCACAATAGATTTATTGATGAGACTGCCAGACTTCTATCTCCAACTTTGGGTAGCAAAGGTAGCACAGATATAGTGCAGACATGGCAAACTTCTTACCTTCATGATTTCATCAGATTTATAACCACTCACTATTATTAGATTAAATGCATAGAGCAGAGGGAGCACCTAGGGCAGTTGGCGCATCCTTGTGCCAAGATATCTTCCTATTAGTTTCTTTGAAAATTACTTTTAGTTACAGTTAAAAAAAAAAACCACTTGAGAATCACAGAGCACTGCACACTGTGTCTGCACTTCATCTACATACCCAGGAACATAAGTACATAAAATAGTGTTTCCCTGGATTCAGACAAATAACAAGACACAAAATCATAAAACAGGATCGACATATAGAACCAACCGCAGTAGAATTGCCAATAATCGATATGTGAGAAGCAAATGAATGATAAAGGGGCGAGTGTTTAGAACATCATAAGTGATAGATGCTGTTTGAAACAGTATATTCTCAGTGTTTAGACGAATAAATAACCAATGAGTTATAGACACTGTTTGAGTACAATTCAGAAACAGAATGTTCAAATTCAAAGTACACCTTTAAGTGATGATAGGTTTCTGAACCCATTTGCACAGCCTCCTCAAATCTGGAGGCTCCAATTGGTAGAATCATGATTTCCTGACAACATTTACAACCAATTATAAGTAAATTCAATGGATTGTTTGTAGGTATGTAACAAAGCTAAAAAACCTGCAAGCACACACATAAGCTGATTGATATTACAGAAACAGAATCACACAGTCACGCCTGGGAGAAAGACAGAGCATACTTGAATGGCAAGGTTGTTTCCCGCGTGTTTTCCACCGCTAATCACTGTGAAGGAAGGTACTGGAAGAGTCAGGTTGGGTTTACCAGCAAGATCAGCAATGTGCTTATAAAGGGGAACCTGCATGGACGAGATGTGGAATGAAAGAATTAGAAATGGACAAAAACCTTCTTAATAGCAGATGGTAATATACATGCCTCCTTTTCAGCAGCACCAGCTTTGCAAGCAGCAATTGACACAGCCAATATTGCATTAGCTCCCAGCTCACCCTACAAGATGATTTCTCTCAGACCATGTCTTATTGATAGACGTGAAGAGCATCCCTGATTTTTAATACGAACCATAAGGCAACAACTTAAAAGAACTATTACAGTCCAACACGTACAAAATCAGGGTGGATAGAAACAACTCAACATTTTCTTGCATTGTGTAATTAAAAAATTGCTTTTGCTATCTACGACAATAGAAAGGTTTACTCATGAATCATACATTTACCACACCATACACCCAAATCACTCTCACGCAATAGCATCATCACCAGTTAGTATTGTATGTTGCCAAGCAGGTGCTATCTTTTCATCAAAAAAACCAACTATGCTCAACAATACAAAAATGGAAGTATTGGAGAAATTCAATTTTCCACTGAAACATGACATGGTTGTCAAAAGACAATTTCAATACACCAATGTGAAGGCTGGCAAAACATGTACAAAGCTCCAAGCATCATAAATTTCCCAGGCATTGTGTTAACAAGAGATGATTGTAATATCTCTGGATTCAAAATGCATTGTCTCATAATGTAGATCTTTCTGCCAATAATAACGCAAAAAAAAAAAAACAAATGCTCTGCTTCAGGCAAAACTCCAAGCAAACAGTCCATTCCTTATAAAAAAGCAGGTACCTTCTTCTCTGTTTTGTCCAGGTCTATCATGGCCTGATCAATCTGAGCCTGTAGAATAGGATCCATCCCTATCAATGCTTCGGAGATTTTCTCGTTAATATTATTAACAGCTCTCTTTACACTATTTCCAAGATACACTCCCTTGTCCCCGTCCCGCAATTCCATAGCCTCGTACCTAAAACCATCACCAGACAAGCCATCACGCCTCATGGTCAAACTAACAGAGCCAGTTGGTACTTCACATGTACCACATGAGCGACCAGTAATTCTACCACTACAAATCCACACCAATCCACCAGTAAATAACATGAGTTGAAGAAAACGAAAAAGTGGAGAAATCTCACATTCCGGTTTGGTCGCCGCTCGGAGCCGACGCGCGAAACATCCCCTTGTTAGTATACAGGTCAACTTCAACAGTAGGAATACCCCTGCTGTCCAGTATTTGCCTGGCTTTAATCTTCGTTATAACCGACGGAACCGCCTTTCTCATGTGATTCGACTGCGAACAAAAATCATCCAGTTGAAACGCATCAGCGAGGACCTCCCGCGGCGGCGCGAGACTGTTCAGCTCAAAAAACGCACGACTTCCATAATCGAAACAGGCCGAACTTTCCGGCATTTCCTCGGAAAAGAAGCGGAAAAAACCTTCGAGGAAGAAGAAGAAGAAGAAGATGATGATGATGATGATGGTGAAGAGGAAGAGGTCTTACGATGAAGAGGACCGGATCGGGAGTCTTGGCCCTAACCGCGGCATTGACGGCGTCTTCGATCTTGCGAGAGAGTATGTGCTTGTCCAGATACTCCTGCACCGACATCGTTTCCGAGTTTTCTAGCTCTCTGCGGATCGATGCTCTCCGAAAGCACGATCGAGCAGAGAGTTTTGTAGCTCGACTCGACCTTCAAGTTCGACCTGCTCTGTTTCGCATTTTCACCTTGCCTTGCTTGGAAATGAGTCGGGTCGGGTCGGGTCATTCGTAATGGCCAAGGCCCAAGCGGGAGTCCAGAAAATTGGATCCGTCAACTAGGCCCAAATGAAGAGATACTGTTCTACCATCTTTTCTTTTCCGTAAGCTCAAGTTTCGTATTAACGCCACGATGGATATCCTCCTCACCGTCCTTAACGTGGTCACTAAAAACTTTCTTTGGTTAGTCTTGTAATCTATTCATTGAATAAGGGATGCTCCAATGGTTCTTGCTCTCATTTTTTTTCCCTTAATGCCATGATGCTACCGAAACTCCCTGGATCCAATCTAACCACAATCATATAATAAGAACAAAATGAGCGCTCTCTTATTCCGAAATTCCCATAGCCTCCGATAGCACAATCGAATTATTAACAAGTTCTTGGCCCCTGTGGGGATATGACAACATAAGTTTTGAGAGTACGGGAGAATGTCACGACGGGCAATATATAATTAGTTAGATTTATGTATGGTAATTTCTTTCTATCTTTCGCTTTGTTTTTTCAGCTCATAGTGTTTTTTGGTTATTCCAATTTTATAGGATGTCTATGAAGAGACTTCGACCAATGGCATAATGAGTTCCCAGAGGGTCTTCTTAAGATGTATACAACAACAAAAGCACGTTCGATGTTTCAATTTTTTGGCCATTGAGTTCGAGGAAAAGTGTCATTAATTCGTTTGTTTGGAAAGAAAGGTTTCTTATGTTTTAGCTAAAAGGGGCAAGTTTATATGATACTTCTTCCACTATTCTTGCGCTGACTTATGAGAAGGAAAGCGTTTTTTGTGCTCGTCCTTTACCTTTTTATGTTTTAACACTAGGATTACTTACCTTGACGACACGTTGAGTATACACATTCAATATAATAGAGACCAGATTAGTGCTCGATGCGATCAATTCAAAAACCCGATGTACAACCACCATGCATACAGGGAATTAAAGTAGGCCGACACACGGGCTCATAACTAAGCTTATTTTCACATATAGAAACCAGATTAGTGCTCGGAGCCTCCAATTAAGACTAACTCAAAAGGCCCTCTGAGATGCACAAGACAAACTTCATGCCATCGATAGTCCCATTTAATCCAGATGATACAACGCCTAAGCTATAATTCGATAATACATATTAAGTGTTATACTTTGATAATGCATATTAAGTACAACATACCCACAATCAGTCGCATGTGTATATGTTCGTGGTTGTTTCCCCCTTTTCCCCCTCTTTTAAGACACAACAAAAGCGCTAGAGGATCCAGCAAAGTGGCGAATTGATCCCAAAAGTCCCTTTGAGGCACCAAAATGTCTTATCCTATACACACCTGTAGTAGCAGATTCAGGTATTCTCCATTCTATGGTGGCCATGCTTCGAGTGCTCAGTTTTGAAGGTCTAGACCATTTGAACCGAAGGCAGAAATCGTCATCATCGTAAGACGGAACCCAAGTATCTTCTCCTTGGAGCGCCTCCACTAGGGCAAATGTACCTTCAGTCATCAGGTCGTTCCTTGGGCAAGCTGACCAGAAGACCACCGACACCATGTCGCCTCTCTTGAAAGTGGAGTTCTTGGGCACATCAGATTTGACATCCCCAAAGTTCACTCCAGCTGGTGTTGCGTCCATCACAACTGGCGTGAGTAAGCTTATCTGTTTAGCTAGAAGATCAGGGGGCTGCGGACCTGGTTGAACAGGTTGGCCACTTAACATTGCGCTTGCAAGTTTCTTGAACTCTTGGATATATGCACTGAGAGTGTGGGGACCATACAGTGTGGAGGCACCCTGAAAGCAACATCGAGCATATATTTCGTAAACCGAAGCATCTCAGTTATTTTGGTAGGCTGCTTTAATATTGCCAGTCGCTTATATAGGGAAACAACCTCTGGATGTGGAAATCATGCCTTTTTTGGTAGCCACCCAAAAAAAAAGAAATTTTTTTTTAGTGTAGCGATTCAGTCGGTCAATAAGCATACCTTTTGCAACCTCAAACAATCTCTCTTGTTATAAAATTTGCATTCCCTGAACTCTCTTTTTATTTTGCTATAACAAAATCATGTCTGCATGATGTTCCGTTCTCTTCATAGAATGCAAGTGTAGTTTTCATCATGGAACGGAAATAATACCTCATATCGCTGGATCTGATACTCTTCAAAAGTGGTCACATACTGAGAATAGGTATTGGTCAACCCGGCTATAACAACATGGACATCGCCGTTGAAATGTCCTTTACCTCCACTTGTAAGCACTGTCCTTACAGCCTCACGGAGACGCCTCCCGGCCATAGTTGTGAACTCTACAAGAGAATTGCCATAGGCCAAAATCATTTGATAAGATACAAAAGACACCATGCATATCAAGATGCAAGGAGGCTGGTTCAAATGATAGCCAACAGTAGCGGCCCTATATATTTCCAGATCTCACAGTGTTAATACACTATCTGAAAAGAAAATATTAAATTTGACCTTTTACACTTTTGAGCGTAAACACTTTTGACTAAGATCATGTCTGTCTACCATTTAATTTCTAAGTTTATATGGATTGATCGAAAGTGAGTTTTGGTCGGTTAAGATGACTCTCGAAAGGGTTAGTTGGGTACCCCAACTAGAAGTAGTACTTTCACGGCAAAAGGACACTTTTGGTGCCAAAAGTTTCAATCGGATTACTTAAATGCCAAGTCGGAGAGAAAAGTATCACTTTGGTGCCTTCGGCGAAAAATTAAGGCCAGTCTCAATACATTTGGTATTTTTTTTTTTAAAAAAAATTGAAGTCCACATGGGTTCCACATGGACTTCAAAATTTAGAAAAAAAATTAAAAATTGAAAATATATTTTAAAAAAATTTAACAGAAAATTTTTAAAATAAAAACTTTATTTAAAAAAAATTGAAATAAGTTAAAAAAATTAGAACAAAAAACAAATAGGCGGAGGCGGCAAGGGCTTGCTATAACCCTCGCCGCCGCCGCCCCACCATCAATGGCAATGGCCGGGAAAGGTTGGGCTTGGCCGATGGGGGTCACCGGCCACTGGTGGTGCGGCGGTGACAAGGCTACAGCCCTCGTCGCCTAGTTATCCCCTGTTTTTTATTTTATACATATATATTTATAATTTTTAGCTTTTTCTGAAATTTTCAGCTTATTTTTCAAATTATTTTAAAATAAAAAATTTAAATTTAATAAAATAAAATGCCACGGTGGACCTCCGGAGAGTCATGTCAATGTTATATATTAATAAAAAAGAGCCACGTCAAATTTCTAGTGAAAAATATCGGAGTTGGCACTTAAGTGATCATTTTTCAAAAAATTTGGCTTTAAAGTAATCCGATTGAAACTTTTAACATCAAAGTGATCTCCGCACACAACTTTTGACACTAAAAGTGTCCTTTTGTCGTACTTCTACAAAAAAGAGAAAGAAAATTGATTCTTGACTGGCCATGAGCTAGGTAACCTGTTCCGTATCACGACTGGCTTTCCAACAGTACACCAAAACACATTAATTGGCTTATTATTTTGGTGAACACTAAAACAAGCCAGTTCTAAAAAGTTTCTCATGAGGATAGTGAAATCAGTAAATAAGTACAGGAAAGAGATCACTTTTATACTTACAATACTTGCCCAGATTGGACAAGACTGGATAGATCCAAATTAACGTGTTTTTCTAGAAACTCTACCAATAAGTCCAAGAAAACTTGGCCTACAATCTAAATGCAATAGACAATCACTCAATTACAAAAGCAACCTTAATCCGCGCCAAATTATCATACTTACATAGGAAAAGGGAAGGGAGAAGAATACCTCCAGGTACGCTAAGAATGACTAACTGTCCTATCCTGAACATTTCAATCGGAAGAATTGAAGGCTGCAAAAACCATTAAGGCAATTAAATCGTTATTGCAGTATGAAACAATTGAAGCTATCACTCAAGTTCTCCAAGCATCTATATTCATCTGATATATATGGATGAGGTGGAAACTTGAAAACCAAAGGATATCTCCATTCACAAAAATGATGTATAGCTGAAAATTTCCCATCTCCTTGACATTTAAAATAGAAGAGAAAGAGAGTCGATCTCATGTAAAATGCCTATCAGTCAACAGCGCAAGTGTCAGAAAAAACTCAGCTAGGCAGTACTCATATGTAGACAGCTTAACAGATCTCACTTCACTTTTACCAGATCTCATCTCGTTCGGGATGGGCTAGGGTCCCTAGCCAATCCAACAAGGGCAAGGAATGATCATTTGAGGCAAAAAGACTTAGACAAGCTGCAGTTCCTGACAGGCTTCCAGGATGGTGAAGGGTATTCACAGAACAAAATCAAACATCTGATAGAGGGAGTATCACTAGGAGATGGATCAGTGCTGAAAGTCTATAAGACCCCTGAGCCCAAATTCGATGGAGAGAGAGCACACAAAGTAATTGAAAATAAAAGCTCATCTCCAAATGATCACTATTTGAGTACTAATCCAAGGGCTTCGTCCATATGGAACTGGCTAGATCATTTCAGATGATATTGGTGTCAGGTTTCGATCTGTCATGGCCCATTTAAGTTTATTTCGCATGTGGTGTTTAAAATTATTTTGTGTGCCACTCTTGTTTGTCCTATACACCATATGGTTTCAATCACATTTGTGCATGAGAGGTGGTGTTAAATTTATACCACATCATTTGCTCACGGGCTTTATCTTGACCTTATATGCATGTACTCTTCTTCCACTATTAACTTGATTTTTTGCGTAGAAAATTCTAACACCTGAAAACTTAAGTTTTTGAGAAAAACAGCTATCTACCATTATATCAAACCTTAAGTCACGAGCTCAAATCCAAGCACTGCCTCTTAGGTTTATTTTTCCTGTAGAATGTTTCTCAATTATTTCCTTAACGTGGTTATTGTCTCAGAACACCGTTTTCTACATAAGGTCCAACTTGTACACGAGCGAATATTAAGGTTTTGTTAAACATGCTAATGAGGAAATATCAAAATTTCAAAGTATTACTTATGCATATCACAAGGACAATCAGTGCATTAAAAATTGCAAAATTGCCTTGTATAGCTTCTTAACAAGTGCTTCAGAGGCACTTTTTAACAAAATCATGGTGCGATATGCATTGTGTCTATATACTGACGACTTAAGATTTATGACAATTGGTTGCTAATAGTTCTGCTGATATAAGAAAGGTATTGTTGAAGTTCATCTTGTGACTTTGTGACATAAGTTTCATGTGTTTCTTGTGCCCCGAACAATGATAACAATGTCCGAAGCGACTTCAAGGTTATCCATTTTCCGAGTGGACGTTTCGATGAGTTGGTTATAGTCAGTCATGTTACTTTTTTTTTTTGGGTCAAATATAGTCAATCATGTTCGTAGTATGCCCGACGTGACTAAAGAAAATGGCCGAGTACATGAACTTCGGCTGGTGCATAAGCGAGAGCGACATTTAGAAATAACTAACTTGAGGCCAATTTGTATGTAGGCCTGGTTTTCCTAATAAAATATTAGGCTGTAGCAACTTACCGCCCAATCATATGGCTGCTTCATTTCACCAGTATCGAGCAAGATGGGCTTCGGATGCTGACAATCAACTTGTGTCTGGTTTGGATTTTTAAGTAAGTTGCGGACCAGCCTCCAAAAAGGATTTCCCTGACATAAATCATAGAATAGACAATCAACTCAAAAGGATAGACACTGTAAATGTATAGGAATACCAATATGGGGTTAGAGAATTGTCAATAATTATTACCTGGTCATCCCCTTGCTTAAAATCAAAAGCTCCTGGTCCATCCGTCGTTCCTGCAGCAAATGCAAATCCCATTGAAGCAGGACATGTTTTTACCACTTCTGAACCTCCTCCCTGATTAGGTATTGTCACCTCAAGCTTGGAAAAATCCAAATATGCGTGACGGAAGTCAACCTTCCCTTGCAACTGTTCAGATGCTTTGTTGAAAAGGTCCAAAGCTTTTTCAAATTGTCTCTCTCCAATTATACGTGTGCTTTCGAATTCATCTGGGTAACTGCCACATTATGGAAAAAAGTTCTTACAGATAATGTTCATATGGGTGCTGGTTTTTATACTTTATTGGATACAGGGAATCGTATTAATACCCTGGTCCACGGCCATAGCACAACTCGTTCCTCCCACCACAGGTACTGTGATTGAAGTCACAAGGTAAGCCAGTGTCGATGCAGAATGCTCCAAGCACGTTTGGGCTAACATCGCCACAGTTCGTTTGACAAAAAGCAGCTACAAATCCAGGTTTCTCAGTCTGCCTTAGAGCACTCCTGACACGTCTAGCAACACTCAGTCTCTTAGTCGCTGGTTTACCAGGGGGAGACTGGAATGATGCAGCAAGCTCCAATAATTCATGATCTGCATCAGATACAAATGACTCAGCTCTACCATCCAATTCACTATTTGATGCCACAAAAAATTAGTGAATCAGAGTCAAGAAGTAGACAGACAACCCAGAATTAATCAGCATAATGACATTAACAAGCCATCCTCAGAGTTTGATACTATTCCGATGATGGTAATGCATCAAGAAGAACTCTATGTTTGGAACAGTCAACAGTTAATTGAAGGACCAAGATAAAATAGAACATAACCAACAATTCTGTCCATATTTTTCTACCTCTGGTAGAAAGCTATTGGATACCTCTGCAAAGCCACAACAGATGGGTAACAATGAACAAACAGCTCAGCTATATAATACAAAGCAGTGGAGGAACAAATTGCTTACGATTATCATGAACTTCATGTAAAATGTTTGAGACTCTTCGTGGAACTCCACCATATTCACGATCATTGGAATTTGACATTTCGACACCATTCTTGTTAAACCAATCTTCCATAAAACGAGCAGCTGCGCCTTTGTTATCCCCACTAATCAACGAGTTTGTACGACTCATAGAAGTTCCATGTGTAGCAAACCAATTGAAGCTACCCACTGGTCCCCACTCGCTATCCACAAACTTCAAAAGTGTCATTTCTTTGTCAACGTCATGCTTGTATTTGCTGCGTTCTTCCATGGGGTTATTGAGGTAAGCACTGGGACTGCGGTTTACTCCCGCATCCAAAAGTTCCCCTGTTTAGCCATTGGCAAAAACTTATAAGTAAAGATGAAGACCTCATAGAAGAAATTGGATTTCTGGATGATGGCAAATTGGCAATTGCCAAGGAGAGGCACGTTTCACTAAGTAGGTTGTTTCATGAAGTAGAGATTACCATGTCCTGGTATAAGGCAGGCTTTCTTTCAAAAGTCGTTATACAAAACCAAAAAGATTGAAGATTTATAGCCTATGCTTTTGGTTTCCTTAACATGATAAACCTCACAACCAGAGAAAAAGATTTATCATTCCTGGTAACGTATGCATATGACATGACCCAGCAGGAAAATTAACAAATCTTTAAAGGCAGGCTCGCAAGCACAAAAATGACATGATCCGACTGAAGAAATCTAAGAGCAGAACCAAGAACACACTATTCTTGACCATGTAGTACAAAACCACAACAATTTCTCAAAAAGGGAAGAATTAACGTAGACTGCGAACCTCAGGCTTAGGAAAAAACATAACAAATAAGCTGTTGAGATTGTCTCTCTTACCTTTATTCACGAAAACTGATCCTGGCCTGAGATTTTCATGAGCTTCTATGATGCTCTTTTCAATGCCATCAACAACGACATCAAATGACTGGCGCACAAATCCAAGAGATGTGACGATATATACAACATATTGGAGGTAGCCACCGGGACCAGCATGCGTATGAATTCCGCTGATAGCTATATTACTTTCAGAATACAAGTCACCATACCTGGCAACATGACACATCCGTTTGGAAGGCCCTCATTAGATAACCACTCTTTGCATATATTAAGGAATGGTTCTATCTTCACAACATTAGAGTTGTAATTCAGTCAAGACTGCACTTACAGAAGTAAAATCACAAAAATAAAAAAAAAGGCATAAGGCAAGCACTACCTTGCTTTCAATCTCTCGAGCACTTTGATTGTCACCAATTGAGATGCCATGCAAGCATCAAGATTCACGAACACAACACGCTTCCCTTGCGGTTCTGCCACAATGAACGCCCTCGCTCGAAGCCTGAAGTGAACACCCGCAGCGGTCTGTTCCATATTCGCATAACCCATCATGTTAACATCAGCAGCAGGCCCAGTAATGTCGTAGCTCCCGAGACCAATCAAATAATTGGAATCAGAGAGCACTCCTACACTCCCCTGCAGAAGTATCAGAGAAATCCACAGCCAAACAGCCATCGGTGGTCTCCGGACAGAGAGATTGAAACGATGAGAGAAACCCATCACAGCCCCAGCAGATAAACGGTCCGGTTATTCAATTTGCTCTCATTTCCTAGAAAGGAACAGGGAAAAAACCGTAAACCATCATCTCTAAGCGGAAAAGATTGTGAAAGGGATATAATCCAACTACTTTTCAGCAAAACAAAAGTACTCGCAGACTAGGTGAGTGAAAACACTAAAACTAGCCACAAAGTATCTAATGCAACAGTACCAAGTCAGAGTAACAAACAATGATCACGAACCATACACTGTATTCTCGCACATTATCAATCCAAATCTATCCAGAATAGGCGTTTGTGGTAGCAAATCGCAATACAACTCGTGATAGACAATAAACTGTAGAAACAATCGACAATCAACCTCGCCTACACCGTCAGCTCACAAACCTCAGCCAAAGCGAGCAATCTACCAAACTCTGGAGCCATTAGGAGGCAAAAACACAGATGAAAACGCCGCCGAAATCGTCGAAAAGCCCGAGGCCGCGGAAGACGCACACGGATTCAAAATCGTACCTTCCAAACGGTCAACAGAGGAAGGTGAGGCCCGCAAGATCAACGGCGGGCGAGGCGGCAGCTGACGCCCGAGCTGATTTAGTGGATCCTCGGAGACGAGGAAGAATCGCGGAGGGATGGAGAGAAGCAGGGAGTACGTGGAAGAGGATGGAGTCGAAGCGAGGGAAGAAGACGAAGCAGGTGAGTGAAGGCAAATGCCGATGGGAGGTTTTTGTAGCTTCGGACTTCCCCCTTCCTTAAAAAAAAATTTTCAATGTGGAATTTAAGTCTCGACGATGGAGTTATCCGAGTAGACGACCGGTGGGTGCACGAAACCCGCGACCGCGAGATTTTGAAGTGCGAACCGTCTTTCGTCGCTTGCTCGATCGGCAAAGCAAGATACGTCTCATGCCATATGTGTGCATTGATCGCAAAACTCAAGATTGGACAAATATTTCTTTAAAAACAATCGCTCATATGTTTATTAAAACGAATTAATAAAAAATATTTTCATCAGTCATGAAATAATTAGTCATAAATATTGTTGATAATACAAATATTTTTCGTTAATTAGTTTTTTTTAAGTGACGTAACCAATTTTTTTCGAAAAATATTTTTCAAATCTTGAGTTTTCAGGAAACAAATGCACCTAAGAGTGCCCGAAAAATGAATAGTTTGGAAAGCATGTTCTTAAAAAAGATCACTTGTATCATCTATAAAATTGAATAAACAAATAATATTTTCACAGCCCACGAAAACATTTTAGGCATAAAATTATTACCGATAATAAAAATATTTTTCGTTAGTTAATTATTTCAACCGATACAAACAATTATTTTTAGATTGATGTTTCCAAATCGTCCATTTTTCAAGGGACAAATGGGACATTGTTTCATGAAGGATGAATGATTTGAAAAGGTTTACCAAAAATAATAGCTTACGTTGCTTAATATTATTAGCCGATAGAAAATATTTTTACTGTCGGCAACAATTTATGCTTAACTATTTCACGGATGATGGAAATATTTTTTGTTTATTCATTTTTGTAAGTAATACAAAATATCGTTCTTCGAAAATATTGTTTCGCGAAAAATAAATGATTTGAAAAATATTTTTCTTAAAATGATAGCTTGATATCATTTGAAATAAATAGTCAATAAACAATATTTCCATTATCGGCCAAAATTTTATGTCTAATTATTTTCGTTAATGACGTAAATATATTTTGGTCTATTTATTTTTATAAATAGTGCAAGTGATTATTTTTATAATTTTTATGATTATTTAATTTTTGCGAAATCGAGGGAGCTGACGTGTTGGGTGGGTAACACATGACCAAACATGTCATGGACAAAAGAAATATCAAGATGTGTAGTGTCATTCACACTCACTGTCAAAGCAGACGACACGCAATCCGAGATCACCAACTTTTCGACAGATTCTTAGGATTGCGCATGGATCGTAGATTACCCCGAGACATATACACGTATATCAACTTGTGCGTATTTAAGTACGTACAATTACAGAGAAGGGATAAACGTGATTAGATTAGATTTCGATACGTATAGTTACAACCGTATTATAATTCAGTCATGAAGTTTTTGTGAGTCTATTGGTGTAATTACAAGTATGGTTCATGTGTTTCTTTGTTTTCCCAGACCTTTTGTCCAATTTAATACTTTCCAAGTCACGATGAGATTTTTAACATAATAACTCTTTTGTTGAGTCGATTTGGCTACTAAATATTGAGACGAGATGTGCATAGCGATGTGTAAACTTTTAAGAGGTTCGTGCATTTCGACAAGTTCGGTTCTAGTTATTCGTGCTTTCATGCACACTCGTGTTACACTAGCTCAGTCGGCCCATGAGGTTTTTCTTTTTTTTTAATCGGATGTTTTGGTTAGCCAGAATGGCCCGTCTTTAATTGAATAATCCTTAATTAAGCGCGATACAAAAAGGGAATATAATTGTGTTCCTTGCACATATGATGCCAATGCATAGAGCATATCAAGTATGTGAAGAATTATAATTAAGACCGTTTCATAATAATGAAGTTAAGGCTATGACGAGTATACATTTACATTTTTAATAGTCGATCTCTACTAACTTAGTCCCATTATCTTCGGAAGTATTAAAAACTGTGTCCTCAGATTTTCCATTGCTCAAATTAGACGAGCTTCCTAGAATCATGAACAAACTTTAGAATTTAGTTGTACCATTTGAAAGTTTTAAAACTTATCGTGAGAATTGTTAGAATTCTTGATAGGCTTATTCTATTTCCTCCCAAAAAAAGGGTAAAAAATTAAATGTTTTTCCCTATTAAAACTTAGAGAAGAACCCCTCAAACTATATTCATTGTGACGAATTTACCTCGACTCTTTTTTTTTTTTTTTTGAAGGCAAAAACCTCAAATTATATCTATTGTGACATATTGACCTCCCGTCACATTTTCGTCCAAAGTCACTGTTTAAAAGCTAATGTGAAGGCTAGATGGGGATTTTGAGGGACAGGCGGCTTTAATGTGGCATTATGCGAGCACCACATCGAGGGAAAAAAAAACTACATTGTTCATCGTCTTATCCGACAAGGAAAAACAGTACTTTCTTGTATAGAAAATGAAGCTTCAACAATGGAAACAACTGACTAATTGGCAATATTTTAAATCGCATTACTTAGGCACGTTGATGAAGTTGGATTCACACATGGGAACACTACAATAATATATGTAGGATAAGGATAAACCAAGGGCCAAGGCCAGGTTGGCCATGGCTGCTCGAGCTCGAAGCTTGGCTTGAATGCTCCCTTGTGCCTTCGGCTTTCCCTACCTTCGACACTTGAGAGAACCACCGGGGGGGAACAAGAACGTCATCCTAAAAATGATAATGGCGTTCGCGACTGCCTCATAGGCGAAGCAAAAGTGAAAAGGACTGAGAGTATGCGAACAAAGAAATGATTTGAAAAATATCAATCTTAAAAGTAATCAATTGTATTACTTGCATAAATGAATAAACGAAAAATACTTTATCGACTAATTATTTCTGTTGGGGTGTGGTTCATACTTCGGAATGACAGGAAAACATGTGAATCCCGCTTCATGCCGAGTGGGTGGGGATCCGGGGGAGCGGACCCGACGGGGATCTCAAGGAGGCAGTGCCCCTTGGTGTCCAAGGGTTTTTACAATTGAAGCCCGTAATTTTTCATTAGTAGTTTGGGTATGGACTCGTAAATAGTTACTACCGTATATATACCATTTTTCACTTGTAATCGAGTGATGTAATGAGAGGTACGAGGTACAAGTTATAGTGAAATGCTTTGTTGGACGTAACTTTAGTTTAAGGATGAATCGGGGATAAAAGCTTGTGTCTTGATTTTTCTTTCTCGCTTTTATGCTTTACTTCGTTGCTGTTATGCACCGAATCCTAACAATTTCAAGCAATATAAAAAATCAATTTTCATAAAATATTTTTCAAATAATTCATTTTCTACGGAATAAACAAAGTTTTGTGGAAAATGAATGATTTTGAAAATATTTTTCCTAAAAATAGTCGCTTATATCGCCTATAAAAAATTAATAAACGAAAAGTATTTTCAATGTCCATGAAAATTTTAAGACATAAATTATTGTCGATAGTGAAAGCATTTCTCGTTAATTGATTATTTCAACCGACACAAGCAATTATTTTTAGAAAAATATTCTCCAAATCATCCCTTTTTCGCAAGATAAGCGGAGCATTGTTTTTCGAAAAATAAATAATTTGAAATAAAATAATTAGTCAACAGAAAATATTTTCACTATCGGCAACAATTTATGCATAGATATTTTCACAGACGATGGGAATATTTTTCTTTTATTTATTTTTGTAAGTGATGCGAGATAGTATTTTTCTTTCAAAATACTTTTCAAATAATTCATAACTCCGTTTTATTTTGCGAAAAATAAATGATTAGAAAATATTTTTTCTAAAAATGATTGCTTGATATCATTTAAAATAATTGCTCAATGAAAAATATTCTTATTATCGATAATAATACTATGCCTAGATATTTCATTAACGACGAAAATATAATTTTGTTTATTTATTTTTGTAAGCATTACATACGGTTTCTTTTATAATTTTTTTTAATTATTTAATTTTTCTGCAAAACGATGGGAGTTTACGTGTTGTGTTGGGCGAGTAACATGTGAGCAAACATGTCACGGACAAAAGAAATGTCAACAAATGGAGTGTCGTTTGCACTCCGTTGTCGAACCCGATCCGTCCAATCGAGATCACATTTTCAACAGATTCCTAGGACTGCGCATATGTATCGTAGATTACAATGAGACATGTACACGTATGCCAACTTGTGCGTATTTAGGTACGTATAATTGCATAGAAGGGATACTTGTAATTGGATTAGATTCCTATACGTATAGCTGCAACTGGATTACATTTTCAATAGTTGGTGTAATTACAAGTTTGGTTTATACGTGTTTCTTTGTATTCCCTAATTTTTTTGCCCAATTTAGTATTCTCCACGTCACTATAAAATTTATAATATGATAACTATTTTGTCGAGTCGATTTGGCTAATGAATTCAAAGACGAGGGAGTTTTTCTTATCGAATGTTTTAATTGACGAGAATGGCCCGTTTTTAATAATTTCTTTTTTTGGTCGAAAAGCCCGTTTTTAATTGGATTACCATTAATTGAGCGCGATACAAAAAGGAATTCCAAACAAAATAAAACGACAGAAATTACATTTTTTTTACCAAAAAATATATATATTTTCCTTTTTTTAAGGAAAAAGAAAATTCCTCTGGGCACACTCCCTCGTGCCTTCGGCCTTCCCTACCTTCGACACTCGAGCGAATCGCCGGAGGAAGAAGGAAGAAATGGCGACCGCTCTCGCCAACAAGAATGCGGCCCATCGAACCCTGAGTCTGCTGAGACAATCGTTCGGTTTCCTCAGGAACCTCAGCGCCGCCGCGTCGCCGTCGTCTTCCCCGACGAGCCCTTCTTCTTCCTCCTCTTCTGCGAAGAAGCCGAAGCGGAAGAAGAAGAAGAACCTGTTCGAGGTGGCTCAGTTCCTTCCCAACTGGGGCATTGGGTATCACATGGCCAAGACCCACTGGACCGGCGTCTCTTACCAGATCACCAAAATCAATCTCTACAAGGTGGGGCTCTTCGATTTGCTGGGGGGTTTTTGAGGGGGGAGGGGATAGATTTTGAAGTATACTACTGTTGTTGGTGATTGATTCGTCCTTATTACGTCGTGTTTTACGGTTCCTGGTTCTGAGGGTTTAGGGTTTATGTGATGTGTTTTGGCAGGATGGGAGGCATGGCAAGGCATGGGGCATCGTTCACAAAGAAGGTCAGTTCTGAATTACATGCTTGCAATTTGTGATTTATACTTAAGTGGATGATGATTGAATACTTTAGAAGCTATATGGGGAGGAAAATTTGACTTGAGCAGAATATGCAATGTGGAATCAGTGCTGCGCAGGCCTGTTAGTTCCATATTTCGAGCGGTCTCGAACTCTCTTTTGTGCACATTTTCTTTGTTTTGCTTTCGTCTTTCACTCTGTGATGGTTTAAGCATATGCAGACGTGACATTTTTCTGCAGCTTCTATTAGTTTCTATGGCCTATCAATTGCAGAATTTATCATAAATCATGAGGCCGTGAACGTAATGTGCTCTATCGAACAAAGAAAATATGTGTCAGTGGTACCTTAGGTAGAATCGCTATGATGCCCATCAAAGTCTGACATTTCCACCCAGGAGCTGCTTTGCTATGTTTTGATAGGAAAACCTGTGAATTTCCTATTACCTTCATCGGCGTGGTTTTTGAAGATAAAACCTGTCTAAGACCAGTCCTTGTCCAAAGAGAGCTTCTTCATTGACTTCCAAAGTGACAAACTAATGCAAATCATAAGCAATTTCCAATGGCACTTGAAAAGATGTTCAGCAAGATCATGCTGTATTGTGGAGTTCTTTCTTGTAAAATCTTATTGACATTATCGAGCGTACGAGGGAACCGCACCATTGAAATCAGAAGATGTAGAAAGTTGGAGTAAACTTACATTTTCTTACTTCCTGAATTGACCTATATGGATTTCTCTTTTCCTCTATTTCTTTTTCTGGGAGAGAAAAGAATGTTGGGGGTTGCTCCTTGAATAGAGCTTGCTTTTTAGCTGTTGTGGCTGGTTGATTGATCCCTTCCATCTCCAAGTTGAACTCAGATATCTCGCCTTTTTTTTGTGTGTAAAACAATGTCAAGCCAAAATACCCGACAAGCTTTAGCTCTCCTTGGAAACTTTTCGTGTGCAATCTCTATGTACTGAAAACTTGTGAGAGCCTCTCTCATTTAGTATAGTTGTCGAGGCAATGGTAAATGCTAAAAGCTTGTCTTGTGATTCCTCGCTCTCTTGAAACTCTATTTCCTTGATCTGATGTTTGGGGTTTACTTAACTGCTTCGCTCAGGGTTGCCAGCTGCCGATGCTCCGAAGAAAATAGGTGGTGTTCACAAGCGCTGTTGGAAGTATATTCCTAATCTAGGAAGCACATCTAGTAGCCTACCAAGCTTGACAAAGCCAACAGAAACTCCACAAACTGAAGCTCAGGCAGCTTGATATTTGTTTGTTTAGATTTCTCCGAAATGAAGCTTTTTGAGGAGTCTTTGGGCTTCGAACTTTAGTGTTTTTGACGAGTTCTTGGTGATGGTAATCTAGATTAGCAGCTGTATTCCTGCTGAGAACTTTCATTCCATACCTAGAATTGGAGAAGTATGTGGGTGTTAATATATGCAGATGAAAACATGCCACCATGTATCTGACTTCCGCTTATTGTGGTTTCTAGATACTAATTTGACTGTCTACGAAGGAGAGTTATGGCCAACGCAAATGTGGGTCGGGGTTTCCATGGCCACTGTAAACATACGGCATATTGATTTGCAATGGAATAACTTCTTAGTTATCCCTGTCGTGAAGTCCTAAGATTCAAAACCTTAACTCATCTTCCTCGAAGTTTCCTTGTTTGAAGAAGGGGATTACTAAGCGACAACACTTTGTGGTTCTTAACGAGAGTGTGCCAGGTAGAGAACAATGTGGAAGTTGTAGATGATTGCTCATATTTGTTCACACCTTATGAGCTAAAGCACCATACTTGTCTGCCAAAAAGTGAGAAATCCGACATGCTATCCTGTCCTTTTAGCATCCACTCAAGTAGAACAGACCTTATTCAATCTTCTTATATAACAGTATTCAGGGTCTAGCTCCAGCGTGAACCTCAGCGCCCCTACCAATATCTGGATGGTGGATCGCGCTGAACATGGATGCTGTTTTGACGAAAAGACGAACTTGCCTACTTTGTCAGAGAGTGCTGGGACGAATTGTGAACTTTTTTTGGTGGGGTTTAAATAGGAATAGCAATCGTGCCGAAGGCCTGAGTCTTAACAGTCTGAAGAAGAAAACGATGCTGTCAGCGAACCTAATCGTGCGAAATGCCTGATTTGACATGATACAATATTTCACTCAGCAGTCAGCACCGCAGTGATTGCCCTCATTGACTGCAAGTGGAACTGCGTACGATGATTCCAAATGAGAAACTAATCCTGCTGGTTCAATGAGTGCCCCGGCGAAATTGGCAGAATTACCATAAAGTGAAAACCGTCACGAAACCGGGGAAAACTGTTTATGAAATTCAACAGAGTTGAACAATTTGGACCCGTAGTAAATAACTGTGCTTTTCTTCCTCAATCGTAAAAGTAACAAGAGGAATTGATGGATGGAATTGAGGATCCCTGAATTTATTTGCCTTTCGAAGGAATTTTTGTGTCATGCTAGGTGTGGCATAGCCAATATCTGCGATGTAGGATTATCTATATTTGACGCGATCTGACAGGTCTATGAATGTATTACTCGATCAACTTGGAAATGACATGAAGCAGCACAGATTCAGTTTTTAGCACGTTGAGAGAATATAATACCATTTTGCGATGATACAAATACGTAACTCAAATTTAACACGAAAATGCAGATCACAAGACCCTCGATAGTTGAAGACTGGAGAAGAGACTTGCAATGTGAAGCCATCACTCCATGATAGTATTGTTTGGCTACTATTTCGTGTGGGGTTAATGTCATAACATTAACAAACTATACCAAGTGTTATGATCATTGTACAGAATACTTGCTAAAGGGAAAATAGACAGAGCCATCATATCACATTATTGAAGGACGGTGCTAGATCCACCATCAAGAACCACCGCAAGTTCACAGGGAAAGACTGGTTCTACGCCTTTAGAGAACCACTCCAAATGAATTTCCCACCACCAATAACTGATTTACGTTGAGCCAATGCTGCACGGTTTTCACGGTTACACTTAAGGGAAATAACGTGGATCAGCAACACAGCTATCTTCAGCTCGTGTTATTATTGATATACTATCTTTCAGGCTTTCCCATCTTGAATACCAGAAGTATAAGGTATATTACACCTCTACAAGCATCAGAAAAATCTCATCTTCCAAAGCAAAGGAAGCTGAGAATGTGGCGATATTTATGGGCATCCGTCCTCAGTCTGCTGAGCTGACAATAACCCCGTTTAAAAGATTGTATTGCTCTCCTCTGCTCTTGCTTTCCTTGTCTTTGGTACTCAATGGTAGGGTTGGAGAATATGTAGCTGCCATTGATCTATCAGGCATTTCTGCGATAAAGAAACCACAACGTATTACTAGAGCATTCCATACAAAGGTAGCCACGTATCTTAAGCAATTTTCATAAAGACTAGCATGCGATTCATATTCATCGCCTCCATGTATAACCTTTCAGTAATATATCCACACTTACAGTGAAAATGCATGTATAAACCACAACCTACCTGGCAATTTCCTGTCGAGACAAAACACAAGCAGATTTACGGTATACCTGCATGGCAAAATAGACAACCCTTAGTCCATAAGTCGGTTAGTTTCCACAAAAAAACCAAAGGTCCCAACTGAATTGTTGTTACCATGCAACAACGATGTCCACTGTATAATGCTTCCGAGACGCTATAATGAGCAGGCTCTGAACCACCGCAAGTAACCAAGCAAACTGCTTGATAAACCTGCAAGCAAACATAAGCACATTGCCAACAAAGAAAGGAGCAGTCATGAAAATAACGCCACTGTTAAGCCTGATGACTTATGTTTGTCCAACTAAAAAAATAAGGGGCTAAAAAAGACTAACGTACTTGAGAGATCACATGCATTACAAAACGGACTACCTCTTTGTGCCATGCTTCTGATATGTGTTGACAAAAACTAATGTAAAGATCATGTGTGATGAAAAAATCAAGTCACCACAGCCATATAGAATCCCTCGTGGAACTGCAGGCAAAAAAAGAACCACATGAGCATCAATGCATATAATTCAATGTGATTGTTTCAACACATTTTTACACTCACAGTTTATAAAGACCACTTCAAGCACACTTCTTGGAGGTGGTAACGTGGCAAGTTCCGAACCCTGAAGAAACCAATCCATTTTATTGCAATCATGAGGACAAGAATCACCAAGAACCAAAAGTAACAATTCCAAGTATGAAACAGAAAGATCATAATATAACTGTATCCTACCTCACGGCAATGATAGTTTGGACCAGGTAACTGAGTTGAATAGAATGTAACAATCCGGAGAACTTGAGAAGCCTAGAAAATCAAGGTAGACCTAAAGAAATTGTTAAGCAGATACAGGAGGATACTGTATCATTCTTAAATCAAACAAGTCAAAAAATGTATGCATGGAGCAGGGACCGAACATGCATAAACAACAGCATATGAGGCAACTAATCGGCTCATTTGACTCACAGGTCAATACCACGGGGTAAGTGGGTTTACACACTTCCATGGCGATGGGGCACTTGCCAATATGCCATTCATGGGGATCATAATCAGGATGGCTAAATATTGGCATGAACCATCAAAGAGGAAGCGTGGGACACACTAAAGTCTGAACTATCCAATTTTCACCGGATGCCATTTTATAGCATCCCAAGAGAACCATTAGAATGCGAATGATGACAAAACATACAACTAATGAGTAGAACCTACCTATAGAGTAACTTCACTAGAAAGACCACTCTTCATGTCCAACGCACTTAAATTGTACTTTGGAAGATGAAAGAAGCAGCTAATGCTTTTCCAAACCATATTGCTAACCAACTTGACAGACATCATCACTCAACCAAGCAGAAGCAAGTCCCCAAAAATGAGGCGCACATGTCCAATATGAGTAGAAATGAAGGGAAGGTAGACTGAACTTGGTGAATCAATTTATCAACACAAGAAAAGATAAATTGAATTGCAGTCGTGCAACTTCAGATCAGATATTGCCATATCTTTTTTTTTTTTTTTTGGCCAGAAGATATCCCCATTCATTAAGCGGTCAATTTTTTTCGTTATCCTTTCTTATGCTGGAAAAAAGTAGCCGGCCATGTATGGAAAGGTTTCCTGAAAATTGGTATAGCAAGATTCAGCATGTTAAATTTCTCTACAGCAATTTTCCACCAAGTGACTGCTCTCCACAGTAATCAGTATCGAAAGTAGCATTAGAAATACTGAAGCCTGAGGATTCATTCACAAACTCGCAGATATAATAAAACAACATGAAGCTACAAAGGTTTCAGAAACATAGATTACACTTACAACTAAATAAGCAAGAACCCTGCACCACATCAGGACTGTATAAATTTTTTTGTTCTGGCATATGAAAGGGTGAAAAGTCCACTGCAATAGAAAAAGGTTTCCGTTTGTAAAAAACCAGAGGGAAGGATTTGCTAAAGAAAAAATAGACTATTAACATGGAATAGAAATTAAATAAGTAGTCGCACTTAAAGCTTGGAAAAGAATTTACAACGACAGCAGATGAGTATAATCATGTCACATAACAGATAACAGTAACTACTGTAGTGGAGTTTTATAATTATGTTAACAAACAAATCACGGTGTACAACCATGATAGTTGAGTAAGCGAAATATATGAGGTTTTTATGACAAAAAATCAAAGCCGTAGACAAGGGAAGAGAAATTATGCTGCCATGCGTGACCGCAGAGTGAACTCTTCTTTCGCCTATTACTACAGCTCATGGAATTATGCTGAAATGCGTGACTGCAGAGTGAACTCTTCTTTCACCTGTTACTACACCCCACTGAATTTACCTATAATGATGCCACTTATCTCCTTATACACATACAACCACCAGCCTTTGGGACATTATCTTACTTAAGTTACGGGAAAGAGATTCTGCAATAAATGTAGAAATAGCACCAGAAAAAGCTAGTGATGTTAAAACAAATCATCCATGTCATAAGTGAAGGTAGATACAAAAAAAGCCCTTAAGTTGCATTTTCAAAATTATTCATCAACCAATGAAAAAAATTCCAAAAGAATTCTCAGGAGCTCGTTGATTACTTTGCACAGATCTACATTTGCTTGGAGGAAAAAAGAACATCTGTCTAGGTTTGTAAAAGCCCAGATGCACAATAACTTCTTGGGTTAATTTAAAAGCCGTGCAGATGCCAGCTACAACAGGATTACCATGTCAAGTCATAGTATGGACTTGTGAAAACATATCTAAAGTAGGAGTACAATAGTTGTCTGATCACCGAAAAAGAGGTGCCACTTATTTCTTACTTCTAGATGATAGGCAATGATAGAACTGCAATCAGGAGATATGATCCCTCACAGCTCAAAAAACTTTAAAATCTTACCAGAGCAAATGAACAGAAGATGCAGGTAAACAGAGCCTCACTGATATAACCTTTATCTCGACCAAGTTCCTACAATGTCATGACGTGAGAAACAATCAGAACAAATCAACTTTTTCCTAAGATTGCAGTCTAGGTCTGAATAGAAGAAGTATGCTTACAGGAATAAAAAGAAAACCAATGTCCTGAAGTATTGGGCCTGGACGATGCAAGTAGTGAACTCCTCTGGCAGCCAACCCATGAATGTACTGTTAATTATGGCGCAAGAATCCGGCATCATATATGCGATTCTCACAAAGCATTTTTTTAATAGAAAGATAGAAGTGCATACGGTCACTTAAACACTCACTTATTCCATGCAGAAAAGAACTTTCATACAATCAAAGAAACATAAATTCCCATGAGAACAGCAGAGGATTTAGATATAGTACCAAAGCAGCTATTTTAGTCCATCACTTGCCAAACATACCAGAACCGATTACCACCAAAATACAATGGACTGGAGAACAGGAATATCGACAGCAGATGCCAGTGACTCATACCTCAGACACAAACCAACAAATTTGGCTCATATTAATATATCCACTCGGGTGAATCACAATGAATTACCAAAAACTTTTCATTTTACTGATCGCCTAAGGAAACCAAAATAACTGTTTGAACCTGTAAACACAGACCTCTCGAGCTATCAAGCTTTTCAATTTGATAAATAGGCACAGCAGCACAAAACACTCGCAAAACAGCAAGCGAACGATCAAAGGGAGGAGCAAAAGCAAAAACCTCAACCCAGCATTTACTCAAACCTCATTTACTAGTTTGCCGCATTCAAGTCGAGGTTGATTCTCGAACAAGACACATATAACCACGACTTGCGGAGGACAAGGACAGGAGGCAAAACCTGGAAAACAAGTCCACCAAGAAGATACTTCCAGCTCTCGGCAAGTAAGGGAATCTCTATCGACACCTCCGCGCAAATCTTCCTCCATAACTTCACGCCGGAAACAACGGCACTTAAAAACCACATAGCAGACCCAAGGGAAAGCGTACCTTACAGAAATCGATATCGAGAATCCAGACAGATACCTTAGAAGCCTCGCGGCGAACATAGAGCGGCATTTCTCGATGGCCAGGCTAGAGCTCGACATCGATCATCGCAAAACCTAAGCCGCCCGGGAAGATCGGACTAGAACCGCCGAAATATCATAACGGCGGATCGCGACGGAGGATCGAACCGGAACCCACCGACTCTTCAGTTCCGATCAAACCCGGAGTGCTACCGAAGCAACGCCGGTCGAGTGGAAGTAGGTGGGTTTGACCGAAAGGAGAATCCAGAGAGCGATATATTCCAATTTTTTATTTTTTATTTTTTATTTTTCCCCTTTCGGTTGCGCGAAAAGCTCCTTTTGAAAAGAGCTGAACATGTCGCCGGACGAAGATGACGCGACAACGAGAGAGAAAGAGAGAGAGAGGGGGAGTAGTTATGATCATTTTCACGATGGGGGCTTGACTTCTGATAACGACGGCGACGCGCGCGCGCGAGAGAGAGAGAGAGAGAGAGAGTGCTTATCCGATGCTTCGCGACCCTGATTAGCACTGACATCGCCGATTGTCAGCCGCACGATTCGGCGCCATCCGTTTCGCGCGTCTCCGTGGGAATCATCGCCTCCTCGAAAGTCTCAAGTGGGGCCCCCGCGGGGGATAGAACAGACATCGCTCGGCAGTTTTGGGGTTTATATATATATATTTGGTGGGCAACCACAACCACAGGTGGGACCGCCAGAGTTTTGCACCGTATATATTAATTTAATATGTGCTAATCCAGCCTTAATGTATCCGAAATGTGAACGGAGCTTGAGATCCGTTGACTTTTTTGGATGATAAAGAACGGTGGGGGTGAGCAACTCCTGGTGGATAGGGTCCGGATTTGTGACCTAACCCGTCGAAATCGATCATTAGTCTTGAAACCGGAAACGTATTCAACCGGTGAGACATTATCCATCCCGATCTGATCCGATTTCAAAGTCTACCATGATCGATGCTTACCATTAATAAGGAGGATCTAGAAATCGATCTGATCCGATCCGATTTCAGAGTATATCATGATCGATGCTCACCATTAATCAAGAGGATCCATAAATCGATGTTGATCATTAATCGGGAGGGATGCTCACCCTTAATCGGGAGGATAAAAAAAAAAATTGGAATATATAAGCTAAAAGTCCTAAAACTTATATAAAAGCCTTAAATTTTATCACGAAACGCAATTAACTTCTAAAATTTTCAAAAAAAATGGAATCAAAAGAGTGATTTGATTATGCCTACTTAACAAGTTTAGGACTTAATTGCACTTTTGAAAATTTTAGGGTATATTGCAATTTCGTGATAAATTTTAAGACTTTCAATACGTTTATCCCAAAAACTTTTTAAATGTCTTCAACAAAGTTAGCTAACTTTAGATTACCACATCCTTCACATACGAGGATTACCCGTCGAACATATCATATAATCCATGTGAGATCCGACAACACCTGCCGTCGGGGTGCCTCCGAAGTATGCCGATGTAGCGAAAGAGATTCACTAGGAAATATGCACACTTACATCATGGAGTGAAGAAAAAATAGGAACAGTTCCATGACTAACGACCACATCGATACTATTGCCAGAACAAGGAGAGGGACGAAACTCTCGGAAGAAGGTCCCCGTTATTACCCCCAAAAAAAACACATCCAGATTTAATCTTGCTTAAGGATTGCCTATAGAAAGGACCGACCCGGCTTAGAAGGCGGATTATACTCCGTATATTTTGTAGCCACAACATAACCTGCGAAGATAGCGCTAAACTCTCCCGACGGGAGAAAGAGGAGGATAAGCGACATACTTTGCTGAAGCGTCCTGTACGACATGATTAGGAGTCGGCGCGCCACCCTCGCAGGTCGACGCAGTTCTGCCAAGCAGCTTTTCTTCGGCTGCATTACCCATTTTGGAGTGCTCGATCAGTTTTCTACCGTCCAAGACCGCAATGCATATGGAGAAAGCTTGCAACACCGAGAGAGATGGACTAAACTCGACCGACAATATGTTATCCTTGAACGGAGCCAAAACAAAGACAGGCTGGTTTTCCTGTGTATCCACCTGCAAATAAGGATTGATCACAAAAGCAATTCAATAATTGAGTTTACGTGCAAGACAGACGAAAAATTAGCTGAGGGCCGGCTAAACAAAGAGAGTACCTGAGACTGAGAGAAGAGGGCAAATTGGTCAGACGAGTTCGATGAACTCGAGTTCTTGCAGAAATGACCATGAGTGCCCAATATCTTAAGTTCACAGCCCATATCCCAACCCCCACAATCACAAGAGCCACCTGATTTCCACCTTTCGATGAGCGATGAAGGTCCTCCTTTACTTGGTAGACTATGGACGCCGCTTGGAAGTATCACCGTTGCGCTGATAGGCACTTCATTCATGAGGGGATTCCGATCTTCAGGATTTTCTCCATTAGAACAATTACATAGCCGATTCTTGAAGGAACCAATTGACTCGAGCTCTGATAAGCCATCGTGGGTATTATTTTCAGGCCCATATTGGGATGAACTTCTTTCCTTAGGCAATGGGATCTGCGCAACAATAGCTGCAAGCTCATCCTTTGGTTGGAAATCTGTTGTTTGTTGATCCTGCTGTCTGGAGTCCACAGCAAGCAATAGATACTCCAGAGAGCCATGTTGACCTGTAGAAATGCCTGATTTCGACTTTGAGAAGCAGAATTCAGAAACCTTCATCTGAGCAATGACATGAGGGATGTAACCCTGACCTTTGCCCCTATTTCCTTGACTAATCCAACTTCCGCTCTTTTTTCTGGCTTCTCGAATTGTGAAAAATGTATACATCCAGCTGGATTTATCCGTTTGCGGGGAACTGCATTCCTTCATCGTGGCTGCAAGAACGTCACTGTCATTGTCAACAGCAAATGAGATCAAAGGAAGGCCATTTTTATACGCAACCCGAAGAAGAGCTTGCACTGACGATGATCCTTGCCTCTTGTTTAAATGGGAGTTATGGACATTGATTGTTTTGCAACTAGACAAATCCAACTTCAGCTTTGCTGGCTGTCCAGTCAGAGAATCTGATTGACTATTTGATGATGTGCACAATTTATCCTTAGAAACTGAATGTTCCTGCAATGGATCATTGCAGTGATGGATAATTGACGACTTCGGCTTGAGTAATGGGTCCAGCAACCTTCTCAAAGGGCTTGACCTGGATCTTCCAACAGAATTAGACTTGTCAGAGCATGGATTGTCTGGGCAAGCAGAGGATTCAGCATTTTCAGGTACGAATTTCGCAGAAGCATGCTTGGCATCCAATTTCCTTGAGGTCAAATCCTCTTTTGACCTGGAATTTTTCACTATTTTGCCCATACCAATGCTCAATCGACGAAAAGGCGAAGTGCTTCTTAACTTCTCAGTTGTTACATTGCCTGCTTTTGGTTCAGATCCCCTCACTGCATCTGAAACCATTGGCAAGACACTTGGAATTTTCCTGTCTGAATTTCCTACTCTAGATGTACAAGAAACTCCAGCTGATCGGTCTGGTTGACGAGGCACATCCGACAGAAACTTTGAACTCCCTGCATCCATGGAGCTAGGCCTTTTCATTAATTGGTTGTTACAGTCAAATTCAAGAGGCAAGGTGCGAGTGCAAGAATTTTCCATGTCCGAATGGATTCTTGCATGACGAGTTTCCCTGGATCTTTCCAGAATACCTCTTCTACTTACCTCTGATAGTTTCTTGTCAGAGTGTGTTCTCGACTTCACAAGCTTGGATACTTCCAGATTAGCACAATTTGGCACATCTTTGGGCACAAGGAGAACCACTCTATCGAGTCTTCCTGTCAATTCTGGCTCAAGGACACCAGAGTTCGACTCTTCGGTCTTCTCGAACCTCTTTGTGAAATCACATTCTGTAACTTCTGCCTTCTCAGTGGAACGAGGTCCCACCTCAGTGCTTCTGAAGCATGGCAGAGTTTCAGCTTTCTGAATGGGCTCAGGGTTAAACCTGCCCTTTTTATCCTCCATTTTTTCCCCTAAAGGCATCTGAACTGTTCCATTGACTTCATGCTGCGCCAGCCGGTGGTCATTCTCATGGACTTCTTTCAGATCTTTACATTTACTGAGATTCTCTCTTGAGGGCCTCACAAATTGCACATCCATATCTTTGGGAGACGATAGCAGCTGAGATTGAAGCGTGGAGCGGGGCATTCTCTGGTGTGCAGGGGAGCAACTACGACCTCTGCTGGAATGGCTGGATGATCCCTCCACCGAGAATGAAGAGGAGGTGCTGCTACTAGACGTGGAATACCTGCCATTTCTGGGCACTGTCTGTTTGTGGCTATGCTGCCATTTTTCAAGACGTCGCCAGTCAAGAACTCCAACACTAAAAGCTTTCTCCTGGACATTTTTCCCTCTCTCAAGATAAGATGGCAATTTCGACATGTACTTAACCAGCTCATCATCGTCGGATGAATTTCTTCTGATTCTGGCATTCTGATTATCCTCCTCCAGAGGATAAGTTGGTTCATCTTCTACAGCCTCCGTGATTTCATGATGGAAATCAGCATATGACAAATTACCATCTGCTTGGAATCTTTCCTGCAGATTCATACTGCGATAAGCATGAGTCTTCCCATTTTCTGTCTTGGGTGCTTTCCCAACTCCCGAACTCTTGTTGAGCTCCGAGCATTCCATAATTCCAAGGATTTACTTATCTAAGTCAGAATGATTAGCACCTCACTCGCACATTATTTATTCCTTTCACCAAGCCCCCAGTATATTTTTTAAACTTTTAAACCTCAACGCCCTGAACAATGTAGCTCGCAAATGTCTCTGGAGACATTAACTGCAAACTGTAGGAAGATTAAACTCGGTAAATTGGAATTCTACAATCTGATAGGTGATAACAATAGTAGAACAGGTCAACAGCTAGCATATTATGAGAGAAAAGGCGCATGGCTATGCAAGCGTATTGTTTCGTAAAAAGATAAGGCATTCCATGTACAAGATGAAAAACTGAAAGTGGCAAAAGGGGCATATTCAGACATCAATAAGGCAATAAAGCAGCCATTCCACAAACAAATTAGATGCAAGTACAAGCATGCAATGAACTCCCAATAAGAATAGTCCAGGAACTTTTTCCTCAGAACCACAAAGTGATGCGCTGGTGCATAGCGAGTTAATTTCTCCAGACTCAACCAAATCTTCTATCTCTAACTTTGTGCGAACTTCCCAATATATCACGGTAGAAAAAGAGACTATGCCGATTTTCACTCGACCCAAAGTTAATTCGTCGATTTCAACCTTAATCATAAGCAGATCTTCAATAGGAGAAACTGGTCGACTTGACAGAGGGTATGCCGCATAAATTGCAGAAAACAAGTATCTCTTTTGGAGATCAAATTCCTCACAGTCAGTGATGACTTGCTTAATCATTTGGAAATAAGATAGCAAACCCTTAAGTGGCGCTGGTTCTTCAAACAAAAACCACAACGTTAGATACTCTGTACCTTAAATAGTTTTGACATACAACAGAACACCATAACTTCCCGTTTGGACCATAATCATAGATAAAGGCATCATCCATCACTTGCGGAATCACCACGACTTCTCTCTGCTCTGTTTATTTATCAAATCTTCTCTTTGCACATACCCTACGCGACCAGACAGGATGTTTTTGTGCAGACAAAAAGTAAACTCACAATCGTGTGACATGGAGACTGGGAAATCTCAATCAGACGTGGGTATGGAAGACGAAATGAAATAGATGCAAGATAACAAACAGCGACACAGTACAAATAAGAGAATGCAACCATGAGCCAAGTTGGAAGTTGGAACAGCATCAGCCGAAATTGGGTGGTCCATGAACACCGAGTCTTGAAGAGCTTTCGATAAGGAGAAACTGAGCCGTCACAATCGAAGCTCAGAGGAGGGAAAAAGGGACGAGATCCACACCAATTGAAAACAGAAATCACCCATTTCGAAATTTGAAGACATTGTGAACAGAACAAGAGAAATCAGAAAAAGGAGATAAGGAGAAACACGAACTGCCCCTGCAAAAATTTACAGTCTCGAGTCCCGAAACAGAGTGTGGCTTCGTGGGAAATTCAAGAAAAAGGGAAAAGAAAAGAAAAGAAAAGAAAAAAGCCAATCAATATGCACTGACATGACCGCACGCAACTCCAAAAATCACGAAACAAAGAGGCATTGGGAGGATTGATTATGCATTTTACGGTATGAAGAGGGGAAAAAAAAAAGAACATTTCCCAGGAAACAAACGGAAACTAAACTGGACATTTCTCGCTCGAGCAAGAGAAGAGAAGCGGCGCGTACCCATCAGAGATTCGGAACTTCCAGCGTCAAGAGCCGCCATTAACGACGACCACACCAGCTCGAAGACGGAGCGAGACGTGTCGGTGGTCGAACCGAGCCCAACTGCAAACTCGCAGAGACAACGAGAGAGAGAGAGAGATCCCACCTCGCCTTTTTCTCCCCCCCAAACTCCAAAGCCCGATCCTGAGGAGAGAATGTAAAAAAAAAATCCAACCTAAAAAGGTTCACAGAGACTCACAGAGACGCACAAACTTTTGGGTGCGGCTGTGCGAGAAAGATGTACATTTTCACACAGAGAGAGAGAGAGAGAGAGAGTCCCGTCCCGTGTTCGTGTGGCGGAGCTCTTCAGCAGAGACTGTACATTTGCAGGTTTGTTTTTTGTTCCACCGTATTTTTTATTTTTTTCTTCCTTCGGAGATTACTCGTCACGCAAATATTTTAGCGCCCGTGACAAATTCTTCGCTTTAGCATACATCACGAGAAAAACAAAATCATAATAACTAAAATAAAACGGTTACTCTTTTCTTTTTTTTTCCCCATTTTGACAATCCAAAATTGATTAGAATGTCATTTTCTCCTATTTTCTCTCAAGATAATTATCCACTCTTCGCTCGATTTTTTTATTTTGTCGCGAACTCTAAAACAGTTTTCAGCAGGATGCATCGCTCCAAAATGGTAAAAGTTTATTTTCTTTCAAAAAATGGTAAAAGTCGATATGGTCCGTCGACTACGTCGATGACTTAAGGGTTACTTATGGATGCGAGGACGGATTCGAAAGTTGGCATTTATGCAATATTCATATCACGTTGTGTAGAATTCTCAAAAAATAAACTTACATTATGATTCATGTTTTTTTTTCCTCTTTCGTGCCGGCATGACTTGCCTCGTATGCATAGGCATTCTTTAAGTCCACGATACTCACGCGAAGAAATAAATTACTACCATGCATTTTTTTTTTTATAGTGCTTAGGTGAAATGTTGAATTATTCGTGTTTTTGTGATGAAATAGGGGGGCATGCACACGGGGTAGTATTTTTTTTCATAAATAAATATTGTGTAAGTTAAATTTATTCAAGAGACGAGTGCGTTTGAAGTACTAGAACTTGTCACGAAAGTGTAATTGAGTCCTAAAATTTTATATGAAAGTGCAATAGAGTCCTAAAACTTAAAAAAAAATTACAATCAAGTTTTAAAACTTATCAAATTGGTGAAACCAAGTCCTTTAGTTGATTACACTCTGTTGATCGCACTTTTTCAAAGTTTCAGAAATCGATTAGACACTTTGAAAGTTTTAGGACTCGATTGTACCTTCATGATAAATTTTAGGACTTCATTGCACTTTTTAATAATTTTAAGACTTAATTGCACTTTCGTGATAAGTCGTAGGATTTTCAATCTTAGATCCATTTATTTAATGAGTTAATACCATGAAAAATTCTAAAATAATACGCATGTGACAAATTTATCCCAAACTAATTTTTTAACCAAAAAAATTCCAAACCGATATACATGTGTCGGTTTTACCCCAAACTATTTTTTCGATCGCCAAAAATCTCAAACCGATACATCCGTGATAAATTTACTCCAAAATAATTATTTTGACTATCAAAAACTCCAAACCGATACACATGTGACAAATTCACTATTCATTAATTTTCATTAAATTGAATTAATACCACAAAAAATCTCAAATTGATACAATAGAGGATAAAAACTCCAAACGTGTACATTCAGCAATTGTCACGTGTCATTCAAATCAACAATTTGACGGAAGGTAAATTTATCACAACCGTACCAGTTTGAGATAAGTTTGTCAAATATGTATTAGTTTAAAGTTTTCGATAGTCAAAAAAATAGTATAAGATAAATTTATCATAAATATATCAATTTGAGATTTTTCGTAATATTAACTCTTAAATATAGGAGATCCAAAGTGGATCTTTATACAATTTTTCGTATAGTTTTTGTACTGTGACTGATTGATTGAAATCAATCGTAGACGTTTATCGAGTATTTTCTCCTTTTCCACTCTCTGCACTGTGCAGTGCGTTGACTCAAAGACAAGGGCGGGGGGAAGTAATCTCATCGGACGGCGCATGTCAAGAGATCTGGGACTAAGGGCGATCAACATCGTATCAGGACGTCACATCATGAGAACGCGGGGGGAAGTATCTTTCGGGGGCCCACATCCCCGACTTTAATTAACTGGGTTTTATATTTTCTTGATGTGGAAAGGTTAATGTGTGGTGGGTGGGGTCCGAGGTTCTTCTGATCAGGTCTAGGTGGCGGTGGTGGCGGTGGTGGTGGTGGGGGGCCCCACCGAGGGGATTTCATGTGAGTTTTGTCCAATGGTCCCGTGTGGTGATGATGGGGTTGCGAGAGATGAAATAATGGAACCCAGCGTTTTCAGGTGATCGTTTTGTCCTTTCGGTTGTCCGCTTCTCCTTTTTTGTGTGTTGCTTAAAATAACTAAATAAAAAAAAAAGTCATCGTTGATAATAGTTTATATTTAGACATTTTCGTATTAAATTACGCATTCATCTAAAAAATTCAAATTTTAGAATAGCCAGCAATAATCCCATAAAACCTCACATGATATCAAAGCTGAAGGTCCTGGATTCAAATCCTTTTTAAGTCTCATTTGGCTCCCTAACTAAATGTGTCCAGGCAAAATGACCAAACTAAGCCCGAGAAAGAGTGATAGAATATTTAAATATTTAATCACCTATTTATCTAAAAAGCTTAAGTTTTGAGAATAATTGGTAGTGATTTAACAGAATTTCACGTCAACGGTGAAAGTGATTTTCGTGCATTCAATTTATAGAAGAGTTATAAGTAATCATTTTTGAAAATATATATATTCTAAGATCGTACAGCTTTTCGTAACACGCAAAAGAATTATTTTTTCCTCCAATTTAATTACGAAGCGTTTTTTGTTGCGTGATTCTATCTATGATTCCCTGCAAGTAGCCTGAATATGACATGCTCCTTCGATGAATAAATTGATTTCGTTGGATAATCTAGAGTCACTATTTCTGGGATAAATCGTATATTAAAGTCTACGTGTCGGTGATTATATTACAAAATGTTGCAGACGTTTTGGATTTAAAAAAAGAGAGATGCAAACCGAATTTAGATTGCAAAAAACTTTAGAATATCGGCGATTTTCAGTGTGCTAACTTGTCTCCTCTGCGAATGTTGTGCTACCCTCAATAATTTCCGCATGCTGCACAGTCAAAACTTATTTTTGCTGTTTTGCGAGAACTTTAGTCCAATTATTGACTCGCTGATGCAGGGAGGGCCTAATCATGCGATCTAACTTGTGAAAGTTTCAGCAGATGGACATCGGATTCCATGGCCACGATCTTATAGAGTATAAAGCAGATGAAAAGTGTAAAGAGAGAGTTCCGAAAAGAATTACCAATTGCTGCGGCCTATAAAGTGTTAATTTCCTCTCTCGGATTTGTTTCACGCGAAAAGCGGAGGCATGCGAAAGTAGGTGTCGGAAGTCACGACCTAAATTGGATCGAAAACGGCACGATAGGGACACACGCTCAGAATCACGACGTTGCTCCCTCAAAATAATTTCGAGGGCCATACAACTTGAGCTTATGGAGTATTTATTAAACGGACATGGACACATCGGTTCGTGTGCAATCGTGCAGATAGTCGATTTGAAAGGGTCGGAGATCACTTGTTATATGAAAGGGATTTACACGACATACTTGAATATGTGCCCATCGATCTCTCCTAAACCCTTCCTTTTTTTTTTCTGTTCCATTATATTCCTATAGTATAAGGAAAAAAATAACCAAAAATCCTAAACTATACTCGACACATTTATCCTAAACTTTTTTTTTTCTTATGATGCAAAAAGGTCAAAACTGATACATTTACCCAAAACTTGTATCGGTACAACACATTTACCTCAAAAAATTTTATCGTGACATAAAAAATCATGAACTTGTTTTCATGTGACACATTTATCTAAAAAAAATTTAGGATCAATGTGTCGCATACCTATACGTTTGAGATTTTTGGTGTAAAAAAGTAATTTGGGATAAATACGTTACATGGATATAAGTTCGGGATTTTTTGTATCACAAAATAAAAGATTGGAGCAAACGTGCCATACGGGTAAAAATTTGAGATTTTTTGTGCCACAAAAGCATAGTTTGGTAAACGTACCATAATGAGCATATTTTAGAATTTTTTTGTGACATTTTTCCCATAATATTGCATCATCATTACAATCATTTCTCTTGTCTTACAATCATCTCTGCCGATCATGGCGTAATCTCGACATTTAAAATGTCCAAAATGTCATCATAGCCTCATATAAAAGTAAGGGAAAAATTCAAAAAAGGGCCCGAAGTCCTCATGTTTTCTCAAATAAGGGCCCCAAGTGAACACTTGTTTCAAAAAGGGCCCGAAGTCCTCATATTTTCTCAAATAGGGGCCTCAAGTGAATACTATTTCAAATAAGGGCTTGAAATGGCCTTAAAATCTCAAAAAAGGGCCCGATTCAAGGGTATTTTAGTCTTTTTACTTATTTAGTTTTTTTTATTATAATTTTTGTTATCTGTTTCCAAAAAAAAAAAAAAGATGGTACCTTTTCTTGGATCCGGGAGCGTGAGAGCTTTGCTTTGAACGGAGGCGGAGGAGCAATTGCAGAAGCACTCTGAAATGGCCTCTTTTGCATCGGATTAGCACTCGAGGAGCTCTTCGCGCCTTCAACTGCAAGAGGAGATGAGACGGGGGTTGTTGCGATGCGAGAGCAGAGGTTCATATGGGGGCAAGAAGGGCTTGTAAAGCTCGTGGAGCTCCTCCAGAAAGATGCCTTTCCCGGTCTCGAAGGGCACCGAATCTGATCCTTCCACCGCAGAGAAGGGAGCGCAGGAAGCGGGTTCGAGGCGATGCTCCCTCGCCGATAACGCGGCGGCGGCGGCGGTGGCGGAGGAGGAGGAGGAGGTTGTGCGGCTTCGACCACCGCATGCGAGATCCCGGTCGACCTCCATGGCCTCTCCGAAGCTCTTGAGGGCTCGCTCGGCTGTTTCGCAGGCGAGCTCGCACCAAAGCCGCCCGGGGACTACGCTTCGTCTCCGAAGCTCTTGAGGGCCGCCCTCCCGCTTGCCCCTCCCGCCCGTGACCGAGCGACCCCCCACCGGATGGGCGACGGCCGGCGACCCCGATCCGGGCGGGGACCGCCGGCCTCACCCGAGATCCGGGAGAGGGCCAGAGGCCCTCGCCTCGACCCGGCGGGGCCGCCGGGGTCGCCGGCGACCCCGCCGCCTGCCTTACGCCCGCCGACCCCCCACCGGCGGGCGGGCGGCGGCACAGCGGGAGGGGCAGCCCTCCCGCTTGTGCATATTTTTTTTTTAATCAAGAAAAAGAAAAAAAATAATAAAAAAATTAAAATGTGAAATAACCAAAATACCCTTCAAGCCAGACCCTTTTTTGAAACATTATAACCACTTCGGGCCCTCAATTGAAACGTACTATATTACTTCGAGCCCTTATTTAAAACATAATTCACTTTGGGCCCTTATTTGAAAAATCAAGAGAAGTTCAGGCCCTTTTTTGAATATTTCCCTAAAAGTAAGCAACCCCAAAGAGCTTCCCCCCACAAAACCTTAAAAAGAAAGAAAGAAAGAAATAATGAAAAAGATGCAAGCTTTTTAAGGCGCTGCCCATGAATCCACGATCCGAAAAAAAAGCTACCGGTCTTCGCTTTCAGCGTTAAAAAAGGACTCGCTAAGGGGCGGGGCAAATGGGGAAAAAGGGATTGAGCACGGGCGTGCCATCATTACACGGCGGATCAAAGTTAGCGCCCGACTTTTTATCATGTGCTAATCGATGACTCACATTCACAGATTCACCCCAAAATAAAAAAAAGAGAGAGAGAGATTACCCCAATCATATGAAATAATTGGTATTTTATTCATGTGAGTGAATAATGTTTCTAATTCAGCTTTATCTTCCATAAGAAATATTGTTTATTTTTTTTCCCTCCTCTTTTTATAGTTTTCCCCCTTTTCGGATTTAAATGCAGGTCGATGTATCTTGCTTAATATTCGAGAGTGCTAGGTGCTATTAATGTTTTGCAAATCTAGCGACCCTTTCAATTTGGCTATTCGAAAAGAGAAAGAAAAAAGAAGACGTTCGATGCTTATCAAAGATATTAAGAAGGTGCTGACGTATGTTTTCGAAGTTTACAATGTCTTTTTCATTACGAAGTAAATTATAAGCAAAAGTAATAAGTAGATTGTTTTGGGCCTTCAGAGTAAAAAACAACGGAATAAAAAAGCAAGTCTAATAGTGTACTTTGCAAGTCATGCGGGAAAAAAAAAAGCAATTAGACGCACCAAATCTGTCATTAGATGAGGTTTGCGTGGGCTCATCAATGCGTGGGGTGTGCTTCACTTGGTTCATCTGTCTCATCGAGATCACAAGTATGAAGGCCTTTCTTATAAATAGAAAAGCTGTATTTTCCTCCATTCCTAACTTGAGAAAATTTCCTCTTTATCATCTCTAGTCGGTGATAAACCCGATCACCGGCCCGGCTGCCCGCAGGCCTATCTAGGTCCTACTCCAGCCACAAAAGCTCAAGTCAGACTTTTTGTACAAGTTTGGATAATAACATTTAGTGAGAGCCTAAGCCGACCCCGATGGGGTCGAGCTTAGTCTGATTCAATCTAAAAAATTGTATATAACAATTTCATCACCAGAGGGCTTGGACATAAGTTTAAGTCTAGCCTCATGGCCTAGCCTGATTCGGGCATACCCAATTATAGCCTCTAATTAGTGAAATTATTAAAGAAATTTTATATCTAGATAGCTCTCATTTAAATTTTTTAGCATAAAAATAGTATCCCTCTCCTCTATCTCTCACACATCCCACATCCTCATTCTCCTCCTCGCTCTATCTATATACCCTCCTGAAAAAATTGCATCACCACCACCTTTGGGCTGCCGCCTCCATGATGCTGGAATCATATACCATCCCCGCAATAGTCCGCCGCCGACGACACATTTATACTTGTGCAAAGTACCTATTAATGAGGCATTTGGAAAATTACTCTCTCTCTCTCTCTCTCTCTCTCTCTCTCTCTCTCTCTCTCTCTCTCTGTACAGAGAGCGAAGGGAAGACATGATCTTAGAAAAAGGGAGGGAATGTTCAATCGCAACCACCCTCTTTAGGGGTTAGCGGTTACCATGAGAGCACAACAACAGTTGTAGAATGCCTTATTTGAACCATGATTGATACTCATAAAATCTAAATTTAGAGAAGTTTCCAAAGTTGAGATTTCGGGAAAAGACAAGCCCTTTACGGAAGACCCCGGCATGTTGGTGTTTGAAGATAGGCACAAGAGTGTACTAACCTTCAAACTGTCGACAATAGATGTGTCTGTGATACTTCATATCCCTCATCCAATGAATGATGCCTTGTGATGCTATTCACAAGTAATATCTACCTTTATATGACCAACATCTCACGTGGTTGTTCACCAAGCTTTATGGTTATCAATTGTGTTAGAGTAAGTCCACTGACCACCTCTAGTAAGTTTATGGCTTGTGGATGGACTAGATTCCCACCCGATACAAAAAAAGCATAAAGTGATCACTAGGTTGATATAGCTCGGACAATATGCGGTTTCTAACATTCTTCTAAGATGATGAGGGAAAAAAAAAGAGGACCAGGTCACATGCCGAACAGAGGGAGGATCGTCGGCAGTATAAGCCACACACTAACGAGAACGTTAGTGGTTTAAACGAGGAAGTTCGCGACAATCAAAACCCATTTTGAACAGGTTAGTTAAAATCTACTCTAAATAATCACTACTTTATATGTGTGACAGCCCAAATTTCGCAAATTGGATTGTTGAGCAGAGTAGCAGCTAATTAAAGACAAGGATTAGTGGCAATTTTGGACCCGGGACCCTGAATTAATAGTGCAACGGTTAAATGACTGATCAAGGTGACGATTGGCACGAAGGTTGTTCCGGAATTGGATCGCGAGGGCCCCGACCCGGCCCTTCCTTTTTCCACCGCCTCTCCCATCTCACCCTCTACAAAAGCTGTCATGTTTTTCTTTCTCCTGGTTCTCCTTCATTTCTTCTTCGTGGACGCCATTTCCTTTCCCCCAACTCTCTCTTTTTCTCTCCTCTCTCTCGCGGCTCGTCTCTCTCGCCCAGCCCGACGTCGACTCTCGCCCACTCCACCAGCTCGACCTCTCATACTCGAGCCTCGAGTTCGACCTCAGCTCAGCCCCCGTCGTCCCCTACACGCTCACCTTCCCTCGCTCCCTATGCGGCCGCGCGCGACACCCACGGAGGAACGAGTAGCCCGGGCTCATTTTAGCCCCAATCCAGCTTTTGTCTTCTCCGTTTGGGATCCTCAGACAAGTGTCCCTCTACCCTTAACTCTATTCCGCCCAATCGAAGCTTGTTTTAGCTCGGATCGTCAAATTGGAAATGGGTTTCTTGAGCGGAACTTCGATTTGCATGGAAGGAAAAATAAGCTTGTTCGGACTATCCGTTGCTTAATCTAGTGCCCTTAGGTCTTGGGCAAGTTAGTCCTGAGGCCTGATCGTCTTGATTTTCGTTGTATCGAGGTTAATGGAAGTGGACGCCGAAGAGGGTGGTTCGGCCACGGACAAGGAGGAGGAATTGGAGACCAAGGTTTGTTCTTGAGGATGTAGGCATAGGGCCAAATGCAAGTGGAGTATCTACCCTTTTCACTAGCCTAATTATTCGTTCGCCTGATTGGGTGCGACGACGCCAGTTGTGTCTGGAAATATGTGCTTGAATGTTTTGTATGTGGGCGTTTGTCCGTGCGTTTCGAAAGGGGTGTGAGAAGTGGTGTGCGTGATGGGATGGTCTTACATTTTGGTGTTCGGCCAGGTGGCCGTGAGGCGGATGAGGTTTGTTCGGGTTCTGCCTGCTTGCATTGTGGAGTCCCATGGTTCGTGAATTGGCGAGTAGCATGGATGCAATCAACATCACGACTCGCCAATTCACAATATATATATATACACACACAGTCACACACCTTGTGGAAGTCTGATGAAAATCGGGAAGTTCACGGTCTGTGTCTCGTTGGAATAGTGTCTTGGAATAGGGAAAATCAAGGCTTGTGTCTCTCGCGATAAAAAAACAAATTAAGGCATGTGTCCCTTGTGAGAAAATGAGGTCTGTGTCCCTTATGTTTCCCATGGACGAAATGCTGGGACAAAACCTAGAATCGAGGTTGTGTCCATCGGATATAAAGTGAGGCATCCGCCCTTCACATACCATGGCCTGTGCCTCATGGTTCGGTTCTAAAGTGAAAATGGAAAGTTAAATGAATCATGTGCATGCTCATGCGTGTGAAAGTTGTGCATTATGTGAAGTTAGCATCCTAAGATTTTTTATCCGGTGTGGGTGTCGAGTCCCGTTTGATTAGGTGATGGATAATTAGTTAAGTCGGTAGGTTAGATGTTTTTACTTGCGAAGCTTTCGCTCACTCAAAAAGTGAAGTATCTTGGAGCTGCATACGGAAGTGGCGGATAGTATCGGGAGTAGTTTCCTTCTTGAATCTTCCCAATGTATTATGTGTTTGCTTGTCATGTGTGCTATTTTATTGGGTAGTTTTAATGCATGTCTTCGTAGGAAACCCTATTAAAGCTGTACCCTTTAGATGCGCTTGCCATTTTCTCTTTTACGCATGCGCTTGTATTTTTTTGGGTGGCGTATTGCTTGTTTCCTAGTTATTTTGGCTTCCGTATGCACCCTTTACTACATATAATATTACATTAATTCATAGCTCGTAGTTAATGTCGAGCGGCACTCTAGGACGTTGGAGTTATGATGAATAAATCGTGTTACAATATGGTTCCACCATGGTCGGTGTTGATTCTCAAGCTAATGGTCAAGGAGCACTCTTTAAGACATGCTGCCTTTTGGATAAAATGTTGAAATGAGAAATATTATTTCTGCGTCGTTCCAAGATAAATTAGAGCAGAAGGGATAGCTCATAAAAATTCAGAGGTTAACATCATGAAAAATTTTAAATTGATCAATATGTGATAAAGTTTTTCTAAACTAAATGCTTTAATCGTAAAAATTCTCAAATTGGTGCACTTATAACAAATTTACTCTAAATTATTTTTTTGACCATAAAAAATTTCAAACTATTTCAAACTGGTACACTTTTGATAAACGAAGGGTAAAAATGTCAAACTGCTATACCTGTTAATTATCACGTATCATCTAATTCAGTAATTTGATTCAGTAATTTGACGATAAGATTTAATAAAAATTAATAGAAGATAAATTTATCAATCATATATTTATTTGAAAGCTTTTTAATAATTATGAAAATTTTTGGTGATATTAACTCAGTCACTTGGGATTGCACGAGCTGTGGATACAACCTTTTTGCCTTTTTTTGTTTGTCAGCGTAATCATCAATTGACTCTGCAGAAGTAATAGTATCAAGTATGGCACGTTCGCAATAAGAGAGAGAAGAACTTAACAGTTGGGAGGCAAAAGCGTATGCTTTTGATTCCAAAAGATAAAGAAAAAGGTGAGGTGACAGGAAAAAAAAATGACCCTTCTCTTTGGAGGCACCCTAGGGAAAATACAATAATATTGTCATCATCTGTCTTTGTTGATTCGGACACGCATGAAGTGCCAACGATAAGATAGCTCACTTATGTCAGAGATTCATGGCCGGGTCAATTATGCATGGAGTACAATAATTGAGACAATTAGTTCATCATTCATGATCCATACCAAATAACTCCATTAGTGTAATAATTCGGTTCGTGGGCCAAACCCAAATGGAGTTATCCAAGTAACCACGAAAGGTTGCGATTATTTTGGAGGTGGGTGTTGGCTTATGAATAATTCAAGGCAATGTTTTTTTATTAGGCGTGAGATTTGAAACGTCATAGACTCTCCTACTTAAGGAAGTAAGGTCCTTGTGAATATTTGGTTTGTGTCATCCTATGACACTCCCTTTATTCTATTTCTGGCCTGATCCAATCCTAATGTTGGAGCCGCATCTAATTTGACCGCTCTTACCTTGGTGATTACTTCCCACCCTCGACAGATCATGAAATGAATCTAGTTTGTCCACTAGCCATATATCTATGGATGGAATAAAGGATCGGTCATCCTTTTTGCTTTCTCTTAATAAAAATTATATTTCTTTTATTTCATAATCATTAACTCTATTAAAATCCCCGAAAATAAAATGTGTCATGTCGACGCTTCACATCACGTCTGGGATCCTTTGGATGGAAAAGGTAATAACGACCATTTTTTATACTTGACCATGAGTAGATTTTTTATTCTCGAGTATAAATATGTGTTTTTTTAAAGGCTCCATTTGTTTTGAAAAAAATATGATGTTCTTGAAAGTTATTTTTTAAAAAGATAAAAATAATTTTCAGTGTTCGGCTGGAATCTAAATTTTTTTTTTCGCTGTTTAGTATGGAAAATCTTGATTTTCCTCTAAACAATCCATTTAATTATTTCTTAATTTTTATTTTTTTCCTTTAAAAAAAATTGAATTTTTATTTTTTTACCTTCTTCTTCTACCAGTCACCAGTCATAATCGAGTGACGAGTTTGCCTAAGCCTGATGAGGATCAAGCTTGTCACTCGCCTATGGCTGGTGGCTGCAGCAACCGTCTAAAGGAAAAAGGAAAAAAATATAAAATAACCAAATAAAAAAGACAAGGAAGAAGAATAAAAATTAAATTTTGATTTTTTAAAAAATAAAATAAAAGATAAAAATAAAACGATAAAAGAAAAAAAATTAAAAAAAATTAAAAGGAGTGTAGGAGAATCCGCTTAGTTTGGGTTAAAGAAAGAGGATGGAAAATAATTTCCTCCCTTCAAAAAGAGGAAATCATTTTCTTACTTTTAAATGTGTTTTTTCATTGGTCGAATATGTTTTCCTTAATGAGTTTATTTTTCATGCGCCGAACGTCGAAAAATCCGAAAATCATTTTCCCGAAAGTTATTTTCCGCAAAACGAATGGAGCCTAAAATGACATTATGTTCAGATCTGACGCTCTTTTATTCTAACTATCACTCATCTTCCATCCAATCCAATCGCGTTTTGACAAAACTGATTAAGTATTTTTCATTAAGTCAGAGTTTTCTCATTTTAGGGAGTTCCTTTTTCACATCTTAATGCTCGAGACATGACCTTTTTAATAATTGTCTCTTGGTTTTCCAAAAAAAAAAAAAAAAAGAACAATAACTGTCTCTTATAAGTTTGAATTAGCGGAGACTCTTATGTGGAGGATGTCCTGGCATATGTTTTCTTCGTTTTATGTGATTCGCCTTCATTATCGTTTTTTCCGATGGCATATACTATTACCTTAGAGAGGAAAATTGCAATAAAATAAAATAAAAATAAAATGAAGAGAGATAAAAGGGGCAAAAAACAAAAAAACATAATTCCAAGCCATGGCGACGAGGACTGATTAAATGTACTTTGACGGGTCTAATCAAATGAGTTAACGAGTAATTCTCGTGGATCTAATATGTTTCAGTTGACGTATACATCTATGCCCGAATCAATGTCTTTCCTAACAATTTATTTCGGGATAAATACACTGGAAATTCTAAAACTTGTCAAATTGATACAATCAAGTCTTTTGATTAACTCCGTCCAACTTGGCTGACGAGGCATGAATTTTTTTTAATATTTTCTCTTTCCCGCTTGGTGATGATGTGGCCAAACGACGTCGTTTTGGTCTATTGATTTTTATACAATATCTTTTATTTAAGTTAAATAAAAAATAAATGAAATTATATTAAACAATAAAGTGAGAGTTGGATCTAGGCAGCGTGGGCTTTACAGCCCAGCAAGCCCGTCTACTGCAGGCTAGGGCCAGCAGGCCCTTGCCTAGTTCTGTGGTCGCCCGCCATGGTGGCCCGACGACCCCCGCTAATCATTTTCCCACCATCGCTGACCCTTCCCGGTAATGGGAAGTATGATGTTCGGTCATACCTTAATATTGATAATCGCAATCAGTTTTTCCAATGTATAAAAGGATAATTCGAAGAGGAAAAGACCAATAATTCTACCATTTAATTGAAAATTGACTTCTCACAACAGGGGTTAAGAAGCCCATGTTATTAGCCCATTATCAGCACCTATTAGCAAAATGACTATAAATTCCTCTAATCGTATCTTTTAATTGGTCCAACAATGAGCACTGAAGTTTTCTCTAAAAAAAAAAACGGACGAAAACAAGGGTGATGGTAAAATAGAATTCATTTTGTTGATAATGTGATGGATAGAACTAATCGCGGTCCGGCCAATTTTAATTTTAATTTTTTTGTGGTCGAAGGCCAATTTTAATTTTTTTTTGTGGTTGAAGGCCAATTTTAATTGACCTTAGTATAAATGTGGTGTAACTGAGGAGGCCCAATCCGCAGTTTCCAGATGGATCAACCGGGTTCGCCATTTCACTCGAACGTTCCGGCCGTCGAACCTCGTAAGACCGCGAAGGTGCGAGAATGCTCCTCTCTTTCCTATATAATACCCGACCCCTCGTCTTCTGGGCCACATCTTCAAACGACAGCAGTTCTCGTCTTGTTGAGGCATTGTATCAAACACTTTCTCGGCTTAGTCTCGCATATTCACTGGTAACCCAGCAACCATGTCGCTCATCCCAAGCTGGTTCGGCGGCCGTCGCAGCAACGTCTTCGACCCTTTCTCCCTCGACCTCTGGGACCCCTTCAAGGAATTCCCTTTCCCTTCCTCGTCCCTCTCCGCCTCTAATTTCCCCCAGACTATCCGGGAGAACACCGCCTTCGTGAACACGAGGATCGACTGGAAGGAGACCCCGGAATCCCACGTGTTCAAGGCGGATCTCCCCGGGCTCAAGAAAGAGGAAGTCAAGGTGGAGGTCGAGGACGACCGGGTGCTCCAGATAAGCGGCGAGAGGAACGTGGAGAAGGAGGACAAGAACGACACGTGGCACCGGGTGGAGAGGAGCAGCGGGAAGTTCATGAGGAGGTTCAGGTTGCCCGAGAACGCGAGGATGGATCAGGTGAAGGCGGCGATGGAGAACGGTGTGCTCACCGTCACTGTGCCCAAGGTGGAGGAGAAGAAGCCTGAGGTCAAGGCCATCCAGATCTCCGGTTGAGTGTTGGTGAACTATGTATGGTCCTCGTTGCGACTTGTGTGTGTATGTATAGAGCGAGTGTGTCTGTGTGTGTATGTTGTGTTCTGTGCGGGTTTCGGCTTGGCGTGTTCTGAGTTGGGAGTCTCGGTCCTCTTGTGTGCGAAATGGCCATGTATCGTAACTATTTTGAGTCTGTGACTCTACTGGTAATGACTAATGAGATCTGATGTTGTGATTTCGTATCTTCTGTTTTATACGACATCGTAATCTCCAGGTCTTTCGAATTGATTGTCTTTCCCTTTTCCCGCCGCGGTGCTTTAGCATGCTGCTTTGCCCGGTGGGAGTTCAAAAAGTTCGTTCTTCTTCGTTGATTAAATTCTATTTCTTGGAAGGATTCCTGGGAAGTGCAATTGCCGTACTTTGCGAATTGTGGTCATCTTTTCAATGGGGTTTGAGGGTACCCGCGAATTGCATCGAGAGAAGCTGAAAACTTGTGGGATGAAACGAGGCTGGACACCATGTAAATTCGTTTTGAGCTCAGCGCGAGCTGCAGGGTTTCTTCTGCTGAATTGTATCGGGTTTGTTGGACAACAAGATCAGATATGTTCTGCCAAGGTTTTTATTTCGGGTAATCATCATCAGATCAGAGAGAAGTGATCAAGTTCACTGCTACTTGTAGTGCGGTGCGTGAGGAAGCACCTCTCCTGATGTTGGGCTCGATTTGCGTCTTTGAAAGCTGCGGCTCTCAGCCTATTCTCTTTCCCTTCCCCGTCAGCCATCAGTCTCCTCACTAGTCACTGCTTGCTCTATTTCTTTCTGGTTTGGATAGCCTTCCAACTCCAATCCCACTCTCCAAACATGTCAGTGGGAGGAATTCCTCCAGAAATGCTTCCCAAGGTCAGAATTCCATCCGCAATGGGTCCAAAAGCCTCCCCCGGAAAGGTGTGCTAAGAATTCCTCCTGCGGAGCCCATCTCACATCACGGCCAGTTTCTCCAATGGCTTCTTCTAACTCTTCTGGTACAGCTCCATCCACTCTTCTGAGCCTCTGACTGAGCCAGGTCGGACAACCCACAAGAATGGCTGCCGCTGTCCGCCAGTCCTCAAGCTGTTTCTGCGGACCCTTCCCGATCCACTGAAGCCAAGCTTCCTAAAGCTCACTTATATGACTGAATTGTTAGCTTGCTTATCAAGCCGCAATGGGCAACCGGTCTCTTCCTCCAATATGCTGGTTGGTGAAGCCGGAGCAACTTTGTGCAGTGAGCCTAGCAAGAAAAACAGCGCTCAGTTTTCTTTCTGGAGTTAGGTCCTTACGACTGTTTCTTAAGGCAGTCCACTGTGTTCCAAAGAATGCCTGAAGATGCGGTGATATCGATCACCATAGATGCTAACTTCATCAGGGGTTCTAAATCGCCAGGTAAAAATGGGCAAGTCCTTGCATCTCGGGGATAAGTACCTGGAACAGGATCTTTCGACGTTGGATATAAAGTGGCAGAGTAATGCAGCTTAACATGTATTTGCTTCAACGTGATCATAGTCTTATAGACAACATAAAAACTAGTATAAGATTTGGATGTTCCAGCAAGTCAAAATTCAAAAGAGTGACTCTTTTTATTCCCATTTCATACAGTGTAGACATACTTTCTTCCTAGTCGGATTGCTCGACATGAATAAGAGAATGTGATCTTTCAGTTTAGCATAGTATGACCAAAGAAAGCACGTTCCCAACATCCACAATAACCTCTGATTGTTCGTCTGAATTTCTAGTAGAATTACTACCACGTTACATCACTGAGGTGTTTCTTTAGTGTTACATCACTTGAGGTAACGAAGAGCCTACTGCCCATATCAATATCTGAGAGTTTCTTGTGTAAATAAATATCTGAGAATTGAAGATACCTTCCGAAGAAAGAAAACCTTTCTTTTGGATCCGAGGAAATTCAGAGAAAAGCAGCAGGGCGCCGATACTGCTTGCGCGCAAAGCCATGCTAGGAAGCTTCCGAGGATGAGCTGCGGCTTCTGCGAAGGACATCAACGAATCATAAACCACGCAAGATATATTTATTCTCGATCACTCCTTCCCTTGACATCATAGGCATGGAGATAAAATTGGGGAAACCGGACAGATCGGGATGATCGAATTGAGCGTGAGCTATTATACGATGGAGAAGCGCCCTTGGAATGCGGGACCGACCCCGAATTGAGCATCGGGGTTATGTGTCCTTGAAAGGACCGACCCCGAATTCATTGAACATATGAAAGGTCTTATATTGAATATAATATATTCAGTACTGGGTTATAAACATTGTTGCGTGGAAGCAAGCGAATGAACAATAAAATAGACAGAAGAAGAAAACAAATTGAGCATCGGATGTACGTGGTTTGATCGTAAAGACCTACGTCCACATATCACATTAACAAGCGAATGTTTAATCTCGTAATTCTTCAAGAAATAATCTCTCAATCTCACAAAGGAATTAAATAAAATCTTAACATAAGAATTTCACGGCTATTAACACTAGCTAATCTTCACCAGGATGCAGTTAAGCACGGTACCACGAACCCACGATGAAGTTGCCTGTGTATAGTAACAGCACTTTCGTTGGCCCCCTTTTCTTGGCCGACTCTAGTAACTTGAGAAAAGAACAGATATCCGTGGATTTCAAAACAGGTTTCGTCCGATACAAAATCCACAGAATTCGAATAGTAATCCGACAATATTTGGGTTTCAACTTTTATGCTTATCCACAAAGCAATTCTCGTCGGGCTCAAATTTAAGACATAATTTCAACAGATATGTTAAGAAAAAAGAAGAACGAAGGAGACTTCTGTCTTTCCTGCCTGGACAGTAACATAAGAAGCGGCAAACAAAACCGATTGCAACATTGAAGCATGACGGAATTACAGGAGAGCGGCTTTCATGCAATCAGACATGTTGAGGAAACAAAAACTACACGAGAAGAATCTAAATATTCTGCTGAAGGCAACTCCTCCCATCTGATGGCATTGAATTTTACTGCTGCTGACATGATCGGAAGCTTGTTATTTACGTTAGATGAAGCGATTAGAACTTGGTTTTAACATGTGAGTACTAGGAACCTTCTCCAAAGAATCACCCTATTGGCCTCACAGAACAATCGTCTCGGAGCAGAATTATGTACACATTGGATCGTAGCCGACACTCACAACCTTACCAAATCTGATAGAGCTTGTCTTAAACTCCAAGACAGCTAGAGAAAGCAGGACTCCGAAGCACAAGAGCTTCACAGTCTGCATCATGTCAAACACCTCGCCATTTCTTGTGGTGAATCAAGTGCATCGAGAAATGCTAAGCGAATGGATTTTGTGTCAAAGATTTTTGGTTAATGATTTTTCCAAAACTCTACCAAACGCATTCTAAAAATCCCATCGTTGTAACCGTCATCCAACATATGCCTATTAGAATGAGGAACTCCTCGAATCGTATATTTTGATTGGTGGAAAATAAACTTGAGTAGTATTCATAATTTGTGATCCATTAGATCTAATTGGCTGGACAAAATTTCAATTAATCAATAGCATAGGAATTTAAAGGCGATAACAGAAAACAAATTGAATTCGTTTTTTGGGGCGATTTTTTTTTTTTTTTAGGTCGAAAGCTTTGTAAGGAATATGGGTAAGCGGTTCCAAGTTCCTTACATGTTCCACCTAGAACTTGGAACCTACCTATCGGAACGCATTTCTCATTTTTTGGAACTTGAAACCTATCCATCATACCTTGAAATCTGGAACCTACCTTGTCGGAGATTCTAGGGTCGGTTCCAAGGTACCCGAGAACCTATCAATTTCTTTTATTTTTTCATTTTTAGTTAAACAAAATGAGAGTGAACGCTACAACATTTAAGAAAAAATAGAGGTGAGTGATTGTGGGCTTTGTACATGTTAAATTTAGAACCCGAAACCAATCCGTTGGAACACGTTTATCATTTTTTGGAACCCGAAACCTAAAAACTTGTTTGGCTCCAAATTATACACTCATAATCGGATGTCATAGAACATTGTATGATCGTGCAAAAATATATACAAAGAAAAATATAAAAATTTATTTCAGAATCTAGGGTTCGGGTTCCAAGTTTCGGATTCTAGATAATGGAACTTGGAACCTACCCGTTGGAACAGGTTCCTCAATTTTTGAAACTTGAGACTTATCTTGCATATCTTGGAACCTGGAATCGGAGCGGATCTTACAGGTTCCGGTTTCGGGTTCTCGATTCTACCCTGGGAACATGCTCACCCTAGTAAAGACCATCTCTTTTTCATTTTTGTTTCGGTCGGAACGAGATCCGGACGAAGCCCGGTTGGAAGTTTCCAGATGGACCAACCGGATTCGCCATTCCGCTTGAACGTTCGTCCGTCCGACGAACCTCGAAAGCCCGCGAAGGTACGAGAATGCTCCTCTCTGTCCTATTTAATACCCAACCCCTCCTCTTCCTGGCCACATCGTCGAACGACAGCAATTCTCGTCTTGTTCAGGCATTCTATCAAACACTTTATCGGCTTAGTCTTATATATTCCCTGGTAACCGAACAGCCATGTCGCTCACCCCAAGCTGGTTCGGCGGCCGTAGCAGCAACGTCTTCGACCCATTCTCTCTCGACCTCTGGGACCCCTTCAAGGACTTCCCTCTCCCTTCCTCGTCCCTCGCCGCTTTTAATTTCCCCCAGACTTTACAGGAGAACACCGCTTTCGTGAACGCGAGGATCGACTGGAAGGAGACCCCGGAAGCCCACGTGTTCAAGGCGGATCTCCCCGGGCTCAAGAAGGAGGAAGTCAAGGTGGAGATCGAGGACGACAGGGTGCTCCAGATAAGCGGCGAGAGGGACGTGGAGAAGGAGGACAAGAACGACACGTGGCACCGGGTGGAGAGGAGCAGCGGGAAGTTCATGAGGAGGTTCAGGTTGCCCGAGAACGCGAGGATGGATCAGGTGAAGGCGGCGATGGAGAACGGTGTGCTCATCGTCACTGTGCCCAAGGTGGAGGAGAAGAAGCCCGAGGTCAAGGCCATCGAGATCTCCGGTTGAGAGTTGGGCGAATCTATGGTCCTCGTTGCAACTTGTGTGTGTGTACATAGAGCTGAGTGTATGTGTGTGTATGTTGTGTTCCGTGTAGGCGTCGTCGTCGTCGTGTGTTCTGAGTTGGAAGTCTCGGTCCTCTAGTGTTGCGGCTCTCTACTGGTAATGACTAATGAGATCTGATGTTGTGATTTCGTATCTTCTGTTTTATGCGACATCGTAATCTCCAAGTCTTTCGGTTGTTCGTCTTTCCCTTTTCCTGCTGCGCTGCTTTCGCATGCTGCTTTGTCCGATGGGAGTTCAATTCGTTCGTTCTTGTTGCGTTGATGAAATTCAATTTCCCGGAAGGAATCGTGGGAAGTTCAAGTGCCGTACTTTGCAAATTGGGTTAATCTTTTCAATTGGGTTTGAGGATACCTGCCAAATGCATTGAGAGGAGCCGATAACTTTTGGGGGGAAACTAAGCTTGAGACCATGATACTCCTTTTGATCTCGGCGAGAACTGCAGAATTCCTTGTGCCGCATTGTGTCAGATTCATCAGATAACAAGATGAGATGTCCCAACGAGCTTTTTATTTCGGTGTAACCATCATCAGATCAGAGAGAAGTGATTGAGTTAACTAGTTTGTCTGCTCGATTTCGTCTTTGAAAGCTATTGCTCTCAGGCTTTCCCTTCCCCATCAACCATCAGTCTCCTCACTGCTTGCTCTATTTCTTTTTGGCTTAGATCACCCTTCAACTCCATTCCCGCCCTCCAAACATGGCACAAGTATCTCAGCATTTAAATTCTGGTCCCAGAAGCACGGTCTAAATATCATCTATATATCATTGGGTTTCCTTCAGAAATGCTTTCCAAGGTTGAATTCCATCAGCAATGGGTCCAAAAGCTTCCCACGACGCGGTGTGCTTAAACTTCCTCCTGTGGAGCCCATCTCACATCACGGCCGGTTTTTCCGATGGCTTCTTCGAACATCCTTCTGGTAACAGCTGGATGAACTCTGAGCCTCTGACTGAGCCAGGTCGGACCACCCACAAGCTTTCTGCTGTTCGCCAGCCCCCAAGCTGTTTCTGCAGAGTCTTTTGCTTGTCCATTGAAGTCAAGCTTCCTAAGCTCACATATATGACTGAGTTATTAGCTTGCTTATCAAGCCACAACGGGCAACCAATTTCTTCCTCCAATCTGCTGGTTGGTGAAGCAGGAGCAGCAACTTTGTGCAGAGAGCCTAGCAAGAAAAACAGCGCTCGGTATTGTTTCTGGAGTTGCTCCGTAACTGTTTCTCAAGGCAGTCCACTGTGTTCCAAAGAGTGCCTGAAGACGCGGTGATATCAATCACCATAGCTGCTAACTTCATCCTAAATCTCCAGGTAAAAATAGGCAAGTCCTTGCATCTCGGGGATCAGCGCCTGGAGAAGTGTCAAAGTAAATGCAGCTTAGCACTGAGCTCCATAAAATTACTGTCACGCTACATCACTGAGTTGTTTTTTTATGTGTACATCACTTGAGGTAACGAAGAGTTTATTGCGCATATTAACATCTGAGCGTTTCTTGTGTATATTAATATGTGAGGTTTGAAGATAACTTTTCAAGGGAAGACGAACCTTCTTTTGGAGCCGAGGGAATTCAGAGAAAACCAGTAGAGTGCCGATACTACTTGTGCGCATAGCCATGCTAGGAAGCTTCATGAGCTGTGGCTTCTACAAAGCACATCAACGAATGAAGAATCACGCAAGAGATTTTATTCTTGGACGCTCCTCCCTTTGCCATTATATCCAACAATACTTGGCGGGGAGGTCCTTCACAGCTGGTGTTGAGATTCGCTGCAAGAGCTATGGGATCCCCGGAGGAAAGGACATCCTTTGGCAAGCAGCAGGGAATAGACAGGAGCATAAAATTGGGGAAACCGGATGGATCGGGATGATCAGATTGAGCTTGAGCTATTACGATGGAGAAGCACCCTTGGAATGCAGGACTGACCCCGAATTGAGCATCGGGGTCATGTGTCCTTGAAAGGGACAGCGGGACGAGAACCAATCTACGGTTGCGTCTCCGTCCGCCCCCCTCCACATCTCTCATCTGATTACAACCAGAGCCTCGGTCCTGGATCAACTGAACATATGAAAGGTCTTATATTCAGTATCAGGTAATAGGCATGTTAAGAAAAGCGAAGGCAGACTTCTCTAGTTCATTTGTCTTTCTTGCCTGGACAGTAAAATAAAAAGTGGCAAACAGACCGATTACATCATCGAAGGTTGACGGGAGCAAAGGAGAGTGGCTTTCGTGCTACGAGACATGTCGAGGAAACAAAACTGCACGAGGATTCCTGAAATTTTGTTTCCTTTCATGTCTGGCTTTGCTCAATCTTTATGTTAAAGCCAGCAGAGAATAATCCTCTTCTCTGGCAGCTAGCTTCTTTCACCCAGGACTTCTAGTTAATCTGACTTCCGTCCCAAAACTTGCTCTTACCTCTTTGCAGAATCTAAGTAAAAATCTGCTGAAGGCGACTCCCCCGTCTGATGGCATTGAAGTCCACTGCTGCTGACATCGCCAGAAGCTCGTTGTTCACGTTAGATGAAGCGATTATAACTTGGTTTTAACATGAGGGTGCTTGTAACCTTCTTAAAAGAATCACCATGTCAGCCTCACGGAACAGCCGTCTCGGCGCAGAATCGCATACACATATGGATTGTAGCCAACACTCAGCAACCTCACGTAAGCTGATAGAGCTCGTCTAAAACTCCCAAGACATTTAGAGAAAGCAGGACTTGGAAGCGCAAGAGCTTCAAAGCCTGCATCATGTCCGATCTGGGTTTCAACTGGAGAGTTCTAAATGGACTAGCATCTAAAGGCCTGACAGATTCCTATTACCTTTACCCGCGTATTATGAATTCCATCTTATTTGATGTCGATGTATTCTGCTTTCATTTTTGATTGACTTGTTCCACCGTGCGTTATCTCCACGTTATGTTAACCGATAATTACATGACCGTCACATAGAACATCTTCTTCACGTTGATGGCATGGGAAGAGGTAATGATAATCAATCAAAATGATCCATGAATATGGAATTGAGGATAGTCCAATGGGAAAAATGAAGTTCGGTTAAAATTTAATAACAATAACTATCGTTATCAAACTCTTTTTATGAGTAAAAAAATAATTGAGAGATAAATAAATCACCGGAACTATCATAAAATAGAGAATGACATCTCATAGCACCGGTTATTTGTGTGTTTGGTTCAGCATTTTGAGCCTCAAAAAGGTCTTTGGGACAAAATTGTGATGTTTTAGTTCAGCATTCTCAATTGCCTTAGAGACGAAGTTAGCAATTCTAAAGTCCTTTTAACCTAATGCAAGTCCCACCCAACATTCAAATTCAACATTTTTCAAAATGCTACTCTCAAGGGTAATGATTTTTTATTTATTTATTTCTCTTTCAACTTTGCCCTCACTGATGGTATTCGTATTCCAATTTTGCCTCACAATTAGTGTTCATCGTCTCCCCCTCTGAGGTTCAGATCAAGATCTGAGTCGCCCGTCTGATGCTCCCCTGAGGGATGCGCGAGGCTCACTAGGCTCGCATGTCTGGGTCAACAATTGTGGGTTTTGTCACCGAGGTCTAGTTTCGTGTGAGTATCGGTCGCTGGTCGGGCGCTTCACCGAATTTCATGCAAGCCTCGTCGACGGTGCCCGAGGGTCTTGGTTTGCTTGTGTGGGTTCACCATGGGGCTGGGTCGCCTGTCTGATGCTTCGCTGAGGGGTCTCCATGCGTTTGGATTGATAATCATATGTTTGGGATGACGATTTGAGGGTAGGTCGCCGGGGTCGTGCGACCTTGAGGGTCACCTCGCCTAGGCCGCATTAGGTCGCGCGACCTAGATGTTACTTGCTTGACCACTTCGATGATTAGATTGTCATTGCTTTCTAGGTTTGCTTCCAAGACGAGATATCTTCATTCCCTAGTAGCCATGCCTTTTTTTTTCCCCTATTTTATTAGGAGGTAAGTATACTACAAGTGTCAAAAACTTATGTATGATGCTCACTTTAATACCAAAGCTTTCAAAACGATCATTTAAGTGTCAAAATCGGAGAAAAACGATTACTTAAGTGCCAAATCGCAAAAAGCCTGGCTAGATGAAATAGGTGGCTTTTATGTTTAACTTTATTATTTGATGTGGCATATTTTTTTTTAATAAATTATGGCCATGTGGATTTCCACGTATACTTCTAAAATAAAAAATTTTTAAAAATAAAAATAAGCTGAAAATTTAAAAAAGGGGTGGGATTTCATTCGGGCGAGGGTCATGCGGCCCTCGCCGTCGTCGTCCCCATTGCCGCCCAAACCCCATCCTCGTCGACCTTTGTCGACGATGGGGGCGCCTAAACATACCCACTTGTTTTTTTTTAATAAAAAATTTCATCTTATTTTGTTTTTAGTTTTAATGTTTTAGTTAAGTTTGAAGTTTAAGTCCACATGTACTTTCGACGAGCCACATCGGTTCAAGTATTAATAGAAAAAAGGCCACGTAGGATTTTCGGCAAGCTACGTTAGGTAAAATTAGAGTTGGTATTCAAGTGATCATTTAAAAAAAAATTGATATTTAAGTGATCGTTTGGAAAATTTTGACATTAAAGTGAGAGCCATACACAAGTTTTGATAATTGTAACGTACTTAAACCGTTTTATCAAACTTCAATGCTACTTTGCAAAAATAGCTCAAAAGATACTTCAAACAGTATTTGCTTTGAGCAAATGGATTTTGTGTCAAAGATATTTGGTTAATAATTTTGCAATTTTTCAAGACTCTACCAAACGCACCTTAGAAATCCAGTTGTTGCAACTTCATCGATCCAACATATGCTTATTAGAATGCGGAACTCCTCGAATCGTTATCTTTTGATCGGTGGAACATAAACTTGAGTTGTATTAATGATTTGGGATCCGTTAGATTTAATCGGCTGGACAAAGTTTTATTTAACCAATAACTGAGGAGATTAAGGGCGATAACCAAAAAAATAGAATTCGTTTTTTTCCCCCCTTTTTTTTTCGGGTCGAAAGTCTTGTAACTTGTAAGGACCATCTGTCTCTCTCTCTCTCTTTTGTATTTTTCTTTTTCTTTTGAACGAATCATGGACGTTGGTCTTACGCAGTTTCCAGATGGACCAACCCGATTCGCCATTCGACTGGAACGTTCGGTCCGTCGAACCTCGAAAGACCGCGAAGGTACGAGAATTCTCGCCTCTTTACTATTTAGGACCCAGTCCCTCGTCCTTCCGAACCACGTCGTCTAACGATAGCAGTTCTTGTCTGGTTCAAGCGTTCTATTAAACACTCTCTCGGCTCAGTCTCGCACTTTCAGTGGTAATCCCACAACCATGTCGCTCATCCCAAGCTGGTTCGGCGGCCGCCGCAGCAACGTGTTCGACCCTTTCTCGGCCGACCTATGGGACCCCTTCAAGGACTTCCCTTTCCCTTCCTCGTCCCTCTCCGCCTCCAATTTCCCCCAAACATTCCGGGAAAACACCGCTTTTGTGAACACGAGGATCGACTGGAAGGAGACCCCGGAAGCCCACGTGTTCAAGGCGGATCTCCCCGGGCTCAAGAAAGAGGAGGTCAAGGTGGAGATCGAGGACGACCGGGTGCTCCAGATAAGCGGCAAGAGGAACGTGGAGAAGGAGGACAAGAACGACACGTGGCACCGGGTGGAGAGGAGCAGCGGGAGTTTCATGAGGAGGTTCAGGTTGCCCGAGAGCGCAAGGATGGATCAGGTGAAGGCGTCGATGGAGAACGGGGTGCTGACCGTCACGGTGCCCAAGGTGGAGGAGAAGAAGCCTGAGGTCAAGGCCATCGAGATCTCCGGTTGAGAGTTGGGCGAATCTATGGTCCCCGTTGCGAATTGTGTGTGTGTATACATAGAGCTGAGTGTCTGTGTTTATGCTGTGTTCTGGTGTGGGTTTTGTTTCGTCTTGAGTTGTCGGGAGACTTGGTCCTCCTCTAGTGTCTGATATGGCCCTGTATTGTCCTACTATGACTCTTTACTGGTAATGAGATTCGAGGTTGAAAGAACTGATGAGTGCAGGGTTTCTTCTGCTGCTTTCTATCGAATTTGTCAGATAACAAGATAAAATTTCTCAAGTTTGATGATCCATCATCAGATCAGAGAGAAATGATCAAATTCACTAGTTCCTCCATTGCGGTGTGCGAAGAACCGCCTTCCCTGATGCTTAACTCGATCTGGTCTTTAAATGCCGCGGCTCTCCGCCTCATCTCTTCCCCTTCCTCATCCATCATCAGCCTCCTCACTGCTTGCTCTACCTCTGTCTGGTCTAGATCGCCCTCCAGCTCAAATCCCACCCTCCGAACATAGCACAGGTACCTCGCGTTCACGTTCTGGTTCCCGAAGCATGGCCGGCATATCATCGGGACTCCTTCGGAAACGCTTACCAAAGTCGAATTCCATCCGCCATGGGTCCAAAAGCCTCCCGCGGCATGGTGTGCTAGAGCATCCTTCTGCGGCGCCCATCTCACGACGCAGCCTGTTTCTCGGGTGGCTTCTTGGAACCCTTCTGGCAACAGCTCGACCCATTCCGAGCCTCCAACGGAGCCAGGTTGGACCACCCACGAGAACGGCTGGCCGCTGTTCGCCAGCCCCCAAGCCATCTGTGCAAACTCTCCCGCCTCCATCAAAGCCAAGCTTCCTAAGCTCACGTATATGACTGAATTGTCAGCTTGCTTATCAAGCCACAACAGGCAATCGGTTTCTTCCTCCAACATGCGGGTTGGTGAAGCCGGAGCAACTTTGTGCAACGGGCCTAGTGAGGAAAGCGGCACTTGGTATTGTTTCTGGAGTTTGTCCGATAACTGTTTCTCAAGGCAGTCCACTGTGTTCCAAAGAACGGCTGAAGATGTCTTGAGACTGTTCGCCCTACCTGATAACTGCATCATTAGTTCTATATCGCCAGGAAAAAGAGGCAAGTCCTTGCAGCTCAAGGGATAAGCGCCTGGAACGGGATCTTTCAACGAGCGATCTGCAGAGTCAAGAATACAGCACTGAGGTAACTAGAAGTTCATTGCGCATGCTGATATCCGAGAGTCTGTTGCGTCTGTTAGTATAACAGGATTGAAAGATACCTTTTCCAGAGAAAATAACCTTCCTTTTGTAGCCAAGGCAATTCGGAGAAAACCAGCTGAGTGCCGACGCTACTAGTCTACTAGTGCGCAGAGCCATGCTAGGAAGCTTCATATAATGAGCTGCGGCTTCTGCACAGTGCATCAGCATGTCGTAAATCACGCAAGAGATTTTACTCTCGGTTGCTCCATCCTCTGCCATCATATCCGACAATACTTGACAGAGAGGTCCTCCACAGCTGGTGTTGAGACTCACTACAACAGCTGCGGGATCCCCAGAGGTGAGGACAGCCTTCGGCAAGCAGTCGGGTACAGACGCAAAGGTGAAACAGGGGAAACCAGATGGATTGGAATGATTGAATTGAGTGTGAGCTATTACAATGGAGAAGCCCTTGGAATGCAGGCGGGACCCCAAATTGAGCATCGGGGTTATGTGTCCTTGAAAGGGACGGGACTAGAACCAATCTACGATTGCGTCTCTGCCGTCGTTCCTCCATTTCTCTCACGCGACTACAACCCGAGCCTCGGTCCTGGATGAACTCAGCATATCAATGATCTTATATACACCACTGGGTTGCCGGCGAAATGCGGAGATGAAGGAAACTTCTCTGATTAATTTGATTTTCTTGCCTGGAGAGTAACGTAAAAAGGCGGCATACAAATCGATTACATCATTGAAGGGTGACAGGACGGAAGGGATGAGCCTGTCATACTATGAGACATGTGGAAGAAACACCTACATGAGGACACCTGAGATATTGTTTCCTTTTCATGTCTGGCTTTGCTCAATCTCATGTTAAAGCCAGCAGAGAATATTCCTCCTCCGGCAGGACTTCTAATTTAATTTGATTCCATCCCGAAACCGGGTCTCATCTCTTTGCAGATTCAAATCATTTTGCTGCTGAGGCGACTCCTCCTATTTGATGGCAATGAAGTTTACTACTACCGACATCACCAGAAGCTTTACGTGAAGTGAAGTGATTTGAACTTGTTTTCAACATGAGTGCTTGTAACCTTCTTTGAAAAAAACAGAAGAGAAACACCATATGGACTTCACAGAACAATAGTCTCGGAGCAGAATCACATGCACATATGGATTGTATCCGACACTCACGACCTTACGTAAGCTGATAGAGCTTTGTCTAACTCAACGAAAGCTAGAGAAAGCAGGACTCCGAAGCACAAGAACTTCGGAGTCTGTATCATTTCAGACACCTAGCTATTTCTCGAGACAAATCAAGCGCATCAAAGAAATATAAAGCCCCATGACTCAGCTGCTGCGAATGTCGAACTGATCTGGGGGTTTCTCATATTCTTCTCGGCAAATATGAGAAATGCCAATGTTTTTTTATTACCAAGTTTAAAGGGGACTAGCATCTAAAGGCCTGAAGAGAGAGATATCAAATCAAAATCCTTATCCGAAAGCTTCATAATGACCAATATTTGTGCTCCTGCTTCTTCCTGTTGTCGAATGACACGAGCGGTCCCACTGTGATCGACTTAAGAATGAAATGTTCCTCCTCGGGATATTATCCCTACAACAACAACAACTAAAACAACCAAGCCTTGTCGTAGGGTCGGCCATAGGTATTCTATCACGCCACTGCGCTTGATCTTTTGTTAGATTTTCTATGAGCTCCGGTCGTTACCCCGCTGATCCCGCTAACTTGGGGTAGGCAATATTTTTCCTTTTCGTTCCCTTCCAAGTGTTTCTGGGATTTGCCCTGCTCCTATTCACTAATATGTCCCGTCTTCATGCGCATCCGAAGGCCATCGCGCAACATTACCTAACCATCTCAGACGGCCTTGTCTCCTCTGAATGCCTTCGAGATGTTATGCTGAGATCGAGTAGCCACGCTTCTTTCAGTTGTAAAGCCATGTACCTGGCAAAATGGCAGACTATATGAGCTTTACTTTGGTTGTATAGTCTCAAGCATTATGCTTGTTTGGAATACTTTGCAGCCTTATATAAGGGCCTGCTTCTTTTACTTTGTCTCCCTTGACTTCGTGAACTTGTTCGAATCTGTCCAAGATAATCGACTTTCTGTCAAAATGGGTGACCACTCGGACGTGATTTATAACAATTCTGTTTTCGATAACTATTTCTGGTCAGAAATAGATTTTTTTATAACTATTTTATGGACAGGTTTGTAAGCAAAGAAACACGTTTGATAAGGACACAAAATTTCTGTTATCGAAACAGAAATTCGTTTGATAATAGCACAAAATTTCTACGGCCGACGATCGTTGGGCCTTGGACAACGACCGACAATAGGGACACAAGATAGAGGGAGATGACGAGTGAGAGAGAGGATATGAGCGATGAGAAGAATTCTTATTTCTGTTTATATTTTTGTTCCAAAACGAGAAAAGTAGAAAAATTCTACTTCTTATTTCTCTTCCAAATCAATTTCTGGGCTAAAAATTTGTGTAGAAAATAAAAAAAAATGAAATTATTTATCAAATAAATTTATGTTCCAAACCTATTTTCTAGAATAAAAAATAATCAAAAAATAAAAATAGAATGGTTATTATTTGTGCCGTAAATCACGTGATGTCCCATGAGCCTTTTCAGTTTCTTTTGAAAGGTAGAAGTAACCTCCTCTTTAGCATTGGTATGGGAAGGTCGCGTGTTTCAAATAACTGTTCAAAACATTTAAAATTTCGGGGAGTCCTAAATTTCCTCTACCATTTCTTGGTTCTCCGGCGGGTAAATAACATAGATCGTCCATGAGCTTTGGTTCAATATGCAATATCGTCCTTGAAATTTCGATTTGTCCAATATGGTTGTTGAATTTTGGTCCAATGTGTAATATTATCGTTGAAATTTTGGTTTGTCCAATGTGGTCATTGAACTTCAGCTCAATATGAAATGCCCTTATTGAACTTTTAATTTTTTTTACCAAAAAAACTTTAATTTATTTAACGTAGTCTCCGAACTATTGATAAATTTTCAATTTAGTCCACAGAATATGTGAAGATGACACAAACAGAAGAACTACATTAAACATTTATAAATAGTTTAGGGATTACATTACATAAATTAAAAGTCATGGACGGTATTGTAAATTGGATCAAAGTTCAAGGACTACATTGCATAAATTAAAAGTCATAGGACAATATTACATATTGAATTAAAGTTCAGAAATTATTTGTATTATTATCCCATCTTTGGTCAAGGAACAATGATAAACCTAAGATGCTGGACTTAAGACACTTTATTGCAAAAGGGTAGCAGCAAAGACATTTGTTTTCTTTTCAGCAATAACTTTCTCTTCTCCACATTTTCTTATGTAAGAAAGCAATTCCGGACAATCTACGTTTTAACGTGGTCGCACGTCCGGATGTATGAATTGAGGCTCACATGAACAGCATGCATGCAATTATTACATAGCGTAAAGGTAATGGAGGAAAAATTATTAAAAAATTATTAAATTTATTATAATTATGTCAATTCAGTTATATATCTATTTTTTTTACCAATTCAAAAAGTTCATATCAACGTTCGCAAAACCACATCAGCACTAGTGGTCAAAATTGGTTGGATAAACAGAATAGACATAAACGTAAAAAGTTTAGGATTAAATTGATAAAAAAAGATTAGCATTGAATTGACGCAATTGCAATAGGTTTAACATTTTTTTTAGTAATTCTCCTATTGATGAATACGCATGTTCCATTGTAACTTGATAGGCAATTCAGGCGGACCTAAGACTGATTTTTTGAACGGGAGGGCCATCGGGAGCGACGAAAATCAAGGATTGAATCCTCGTCGCCTTTCCGCTTTTATCATTATCAGAGGAACGTCTTTTATGTTATTTTTCTTGCAAACACTCGAGCGATTAGAAATTGGGTCAACAATGAGTTTACAGCGCATGAGTTCGTCGGTCAAGGATTATCGAAATCGAAGGAAAGCATTCTTCATCATGAAACCTATATCACATGATGATATATCAATGAGATGTCGCTCAATTAAATCAATTATTCTCCATTACCATAATGATCATCGAACATGATACGAAATGGCAAAAAGGAACACAATCGAAAGACAAATACGAGGAAGGAAAGAAAAAGGAGAAGTAGTTGAATATGTTACGCAACTTTGAGAAGTGTTAGGATGTACATGTGAGTTGTGTTATAAAAATCCTACATTAGAGAATTAATGTGGTGTGAAATAGTTAATATACTCAAGTTGGCTCACAACTCATTAGTTTAAAATTTTGAGTGCATGTGAGTTCAACTGGATATATTGACGTATTCGGACTTGAGCTCTTTCTTGGCAATCTCCCCGAGTGAAAGTATCGAACTTCTGCTATAAGCTAACAATAAATTGTATCAATCTGATAATCAACGTGGCTAAGGCTTTCGGGCCGCTTAGCCTTGTGGTGTAGCAACGCAGGCTCGGTGGGTGTTAATGGAGATTCAAGTTGAGATATATTAGTGCGGAAGGATAATTGAATTTAGGGGGAGTAGACCTAGCAATGGATCTCACACGAGAGTTGTCTTAGAGAAGTCCCACATTGGAGAATTAATTGATATATCCAAGTTGATCCATAACTTATTAGCTTAGGCTTTTGAGTGAAGGTGGGTCGAACTGGATATATTGACGAGTTCGAACTTGGGTTTTCTCTTGGCGACCTCCTCGAGTGAAGGTATAGGAATGCTGCAGGCTCCCAACAACGAGCTAGAAGCCCATACCAAAACCGTTCCTTTAGGCTTAAAACTCCTTCTAAAACTCCTTCTAGAAGGTATGAGATATTAACGATATTAGGATATCTATTTAATTCAATTATACATATGTCTCATTTGACGGTGTATATCCTTAATTAGATTATATTTCATATTATATTTATCTTATTACCTTGAATAGGTATCCAATAAATCTTATAAATAGGCTCATGTACCGTTTATTATTATACATCGAAATATACAGGAAATTTCTCCGTTCTCTCCACCGCATCATCCACCGACATATTCAAAGACGATGTCGGACGCTCCAAGCGGTGGCCGAAGCAGCGCCTACGACCCCTTCTCTCCCGACCTCTGGTGCAACACTTCCGGATCGCTCTTCGCCTCTGGTGTCCCTCAAATTTTCCAGAAAAATTACTTTTACACCAGGATCGACTGGAGGGAAACCCCAGAAGCCCACGTGTTCAAGGCCGATCTTCCCGGGTTTGAGAAAGAGGGAGTGAAAGTCGAGATCGAGGACGATCGGGTGCTCCAGATTAGTGGAGAGAGCAAGGCGGAGGAGGAGGACAAGAACGATAAGCGGCATCTGTGGGAGCGAAGCAGCGGGAAGTTCATGAGGAGGTTCAGGTTGCCCGAGAAGGCGAAGGTGGATCAGGTCAAGGCTTCCATGGAGAACGGAGTGCTCACCATCCTTGTCCCGAAGGTGGAGGAGAAGAAGACTGGGGTCAAGGCCATTGACATCTCTGGTTGAGAGACAGCGATGGTAACTTCAGATTGCCGTGTGCATGCAGAGTTGAGTCTCGAGTGTTTCGTCTCTCCCTTTTGTGTTTCGAGAGTCATAATAGAATAATTTGGTTGATTCAGTATATCTTTCGGATTATGCATATATTTCCTTTTATATTGCATATTCTTGATTGATTATATTTTGATACCTTAGTTTGTCTCTAAGGCATTGATGCAATCTGAGCTAGCAACACATTTACGTTAAAAAAAAAAAAAAACCTAACTTCGATCTTGCAATTCTTAGCCCTGTTTTGCCTGGTCCGTTGGATCGCGGTAGTGAATCTTGACTTTACTCTCGACATTGTTCGCTTGTCTCCGACTTCGCTTGAGGAATTATTTGGAATTTTCATAGCCAGCAGTTTGTGCAGTGTATTATGTGCTTGTTCATGAGCACATGCCAGAGAAGATCGTCCCTGTTATTACTCATCGAACCGAACAAGAGAGAGAGAGAGCGCAAGATAAACTAAGAATAGTTTTGCACATTATCAATTGATCTTTTAACTTGAGTAGGCAATTCAGGCGAACCTATTCAATCGTGAACGGACGCCTTTACGCCTTTATCATTATCATAAGTTTTTTTTTGTGCAGACACTTAAGCAATTAGAAAACAGGCCAACAATGAATTTGCAGAGTAGAATTCGGTCAAGGATTATTGAAATTGAAGGAAAGCATTCTACGTAACACTTTCATTGTATGACATATCAATGAGATGTCAATTAAATAGTTGATCGGTTATCACAGTAATCTTCAAACATGGATACGCAAAAACGTTTTCTGGTGTTTGGAATCGCATGACCTTATCTAAGGCATAAAAAAAAAAAATGTAGATATTTTTATTACATATTATAATTTGATTTTTTCTTTCTTTTTAATTTTTTTCTTTTTCTTTCTCCCCGTATGTGATTGGCCTCGAGCTAGTCGCTAGCCATCGCCGAGGCTTGACGACCGGCGGAGGAAGAAGAAAAGAAAAACTAAATAAATATAAAAATACGAAAGTATAAGAACATAAGAGATCAAAGATAAAAAATTATAGATATATAAAGTAGATCAGTCGATTCTTTTTCATCTTTTGATCATAATTCAATCAAAACTTCTCGAATTATTATATTAATATGTAGGATAAATTCTTTGATTCTTCCATTTTGATGGAATCAACTTCCCTTATTCATTAATATACTACTCGATTCGTATGGAAGCGAATATTTTATTTGGATGAAATCCAATCGGATTTTTTTATTTCTTATTATTGATTTCCATAAAAAAAATTGAGTAGAAGGTCATATCTTTTTCTATGAGTTTTTTAATGAGTCTATTTTTATGGTATTTCGTACTATACTTCCCTTATTTGTGGGATCGTTTTTCTCTTGGGTGATAATGAAAATGATTATAAAATGGATTGCCATGTTTGCCTAGATCGATGATAAATAGAAATTTTATTGCTAAGACCTTTTCAATTGTAGCCAATATTTTTTTATGAATAATTCCGACAAGTTCATGAGAAAAAGAGGCATGATGGTACGCTTTGATTATTATTATTTTTAAGCATCTTTTTCTGTAAAATAAGTAAATTATTAAAAAAGTCCGAGATGAACAATTTCGGAGAGTGTTTTCAACTCTTTAGATTTAGGAATTCACTTTCCTAATTTTAAGCATAATTTTTCGTTCTCATGGAAAGTGTCTTTCGTGTGACCCAAACAAGTGAATTGGGATATCTGTTTGATTTTGCATATCTTTCACGATTATGCATATTTTCCTTTACTAGTGCGTATATTATATTTGATATATTACCTTAAATAGTTATTCAATAAAATTTATAAATAGGCTCGTTAACCATTTATTAATAACTTCAATATATCCAGAAATCTCATAATTCTCCCTTTGCTCGTTCGGATACGATGTCTTTCATTCCAAGCTGGTACGGCGGCCGACGCAGCGACGCCTTTGACCACTACGCATTCGACCCCTGCGCCTTCGACCTCTGGTACCCCTTCCAGGGCTTCCCTTTCCCTTCCTCATCCCTCTCCGCCTCTAGTTTCCCTCAGGCTTTCTGGGAAGATCCTGCCTCCGTCGACACCAGGATCGACTGGCGGGAAACCCCAGAAGCCTACGTCTCTAGTTTCCCTCAGACTTTCTGGGAAAATTCCGCCTTCGGCATCGGCGACACCAAGATCGATTGGAGGGAAACCCCGGAAGCCCACGTGATGAAGGCCGATCTTTCCGGGCTCAAGAAAGAGGAAGTGAAAGTCCGGATCGAGGACGAGCGGGTGCTCCAGATTTGTGGAGAGAGGAAGGTGGAGCGAGGCAGCGGGAAGTTCATGAGGAGCTTCAGGTTGCCCGAGAATGCGAGGGTGGATCAGGTCAAGGCTTCCATGGAGAAGGGAGTGCTCACCGTCATTATCCCCAAGGTGTAGGAGAAGAAGCCTGAGATCAAGGCCATCGACATCTCTGGTCGAGTCTGTGATGGTAAAACTTCAGATCGCGAATGCAAAATCCTGGCTTCCTGGGGGCAGTGTCTGTATGTTTGCGTCTCTTTCTTTCGTGTTTCGAGAGTCGTATGAATGCAAGGTTGTCTCTGAGACATTGATGTGATCTGAACTAGCAAAACTTCCATCTTACAATTCTTAGCACTGTTTTGCCTGGTTCGTTGGATCGCCGGAGTGAATCTTTGCTTTGCTCTTGATCTTGTCCGCCTGTCTTTCACTTGGCTTCAGGAATTATTTAGAATTTCCATTGCCACCAGCTTGTGTAGCGTATTATGGACTTGTTATTACTCATCGAAGTTCGCTTGTCTTGCCCTCGCCGGCCCTCGGCGAGTGGACGGCAGCCCCGCCAGCCTTTTTCACCCAAAAAAAAAAAAAAAAAAAGAAAGAAAAAGTAAAAAAAAATAAAAATAAAGAAATGGTTATTTTTTTCCCAAATTGCTAATATTAAGAAGAAGGGCAATTTTCACTGAAACAGTCCAATCCGAAAAAAGAAAGAATAATTAGGTTTAGTTTTCCGGTTCGATTCTGACCGCGAGGTTCAGTCCACATTTTGACTTAAGCAGGCAATTCGAGCGGAACCAGTGACGGAAATTTTTGGATTAGGAGGCCATACCGTGAACAGCGAAAATCAAAGGATTGAATCTTCGACCTTCTTTTCACTCGTCCCTGTCGGAGGAGCCCATTTTCGTCCATAACTTACCTATTTGGAATCAAGTCAATAATGTATTTGTGGCATATGATCTTCAAACGTGAACAAGCGATGGGAAAAAGGAGCATAATGGAAACCCTTGAGTCCATAATTGATAATACGACAGAGAGAGAGAGAGAGGAGAGTTAGAGCAGGACAAATTAAAAAAAAAAAAAAAAAATTAGTGATCCAAATTACGAGGAAGGTAGGATGGATAAGTGCATTGGAAGTCCTAAAACTTATAATTGAGTTCTAAAACTTACAAAAATTGCAATCAAGTTTTAAAAATTATCAAATTAATGCAATATAAGTCATTTCATTAACTCTGTCCAACTTGACTGCGTCATTTTTTTAATATTTTGTATTTCCTACGTAGTGATGACGTGATCAAAATGACGTCATTTTGGTCAAAATATGATTTTATATAAGTTTTATTTAAACTAATTAAAAATTTAAGCAATTTTTTTTTTTAAACTCGAGCGCCGGATCCAAGTGGCGAGGGCATACAGGCCCTCGCTTGCTTGCTGTTCGCCATGGCGGGGTGGCGGCCCTCTCCACTTGGATCTAACTCTCACATTTTTCTCTTTAATTTTGATTATTTTTACTTAATTTAAATAAAAAGTTCTATAATACTTAGATGTGGATCAAAACGATTAATTTTTAATTTAAACTTTTCTTTTTTTTATTTAGGTTAAATAAAAAAGTTCCTTCATAGCCACTTAGGAAAAAAAATATTTAAAAAAGCCACATAAGAGTTTTTTTCGTCAGTCAAGTTGAACCGAGTTAATGCAAGGACTTGATTGCATCAACTTGACAAGTTTTTAATTTAATTGCACTTTTTATAAGTTTTAGGACCCAATTGTACTTTTTATAATTTTTAGGACTTGTAGTGCACAATGAGAAAGATGGAAAGACCGAATTGGGGACCGATCGGTCCGGTTCGATCCAGTTCTCGGTTCTATAAAATTGAAATCGCTTATTTTCTCAATCTAGTTCTAAGGGGTAACCAGACCGTCTTGACCGATTTCTATTTATTTATTTTATTTCTTATATGTACCTAATTATCTATCAATTTTTTATTTATTTCTTAAATGTCAAACTAATTTTAATCCACAACTACTTTGCGGGCTCTAGAGCAAGAAATGATTAAATTTAAAGTCCATGTTGCTCACCCTACTAATAATTCATCAGTTTTATTGGACCACCTTCGATTCCCCATTCCTGAGTAGGATCGGACCAAAATGGGAGCGCAACCCAAAAAAGGTAAGGCAAGTAGTTGAACATGTTATGCCCTTGACTATTAGGGGTGAGCATGGTCCGGGTGGATAGGTTCTAGACCTAGATCCCGAACTTGACCCTGTTATAATCGGTTCCCAATTTTTGGAATTAAGAACCGACTACGTTTGTCCCGAAACTTATTTTGGAACCGACCCTATTTTTCGATCAGATTTCAAGGTCTCTTTGAGAACTTGTTTTCCCTTTGTTTCCTTTTCTGATTTCATACTTTCCAGCAAAATAATATGAGTAGCGATGAAATGATCCAAAGTAAAAGATGAATAATAAAACTCACTATTCGCCAAAAATAATAATATCTTATATAAGCAATAAAAATTACAATCCATCAAAAACCACAATCCAAAATATAGTAGTAGATAATAGTACGATTCGCCAAAAGCAATAATATTTGATATGAGAAATAGAAGTTACAATCCATCAAAAGCAACAATGATCCTCCAGAATGCTGAATTAATAGGTGCGAGTCTTCTTATCGTACTACTACCAAAATCCGCTAATAATATCTCCTTTTTGGCTTGCAAGTCAAAAGACTAGAAACTCACTTTGAAACTTGTAGGCATAACTCCTCCTCCAAGAGTGATATCACGAGCCAATCTACTTAGTACAAAACCGATTGAGGCAAGGTTGGGAAGTGAGACTAGGATTTCTTTTTTAAACAATAGCTAAAGACCGGTTCCAAAATCGGTTTGAGTGGGTCTTAACTGGACCGGTTTCAAAATTGGAACCGGTTCCCGTCTCTGGTTTGAACAGGACCTGATTCTCGACCCTATTTTTCAGGTGATGAGATCCGGATTCCGGATAAATCTGATCTGGTTGCCCACCCCTAGTGACTATGAGCAAGGCCGAGTCTCGAGAAAGATCTGGAAGCCCATACGGAAACGTTCGCACAGGCTTAAACCTCGTTCCAGAACTCTCATGAATGTACGAGAAGACCTCTTCTCCCAAAAAATACCCAGCACGTCCCTTTCCTTCGGACAAGGATCTAGTATGAAAGCACCAACATCTCCACGCCCGAGCAGAATCTCATCAATTCGCGTCCTCCAAGGTCAAAGCTTCAATCTACCGACTTATTCAGAAACGATGTCGCTCATTCCAAGCTGGTTCGGTGGCCCTTTCTCTCTCGACCTCTGGGACCCCTTCAATGGCTTCCCTTTCCCTTCCTCATCCCTCTACCCCTCTAGTTTCCCTCAAGCTTTCCGGGAAAATTCCGCCTTCGTCAACACCAGGATCGACTGGAGGGAAACCCCAGAAGTCCACGTGTTCAGGGCCGATCTTCCCGGGCTCAAGAAGGAGGAAGTGAAAGTCGAGATCGAGGACGATCGGGAGCTCTAGTTTAGCGGCGAGAGGAAGGTGGAGAAGGAGGACAAGAACGACACGTGGCACCGATTAGAGCGAAGCAGCGGGAAGTTCACGAGGAGGTTCAGGTTGCCGGAGAATGCGAAGATGGATCAGGTGAGGGCATCGATGGAGAACGGAGTGCTCAGCGTCACTGTTCCGAAGGTGGAGGAGAAGAAGCCTGAGGCCAAGGCCATTGACATCTCTGGTTGAGTCTGTGATGATAGTACTTCACACTGCCAATGTCAAATCGTGGCTTCCTGTGAGCAGAGTCTGTGTGTTTGGTCTCTTTCTTTTGTATTTTGAGAGTCGTATAACTGTGGGGTTGTCGTCCGTAAGACATTGATGTAATCCAAACTGGCAATACTTTTACGTAAAAAAACTAACTTCGATCTTACATTTCTTAGCCCTGTTTTGCCCGGTTCATTGGATCGCCAGAGAGGATCTTTGCTTTACTCTTCATCTTGTTCGCTTGTCTTTCACTTGGTTGCAGCAATAATTTGGAATTTTCATAGCCACCAGTTTGTGTACTGTGTGTTTGTGTACTGTGTGTTATCCACTTGAGAGAACAAGCCAGGGAAGAGGGTTGACGTGATCGTCCCTTTTATTATTGCTCAACGAAATAAATTATCTGAAGCAGGATGCAGTGAACCAGAATAGCTGCCAAGAAGCAGAAGCCAGCGAGCGAGAGAGCGAGAGAGACAGCGCGCGCAAGTATTTCTTTAGATGTTTATCAAATGCCGTGCCAAAGTTGACCTCGAACGTTTGAAAGGTTAAACTATTCCTAGCTTTCGAAATTGACCGTTAGGAGTGACCCTGTGTACTTGTCCTTCATTGCTGGGTCTTTGCATCCTCCGTCCAATTAACTCTCTTCTGTGTAAACTTTCTGAGAGAGCAAAACCAACCTGGATCAGCAAAAGACCCCACCCCCATCTTCAAGAGCATAACTTCTGAATATCTTCCGTTGGAGAGACAAAAAGATGGAGAAGATGGAAAATGAAGGGCGGAACCTCAAGAGATTGGTCCTGGTCCCTGGACCATTCCAGGGCCACCTCACTCCCATGCTTCAGCTGGCGACCATCCTCAAGTCCAAGGACTTCTCCATCACAATTGCTCATACACTGTTCAACAGTCCGGATTCCTCTGCTCACCCCGATTTCACCTTCCTATGCATACCGGACGGCTTGTCCGAACAAGAGGTTGGGAATCCTGATCTGGTATCCATTATGCGGAGGGTTAATGACAACTGTAAGTTCAGCTTTAAGGAGTGCCTAATTCAGGGCACAAACCATACCAAGCTGGGTGACAAGATCTGTTGCATCATCTACGATGCGATCGTGTACTTCTCGGAAGCGGTTGCCCGCGATTTGAAGATTCCTAGCATTGCTTTCCACACGAGCAGTGCTGCTACCACCGCAGTCCGCCCAATTCTTATCCAGTTAATGGCACAAGGGCACATCCCTGCCCCAGGTACACCCTGGTTTCTCTTATTTATGTTACAGTTATCTCCTTACTAACTGATATCATCGTCGCGGAGAAATCTTTACTCTTATTCCATTTAGGTTGTGAGGATGGATGCATTGCTGAAAATCAATTGCAGTTTTAAAATCTGTCACGTTGACCTCCAGCATCACCCTGTAGTTTTATGATCCGACGAATCTCTTTATGCCCGTACTTTATTCAAGACTGGTTTCTGTGTCATCATCCATGTTTGACACCCAAGCCAGATTTTAATCTTGGCTGTTGTCATGCCGCTAAGCATATAAAGCCAATGGGTTCTAGCTCACTTATTGTTCTGCTAGCTAACTTCTGCCTTATGTTGGGTTCTATTAGATTCCATGTTGGAGGTTCCAGTGCCCCTGCATCAGCCCCTCAGGTTCAAAGACCTACCAATCTTCAATGTTGGAAGTTTAGACTATTTCTTGGAGGGGGTAGCCTTGACTTATAATCTCAGATCGTCTTCGGCCATTATACTTAACACTGTTCACTGCCTTGAAGAGTCACTTCTGGCGCAGCTCCGCCAGAAGTACCAAGTTCCGATTTTTCCAATAGGCCCTCTACACAAATTCTCTCCTACCTCGGCTGTTAGCTTACTGCAAGAGGATACTGGTTGCATTCCATGGCTTGACAAGCAAACTCACAATTCAGTCATTTATGTGAGTTTGGGAAGCGTAGCACATATGAACCAAGACCAATTGTCTGAAATGGCTTGGGGTCTGGCAAATAGCAAGGAGCCTTTCTTGTGGGTTATTAGGCCTGGCACAATTCCAGGTTCGGAATGGACAGAGTCGATGGATGAAGAATTCGAAGAATGTGTGAAGGACAGGGGATGCATTGTGAAATGGGCACCTCAGAAGAAAGTACTGGCTCATGATGCGGTGGGAGGGTTTTGGAGCCACTGTGGATGGAACTCCACCTTGGAGAGTATATGTGAAGGCGTTCCGATGATATGTCAACCATGCTTTGGCGACCAAAAGGTGAATGCGAGGTACTTGACTCATGAATGGATGGTTGGCCTAGACCTGGAAGGTGAGATAGAGAGAGGGGCAGTAGAAAGAGCTGTTAGAACATTGATGAAGGAAAAGGAAGGTGAAGAGATGAGGCAGAGGGTCTTGGATTTGAAGCACAAGGTTGATGTTAGCATAGGTGATGGTGGATCTTCTTGCCATTATCTGAGCGAGCTAGCCGAGTTGCTGACATCGTTCTAGCAGCACAGAGTTGTTTGCTACTAAAGCACTGCACAGAATGAAGTATGTGCACTGCTGAAAGTGCAGATTTGGTCTTCTGACGTTAAAGAACAGAATATAACAGATATGCTTAGATGCAATGATGAAATTTGTTGGCTTGTCGTATGCAAGTTTGTGTTGGAGCAATCTTTGTTTTCTTTCTAACCAGCGGAGCTGATCTCAGTGGCTCAGATTCACTACTCCTTCCACTTGTTCGAGATCAGTTAGGGCTGTCAATTTATGTCTGTCACGTTAGAATTGTATCTTGTCAAACTTAGTTTACCCCAACATGACCCTTTTTATTCGTTATGTCACAATGGTGAAATCTAAACACGATATGCTTAATGAATGCGTTGTACGACATGATGTATTTACTATGTCTAAGTTACGAACTCAACCAAAGTGTTAATTATGTTTAGACGTTATCTAAATGTATCTGAGTATATATAATGCGTTCTGTCGACCCAACTAGCTTGCTAACAGTATAATTAAACTTGTCTAAGCATGTAATAAAAAGGATTAAGCTGACATGATACATCTAGCATTCGAGTACGAATGAGTTGTTTCTTTTATGACAGAAACCTATCTAAGCTTGACATGAGAACGCTTGACGACATAAATGGGCTGTGTCGATGTTGGCTTGGCCTCATGCGAGATTGATCAACATGCGCTACCATTCTGTTCGATGAATGTTCTTCCCGCCCAGCAAAAACGTAAATCCGAAACTTTTCTTTTTTATTTGTTGATATACCATTATAAAAATGCCGGAATTGTTCCATTGAGAATTAAATGATACATAGTCACACGTAGATCTTATCTTTCATGGATTTACCTAGTTCAAATTATGGAGAGCTCCTTAAGATGGCTACTCAACTTTCATTCAAGATGAGATTTGTTGATGATAATGATTAGTATATTTGATTTTGGCATGATGATGGGACCTGGTTTAGGCCATCTTCGATCCCTTCCATTGGTCGTCCTCCTAAAAAGGGCAATGAAAATATGACTGTTTCTGGTTGTTGGGTCAGCCCTGGTGCTCGGAACTAATTCTATCTCCAGCACTTTGCTGATGATATCAACCGGAAAACTCGGTCGGTCCTATTGGTCCTATTCTCTTGCCCGGAAATCCACTGAGGATGGGCAGTTCAAGATTGCGGCTGCCTATGATATCGCCATTCATGAGTTTTCCTCTCCTCCAAGTTAAGAATGATTGGAGTTGGATCTGGAAAAGTCATACAATTCCTGGGATCCAAACTTTACTATGGCTCATTAAATCATAATAAGCTCCACAGAAAGTCGCTCTCGTTTAGCAGGGGCATTAAGCCGAATGGGAACTGCGACATCTGTGGTTTTCCTAAAGAGGCTGTCCTCCATGTTCTTCGTGACTGTCTGCCGCTCAGGATGCCTGGAAAAGCGTCGGTATCCCTAGTTCACGTATGAAAAGCTTCACGGAGCCCTCTTCACACACGGATCAAGCTTGATTGTGGTACGAACAAGATCTCCAGCATCATCAAACTTCATGTCCCCCGGAACTTTTTGCATACAAATAAATTACAGACGGGTCGGCTTCGGAAAACCTGTGTGAGACACAGCTGCTGGAGGCATTTTGCGTACTCGTGAGTGCCACTGGGTCTCTGGATTTTCGCGAATTATTGGCTCTACCTCGTCTGTCCTTGCCAGAGTTGTCTGCCCTCTGAGATGGATCACAATTTGCTGTGGATCGTGAAAGTTGGAGATTGACTGTCGAACTCCACGCCATGGCAGTTCTCCAGGTAATGTATAAAAATTCATTCAGTAACACCATTCTCTAATCGGCATTGTCTGTTACTGCAGGTTCTTGGGAACCCGAATCCGGGAATGCTTTCTCCAAAAACTGCCACCGCCAGGCGAATACTTGCGCGCATGCACTTGCAAAGACATTGCCACAACCAAACTGAAGAGGAATTTTAGGGATGTGATTGAGTAGACGAGGTTTAATACTCTAATCGGCATTGTCGATTAATTTTTCTGTTCTATTTTTTTTTTCTTTGTTACCTTTTCTTTTTATTTTTTTGTAAGGAAGAGAAGGAAAAAAATGCTGCCAAACTCATCAAAGATTATTCATATTCAAGCGCCACACCGTGGCCCGACCAAAATACAATATAACATCAGAAGATAGATGACACATTGGTTACGCAGTCACACGAACACCTCTACGGTTACTTGCATGACACCATCACGAAAGAAGGAAAGATCCAAAATTATACTTGTCCGCAGAGAGCCGGACGTTATCGGACAGAAAACCGCCCATTCCTGCAAACACAAGGAGCTGAATTCAACCAGAGATGTCAATGGCCTTGACCTCAGGCTTCTTCTCCTCCACCTTGGGGACAGCTACGGTGAGCACCCCGTTCTCCATCGACGCCTTCACCTGATCCGTCCTCGCGTTCTCGGGCAACCTGAACCTCCTCATGAACCTCCCGCTGCCCCTCTCCACCCGGTGCCACCTGTCGTTCTTGTCCTCCTTCTCCACGTTCCTCTCCCCGCTTATCTGGAGCACCCGGTCGTCTTCGATCTCCACCTTGACCTCCTCTTTCTTGAGCCCGGGGAGATCCGCCTTGAACACGTGAGCTTCCGGGGTCTCCTTCCAGTCGATCCTCGCGTTCACGAAAGCGGCGTTCTCCCTGAAAGTCTGAGGGAAGTCAGAGGCGGAGAGGGACGAGGAAGGGAAAGGGAAGTCCTTGAATGGGTCCCAGAGGTCGGTGGAGAAAGGGTCGAAGACGTTGCTGCGGCGGCCGCCGAACCAGCTTGGGACGAGCGACATCGTATCTTGCTTCTTCTGATGCGGCTGTTCGACGATTCAAAGACGTTTGGCAATTGATTGCCGGACTGATGCTCTCTCTTCCGAACGCTTTCCTTTACTTGAAGTGGGGAATAAAGGACGGACATGCCTGGTATTTATAGGAGACAAGAATCGAACAATGGAAGTTTCTGTATCTGCAGAGATGGAGAAGCATCTGGCGTCGCCTAGATCTCTCTCGAAACCGGGCCATCCTCTCGGGAAACTTCTGGTCTGTATGTCTGGAGATGCCTCGAGACAGGCCCATAACAATTGCTTGACCGGTTTGGACAATGACTTAACCCAAATTATCTGAAGCAATTAGAGTTAATTCTCCAATTCCAATCTCAAACTTTCCACCTAATAATTTCCATTAATGCCCGTGCTTTTTATTAGGATAACTCAAACACGCAAACAAAGAGCGCTTTCAAAATTCCTTTTATGTTGGCCGGGCCTACAGATCGAGCCCATCATCAAAGCTAGGCTTGTTGACCTTGAAAATCACTCATTCTTAGGCTAAAGCTTAGTTTATTTTTGTGAAAAATGAGTCATTTCTAGAAAATGTCTTTTGAAAAGTCAATTTCTCAAAAAATGACTATATTTTCTGGCGTTTGGCTAAAATATGAAGAAAAAAAAACTCGGAAAATATTTTTTGTTGTAAGGTATGAAAAATTGGATTTAATTTTCCTTTATACACTCCATTCAATATTTTTTTAAAAAAATTGATGTTTTAATGTTTTAATATTTTTATTTTTATTTTTATTTCCTTTTTATTTTTTATTTTTATTTTTTTCTATTACTATTTTCCGCCGATCGCTAGCCACGGCAGTGTGAAGCCGTAGGTGAGCTCGAGCCTTGTCACGGGGCCTCGCCACAGGCCGGGCATCGCCAACCTCAAGCGAGGCTAGGCCTTGCCCACAAGGTGCCTGGCCGAGCCTCAATCGAGGCCGAAAATTGTTTGCCTAGCCTCGCCGGATCAAGATCAGCAACGGCTTGTTTGGCCTTGCTCGAGGCCGACGACCGACCGAAGGAGAAGAAGGAAAGAGAAATAAAAATAAAAAGAAAAAGGAATAAAAAATAAATAAAAAGAGAAAAAAAATAAAAAAAATAAAAATTTTGAATTTTGAAAAATAAATAAGAATGAAAAGAAAGTAAAAATAATAATTAAAAAGAAAAGAAGATGTGAAAGAGATGAGGAAATGTTTTCCTCTTCTATTTCCCCACTTTTGATGGAGATTTTTCCATGGGAAGAAAATATTTTTCGGGGCTAGCTTATTTTCCACGGGAAAATAAAGAAAAAGTCTTTCGGAAATTTTTTTTTTTCGAGAAACAAACAGAGCCCAAAAACAATGCTCTGCTTCAACAGAAGATACATTCTTTTGTGCGACCTTACGTGGTGGTCAAGCTCTTTCCATATGCTCTTTCGTGGCCAGTTTTCTATGTACTTGGCATCTGTAGTTTGACAACGCTCCGATTGAGCTTACCATGGCGCCAACCGACTGTGTTCGATTGAAACTGGGCATAATCCCGTTTAAACCACCAAATACGGAGAGGAGCTCTTGAAATTTCTCGAATCGGACTATAGTGTACTTGGTTTATTGATTTGGTCTTATTATTTTATCGAATTAGATCTGCGAACCAAGTCGGTTATGTTTTTATCACATTGTCCTGTCCTTTCTATACCTACGTACAAGAAGGGGATAATTACCAAAAAAATCCTAAACTTATTGCAATTGTATCAATTCAATTCTAAATCTTTTTTTTTTTTGCTGATTTAGTCCTAAACCTTTTGCAATTGTGACAATTCAATCCATTCGGCTAATTTCGGCCGACCGGCGTTGACGTGGACGCCGGACGGACGGCCGGCACGTGCCATTCAGCAATATAATACTTTAATAATTTTTTGAATATTTTTTATTTTTATTTATTTTCATTTTTTTCTTTTCTTTTTCTTCTGTCTTCTCTTCCTCTATCCAGCGATGGTGAAGAATGAAGATGACGATGATGACGAACGATCTTGCTCAAACTGTTTCTTCTTGTGACTGAGAAGCTGATCCAAATGCCCCTCCCTTCTCCTCCTTCGCCTTTGTCATCATCGTCCTTGCCCTCCAATCTCTCCCTCACGGCGGCTCCTTCATCATCAAGCATCTGGTACAGGCAAATTAAGCAAGTCTCGAACCTCGCCAGTCCAAACTTGCAAGGCTTGACCTCGCCGTCATCGAGCAAGGCTAGCTTAGCGAGGTCTCGACCGGTTTCGCCCAGCAACAACGAGGTCAAGCCTCGCCAGTGGAGTGAGGTCCACCTCGCCGGCTATGCGTCTGGCAATGGCTAGAGGAAGAAGAAGAAGGAAGACAGAAAAATCAGAAAGAAAAAATAAATAAATAAAATTATTAAAATATTATGTCACCGGATGACCGGCTTCCATATCAGCAACGGCTGGTCAAAATTGATCGAATGGACTGAATTAGCTTAGGATTGAATTTGATAAAAAAAAATTTAGAACTGAATTAACACAATTATAATAAGATTAATACTTGTTTGATAATTTTTCTTACAAGTGGTGCATGTATTCGAGGTGCAACATAAGTGTCCTTATTCCCATTGAAACTTCAATCGATCAAATGGTTTCAAACCCACAAATTTCAACATTTATAAAAAAAAAGAAAGATCTATGAACTGAAGGACTACACGAAAAAGCAAAAACTGCACTAAATGAGCCTTGGCACTTTACTTCAGTTTGTCACCAACTTCGTCAAAACTATTCGATGATCTCTCTGGAACGAAAAACAAAGAGCAAATGAACTTTTTTATCTTCAACCAAACTGGAAATTCCGCTGACGTATCGTAACTTGCCACAACACCACAATTCATCGTGATCGTCGTCAACCCATTTCGCATCTAAATGCTCCCCCACCCACCTCGCTCCCGCCGCGAATCAGCAGCTCATCGGGGGCAGATCGGAGGTGGCCTCCTCCGCGTACCCCAGCCTCCCAAACGCCCCGCTCGCGAACGCCAGGAACCCCACCGCGTGCCCCGCGACTGCCGCGAGGAACACGCCGGCGTTGAAGGACATGAGCGCCAGCATCGCCAGGTACGCGAGCCCCATGCGCAGCGCGTGCAGCAGCGACCGGAAGACGCCGACGGCGACACCGGGCTTGGCGAGGAGGAGGCGGCAGTGGGAGAGCCACTCGACGAGGACGCAGAGGGCGAAGACGAAGAGGAGGGCGACGGCGTACATGGCGATCCGCGCGTCCGGCCAGCCAGAGAAGAGGATCTCGGCGCGCGTGCCCCAGTAGAAGGTCATGTGCATCATCATCATCTTGTGGCGGTGGGGAATGGCGGTCGACCCGTTCACGCGGGGCATGTGGCCGCTGTTCATGCCTTCCATGATAGGAGCTTTAGCGGTGAGAAGAGGGAAGCGAATTAGGGTTTGGGGATTAACCGTATGTGTAGACATCGTAGAAAGAGAATTAAATTTGTACCAATTGTTAATTGAGTCCATCGACTAAAAATAAACTACATTTCGGACACAATTGATGTAATTTTTTACATGAATTTGTTATGGATGGTGACTAATAGGCCTGATTGAATGGTATTTGCAAATTAAGGTCAATTCAAGCGCTAAGAAGTGACTTTTGTCGTGGACAACCTCCGTCAAGCTCACTCATCAATAGGTGCCAAGCATTCCAAATGTTGTCGTCGCGACAAAGACCTGGCTTTTGTTTTGGTTGTGACGACTCACTAAATATAAACGTGCCTAGCGATGATTCCCATTCGAAATCATGTCAACTGGGTGATTGATTATCTAGATAGCTGTGATTGATCAACATGTGTTTGGCACTATCGACCTTGAATTTTGAAGCGTTGAAGCTATTATCTAATAATAAAGTTTCCATGATTGATTGACGTTTCAATAGAAATAACCAAGCTTATGTCCCACCTCTAATATATAAGAATCCAAAAAAAAATACAATAAAGATAGAACCGGCTAGGTTTGCAAATTTGGTTAAATAATAAAATCGAACCAATAAACTTCATATTTTAATGTCCGATTTGGGAAATATTAGAAACTCCTCTCCAACCCAAACCGAAGTGAGGATTTCACTTGGATTTTTGCGTTTGAATCGCATTATGTTGATCTTCTTGCAACACACTCAATTGACGCCATGATGGAAATATAAATGTCAAATACGTAGAAAAATGGCGGCGAAAAAATCTACGGAAAGAGCTCAATTATCGCAAACCTATTACAATTGAGTCAATTCATTCTTAATTTTTTGTGCCAAGTGAGCCTTAAACCTTTTGCAGTATGCCAATTTAGTCCATTTGTTGGCTAGTGTTGGCATGGATTTTTTTTTAAGAATATTTAGCCAGCTATCGATGGTCTTCGTACAGTGTCTAGCGGCCTCTTGTTGGCCCTAAAGGACAAAAAATAAAAAATAATAAAAAACAAACAAATAATAGAATATTTCAAAAAATATTATTTAAAAATTAATCACGTGGTGTTGGCGGCGTTCCTTCGGCGCCGATCGGCTAAATGGGCTGAATTGGCGCAATATGCAAAAGGTCCAGGACTCAATTGGCAAAAAATAAATGGTTTAAGACTGAAGTAACATGATTGTTATAGATTTAGAACTTTTTTGGTAATTTTTCCCACCCAAAGAAGATGTAATTAACCAACTTAGGGTCATGCAAAAGTACATCTTTTGTCAAACAAATCATTGTCCTCAATCTATAAATTTATATTTTTCTAGTTCAAGAATTTGCTTACATACAAATTAGTTCTTCTAAATGCGCGTATCCGATTTTATATGGAACTTGGATAATTTTAGCAGGGAAGACAGCATGAATTTCAAATGTGATACCGCGATACTTGTCAGGTAAGATATCGAATTTTGAGGATTGATGATATATAAAGTTAAGGATGTTTCGGCCGTACGTATGAAAAGTGGACAGCATATTCAAACAATAGACCAATATACTGAATACTTATGATTTGTTTGATTCGGAACATTCTATTAATCCTTTTTGTAAAGCTCTTAACACATGGTTTTGGAATAAAACTATACAAAGAATTCTGCTAACGTGTACCTTTAAGGCACTTCTTCTACATTAAGTAGCAAAATGAGAAAAAGGAAATTTCCATTTCCAAACCATCGGCTTCCTGCGGTGTATAATCAAAGTTATAAGATAAAATGAAATTCTATTTAAGCATGCTTCACAAACATCTTAGGCAAGCGGTTAGCATGATCCAGCATTAAAACTTTTGTTCACCACGGATGGAATGAATCATAATGCATTAATGTGTCCCGCTACACATGGACAGAAGTTTCTATGTGAATATGGTTTCTCACATCTTTTTTGTCTTATTATATGGTAGTTTCGTAATTAAATATAAATGACATGCACCATTCGGATCTTCAAATGTGGGAAGAACTGGAATCCCCAGTGGGAACTGGGAAGTGTCGTATTGGTATTATTTCGTGGAAATGACGCCCCACCACCACCACAAAGAACGATGATGTACGGGACCTTGTCCCGGAGCAGGCCCTCCGAGATCCTCTTCTCCGGCTGGCCGGGCGCTGGGACCGCCGATTATGCCCTTGCCCTCCTCTTCGTCTTCGCCCTCTGCGTCCTCGTCGAGTGGCTCTCCCACTGCCGCCTCCATCTACCCACCAAGCCCCATGTTGCCGCCAGCATCCTCTGGTCGCTGCTGTACGCGCTGCGCGCGGGGCTGGTGTACCTAGCCATGCTCGCGGTCATGTCCTTCGACGGCAGGGTGTTCCTGGCGACTGTCGCGGGGCACTCGGCGGGGCTCCTGGCATTCGCGAGTAGGGGGCCGTTCGGGAAGCCGGAGGAGGCGCCGCGCCCTCACGTCGGGGAAGGCCACCGCCGATCCGCCTCCCGTGAGCTGCTGATTCGTGGCGGGAGCGAGGTGGGTGGTGAGATTTTAGATATGAATATGATGACTTGATGCACTAAAATATGAAAAGGAGAGTTTCTTTTGCTCTTTTAATGTTTCAGTGCGGCTTTTTTCTTCTCTTTGGTGTCTTGTTTCATGGATAGCTGCATATCCGACTTCTAAATTTTGCTGGAATTTTTATTTAGTCCTTTTGATGCATAGAGGTTTCTTTGTCGATTTAAAATCATGGTTAGTTTGTTTTCGAGCATAACTTGGTTTAGTACGGTCCATTTTGAATGAGAAACAAGATCAAATAAGATTCAGCCTTCGAAAAAGATGATCTGATCTAGATTAGACGTCGAATCATATTGGACTTTTGAGTTTTGAATCATCTTCCTTTCGATCCCCATGTATTTGGCATGATCATCCGTTTGCACATTTGATTTGGTAGAATGCCGGACCGATAAATTTTTTTTCTAATCTAGTCCAATCAAGGAAATTTTAAAAGCATCTCTATAAATAAAGTTGAATCGAAATGGGTTTGATCGTTTGAACCAAATTATGGTCAACTTTATTCAACACACTCAATTGACGCCATTGCAGGCTCAATCGAGCTCAATTAAAATATCAAATATAGAAGATCAGCCACTAGCCATGGCAAAATACATGTAAAGAGCTTGATTATGTTAGGATCGACGCACAATCGCAGCGAAGTAAAAGAAGCAAGAAAGAGGAAAAATTGAGACACGAGATTTTATCATGATCACCCTTAAACTAGAGCTACGTCCAGTAGAGGATTCTACTAGATCAGCATCTCGCACCTCTCGTTACATCACTCAATTATAAGTGAAAACGAGTATATATAGCAGAGGCTATTCTGAGCTCAAGTCCAAACTACTAATGAAAATTACGGACTTAAATCATAAAAGCCTTCCGGTGTCCAAGAGGCGCTGCCCCCTTGAGACACCCGCTGGGACGGCTCTCCCGGATCCCCGCTTGTTCGGCGTGGAGTGAGACCCACGTGCTTTTTTGTCATATGGGAGTATGAACTACATCCCAACAGATTATTACACTCTAATACATGGTGTGGGAACAACATCGTAAAACGAATTTTGTTAGTAAGCAACTTTAGTTTACTTCTTATTCATTGAGTAACAAATATTAAACAAAAAAGGCTCTTTTTTCAAACCATCAACCTTTTGCGCTACATATAATCAGAATCTTAATTTAACATGTCCAAAATGAAAAAATAGCATGAATCTAGCCATACGGAGGCGAGCGACCGCTAGACTATATATCATTTTGTTAGAGGTATCAAACGGGTGGATCGGGTCGTATATGATCCGATTTATATTGACCCATTTAATCCGTTTTGATCTATTTTCATGCAAGACAAATCTAACGGCTCATATTCGACCGACTTGTATTACTTAAGCACTTCTATATTTAACCAAATCATGGAATATTTATTTCTTATATATATATTTTTAAATAATGATGTTGCTAAAACACTTCCTTGCAATACAAATGTAAAGAAATTTTCTTATCCTTTTTCTTCAGCGACCATCGGTGGATGGTAGTGACCGACGACCCGTGACTGCAACGAACAACGACATTGTACTTCTTTGAACAGTTTTTATATTTTTAAAAGTTTTATTTTCAAGCTTTCTTTCTGTCTTTTACTTATAAAAAAATAAAAATAATAAAATACAAAAATACAAACTGATAAATTTTTCAGGCCAAGTGAATTATAAATGGGTTGGCTTTGTCTAATTAAATGGATTGTAAACGGGTTCATAGGCAAACCCATTACAACCCACATATTATTAGGCTTAAATTCATGCTCATTAACAACTCATATATTAGACCTTGCTTAACCCATATTTGATCCATTTACAATAAAATGGGTCCCACCCATATTAACTATCCATATTGACAACTCTATATTTTGTACGCTGCATTTTCTTTTATGAAAAGTTTGATTTTTTCATTAAATAACTTGTAGGGAAAATAACACAAATGGTCTCTAAAGTTTGGCCCAATGTGCAATGTAGTTCTTGAATTTTTCATTTGACTAATTTGGCCCCTGAATTTTAGCCCAATGTGCAATGTGGTCTCTGGACTTTCAATTTGCACAATGCGGTCCCCGAACTTTTGAAACATTTTCAACTTAGTCCCTTAACTATAGAAAAATATTCAAAGCAATCCTTCAATTAATTCAAGTTCAGGAATAACATGATATTTTCTTATAATTCAGAGATTAAGTTGAGCATGTTCCAAAAGTTCGGGAACCATATTAGTGAAATTAAAAGTTCAGGAATCATATTATGCATTAGATCAAAGTTCGGAGATCATATTGGTCAAATTAAAAAGTTCGGGGATCACATTTTACATTGGGTCAAAATTCAGAAATTATTTATGTCATTATCCCTAACCCGTATAACATCTTAAAAGGTCCTTGGGCTCTATGGCTGACTTCTCTCCAAGCTAATAATTAAGCCTAGACTATGCACACTCACTTCGGATCCGGAAGGAGTCCAATCCATTATTGTACGTAATGAAAATCTAAAAGGGTCTTTATCTCTTTTTGACTTAAACAGAAAAAAGTTAGGAATCATTCTAATTGAAGTTATAATGTCCAAAAGAAAATAGTAAATTTAGAAATTGTGCAAGTAAGGCTAATATAGCAGTAACTTAATGAAAAAGTTGGTAAATAAAGAAATTAAGTGAATGTTGATAATAAGAAACTCCAAATGGAATTTTGGTTACTCAAAACTACTTTGCCGCTAAATTGGAAAAAAGAGATAGGCCACTCAAAGAAATAATGGTAATTATGTATAATAGTCGGTTAATATTGGTAATTATGTTTGGCTATTATTCAATATAGATTAAGGCTGGATATAATAGGGATATAATCAGGATAAAATAGTCCTGAGGTTGAAATGTAAGTGGATAGGATGTGATTCACAATCATCCACAGCCTCCGTCACCACCCATAGCCTCCCACCGAGTTTTCGTCTTGTTGCAACTGGAAATGCTTGTCGTGGTGATAAGCTTGACTGGAGCTCGGTTGGGGGAGCTCCATGGCCAGACTAGAGCTCCTCCAAGGTTGAGCTCAACTCGACCTCGGCCACGGAGGACCTCTATAGCCGATTTTAGAGCACCAGCCTTTGTCCCCCTTCTTGGCCAAATCTGGAGCAACAACCGCCGTCTCGCTTTGCCTCACGCACCTTCATAGCATGAGCAGCCACACCTTCATCCACCGCGCATTCATCTGCTAGACCTCAACCTCAGCGTCGGCTGCGAGGGTGGGGGGTGGCGATTAGACTGCTGGTTGTTGAAGATTGCAGGCTGGTGAAGTAGATAGAGGAGGGACTGGTGGTTGCTGACGATTTTGCACGATGTCGATGCTCAGGCAGCTTGCACATCCGCAAGAGCTTAGAGATTTGAACGATCAACTTTCAATTTGGCGTGGGCGAAGAGGAGGAGCTGTTGGAGGCCCGCGAAGAAAGTGAGGTGGGATGTGCCCGTGACGAGGGCCATTGCATCAATATTCAATCTATCTATACGGCCGACATTCAATCCAATTCGGATGTCTGTATATTTACTAAACATTACATAAAATATGAGAAAATTCTCTCCTTATCCAACCGCCCTATATCCTATCCAATCTTAACATTCGATATAAAGTCAAGACGACCAAACGCAATCTAATTGAATATACATGGATAATCACTCTTATTAAGGCTAATAGTTTCTAAAAATTGTCAGAGGAATTTTTTTTTTGGGTGAAAATTGTCAAGTAATTTAACTAGTCAGTAAATAAGAAAAATAAAAATTGGTAACTCAACAGAGCAGCCGGTTAATTTGAATTTTTTTTTTTATCATTGGTAAGCAAGTCGAGTTCGTTATAATTTCAAATAATATAATCATTATTGCCAATGCCTTTTATTAGGACAACTAATTCAGAATGAGAAACTCATCTTCTATCGGGACTCCAATACTATATTTTGATGATTATAGAACTCCTTGTGACCAAAATGTTGCTATTTGAATGTTTGGGATGCTAGTCGCAGCATCGGCATTTTTATAATGCATTGCATCACATATGTCGGAAGTGGGAAGTCAAAAAATTTTATATCATGCAACCGTGGGAAGTCATCGTGCTTATCAACAAAGGCCGGGCCGCACTTTCTTCTTCACCTCAAATTTGCTTGACCCATTGTCCCAGAGGCCCGAAATAAAGCTGTCAACTGGGTCGTTAAGGCTCAATTTCGTCATTCTCTTTCTCGAAATTGGGTTTCAAGTCCTCCTCAATCTCTTTCGAATGTTCTTTATTTTGAAATCCATTTGGGTTGTCCTTCCATATTATCTACTTGAAATATATATATATATATATATATATATATATATATATATATATATATATATATATATTAAAACTCGAGAATAGCGCATGTTAAATGTTTATTTCGTGGAAAAGAAGACTCGGCAATAGGGATGTTCTTTTCATCGAGTGTGAAAAGTTTCTTACAGCCATTTAAAGCAAAAAAACCACTTATTCTTTGAGTGCACCTGAACCAGCCGTATATGATGCAATATCCTTGCACAAAATAGAATTTGGCGTTCTGCAATAGGTTAGAATCTAGAATTCCAAGGGTCACCAAGAGAAAAAAAACTAAGAGGTGATGCTCTTCAAGCTATTTTTCTTATCGACTATCTATTGCATTTGGATGGAGAAGAACCGTAAACGGTTTCAAACCAAGTCAATTGAGGCTAATCTTCTGTTGTTGGCTCGAATTCGTAGAGTTGTGAGGGGTAGCGCATCACTCTATCAGAATTGTAGACCTTCCCAAATAGATGTTCTACTGGCCACTGCATTGAGCCTTCCTTCCTCCGTATTCTTACATAATTAGTCTCCTTGTAATGCTAAGGGATTCCCCTGAACTTTTGTACCTTATTTGATTAATGATACTCGCATATTTGCACAAAAAAAGAAAAAACAAAAAAAATTCATTGATTTGGAACCTAAAGATTGGCGAAGTATTTCTAGGAAGAATTGTGCAGCTGTGTACATTGATGAATACAAAGACTCGGTCACTTACGATAAGGGCGAACCATCCAATGAAACAAGACACCAAGGCAAAAGCATAAACTGCACTAAACGGCTTCATCAAAATGATGTAGATCATATTATTCCCATGACCTTTGAAAAAGAAAACCTCACTCCCGTCACGAATCAGCAGCTGATCAAAGGTAGATACGCCATGGCCTTCCCCGCGTGCGCCTCCTCCGGCTTCCCGAACGCCAGGAACCCCACCGCGTGCCCGGCCACAGCCGCGAGGAACACGCCGCCGTTGAAGGACATGAGCGCCAGCATCACCAGGTACGCGAGCCCCATGCGCAGCGCGTGCAGCAGCGACCGGAGGATGCCGGCGGCGACACCGGGCTTGGCGGGGAGGCGGTAGTGGGAGAGCCACTCGACGAGGACGCAGAGGGCGAAGACGAAGATGAGGGCGAGGGCATACATGCCGGTCCGGGTGCCCGGCCAGCCGGAGAAGAGGATCTCGGAGTGCGTGCCCCAGAAGAAGGTCATATGCTTCATCATTTTGTGGCGGTGGGGCGGCGGCGACGTCGTCGTCCCGTTCATGCCGGGCATGTGGCCGTCGTTCATGCCAGCCATGGTCGGAGGCTCGGAGCTTCAGCGATGAGAAACGAGACGGGAATTAGGGATTGGGAATTGTTGTATTCGAGGAGGTTTTGTGGTCTTGGGGAGATGTAATCGGACAGAAGAGGGGAAGACTGTACTGAAGATATTATTTCTCGCGTAGGACCTTTTCTGCCTAAAACGCGAATAGCAATGAAATTCTCAACCACATATTAAAAGCTGGAATGGCCGTACAGTTTTGTTTTTTCGAGCTTTCCGATTAACAATCCCCTAAAAAAAATATTAAAAAAACCCTTATTTTCTCAAATAAAAACCTAAAAAATGAACCTTATTTTAAATAAAGACATAAAATGCTCAAATTATTTCAAAAAATAGTCTAGCAGAAGGAAATTTTATATTTTACTTTTTTGAATTTTTTTTTATGTTCTTTTTTCTCCCCTCCCTTCTCCCTCCCCTTCCCAACCGAGGCCATCGCCGACCTCGCATGAGCGGACGTCAGGCTACCCTCGCCCGGCCGGCATCAGGCGAGGGTGAGAGGCCTAGGTGAGGGTGACCCTCGCCGGTGTCGGTCGGGGTGAGGTGGCTCGATGCCTAGGTCGCCGGCCGGGCGAGGGTAACCCAACGCCGCCCGGGCGAGTGTGGCCTAAGGCTGGCGATGTCCAAGGGAGGGGAGGGGAGTAAAAATAAAATAAAGAAAAGGGAAAAGAAAAAGAAATGATAAAAAGAAAAATAGAGAAAAGAAAAAAAAAATTCAAAAGAAGTCAAGTACGAAAATACCCTTGGTCAAACCCTTCTTCAAAATAATTTGAGCGCTTCAAATCCTTATTTGAAATAAGGTCTACTTCATGTCCTCATTTGAAAAAATAAGACTCTTCAAGTTCTTATTTGAAATTTTTCCAAAAAAATACATACATAAACAAATAAAGCATGCGGATTTTAACAAAACTTAATTAAGAAAATATGGAGTACAAAAGTTCGAAAATTTTCTATATCCGAAAAAATTAAGAACAAGATTTATATTAATATATATGAGAATCTAAAAAAAAAAAAGAATCTATATCACGGGAATACCGACCAAATACAATTCTAAGTAATGTTCTTCTTATACTATTATAAACATTATAAGCTAAAATAAACTTTAGATTATTTTATCGTGATATGTATGAAGATCACAAAGGCAAAAAAATAAATTGAAAAGATAGTGTATCTTTTGTTGAGTTAGGAAACTAATTGAAATGAAAAGATTCTATAAAATTTGCGTAATACTGTGGTTATGGAAATATACAAATAGTACTTGAATGCCGATTTGACTTTCTCATATCGAGAGATTGAATTGAACAAATTTGCAGTTTATGAACTAACTTGCACATTTCGCAATAGTTTAAACGCTTGTGATGGACTTCTCTCTTGTTTTATTAATCCAAATGACTAAATTAAACCTTTCGAAAGAAGCATATCCAAAGAATTAAATACTCCTAGATGACATTGCACATTAAGCGTGGATGACATTTGACATCTAATACCAAATTAGATTATCTCTAATGTGACATGCTTATAAGCACAGAAAATGGCTCTCAATCAACAAGAAAGTCATGAAAGAGAGAAGACGAATTTTCTCCGCCGCGCTTACGGGTCTATACCCCTGCCCAACTTGCTCTAACAGTCGGTCCATACAAATTCAGAATTGGCCGGGATTCATTTCCTCTTCTTCCTAAAAGAGGAAGAAGCACCGATTCCATCGTTTTTTGGCACTTGGCCGCAACGAAGGGAGAGGCCTTAAAGATTATTCACCTCTCCCATGGTCTCCAGATGGCTGATTACGACCCACGATAATGATACTTTGTTGCCTCCCAATTCGATCGCTTGTTGAGGCTCTTTCCCGGAGAAGGAGATTCCCAGCCGCTTCATGCGGCTCAGGATCGATATGAGAAGATGAAAATGACTATGATTACGACCCGAAACGAAGTCTGAGTCTTTGTCGTGATGTGGCAATGGCAACTTGGGAGGTTCGACATTGATCGATGACTGATCGAGATTGACGGGGAATACTTAATTTCGGATCGACCCCACGTTACGTTGAGTTCCATGAATAGGGAGGACCATGGATTTAGGATCGTGGATTTTGAGAAAAATTTCAAATAAAGATATGAAGATTTGGCTGGACGGAGAAGCCGGACCATTTTTTGAGATTTACATGTTCACCTCAAACTCTAATTTGAAAAAATAAGAGCACTTCAAAATTTTATTTGGAATTTTCCCCGACTTTCGGTATCCGAGTGGTCAAGTCACTTGGGAAATGACGCGTGAATCGTCCCGCATTGAGTTTCCTCTCTAATTAATCACGAAACCAGCTAATTAGAGTCCACGAGGTTGGTTTGATCCCGATCGCATTTGTTTCCGAATGGTGTAAGTCGAACAGTAGTAAATAACAATGTGCTGTGAACGCAAGCCCCGATTAATTATAAGCTATCCAAGGTTTGCAATTAAAATTATTGTGGTATCCACTCTTTAAAAAAAAAAAAAATTATCCACAATATGTTGTAACTATCACAGCTAACCAAAAATTATTATGGTGGCAAAGCCCTCCAAAATATGATTTATACGGCTTGACAACCCATGTGTCGCACCGTGTTGCATGGAGCTCAATACTTTTCTTAATTTTCAAATGCTTTTGGAAACTTTTGAGAGCAAGAAATTGACCATCGCCATCGTTTAGTTTAACCTCGTTTCTATGGAAATTTATTGAAATAGTCCTTTTCATCTTTTTCTACGGGAATAACTGTATCGAGCGACTAATTAGGTGCTTATTGAAGTGTGGTAGGTTTCATGTCCGAATCCTCGGCATCCTCCCAACCAACTTGACCCTTGAAAGCCACACGCATTACTCTATCTCAATGGAGCCCTAAATGACATACGTGGACAAGATGGTGTGTACGAACCTATTAAGTACTAGCTAAGTCGAAAATTTTGGAATATCGCAGTTTATAAAATGTATAAAAATAAAATTGAGAGTATGAAATCGGTTCAGAAAGTATAGTGAACGATACTATTTTTTTTTTTTTTTGTGGTGAACGATTCTAGTTAAATGTGATAAAAGTATCTAGATACTAGCCAGTAATTTATAACATTACTTGAAATTGTTCATGCGAAAACGAAATGCGAATATCGAAAATGTTGTTCGAAATTTTTGACGGGGCTATTGCCGTTTTAAGGGAGAAAAAGGTACTACACGAGAAATAATACTATCGGTACATTTCCTCTTCTGTACGATCACACCTGCACGACAAAACCTCCTCGAAAACAACGATTCCTTTATCCCCTAACTCGCTCGTAACCCTAAATTCCCATCCCGTTTCTCACCGCTGAAGCTCCGAGCCTCCCGACCATGGAAGGCATGAACGACGGCCACATGCCCGGCATGAACGGGTCGACGACGACGACGACGACGCCGCCGCCCCACCACCACAAGATGATGATGATGCACATGACCTTCTTCTGGGGCACGCACTCCGAGATCCTCTTCTCCAGCTGGCCGGGCACCCGGACCGGTATGTACGCCCTCGCCCTCGTCTTCGTCTTCGCCCTCTGCGTCCTCGTCGAGTGGCTCTCCCACTGCCGCTTCCCCGCCAAGCCCGGGGTCGCCTCCCGCCTCCTCCGGTCGCTGCTGCACGCGCTGCGCATGGGGCTCGCGTACCTGGCGATGCTCGCGCTCATGTCCTTCAACGGCGGCGTGTTCCTGGCGGCGGTCGCCGGCCACGCGGTGGGGTTCCTGGCGTTCGCGAACCGGGGGGCGTTCGGGAAGCCGGAGGAGGCGGGCGGGCCGGGGCCGTACGCGGGGAAGGCCAGCGCCGCCCTACCTCCGATGAGCTGCTGATTCCTGGCGGGGGTGAGGTGGGTGGTGAGAACTTAGATGCGACATGGATTGATGATGATAATAAGCAGTGGAATGAAGATACGAGTGATGATAAAGATTTAGCGCAGCTTTTTGCTTCTTCTTGCTGTCTTTGCTTCATGTACGGCTAGCTGCCATAACCGACTGCCGCTGTATTTTGCTGGAATTCCATATAATCCTTCTATGCACGGAGCGTTCTTCGTCATTTTGAAATCAATCTATCATAAATTTCTCACGCAGTTTTGTTCCCTCCGTCTTGAATTGCGAAACGAAACCAAATTGAAATGATACCATTTGGAAAAAGGAGGATCTGATCCAAAGATTAGAAACGGATGCGAATCGAATTTGTTTAGCTTTCTATCACGGATCATCTTCCTTTCATCAACATGTATTTGGGATTATGAACCTCGAATTTGTCAAGGGCCGATGCCATTGTCTTAACGACAGCAGAACATATTCTGTTTGAGCAAACCATTTGTCATGCGATGGCTGAAGCGCAAGCGAGCTGTGCTCTTTCGAGGAGATGGAGGCTACTGGTGGTGGTCGGGGCATCCCTGGACGCTGACATGACCTCGATTTCCGTGGCTTCGAACGACCCGCCACAGGATCCGAATTCTGCAGCCAAAAGCAAGGAGGAGGGAGAGAGAGAGAGAGATGCGGGAATGTGTGGACCGCGTGTTCCGAGGTAGGCTTTACTCCCGAATGTGGAAATTCACGGGCGACCCGTTTGCTCATGGACCCTTTCTTGGCGGGTCGGGTTTAGGTATCTCAAAGGGCTCTAAGTTTGGAGAAGAAGTCGTCCAGCGTCCGCCACCTGCTCGCCCCATTTGTTCGGCTGTAGAGCGCCGTGACTAACTAGACTTTTTTGTTTCTCCACCGAAGACCAGATATTATTGTGTACAGTTTTTTTTTTTACTAATTTAATTTTTTTTAGTATGTCAAATATGTTGTATCGTATGACACAAGTATGTCAAATTATTTTCCTGTCTCGTAAATACTCTCAAATTTAGAATTTTCATGTCATATTTATCTCAAATTAGTCCGTCTCACAAAAAATCCAACACGGCTAATTTCCATCTCATGAAAAGACCAAACCGGCACCTCGGTTCGAATCTACCCTCCATCTTCATTTTTATCCAATGGCTTATTAGAATGCATACGTGTCAAAACACGTGCCAGACAATGGTAAGACGGATATAACGTGAAAAAAAATGACAGATTCGACATAGAAAATCTGCGTGCAACGACAAATATTTGATGGATGCTTTTAAAATTCAAATCGGGGATACCGCGGTATTTGAAATTTTTTCGCGAGATGAAACTTAATTTTGAATAATTATATCGTGGATTTTATCGGTTTCGGATGTTTGGTGAAACGAAATTTAATTTAAGGTAAATGTGTCTTAGAGATACTATTTTATGATTTCTTATGACGAGAATTAATTTAAAGTAAATATATCCGGAGGATATCGATTTGAGATCGTGTTTTAAGAAGATCGTACGAACAAGTCCATTGCTTACACTCAAAAGTTGAATATAATTAGAATTTTTACCGTCATATTTTATTTATTTAATATGTTACGATTTAAGGGTAAAAGAAAAAATTTGACCAAAAAAAAAAAAAAAAACGACTCGAAACAATGGATTCCCAATCAAAATTTCACTTTTAGCTTTGTGAAAGAAACTAGCAGCTACTCACCAAACACTCTATACAGTCAAAAGAACATAAGGCAAGGGTCTATCTCTTCAAGTAACGCTAGAATATGAAACTTGGCACCGAACCTGTGGAAAATCAGTCCAATTTCAGATTTTGACGTATGCACGGCAGATTTCAGATTTCAAAAATCGGGAAACCTATTCCGACGGATAGGGTCTAAATTCCGGGTAGGTGGAATCTATAACCTGAAACAAGTTTTTTGGGTTTTTTGGTAATATCTTTGTACGACCCTGCGGTATTCCATGGCGTCCGGTGATGAGTTTGCAATCTAGAATGCTAGTCTAAACATGGCCAAATGGAACCGTGGGCCCGGAATCGGTCCGTTGACCCGGCCCACGGTTCCAACCCGTTTTTTTTAAAAAAAAAAAAAAAGGGAGGAAGCCCGGGGGAAGAGAGCCGTTGGGCTTAGGAACCAGCGGTTCCGAATCGGAACCGCGAGTTCCACCTTTTTTAGGAACCGGAACCGGCCACGTCTACGCTAGTCAGAGCTTCCATTTTCGGCGATATTTACGATTGAGACTTTTACTTTGTTAATGTTTCATATTTATTTGTGTGTCTAAATATGAATTGCAATTAGTGGATTATAGTCGCAAATTGCGGTTATTAAATGTGACGATTTAGTTGTTCAATTAAGAATATAAGTGAAACATGGTAGACTCTGGAGTCGGCCATGGAACTTGTGACAAGATAAGTTCTAAATTCCAAGGTATGTATGATAGATTACAAGTTAAAAAAATGAGAAATCTGTTCCGGTGAGTAAGTTTTAGATTTTTAATGAAATGTGCACCGAACTTGAAATCGCTCGTCCCTATCTTCAAGCACCAACAACTTGGAGGGTGGAAGTCCTCCACCCGTTCATTTTTGCCGTATGAAAAGGGCAAAGAGTTCCGACAATTTCGCTGGCTCTCGCGTGAAGTTTGGAGGCTGAGATCTCTCCCAACAACTTGTCCCAGAAGTTGGGTCGTGACCGAAGGACCCGGAAGGCGTCGTCTTTCAAAGGACGGAAGAAGAAGACTCGCGACCTTGCTGGCGCGACAGTCGTCCTTGTCGTCTCCATAAGATGCCAACGTAACTGTAATCTACTAGACTTTGAAGTCAAGGTCAACACGGACGTTGAACCAGGAAGAAAATGAAAGGCGCCTATCATGGATCTTTGGGAGGCGCTAATGGATCAGCCCGTGGAAACCGGGGGCGAGAAGAGAGAAAGCAGCCATGGTCGCGAGCTCAAAGCTAAAGTGGCCATGGCCACCAACTTGGAGATCGGGCAACCATGGTCAACGACTCCGAGCTCAAGTGGCCATGACCATGGATGAGAACTCGGAGAAATGGTGGCCATGGCCGTGAATGAGAAGAGAGACAATAGCCATTGACATTGTCAAGCGAGCAGCACTTGATAGAAGAGCGATCATAGCCGTAGGTGATGCCAATATAGAGGTCGCCCATTTGACTTCATGATGTCGTCCGAGATCAGACACCGGAAACGGCTCGACACGGCACGGGTGCGGAAGGAAGAAGAAAAAGAGAGAACAAAAGAAGATTAAGATGCTCATTTCGGTTCCAAGTTTTATGCCCCTAGCCAAGGTTTTGAAAGTGGCACTCAATATGTGCTTGCCGACTGGCGAAATTTTATCGCCCAATAAGTAAGTGGGTGCATTTTGAGATTAAGATGCTCATTTCAGATAAGGTCTACCTCATACCCTTATTTGAAATTTTTCCCTAAATAAGGTCCTAAAATGAGTATCTTAATCTCAAAAGGTAAAAGACGAAAACGCCATTCGATCATACCCTTTTTTGAAATAGTGAGGACACTTCAGGCTCTCGTTTAAGAAAATGAGGGCACTTAAGACTCTTGTTTGGAATTTTTCATCTACACTGAAAATTCTTAACGTAAATGGCCCCACTTTCAAATGTTATTTTAATATTTTCCTCTCTTTTTGTTTTTTTTTTTTTTCCTGTTAAAGATCTTGTATCGCATCTTAAAAAGTCCTTTGGGTTTGTATGTCCGACTTCTCTACAGGCTAATAAGCAACAAATGAGCCCAAACTAAGCCCACCCACTACGGACCCGGAAGGAGTCCAGATGTATCTATTACGTACTTGAATATACTTTAGATATTTAGATAAACCAGTTAAGATGGTATGAATTTCGTCCGTCGAAATATTTACTGACATATTCCTACAATATGTAGTTAAACACTCATCTGTCGTAATATTTACTAAGACATCTCTACAATTCTCAATTAGAAAAGTTCAAGAAGATTCTACGTAAAGGACGTATGCCATAGATTTAAAGTTAAGCTACTTGCAAAAGGTTTGAGAAATACTTACATAAAGATGGAAATTTCGTTGAATTAAGTAAAAGTGTGAAATGAATTAAGTTAAGTTCATAGCATAGAATGTAGATACAAAAATAGTGGATGAGAACTAGCTAAGAAAAATGCATTACGGAATTTTGAATTGACTGGTCGAGATTGCCGGAATTAGTACGCAATGGTTTGAATAGCTAAGTATGATGGTAGTCCATGTTGAATTAAAAGGGATTTGAGTAGCTTGAATTTAGGAAGATTGCTGCAATGTAATGATTTGAAAAGATGATTCGAAATCACAAAGAGTCCCGGCGCTTTCACCGACTCTCGTCTGAAGTTTGCAAAATGAAATCTCTCCGGTGACTTGTCCCAGAAGTCGAGTCGCAGACCGAAGAACCCCCCCGGAAGGCGCCGGTCTTGCGAAGGACCGAAACAAGTAAGGGATGAATACAGAAAAGAAAAAGACCTTGCTGACTTTGCTGATGCATAGTCTTCCTTGTCCTCTGCATAAGATGCCGATGTAACTGTAACATCCTGGGACTTGGAAGTCGAGGTCAACATGGTCGTTGAGCTGGGAAGAAGACGAAGTGCTCTGTCATGGAGTTTCGCACGGCGTTGATTGATGAGCACATGGAAACTGGGACCTGGAGACCAACCAAAACCTCGTGTGGCGAGTCCTAATGTTTGGACATGGAGATGGAAGTCATCGAAGTACATCTTGTCACCGTTTCATGCTGTGACCAACCAACTCCACAGATGCCCTCTCCTGAAATCTGGGCGTGCATGATTATATTATGGTCCCCCTCTTCGAATTTTGAACCGAGAAGATATTGCCTGAGGATTGGTACTTCGTGCAACGGGGACAGATCATTAGCACGCGACGTGCGCTGGTATGAATCCGACGACAAAATCATGTCCTCTTGCTGCTCATCTGTTTGTTGAAGTTGATGATGTCCCACGTCACCTTGCAACGAGTCTTATATGCTCTTTATATTTATGTGGTTTTTCTCTATTTAATAATTTAAGCTTTTGAGTTTGATTTTCTAATATTGTATCAAAACCAGCGTTGTCCACATATATGGACCCACCTCCCATTAGTCAATTTGACACGATAAATATTGATATCTTAGACGCCCATTTCTATCAACTTCTCTTTGGACTATGAAAAGAAATTATAAGGCAAGCACAAAGAAAATCGTTTTGAAAATGATCTACACCCTCCTACTTATAAACCCAAATAAGGAAACAAATCTCCCTAAAATAAAATTTTGGGAAAGTTGTTCGATCAACCTCAACTAATTGTATGGATGGATGTCAATTCAGTCATAAATTTTTCGATTTTACCAATTTCGTCTTAAGTATTTGCACGAAATTCCAATATAGTACCTCCGGCAAATTTTCGTCTCAAATTACCGACATGATGGTGTGCTACGTAGGACAACCGACAACGATTGGCCGTTCATCGGTGATTTCCGGCGAAAATTGATCAGAAATCCTATATTGAAATTTCGTGGAAAGCTTTATAATTAAATTAGCAAAATTGAAAAGTGCGGAACTGAAGTAATGTTAATACAATGGACTTTAGGATTTATTGGGTAATTTTTTCATATAATTTCCACCTATTTTCCTTCTCTTCTCTTCTCTTCTTTTTTTAAGTAAATGCATGCAATTGTCAACTATTCATCCTAAATAAAAATATGTTTTCTTACTTGGTAATCTCTTTTGGGTGTACAATACAGCCTATCACGAATACACACGTGTATTTCAATGTGAGGTTTCACACACTCGAAAGACACTTCTCATCTATTTCCTATGTTTAACCGGTCGCATAGGTTGAAAACTAATTCACATTTCCTCAATCCGACGGTCCAAACGAGTTAGTGGAACCGCGAGCCGAACCGATCAGCGATGAAACTTGCTTAGGCGACTTTGACCGGGACCGTTCAAGGCAATCCTCGAATTCAACCCGCCACATCTCATGCATGAAACCCTTTTTCGCTTTTTCTAGCTTTAGGAATTGCAAACGTTTTCCAGGCCAACGGTCCTCTATTGATTACGAAAATCTACGCCACGAAGCTTTTCTTTTCTAGACTTTCTCGGGTGCCGAAACAAAGAGGTGGAGCGAGCGAGCGACCCACGAGCGAGAGAGAACAGAGTCAAAACTGACATGGAAATGACGGCAAATCTGACGACCAACCCCGCATGATCCGACCAGTCCGCGCGGAGGAAACAAGAACTGGTTCAGGACGAGGACGAGGAGTCGCTCAGCTCGCGTAATGCCCCCAACAACTTCTCAAGCCTCCCTACTTCTTCCTGGAGTTGCTCACCCAACACCCAACACCCATCGTACGCTCTTGAGATCAAACGACAGTCGGTCTGCATCGTTCTTTCGAAACAAAGGCATGTCCTCCTCCTAAACGGATTCAATCACTGACAGATGCACGTGATAACGGTTTCAGGGTCAATCTCAATTTCACCTGAAATTTGAAATATACTGGTCGGAATTGATTCTTTAATTTTTTGAACCTAAAACCTACCATATCGCAGATTCTGAGATTGGTCTTAGGTTCTATCCAAGTTCCACCTGTTTTCTTAATGCAATAATTGCTGTGAAACACCACTTCTAATAACTACCATCTACCGCTACAATCCATTGACCACAACTCATTTTTAAACGTGTGAAGAATATGGACAATTAACAAAGTAAAAGCCTCGATCATGGATATCGTTGAAAATGAAAGCTCACACTAGCCCATCATCGGGCGCTATGAAATATCATAAGATCGCGCGAAGACATAGAACTAACAAAACACAAAGACTTGTGCTCGATTCTATCTAGAACTTAAAAAATTACCCGTACTAAGCATAATCTAAACCTTGAAACGAGAATCTGAAAATGGACTGGTGGTAGAACTTGCAAATGGATCGATTCCCACCGGTCAAATTCTCCGAAAACCATGCTCACTGCTAAACAGATGCCACGATTCCGTCATTGAAAGAGAGCAACTGTTTGAATTAAATGTGCTCTGCCCATCCGTTAACCAGACATAACTCAAGGTTGCCACACACAACCAGATGAACAGAGAGAGACAGAGAGAGAGAGAGAGAGAGAGAGAGAGAGAGAGACAAGTAACAAACAGCACTCACATCCATCACCAGAACATAAATTATTTATTCAGGGGACTTTAATACAGAAACACCATTACAGGCACTTGGTTTGTTGGCGATCCAGCCAAGCAATCAGACCAAAAAAAGCCTCATGTCGAGCCTCTTCACTCAATTATTGCCTAAACTCCCTCCTCCACTGTACTTTTGACAGAAACCACTATTATATTCCATCAATGGCGGACTATCGTCCTTCACGAGCTTGTCACTTTCTTCTTTGTCTACTCTGCCCGCATCATCATCCATCGGTTCACCCTATTTGACTAAGACAAAGAGGCCTTTTGTCTTTCATTTCACTCCTTTATTCTGTATTCTATCCTATGCCACTGTCTATTGTTCTTTAGCTGAAATGAACTTCCCTCAGGATTGGGGACTAGAAGACGATCTGCGCATGTGCCGAGGCCCGAGGCCGACTTCAATACATCCACTCTTGAGGAAGGTCTATGTCGCTTTGGTTCAGGGCCGGTGCCGTCTCGGATTGGCGCTTCTGCTGGAGATACGGGCCAGGACTTCTTCCGCTTGTACCAGCATCTGCAAAAATGAAAGAAAACAGAGCAGAAGTCACGCTACTGGTTTTGGAGGAGCTTTTGATCTTCTTAAAGACGAGCATTTAGTAAGAGTGCACAGAAGAATTAAATGTATTCCCGAATTTTAAGGGTAGTTGATAAACCGCCAAGCTGGTGCGTGACACAACTTAACGGCACAAGACGATTATATTCCCAAATTTGTCTATAGACCCCGCCAAGCGGCTGCGGGATACGACGTAATGGCCAACAACAGTTAAAGCGTTATCCCACCAGATAAGATCATCTTACGGACCGGAAGAAACGAACCCGAAGTAATCATATCAGTAGCTGCCATACCATGTTGCGGGGGAAAGTAACCGATGCCGGGCCGCGACCGGCCGCCCATGTTATCGTGATGGACCATCAAGGCATGAGCAACTCTAGCTGGTATCAGAACTGTTGAACACCCTAGCAAGACACACAAAGTGCACCAACAGCATCAGATTTGCTTTTGTCATTGACGTGAGGTGAAGATTCTTGGCAATCTAGAACTGTTAAACCATTGAAGTCGAGAGCTTGGAATTAACAACGACCGGAAACCGAAAGAAAAAAATCCGCAGGTGGACCAGGGGAGAAGATTCCAGCTCGCGAAATGGAGTTTTTTTTTTTTTTTTCAGGGATGATGGGAATCTTTTCAAAGGGGGGAGTCACGAGAACGAAACAAGTCACATCTGAACAAGAGAAGATTCAAAAATTGACGGAATATTGGACGGATGGTATTCCACTTCAGATCCCTCACCACTCCAACCACTCGGGAAAACAGAGGATAACAACAAAACAGGGGAAACCGAAGCTAAAAATTATTTCAACAAAACTGAGGAAAAAAAGAAAATCACGGAAGGGATCCATCAAATCCAAAACAGAACCCATTTACACAGTTTCAAGGGATCTTACTCGGTTTCTTGGGTGGTTCAGAAGGGTTGTTCCCCGCTCCACGGGGCAAGAACACGCCGGTGCCGCTCGACCCGTTTCCCGAACGGGGCCCACCAAGGAATACTGCTCTCATGCCCGAACCCGCTCGCTGAAACGCCTGTCGTTGGGCCTGTCGATGGGTCGCCGTTGAAGGAGACGGCCCGGTCCTTGCCGTGGCCGTGGCCAACCCCGCGTCGCCACCTCGCTTTTTCCTGTTCTTGGACACCGATTGCTTAGCGACCCGGTCCGGTTGGACCCGATCAAACTGCGACGCACAAACAAGCCAAGGCAAATGGTTGAACAAAACACAACCAGCGCATACCAAATCATCACCAGACTCACACCAGGATCGGCCCTTACTTCATTCGCCATGATTGCACCGTTCGGCGAAGCAGGATCGTAAAAGTTCCGATGAAAGTTGTGATTTTGAGGCTCTTGCTCGTCGAACCTCATCATCTTCTCGAACTGGTCGGAGTAATCGTGGGAGATGTCCCAAGCATCGTTCTCTGGAAATGACGCAGTTCTGCTGCTATGGTTCGCAGCAAGAGGCGACCGGAGCGTCGATGGAGGCGAACCAGTCAAACCCCATGCCTGCAAATCGACACACGATTCAGAAAAATCCAAACTTTCCTTGAAACTTTTCATATCTGGGAATCTTTTCAAATAAATTAAATAAGCACCGGGCTCAGAACAGAGGGATTGACGTCGTCGTCATCCTCTTGAAGCATCCGGTGAGCCATCTGGCGAGTCAGCTCGGCCATGTAGTCGTCGTCCTCGTAGCTGCTCTCCGTCGCCACTTCGGACCCCGACGGCGTGCTCAGCCCCGAATCGGACATGGACGGACTGCTCGACCTGGAGCGGCGATTCTCGAACGGGTTGCGGTTGTCCTCCGAGGAGGACAGAGAGCGAGGCTGGGGGACACATATAGAGGAGGAGGGAGAGAGCAATAACTTCGCTTGGTGTAGATCAGCAGCCATCATTAATGGCATTGAGTTCAAGCACATAGGATATATTTATGAGGGTGTCAGATCTTCTCTCTGTTTTTTCTTGCTTCTCTTTAATCTGGGGTTTTGGGGACGATGATTGAGGATTATGAGGGGGAGCCTTTGCTTGCTATTTGGACAAAGAAACAATCATTACCTGGTCACGCAGGAAGGAGACAGAGCACGACCACGAGAGGCATTGAACCGATGATCGAAATTAACTCGCCGGTCTCAGGTTTAGGGAACTCCCCAGAGTTTTGAGAAACAGGGGTCTGTCATGAAGCTTCGCAGAGAGAGAGAGAGAGAGGGAGAGAGGGAGATCAGTAGTACTAGGTACTTTATTGGGGCTGTCTTCGTCTCTCTGACCTTGGGCCTGCGGCTCTGTAAATATAAGGATGAGCGGCCGACCGAGCGAGCGAGCGAGCGAGAGAGAGAGATTTTATAGGTCTTCGCCAATGATTTTGTTCTTCTAAATCAAATTGAAGCTAATCCCTATCGAAAGAATCATTTTGAGTAAGTTCAAGTGGATTCCGGAAGAAGAGTATGTGAAGATACTAGCAAAATATTCGCACACGCTTGCAACGGGGAATTTTGAATGGGAAAGGATTTCATTTGATTCTTCAACTTTGAAATATAGATTTAGTTGGGTGGATGAGATTTTTGTACGTGGAGGTGATTTGATGATGGGGAAAACAAAAGATCTAAGTGAAAGTAACGAGCCTGGTAATAATTTTCAAAGTATAGTAAAAGATGAAAGGATTGAAGAATTGACTTACTTTTTCCAAAAAAGAAGAAGAAATTAACCGGTTGATTCATGAGAAGATTAGCAAGAGCTATAACGAAGACGGATCAAGGTAGCTTGCCTACCAAGCTGATAGGCGGCGGGACGAAGGATGGAGCCTGCAAAGTCGATCGTGTACCTGTCGTGTGACCCTTTGGTCTTGCTTATCTTTCCTTGTGGCTTCACGTAAATTGAAAACTCATGCTCACATTCGGCAAACTCAATCGCAAATTAGAAAAAAGCCCTTTTTTTTTTTATTAGGGTCATCGTTACGAATAGAGCAGTCATAGATGTTAGAGAGGTTACTTGTACCTCTCGCCATTCACTATGCTTTCTTTCACCCTCTAACCACAAGGAAGACGGGCGCCCTAATGTATTGTCCTCTAGCTTTTTCATTTAATATGATAGAGTAGATCGTGTGCACTCGACCTCCGCTTCCAAAAATATAAGTCTGATGGTGGTTGTGACATCGTGGATTAACTCACTAAAGTATTATCCGCTTTGAAATGTCTCATATTTAGTCGGGTAATTTTGTCCTTTGACGTACAAGTGAGTATCTTCTCAGGAGGTCACCCATCCCGGGAGTGCTCATTGTTACATCAAAAATTGTCTCCATGAATTAATTCCAGATTTCATATAATGCAAAACAGCTCTCCCCTTATTTGGTGTTTGATTCATTCCTACCCCCTAACCGTCAAGAGTCACTACTTATCGAGGCACTCTAGCCCCGAGGACCACTCCTCGCCCTCAACAAATTGGGTTGTTGTAGTTCTCGAAACAACGTGCGAAAGGTCGAGAGTTGAATGGAAAACAAAAAGCGGTCGATTGCAGCTGGTTTGAATGCATGCATACTATTAATTATGTGTATAAACATCTTTTTGTGGTTGGGCCAGGGATAATGTGCTTTAAGGTTATCTGTTTCTAAAACAACTGTGCCTGAAAAGTCACCAATCGTCGCAATTTGTGATCTCACTTGTACACGCAAGTGTTTTTAATTCGATTGTCATATTCTTTATTCTCCCTTTAGCTCACTAGCAAAAGACTAAAGAGCGCACGAACGTATGTTAACAATAAAAAATAGTAATAGATCACAATATTTTTGCATACAATAAACCAACCCCAAAAGTAAATTTAACCTCTAAGTTTCCATCAATAAATTCTATGGAAAACTTGTACTTTGTACTAAAAAAGATCAACTCGTGATTTTAAAATCTAATACTTTTCAATATTGGAAGCTTAGATATTTCTCATCTTTTTTTGGTAAGTTAAATCATTCTTCCTGTTTACAAGAAATTATGTCTATCTTCCAAAGGCGACTAAGGGCCTATATGGTAACACTCCCTCGAAAGCGTTTCCGTTCTAAAAGTGTTTCGGGAATACTTTCAGAACAGAAACGCGTATGGTTAAAAAATATTCCAAAAATGTTTCGGGGAATACTTTTGAAAAAAGAAACACTTTTGAAGAGAAAAAAGAAACACTTTTGAAAAAAAAAACAAAAAAAACTTGTTTCTGAATTTTGGAACATTTTTTTGGAAACAACTCAAGGGTGAGCTCGTGCAAGCCACCACCGCCCACCATCGTTGGCGATGAGCCGAAGCGGCCGCCACCGCCGTCTGCTACTAGCCACCGGTTACAGATCCTTCCTTTTGGTGAAAAAAGTGTTTTGTTTTTTGCACTAGCCAAACGCGTTTTTATTCTCGAAAATCGTAGCCGGGAACAAAAACACAAAATAATATTTATGTTCCAAATATGTTCCCGAGAACGTAAACGTTATCATGCGCAGCCTAAGTCTTGAAATGCTTACTTTTCTTAACGTGGTAGTCTATATATCTTTTACTTTATTCGTTTGCTAGAATTAAAAAAGAGATAGAAGATTTTAAAAATTCTAACCACTTTAAGAGACAACTTTAAAAGGTTGTAAGATAATGGAATACGAGATATTGGCGTAGTAACATAGGAATTATCTTGCTAGCTACATTGTTAACTACTTATACAGTTTCAAAAGTCAACTTTCAAATTTCGAGCATTACAGTCTTTGAGTGACTATGAGAATAATAATATATTTTGAGTCACAAATTCTTAAAAGAGTAGACTCCATAATAATTTTTAATTAAATATTAAATATTTTTTATTTTTAAAAATAGACTGTTTGCATAACAGTCACATTTACATAATCAATTCCCCTTGGTGTCCTCCTCCAAATAACTAAAATAGCTAAATTCTATGAAAGAACTAAAGGAAAAGGTTAGATATAATATATTGTCCCTAAAAATAATTGGCTATATCACTTGTATAAATAAACGAATGAAAATTTTTTCACGGCCTATTGGAACAGTTAGGTATATATTGTTGTCGATGATGAAAATATTTTTCATTGGCTAATTTTTCTAAATGGTATAAGCAATTATTTTTTGAAAAATATTTTCCACATTGTTCATTTTTCGCGAAATGAACACACCTTAAATGTCGATAGGAGTTGATAGTTTACTATATGGTTGATGGATTTGAATGGGTGCGCCAATGATTTCGAATTAGATTTTGGAAAGTCGTGTCCAAAACACATAGGCTGCGTTTGGTCGTTTGTAATTTTAGTCAGGATAAGATATGAAGTCCATGGATTTTGGCATATCCTATCCACTATTTGGTGAATCGCAGTAATAAAGCTGAATATGTTCATATCCTATATTGTTCATTGTTCGATATATACGAGATATCGATGTAAATAAATTTGAAAATTTATAAACGAAGACTATAAGAATCTCTTCTAATTCATTGCCGAATCTAGTAAGAGAGAGAAAATATAATCATTCACATTTGTGATTATGAAAAGTTTTTCCTTTCTCGCTACCTTCATTAAACTTTAGCATGAACCATAAAACTATGAAGGAGGATGAGTTTTGACTCTCTTTCTGCTTTTATAGACCTTTGACGTAAACCAGAAAGTTAGGAAAGAGAATAAGCTTTGACTTTCTCACCATTTTTGTAGAGTTTTATCGTGAATTAAAAATCTACAAAAGAGTCGTGAAACTTCAACATACTTTAGAGATACGGATGAAAAGGAGATGGAGATGTTAGTGTTTTTTTTTATAGAAATCTCACTACCTCTCGTTCTTCGAGAATTAAAAAGATTATTTTCAAATTTGAATATGTTCACTTAAAATATGGGCTCTTTTACTTCATTTTTTTAATTTTAAGTCTTTTTTTATCATTATTTTTATTCCCTTCCATCATTTCTTAATAATTTTTTTATTAAGTAATAAACTATACTATTATATTAAGATAAGTAATGCATAAAGATACTAGGTGTGTGTATGTATGTATGTATGTATGTATGTATGTATGTATGTATGTATGTATGAAGTGGAATAAATCAAAATGCATATTTTTTTTGTTATTTTGAATTTTTTTAACATTAGAATTCAAATATAATTTAAATATAATTATTATTTTAATTTTACAATTTAAGAAGTTTGTTATCCAGAAAAATAGTTTTTATACCACGAAGAGAAGAAATCCTATCCACTTCTATTCCACCTCTCTCATGAGATAATTTTATCCAGGTTATAACCCCATTATATCCCACTTTATCCTATCCTAGGTAGGTACCAAATACATGATAGGATAAATTTTATCCTATCCTAACTTTTATCCTCACTACCAAAAGTAGCCATAGTCTCTGCAATGATCTAAAAAAAAATATGTAAGTTTGATTTAAAATGAGTGGAGATTAATCACCATAAAGGATATCTTTACAATTTGATATTGTTGGAAAATATCGATCGGAATGGAATGAAATGGAATCAGACTTTGAGACGTGATAACTTTTTTTTAAGAATTTATTTGCCCCGCAACATTGCTAATGATTTTCGGCAAATATGCTTAAGGTTACATCAAAGTCTCGGTGAGAATAACATATAGCAATTTTGAAATTTCTCCAGGATCTTTAAGGGAAGAAGACTGTGTTTCTTTGAGAAAAAACGAAATTGAGAGTTCTGAAAAAATTAAAGTGTTTAAAATGAACAGAGTTGCTCAATATATAATAGTTAAAAGAATACAACTTTTCATGTCTCAAAAAGCTGTAATTTGGAAACAACTCTTCATGTTCAAAGAACAGTCAATTTGGACGCACCTCTTTGTGTCCGAAGAACAGTTAATTCGAATGCACATCTTCATTATCCAAAAGAACTATTGTGCTTGAAAAGTTACAACTATTGAACATAATTAACTAATTAAAATTGGAAAATTTGTTTCGTTAGAACTAAATAGTTAATTTAGTGCTGATTATTACCAGCGACAGCGCAAAATGCGTCTAATAATTAGGCACCCGCATGCGAGTATAGTAAGGTCTAGCCCACTTGCTCATTTCTTTATTTTGAAAGACTATAGTAGCCTTCTAACTAATAAATATACTCGAACTCTTCCTTTCATCCTATGTGGGATTGGAAAAAGAGCACATTTTGTTTGTTTTGCAACAAACTCCAGTAGATACGGCATGGACTTGAAATATAAAAAAAATCATAACAAAGCCATCCTTGAAAATAGGATACTGCCAATGTCATATTACGTAGCGAGCTATATTTTTATCATCTTCAAGGTTAGTGATCTTTCGAATTTACAAGCTAGATTATGTCTCCAACCGTTTACTAATTTCGAATTTCAAAAACTTATGAGGAATAATTGTATATTTGTATTGTCGATAATCAATGATCGATGTCAACAAAACACAATGTACATTTTGAAATCTTCAATAAGTCTAGGAAAATTACCAAAAAAGTCCTAAACCTATTATAATTGTATCAGTTTAATCCTAAACTTTTTTCCTTTTTTTTTTTCAATTAGGTCCTAAATTTTTTGCAGCCTCCTGTTGGCCCAACCCTAAAAGGAAAAGGAAAAAAAAAAGATGGAAAAAATATTTATTAAAAAATTAAAAATGTATTATTAAAATACTATTAAAAATTTGTCACATCAGCGCCAGGTGACAAAATGGACCGAATTGGTATAATTTAGGACTTAATTGGCAAAAAAAAAAAAAAATTAAGACTTGTCGCGACCTAAAAAAAATAAACGGGTTAATTTTCGGGCTAATGGATTATCAGGTTAATTAATTAACTAACCTAACTCGGACTCTCCCAAGTCCATACCAAATCGCAACTTAAGGTTCAAATAATTAACATGCAATGTGTTTTGAATTTGGAGTCGCCACTAATCATTTTCGGTAGGTTGATTAGAAACCTAAATAAAATAGCGGGAGAAAGCTATCTTATTTCCGCGAACCGGAGATTTTGAATTCGGGGATTTGGTTACGCTAGATTACTCTAACGCCCTTTCGGTACCATTTTCATGAAAAATATTTGATTTGGCAATTTTGATGGATTTTACTTGAAATTCAAAGATGCAATTTTTTTGGTTTTTTCTTCTTTTTTTATGAGAATGCAAAATATTGAACTTTGTGCGATATACATAATGGATGATTTAGAAAGAAAGAAAACGCAGCCAATCACAAGTATTTACAAAAATAAATTAACATGTAATAATGCTAAATTTTGGGACACGTGACATGTCTAAAATAAACAAACAAATGTTCACACCAAATGATTACATTTTTGTAGATCGAGATGGAAAGGGTTACCTTCTATTCCACAAAATCTTACTCACGTACACGTTATGGCTTCCTTCAAGATCTCGGAGTTGGAAGAACGTGGCTATCGTCGAAAAAAGGCAAGCAAAGACGTTGTTGGATGGCGAGAGGCGAAGTACGTGCCGGGACTCGTCGAAGATGATGCTCGACTAAAACTCTTTTCTTCACTCTCAAATTTTCTCTTACGATTTTTCTCAAGAACTCTCTTTTTTCCTCTCTAAAGAATTTCTCTCACAAATTCTCTCAATTCTCTTCCACTCTAAAACTCTCTCAATTCTCTTTCACTCTCCCCCTCAATTCTCAAGAACTCTCCCTCTTTTATAGCCAAATTTCTCCATCATCTTCCCTTCTTCATCTTCTCTTCATCATCTTCTCTTCATCACCTTCCCTTCATTATCTTCCCTTCATCATCTTCCCTTCATCATCTTCTCTTCATCACCTTCCCTTCATTATCTTCCCTTCTTCATCTTCTCTTCATCACCTTCCCTTCATCATCTTCTCTTCATCACCTTCCCTTCATTATCTTCCCTTCTTCATCTTCTCTTGGTATTTGCAATGCAGTCCCCGAAGTTTCAAGTATTTGCAATACAGTCCCCGAAGTTTTAAGTATTTGCAATATAGTCCCTGAAGTTTCAAATCTTCTCGGTGTATTTTTCCATCCCATGCCTAGTCTAGACGCATGCTAAATTAAGTGTTCTGCTTGCCCAATTATATGCCAATGCAATGTACGCTAAAAATAAACATGTGAGATGATTTTTATTTAGAACTAAAATTAGTTCTAATTTTTATGCAAAAAATAGATTAGTCAAAATTTAGGCGTCAACAAGACTGAATTGACACGATTATAATAGGTTTAGGATTTCTTGGCAATTCTCCCCAACAAGCCTTTTATTAGAATTTTCAGAATGATGCCGGCCCGAAAAACGCGCGCTCGCAAGCACATACAAAAATCATACAAATGCTCCGATTTTCCATTATTTTAGGTCGGAAGTCATGTCACCGCAATCAAAGAAAGCTTGCGATGAAGTGTAGCTATCCTTTTTTACATCGAAAAATAGTAAAAGAAAAATCTCGCAATTAGAATGGTGGAATCTCGGTGACTCTTGCGTGAACAACATGCCATTATTGGCCAAATTTATTACCCGGTATTACTTAAGTTTCGTACTTTAGAAAACATCATCAAGCAATTTTTTTTTAAACCTTATTTGCCTCGACTAAATTAGCTAAGGGCTTCGACAAAAAAAAAAAAAAAAATAGCTAAGGGCGACATTTCAATTGAGGCAATTTGGATTCCCATGACTTGTTTTGGATGGTTAACGTTCAACTTGATTTGGCCGAATCCATGTGATATGGCCGTTGGGCAACACTAAAATATGGGGAAAGTGTCCAAGAAGTCCTAAACCTTTTTGCATTGATGTCAATTTAGACATAAACATTTCAATTATGTTAAATTAAGCATAAACTTTTTGCATTTGTGCCAATTTAATCAATCCGGCTAATTTTGATCAGAAATCGCTAACATGGGCACCGGTCGTCCTACATGGACCTTGATGGCGCTGATGTGAAATTTTTTAAATATCTCTTGTCGACGCTAATGTGGATATTTATGCTAAATTTGGCTGGATAGACTTAATTGACACAAATACAAAAGGCCTAGGACTATATTAGTACAATTGAAAAATTTAGTATTGAATCGGTGCTAATACAAAAGGTTTAGGATTTTTTAGCCATTTTCCCCTCAAAATTTGACATGGACACTACCATGAAAAATAAAAAGGAGTTTGTTGGTTTTTTTTTCCTTTTATTTCCCTTGGGAACGTCCATGCGGGCATCAACATTGGCAAAATGTTGCCCCGTCAAAGTCCAACGTCATCCTGCAGTTATGTATTTAGTCGATTTAACATAAGAGAGGCTTGATTAGACACTTTGCGTAGGTAAAATGATTTGATTAGATTAATTAAAAGCGTAGAGACTTAATTAAGGAAAGCGCGAGAGTCCAGGGACGAAAGATCGAAACCATTCATATTTTCATCATCTCGGGAAAATATCGTTTTCCTCGTCGACTCGTGTATCTCCTATGGTTCATTCTCGAAATAATGCATTTGATGTATATAATCTTTCACGTCCCATCGATCATCCAAACACGATGACGAGAGAAATGGCCTCATTTTTCTTCAATTACGGTGGGGGGGTTTGGAATTCCTAGTCTTGAAAAGAAGGTTGAAGAGAAGCTGCTCCGTACAAAGACAAATTCAATACTAACAAATTCAACTGGCCATGATGTTTCTGTAGGAATATAGATTAACCTCGGACTTGTATTAGACTGAGTTTCCGCAATAAACTGAGTGTATACCCTTATATTCGCATTTTACACGTGTCTTTACTTGCGCGTCAATCACTTGACATATATTGATTAAAATGTGTTCCTTCTTTTTTTTCTCCGAAAAAATTCGCACTTTCTCTATTTTTCCAATGCCGAACCCCTTGAATGTAGAAGATTTTCGCCTGCCGTTTGTTGGGATTGCATTAATTTCTTTTTCGCTTACCAACATAAATTGGAATCTGCTTTTTTTTTTCTCCTTCTTTTTTAAAAATTTATTTCTCATCTTCTACAATAAATTTGTCACCATAGTATCTCCACGAAATTGCACATTACCAATTTGGTTGACCCCCCTAAGAGTCTCAGTTGGCAAACGTCAAAACATTTTATTACAAGACCAATTGCTTTAAAAGAGAAAATCGGGTTGTTGTCATGCAATGTTCTTGGAGCTGAATAAGAAATTAGGAGCTGCGAATCACGTTCGAGATGAATGCCGGGCAAGTTTGTTCTTGTCAGGCTGTCGAATTTGGGACATGAGAGAATCTTCAAGGTCAGCTGTTTCATGGTCTGTTAGCAAGGTTAATTAATTTGATTAATTAAGAGCACATCCAGGTGTGTTTTTAGGTTGAATTGCTGTTCTCGAGGGCGGGTTGAAATAGAAATTGATTAAGTAGATTCCGGGCTGATTTGGAATCTTTCAACATACTTCATTTTTGGTTATGCATCTTTTGAGGGGCAAAGTACCAAAAAAATTCTTTTGTTGGGGACGACCGAGTTCCGAATCTTTTAATTGGAACTAAATTTCTATACCTTTTGCATCTGCGCCAATTCGGTTTGTCCGACTAATTTTGGTCGGAAATCATTCGCATGGACGCCGGTCGTCCGGCGTGCCACGATCGACCCAAACGTGGACAATTTTTACGCCTTTTAAATATTTCTTCTGAATGTTTTTATTATTTTTTTTCATTTTAGCTACAAAAAAGACAAATAATAAAAAAATATTCAAAAAATAGTTAAAAACTATAAAATTTGCCGCCCACGCCAACGTCGATCGTTCTATGTAGGATGGGCGACGCCCATGTTAGCGATTTCCGGCCAATATTAGCTCCGATGAATTGAATTGACACATATGCAAAATGTATATAGTTAAATTGGTCTAATTAAAAGATTGGGACTAAATTGCTGCCAATGCAATGGACTTAGGAATTTTTCGGTACTTTCCCCTCTCTTGCGTGAAGGAGAATGTAATAGGATTTTTGAGGCCCACTGGCTTTTACATTCAGTGGTGTCATTCAAGTTTCAACAGTGGAACATAAAGCCCAGGGCTCACCGGTCCTGAGCAAGCCCGGTCGAGCGCCGTTCCGGCGGACAAATATTTAACCGATCAAGAATCCTAGCTCACCAACGCTGTCCTCGGAGTTTCCTGTACGGTGTGAATTCCGATGGATGTATTCCAGGTAAGTGCATTAACATCATGCGCGGGACAACAACCTGTCTACGATCTGGCCAAAGCCGAACTTAGTTATGCGATGTTGATCGGTCTACGAATCCCTCGACACGAATCCTGCGACACGCTATTTTTTACTAGTGTTGCAACAGCAACTTCGAGTTGATAAACTACGACCTGCTAATATGGATGAATATGCATTTTTATGCTACGCTTGCTTGGGTAGTTCAATGATTCCAATCCTGCTCGTCTGCATAACTCTCAATCGAATTTGACAGAGACATGTCTTCCATGTCATTTGGATGATCTGTAGCCTCGTATCCTAATCCTAATCTTAATCCTAACAATATTCCGCATGACCATTTGCCTTGCCGACGAAGAAAATAAAGGGAAAAAACGAAACGAATTCGAAGCACAATGGGCGATCAAAGGGCTCCTAATCAATTGTTTCGAGCTCAAACCATGACAACCAATGTACACCCTCGTCTTGACTATGAAGACACAGCATCTTCTGTCATTCACGATGTACGAAACAGGAGCATATTCTCAAATCCTTTCCACGTTTTGATCGAAGAAGAGGGAAAACTAGAAGTTCGGATGATGGGAGCGTGATGTTTCGCTGACCTCTACCGAGCCAAGAGTGATCTGACTTTGAGATGCGCAGTAGCTCGCAAGATTAACGGTGATCTAGCATGATTCAGAACGCTGAATATGCAGGATAACCAAAAGCTTATCAACGCACATGCCATGGTGAATTTCGATTCTGACTCCATGAATAAAGGGGCCGACTTTTCTGTAGACCGCTTGTTAGAGGTGATCATGGGCCTGGTTGCCTGATTGGCCCCCGGCCAGGCCCGAATGGGTAAAATGGACAGACCGGTGAGGCAGAGGTGGCCATTCGGAGGGATTCTGGCACTCGTCACCCGAGTTCATGCATATCGAAATGTTCGGTTTGAGTCATGGTCGTGTAGGTGCGGGTCTTTTTAATGTAAGGTTGCTCCTTATATCTATCAATTTGTCTCTTTTGATATCTTGGGCTCAGGCGGGCCTATTGAGCCCAAACAGCCTATTGACAAAAGTCCACGGGGCTGTTCAAAAAAGACAAAAGTCTACGGGGCAAACAATGCTTTTCTGGTCCTTACCCGCCTAAGTCCGTCTAATTCTAATTAAATTCAATATAAAGCATACGGTGTTTTCATGCCATCAGGAACACAACAATAGTTTAGATTGGACTCGCCCATCGATCGGGTTTAGCACTCGCGTAGAATTGAAATGTTCACTGTTCGATCGCATTTCTTTAATGTAAATTCAAGCCTCGATCGCATCAATAAGTGGATCGGGACGTGATCGCGCTTTGCGCTTTGATTTATTGAGGATTTCTCCCTAAGAAAGGGATTCAACACAATGAGCTTCCCGGCGCATTTTCAAACATACGCGGTTTTTTTTTCCCAATCGTGCGGGAAAAGGAGACAGCAACTACCTTTAAAATATTTGTAATTGAGCTACTCACTATCAATGTCGTTGTAGTATAGTGGTGAGTATTCCCGCCTGTCACGCGGGTGACCCGGGTTCGATCCCCGGCAACGGCGAATCTTAATTTTTCTTTTACACAACTTAATTTTGTTATTATTTTTTTTCTTCCTGCTTCTTTTGTCCTTTATATATATATATATATATATGAAAAAAACCAGAAAATAAAGCCGCAATTCCACACCACGAAGCGACGCATCCTCCCGGCCAAGACACGTTTACTTTGCCACCTTCCCCGCGCCTAAAAAGCTCTCACTTCGACGCAACCCTTCTCGTGTTCTTTCGAACCCGCAACCTCACAGACCTAATATCCACACCGCATGTCTTATTGCTTCTTCACTACTGCTTGATTCAATATACAGATGTTCAGTGAAGAAGATATGAGCGGTAGAACGAAGCCGAGGATGTCGGTCTTTTTGGGTCGGTCTTCCTCGGCCGCCGCGCCGTGCCTCGAGACCACGTCGAGGTTCGTCTCGCGCTGCCTGTCGTCGTCCACCAGGATCCACATCATGGCCCTGGACGGCATCGTCAACGTCAACTCCCTCTTCACCGTCGCCCTCTTCCTCGGCCTCGCCGCCTCCCCTGCTGATCCGAGGGCCGCCCACCAGCTCTTTGGGGACAGCGCCTCCTGCAGGCCCGGCACCGCTGTGGCGGAGGGCCTTGTCGCCTTCCACGTGTACTCCTTCAGCTCCTTCCTCTTCTCGAGCCTCGTCGCTCTGGGTCTCAAGCAGGCCATCAAGATCAGCAGCGCCGCCGAAGAGCAGGGAGGAGAGGGGGACTGCGGCGACGGTGAGGAGGCGCATGGCGGGGCGGCGACGGGGCATGTGAACACGGCAGCCTTTAGGGCGGGGATGGCGGTGTCGGCGCTGGGGTCGGTGGCCGGGTCGGGGTTCTTGATGATGGCGCTGGTGAACCTGGTGCAGATGAAGTTGGGGACTTTGGGATGCGGGGAGAGCGGGCACAGTGTGGCTGCAGTCGTGCCGTTGGTGGTCTTGGTCCCTCTGGGTTTGGTCGTTTACTTGTGTCTTGCGATTTATGCGTTTACGCTGTAGTCGTGGAAAGCACAAAAAGAAGAAGAAGAAGAAGAAGAAGAAGAAGAGAGAGAGAGAATTTGCAATGAGGTGTATGGACTCGAGAATAGTTGGAGAATATATAATTGTCATTGTTCAATGATGTATAATCAACTGTGTTATTGTACTAATGAGCGAAAATAACACAATTCTTCCAAGGAAATATACCTAATAGGAAAAATTACGAAAAATCACTAATGATTTTTAATAGTTGCAAATTTGCTTTTCTTGAAAACTCATTAGAACTAACTAATGTTTCTTTTTGCTCAACAAAACTAGGGACGTCGAATGAGGTAAGCACAAATCTTAATTGTAATGAAAGAGTAGAAAGAGAACAAAGATAAACACTCGCTGGAAAGAGAAGGGTCATTCCGTTCTAGCACAAAATTTTGTGTTAGTGTTGAAGATAATTCCTAAAAAAATAGGGTATTATTATTATGTAGTCATATAGATATATCGAGTAAAATGTCCAGCTACAATTGTAATTTGCCAACGTTACAGTATATGTCAATCTTGTAAACCAAAGTCCATTTTCAAAAAGTGGAAACAATTGGATGAAAAAGAGAGAAGAAAGTCGTGAGCGGCAGGATTCGAACCTGCGCGGGCAAAGCCCACATGATTTCTAGTCATGCCCGATAACCACTCCGGCACGCCCACTTGGCGTGAGCTGCGGAGCCAACTTAACAATATTAATCCCATTTACTAGATAAAATAACGTCATTTGCTTTTTGTCTAGTGAATGCTGTCAAGAGAGTAAAAGGCTCCTTTTGTTTCCCTGAAAAAATTTTTTTGAAATTTTTTTTCCTAATTTATAGCGTTTGGGGGCGAAAAATATGCGGTCAAAGAAAATATTTTTAGATGAACGAAAAATATCCTTCTAAAATTGGGGAAAACGTTTTTCATTTCCGAAAAACGGAAATCATTTTCCTCTAGTTCTCACGTGTGCTCTCATCCCCTTCATCAAGCCGAAATCCCTCCCCCACCTTTTGTAACTCCTCTCGATTTCTCTCTCTTCACTCCCGTCTCTCTCCTTGATCCCTCCTTCTCTCTCTCTCTCTCTCTCTCTCTCTCTCTCTCTCTCTTCACGCGTGCTCTCGTCCTCTCCCACCCAATTTTAGACAGTTCCTTTGCACCAGTCGTCTTTGTCTCTCTCTCCCCTGCTCGGAACCCCAGCTATACGAGGAGTTGCCGAATCCCCGCCATCTTGCCGACGTTCGATCATTGAGCCCGGTCGGATCTAGAGTAATCGGAGCTAGAGCTCGATTTTGGCCAGTTGGCCTTGCCTCCTCGACGGCCACGGGCCAACTCGCTAGATTTGGCGAGGCTCGAGCTTGCCCGCGACCGGTCGGTGGCTGAGCGAGCTACTGAGCTAAGTAGCACCGATACCAATAAGCAACAAGTGACACGACGCGACATGTTGGCACATCATTTCTTAAAAATAGAGAATTTCGATATGTTGGAACATGTTATATATTAAGTGTATATGTTTATATATGCATGATAAATTATCATTTTTAAGATTATTTCAACCATATTAATTTGATATAAAAGGAGAGTATATGGGAATGACTTGTGGTTAAAACTTAAACGGCTGAAGGGGATGAATTGATGTTAAAATAATAGCAGTAAGGTTGCAAATTAGATATCTTGAATTAACTGTGAAATGGCATAGAGACTTTCTTTTATCCTTGTTAGTCTTATTGTGGACAAAGTAAGAGTTGAGTTTCAAGATGACTCTCTTCCTTGCTCTTGTTCGATTGAAGATAGATACATACAAGATCCTCGGTGACACAACTATGAGTTCTGATTGCCTAACGGTCATTCGCCGACCTTACCATTCGTAACTTATCTGTGTCCGTGCCTTTTAGAATCGATTCTAGTGGAAGCAACATATAGTCGTTTTTGTGATCAGTAAGTTTGAGGTGCCTACTCTCATACCACTTCCTTTTGCTACGATATGATTGAAGAAAGAAAACCTTTCCCATTCTAATATTCATAAAGATGGTTTGACTTTGGCATCTAACTTTGGCGAGAGCACCGACCAGCATTAGTGGTTAGCCTTTTGGCTACTGAGAAGCCACCGTTGTCGTCATTGAGAAATGGTAGAAAAGAGTTTTCTTTAAGTTTTACTTCTTTGAGAACTCAATTCCCCCGTTGCAAACATGTCTCCATCAAGGAGACGCACACTACTGCACATAATCGTTTTGTCTAATCCCAAAGCCATTTAACTATTTGGTCGCAAATCTCTCATAATAATCTGCTATTAGTGCCCCTGCGACATGTTGTTGCAATTGACCTATGAAGCACTTCTCTTGGCTCAGTTGGAATAGCAAAATTAAAGGACAAAGTGATGAAGGAGTTGTGATTAAGAGAGAGAGGGGGGGGGAGGGAGGGCGGGCGGGGAAGGCAAGGAGAAGGGGAAAAACGCAAAGGGATAGAGGAAGGGGATGACAGTGGAAAAGGGTGAAGAGAAAAGGGCAAGCCCCACGGCCAAAGTGAAAGATCAAGAGAGGAAGAGACAAACAGGAGATTCATAAGTCTCACATTGGTGGTGAGGGAGAGAGACAAGTAAAAAGTCTCTTTAAGATGCCAGGAATGAGACGTGGATGGATGACAAGTTGAAGAAAAGAGTCCCACTTCGATTGCATAATGAGGATAACAAGTAAGGTGCCTCTTTAAGATGCCATGGAGACTTGAAGGCTTAGTTCTCTCGGCTTTTTGGCTAAGTTGAAGCACAGTTTAAATTAATTTTTTAGTATAAAGGGTCTCCAATTTAGGTTGCGACTCGCGTGTCGTGATCGGACACGAAGCCAACACCGACATTGGAGGGCGAAGAGGGCGAGGTGGATTGGAAGGAATTATAGGGAGTAGGAAAAAATTAAAACATAAAATAGAAAAAAAAGAGAGAAAAAAAGTTAAAGATAAATAATAAAGCATTAAAAAATTTGATTTTTTTAACAATAAAAAATGAATAGAAAAAACAGAAAAATAAGAAAAAAATTGTTGAAAGGTTTACATGAAGGAAATTCAAATCCAATTTTCCATACCAAACAATAGAAAATATTTTCCGAGTTTTTTTTTTTCATATTTTAGCCAAATACCAAAAAATATAGAAATTGATTTCTGGAAAAATATTTTCGAGAAGCAACTCATTACCCGTGAAACAAACGGAAAATTCAAATTGAAATCGTATTTTCCATGCGAGGGATTGCCGCCCGGCTATGGCTATTTAAGCTTGGCCGTTTTGAAAAGTCACCTCTCATAGCTATCTTTCTTCCGTCTTCTTCTTCAAGATTTCGAAAGAAAACCAGTTAGCTACGTCAATCAGCAACACTCGTTTCTGATCTTTTCCCTCCTCTTTCTGAGACGATAATCCTCTAAGATCCCTAGATTCCTTGCTGTTCACCCTCAGAATCATTTCCCATTTTTGATAAGGTGGGTTCTTTTACTTCATTGTCAGCGTTGTTCTCTCGCTTGCTCGCATACGCATGAATGTGCGAATCTTGGAGGTCTTTAAGCGCCTTTTTTTTTTTTTTTTAATCTGAGTTCGTTATCGAATGGATATGATAGGTTTGAGAGAGTTCAGAGGAGAGAAAACGTTACATGGCTGGAAATGTGAATATCGAGGGTGAGTCTGTGTCCAAGATCGTGTTGATTGGGGACGCCGGTGTCGGTAAATCCAACATTCTCGCGAGGTTCGCAAGACGTGAGCTTTGCGTGGAGTTCAGGCCCGAGTTCGCATCGGTGATGCTAAAGGCGAGAGCTCTACCAGACTTGGTTATCCGTTTGTTTGCATTGCTTCATTTCGAATTTAAACGCGTGTTACTTTCTAGCAGTCTTGGTTTGCCTCTGTTGTTCTGCTGGTTGCCGATCGTATGACCAAAACCAATTCTTGTTTTTTCGGTTAGATGATAGTCTGCCGGCACGTATTGAACGTCTGTCTTTCAGCTAGGGTTTAAACATGCGTGTCGCCATTGCATCAGATACTAGAATTGAGAGAGTGAAGTTGCTGGATTAATCTTTATATTAGGAATGTGAAAGTTCTTGATGAGGCGGCCGCAGCTATTATTCAGTAAGTTTCACCAGTGAAGGGAAAGCCATTTCCTTTTTTCTTGTGAAGAAAGAGCAGAACTGATGACCTAGTCTCATGTCGTCCCAACGGAGATTATCCTTTCTTTTGTACCATTGTGTGTTAACCATGTTCGCCCGTTCTCGTGATGGTGTATCCTTTTGCGACCTATTTCACTTTCGATGATCAGGGCCGCAGACATTCGGTGCGGTTGGATAGTCTTGATATACCATAAAAGAGATGTTCTTTGGCGCAGGTAGAAGGAAAGATGGTTAAGGTACAGATATGGGATACAGCCGGTCAAGAACGGTCCCGGGCCGTAACTAGTGCATACTATAGGGGAGCTGTTGGCGCGCTCCTTGTCTATGATATAACCAGGAGGGAAACTTTTGACAACATCCAGAGATGGCTTCGTCAACTGAGGGACCGTGCCGATTCTAACATTGTGATCATGCTGGCCGGTAATAAGTGTGACCTGAATCTCGTCAGAGCTGTGCAAAGGGAGGAAGGTGAGGCTTTGGCAAACACGGAGGGCCTTATGTTCCTGGAGACTTCCGCATTGGACGCGATGAACATCGAGAGGGCGTTCCAGGCAAGTTTGACCCAGATTAACCACATCAAGAGGCTAAGGGCATTAGCAGCTCAGGAAACTGCTGCCGCCGCTTCCCGTCGTGATCGAGGAACTACAATCAATGTTGCTGATGCATCAAGATTAAGAAATAGGATATGGTGTTGTTCCATTTGAAGGTGTTCATCATCAAGATTAACGTGGAAGGACGACTCAGCTAGTAGATTGCAAGCAGGGTCTTTTTCATTCTTTGGTGGTTTTTTTTTCACTGTAGCTGTAGAGTTGTTTACATGCCTTGGCATTGCTCATGGAATTTCTCCTCCTTTCTGTTGGAGACCAATCATATTCTACGGTCTTTAGGGTGCGTTCAATAACATCGATTCGTTGAGGCAAGAGCGCTTGATTGAACAGTCGCACCAATCCGCTACACCATATAGTAGTAAATTTTCGGTGTTGGAATCGATGCAACGCGGCTTATCCATGATGGAAGGTTCAAGAAAACGCTGTCTTTCACCTGTTGTTGGTGACTGCAAGGATGTTCAAAACATCAATTGATTTCCGTAGCGAAGTTGCTTCATTTCATCCTTGTGTCTCTCCGTTGAAGTGCTGCCTTTGGGCTTTCAGGCGTGCTTTCAATGGAGAAAAGATCCAATTGCTTGCTTTTTCATTAATTTCTATGCCACAGAGGTTTATATTTTCCTGATTTTTTGTACGATATTGCCCGGCGGTATCCCATCGATCTCTGACATAGTTAAAATGATCAGAAGCAGAGGAAAATAACATTGAAACTCCAAGGAGGAGTTAATGTTTTCGGGGAAAAGCCACCAAAAACTCTAAATTATGCTCGCTGTGATACATTTATCCAAAAATTTTCTTTGTGACACAAAAAATCCTAAATTTGTATGCATGTGACACATTTACCCAAACTTGTGCTCGAGTGACACATTTATCCTAAACTTTTTATTGTGACACTAAAAACTACAAACTTATATGCATGTGACACATTTATCCCAAATTTTGAGGTAAATGTGTCACATTGATATAAGTTTAAGATTTTTGAGGTCACAAAAAAATATTTTGAGGTAAATATGTCACACGGGTATAAGTTTAGGGTTTTCGATGTCACAAGAAAAAGTTTAGGGTAAATGTGTCACATGAGTAAAAGTTTGGGGTCTTTGGTGTCACAAAAATTTTTTTGAGGTAAATGTGTCACAGTTGACATAGTCCAGGATTTTTGGTGGTTTTTTTCCAATGTTTTCCAGTATCTCTATGCCATACATTTATGATCTATTGTAAAAGAGAAGTTATCTTTGCGTCATTTATACCTCTGTTAAAAGGGACACTCTGTAGCTTTGGATGAGTCGCTCGGGGAAAATTGTCAAAAAATTATAAACTTTTTGTACACTTGCCAATTCAATCATATACTTTTTCACATTTTGTCGATTCAGTCCTATTGGGTGGAAATCGCTTGACTTGGACGTCGGTCGTCGATCGTCCTACGTGGTACCGCCGGCGATAACGTGGCCATGTTTTAATAACAATTAGTATTTTTCTAATATATTTTCATTGTTACGGCTATATTCATCGATCCGTCCAAATGCTGAATAACAATGTCATCTTTTGGATCTCCAATCGGTTTTCTTTTTTCATAAGGCCCGAGAATTAACGCGTGATTATATACTCGAGTCATCTTAATCAATAGTATATTTCAACATAAGTCAAAGGTTTTTTGTTAAAGAAAAAAAAATGATTCAGTCAATTTTGCATTAAACATAATCTATCTGATTGAATTTAATTTTCTCATTAAATTCAAAATTTCTTCGTTAAAGAGAATTACTTGACATTTGTTAAATGACAAAATACGAGGATGTTGCAATTTCAAACGCACTAATGGACTTTCCAGACGGCCGGGCGTCCGCATCCGTGTCCTTAAAAAGAAGACCCCGTGGAGTTTCTCATGCCGGTATGAACAAATTGGCGCTACGCATCGGTTACCAACTTACCACATTGGATTCTAGCGACACCTTTTGGTTGAAGAAATTAGAGCGAATGTTGTGCTTTCATGAAGGAAAAATGTGATTTTAATGGATAAAAAATGCTCGGGAAATTGTCCAGTTAGTCATAAACCTATTTGCATGTCTGCCAATTTAACCCTAAATTTTTCAATTTAATCCAAAATCTTTGCACGAAATCCAACTTAGTCCTTCCGGACAATATTCGCTAGAAATCGTTGACGTGGCAAGCGTGCCACGTTTTTAGTTGGAAAATTTATAACTAAATTGAAAATTTTAAAAATTTAGGGCTGAATTAGCATCCCTACAATATATTTATGACCGATTGAATAATTTCCCATCGAGTGCCCAAACTTTAATAGTAAGAAAAGCTTGAACATCAAACGTTTTCCTCAATTGGACCAAAAAATAAATGTTTTCTTCAATATAACTCCATGGGTTGGAGACATTGTCGAAAAAATCGATGGAAGACTACTATTGAGTGAAAAAAACTGGGCTTTTAAAAGTCATTTTTGAAAATTTGAGGCTTCTAGAGCTTAAATTTGGAATTCGTTTTGGATTTTTTTTTTGTCGATTCAATTAACTTACTATTGGGTTTCATGGGGTTACGGTGGTCCGCCCATGTAGGCAACCACTCCCACTTCCCCCTCGAGATAATGCCAATGCAGTTATCATCAAGTTTAAACGTGAATATATCATGTTAATAAAACGTTGTCGGTTCCCATCTTCTATGTCTGTCAATTTTTGAGTATCGACATAGAACACAGAGAGAAAAAGGGACGACAAACTCCACTCTATTCTCCAACGTGTAATCAAAGTGACAAACCTCTCAAGACTACAAAGGCGACATCCAATCTATGGCTTATACGGTACGTCTCTAGTGCGATGTATTCATGAACGATCGGTGATTCAAGTTTTCTTTGGGCATGTTTTTCGCATGTGTTTCATTTAGAAACAAGTATTAAGTATCCATCACTTACGAAGAAGTTCTGAAAACATCCTAAACAAGGTGACAACACTAAGGCATTATATAACAATTTCCTTAATCCATTCACAACTAATATTTTATAAAATATTTATATACATCATGAATGGGAATAACATGAAAGGGAAATATTTACAATCTGACTAATTAATACCAAAGCAACACTATCAGATGGTATTATGCACATTAAAAATAGGAAAAGACTCAACAAGCTCCTTAGAAAACTTCTTGACCCTAGAAGGCATCCCTATAATGGCTCTTGCGATAGAAGCTGAATTTGTGGCACGCTTAGCAGTAGTACAAAAGGGTGTTTGGCTTAAGAGATGTTTGGATCTATGAGGTGTTGTTAAGGATGCTATAAGTTGAATTATTGATTAATTGTGATAGCGAAACATCAATAGCTTACAGTGAGGATCTATTGCAAGACCAAACTAATAGACATGAAGTATAATTTTGTCAAAGATATGATTATACGAAAAGATGTGAACGTACAATACATATCTACGCATAGAATAATAGCAGATCCTATAACGAAGTCAATTTTTAGAGATGTTTTTCTTGATCATGTGTTTACAAAGGGATTAGTTTCCTACATTGAAATATCTATGAGGGTCTAGAAGTTGGAATACGGGATATTCATATTTTTCAAAGTTTACAGTTAATGGTATTTGTTATCATTATTGATGCCTATAAGTTTATATGACATTTATGCATATTAATGCTTAGTGCATTATGTTGAGAATGTATGTTGGACAGATAAGAGATTAACCCACTCGCACAAGTAATCGCCTCTATTTACGGTGTGATAAATAGAGATAATACAATTTTAAACTCATTATCTAGGTGATAATTGAGGGCTCGAGCTTAAAGTATTGATGTCGCTTTAACAGAATGTTAAGATGATGAATTATTATTTAATCATGTCCGCAAGTGAAATAACCCGTATGTTTCACTTTATCTATCTTTATTGTTAGATGTGAGTTCTGATGAATACTTTTGAGTAGAGTAGATTTGTGAATTCAAGTTAAACATTGGATATGTTTGAGCTATTATCTGTACAATATTAAGTGGAAAAACATATACTCCATAGGGAGGAGAAAATACTGTTATATGTATTTCATAATACATATGCAAGAGATGACCAATGAGAGTTGGCAAAAGTTTTGATCTTAATTTTTAAGCCGAGTGTGACACTCGAGGATATTTATTCCTCACATTATGCCCTCGCGATTCTTACTTATTCTCAAAATTTCTATTTAGTATCTGCTATCTTAGGGTGTTACTAATGGTCACAAAATTGATTTGATCTAATAAGACATTTTTAGAAAAGCGATCTAAATTGAGATTGAGAGATTTAAGGGAAAATGAAGATCGATTTGGGCTTCAAGTCACATGATAGTTGTTTATTCACAAACCGATCAATTATGATTATTTTATGTGATCATAATTGTGAATACAATGTATCATACTTAAAAGAGATCGAGAGAGCTATGTATGTGACTAATCAATCTAGGATACAACATATGAAAATCTACTCTTGATTATGTCCAATTTGAAGCTGTTATATACTCCCAAAGGATGTATGACAACAAACTCTCTGAGTATACTTTTATGACGGGTTATTTGTTGATATGAACCTTGCAAAGAAAATAGAGTTATGTTTAGCAAATAATCCGTCTGACTAGATAGAGTTATGATTAGCAAAGAAGCTCTCGGAGTATTCCGGTCGGACGCATTCTGCCTGGTGGGAAATGTTGGGTTTCATGGGGGTTATGGTGGTACACCCATATAGACAACCACTCTCCCTTCTCCCGAGAGATAAATGACAAGGCAGGTATCATCAAGTTTATACGTGAAGATGTCACGTTAATAAAACGTCGTCGGTTCTCATCTTCTTTGTCTGTCAATTTTTTAGTATTGACATAGAACACAGAGAGAAAAAAGGACGACAAATACCACGCCATTTTCCAATGCGTAATCAAAGTGACGAACCTTTCAAGATTGCAAAAGCGACATCTATGGTACATCCCTCGTGTGATGTATTCGTGAACAATCTATGATTCAAGTTTGCTTTGGGCATGTTTTCCGCATGGATTTCGTTTAGAAACAAGGATTAAGTATCCATCACTTATGAATAAGTTCTGAAAACATCCTAAACAAGATGAATCTAAGCATCAAAGAAACCAAAGAACTTGAGGGGAAATAAAAAGTTAGTTTCGAGGAAGAGAGCCAAGTGATTGGCTCTCTGTGGTCCAATCTGCAACCGTATGTGGATTTAAGGTTGAGAAAATATTGGGTGAGTGATTGCAAATGCGACATCTATGGTATGTCTCTCGTGTGATGTATTCGTGAACAATCGATGATTCAAGTTTGCTTTGGGCATGTTTTCCGCATGGATTTCGTTTAGAAACAAGGATTAAGTATCCATCACTTATGAATAAGTTCTGAAAACATCCTAAACAAGATGAATCTAAGCATAAAAGAAACCAAAGAACTTGAGGGGAAATAAAAAGTTAGTTTTGAGGAAGAGAGCCAAGTGATTGGCTCTACGTGGTCCAATCTGCAACTGTATGTGGATTTAAGGTTGAGAAAATATTGGGTGAGTGAGATATTCCATGCTGGACTAGTAGAAAACCACTCATTGATCCACACGTAGCATATCGAGGCCCATCGGTTAGAATTTTCAAAAACACAGAAGCGAAACTCCCCGTTATCTCCCTCCATTATCTTTCCCTCTCCCAAGTTCATGATTATGTTTCTCTCTCTCCAAGTTCATGACTTGGTCTTTTCTCTCTCTAAGTTGGCCCCCTCGACCCGATCTTCGTTCGACGACAACACCAATCCCTCGACCAAAACCACGAGCGCCTCCTCACTCCCGGAACCCCTCTCTACTACCACCTCGTCTCTCTCCAAGTTCTATCTCCCTTCCTCGATTGTGCTTGTGATTTCAAAGCGAAAACTTCGCTTAGGCCGTTGCCTCCCGTTAGGGTTTTTCTTCCTCTACGTCGGATGAGTTCAGGTTAGGGGAAGCCGTTGCCTTGTGTTAGGTTTTTCGTCCTTTGGCCCGACGACCTTCAGGTTAGGGTTTTTTTTTTCCCTCTTTTATTGAGTTGAGACTGTTTGGAAGAAGTTTCGATGGGTGGTATTAAGTTGATATAAGTTTGGCTTATGAAATTGTGTGCATTTAATTGGCATTTGATTAGGTATTTTTTTTTATGGGATTGAGATTTTTTTTCCCGGTAATTTATTTGTTTTTAGTGCTACATTTGGTTGCCGTATGTTTTTTTTTTGGTACTGCATATTTTCTTGAATATGTGCTGTATAAGTGCGTTGCGTCTGATTTCTCATGCTGGAGAGCGACTTTCCAATAACGATAGAGATTTTTTTGTCTTTCTCATGTTGCGTTTGATTTCTAAAGATTGTGTTTTAAAAGTGTTTGTTTTGTATTTGATTAGGAGGAAATTATAGAATTATCTCTTTTAAAATCATTGCATCAACTAATTTGCATGTATAAAGTTATTCGATGGCTGAATTAGGTAATTCTTCACTAATACTATGTTAAACTTAATTTACTTTCTTAAATAACAATTTTCTTGTAAAAGTATTACGTTAATTACTTTTTGTCCATTTGGCTGTAGCATGAAACTTCCCATCTTGCACATGTAATGCGTGATTTGGAAAAAGGTTTTGAGTTTGCATTAAGGATGATTTTTTCAAATGAACTTGAAGCATATCATAAGTATGTGGCTATTCAGTTGACATAGGATTTGGAGCAATGAAGGGTAATACGGTTAAAAATAGAAAATGAGAAATAACAACGGACTTTTATGTGTAATAGTGAAGGGCATATTGCCAGCTTATCCGATCAAGAAAAGAAGAATAAGAGGTCTGAAGTTAAATATGAGTGTCTTGCTCATATCAAATTTAAGGTTGCTAATGGTGTCTGTGAGGTGATACAGTATGTTTCCGAACATAATCATCCATTTGTATCGGAAGATCAGAAGTATTCAATTAGACGCGGAAGAATAATAGTGAGGGACATATTGCCAGCTCATCCGATCAAGAAAAGAAGAATGAGAGGTGTGAAGTTAGATATGAGTGTCTTGCTCATATCAAATTTAAGGTTGATAATGGTGTCTATGAGGTAATATAGTATGTTTCCGAACATAATCATGCATTTGTATCGGAAGATCAGAAACATTTAATTAGATGAGGAAGAATAATATCCGATAGTTGATATGATTAAAGCATGCATTAAAGGAACTAGGATATATAAATACTTATCAAACAATGCAGGAGTTCGACAAAAAAAAAAAAAACGTAGGAGGGAGCAAAAACTTGGGGTTCATCCTACGTGATTCTCAGAATTATGCACAAAGAAATAAATCGAAGGGAAAAAGGCACCAAAAACCCTAAACTATGCCCATTGTGACACATTTATCCCAAACTTTTCTTTATGACATAAAAAACCCTAAATTTGTATTCATGTGACACATTTACCCCAAACTTGTGTCTATGCAACACATTTACCCCAAATTTTATGTTGTGATACCAAAAACCCCAAATTTGTAGGCATATGACATATTTATCCCAAATTTTGAGGTAAATGAGTCACACGGATACAAGTTTAGGATTTTTGATGTCACAAAAAAATAGTTTGGGGTAAATATGTCACATAGGTATAAGTTTAGGGTTTTCGGTGTCATAAGAAAAAGTTTGGGATAAATGTGCAACATGAGTAAAAGTTTGGGGTTTTTGATGTCACAAAAAAAAGTTTAGGGTAAATGTGTCACAATTGGCATAGTTTAGGATTTTTGGTGGTTTTTTCCCTAAATCGAATTATATAAATGGGGGAGATTGTCAAAATCTTTTGAATCATTTTCATTGTATGCAAATGCAAAACCCAATATTTTTCTATGTTGTACAGGTTGATCAAGAAGGTAGATTGACAAACTTATTTTGGAGAGATAGCTTGTCCAAATTTGATTATGATTGTTTCCGTGATGTGTTGGTGTTTGATACTACGTATAGTACCCACAAATATAACTTGATATGTGCACCTTTCATTGGGGTTAATTAGTACTAGAAGATTACTCTGTTCGGTTACACATTTTTGTTGGATGAGATTGCTAAATCATTTATTTGGTTATTTGAGGTGTTTTTGAAGTTTAGGGAAAATAAAGCTTCGAAAACCATGTTCACAGATTAAGGCCAAGTCATGGCAAAATCTATTAGAACGGTGTTCCCGAATACACAACACCGTTTATGCACTTGGCAGATCGAGAAAAATGCCAATCAAAACATTCCACATCTTTACCAACAGCCTGATTTTAAGGACAAGTATTTCTTATCGCTTATGTATAGATGTAGATCAAACGACGAATTTGAATTTACTTACAGGGAAATAAAAAAGGAATGGAGTACTTGGAATAACAGTTAGCTTCGAAGATTATATGAACTCAGACATAAGTGGAGTTCAACTTTTGATCGTGATATTTTTACATGTGGTATTCGATCAAGTCAAATGAGTGAGGGCACCAATAATGTCTTCCAACGTATGTTGCTAAAGACATTGACTCTTGTAGAATTTGTCCATTACTATAAAGAACAACTGAAACATATGAGAGAGTACAGTTCTCATGAGAAGCCCAAATTGCAGTTTAATAATGAGATCTTGACACAAGTTGTTCCATTGTATACTCGCACCATTTTTAAAAGGTTCGATGAATAATTTTTACAAACTCTCTTATTATAGATTTTAAGTACTACATTTGATATATAGGTTTGCGTATCTACTCTCAAGTGTGTTGGGAATCAATGTGAAAATCTTATCAGATTTAATGCTATAGACTTTTCAATTTCTTTCGAATGTAGATTATTGAATCAAAAGGGTGATTGTGTCTTCCTATACTTTGAAAAGATGGACGAATGGTGCTAAACAAGGGAATGTGAATGATGAATCTCATGAAATGTCACCATATCCATTTAAATTCAATCTTTTTTCCACGTTAATGCATGCAGCTTTTGAAGTGATGAGTATGGGATCCGAACATGTAACTACCATGGGAATAACGAGGAAGAACTTGCGAAAAACGAAGACTGAAATTTTATCTTACAAGTTAAGTGTAGTTTTGGAATGATGATGCTACTGACGATTGCAACAATGCGGCCTCTTTGTGAGAGATTTCAGTATTGGACCCCCTCCGAAGGAAAGAAAAGGGAACGAGTTATGGAAGACTCAAAAGCTCAAGTGAGGAAAAAAAAAGAAATCTAAGAAAGGAACGCCTCCAATGCAAATAGAAAGTCGAGGTGAGTGACATATTTTTCTAGTTAATATGATTAATTAAAATTTTTGCTTATACTACATGATGCCATTTAACATATTAATTATTTTGTAATGTAGAGTTGGATGTCCATGCAAAACATGATGAAATTCATTTCCCAGATTATTCGAGTAATTCGGATCAAATCCAAAGTGCCTTTTATCCTAGCAACATCGGTGGTCCTACCGCAAATCTAAATTTTCATAATCATGCGTGTCTCTCTTAGTCCTCCAATTATACTTACATTTTACTAATTTGTTTGAATTTTTATAAAGGTGCAACCACCATATATTATGCATCTGGGGATTATGAATGGGTTTTGCCCATTCCCTAGTAAGGTATTAATTGTTTGGTGTATTAACTTATGTCTTATCTATATTGCTTCTATCGACATAAGGAGAGCTTAATTTAGTTACATTCTACTAATGAGGTCTTTATTTTTGTGTAGATGCAATCGCCCTACATCATGTCACTAGGGATTATGAATGGATTTTCTCCGTTCACTAGTCGGGTGCTTATTATGAAAATCATTTTAGATCCAAGTGTTATTTCTTCTTTTTGTTACTATTGTAATAAATATTGTTAATGGTTTCTCTTGGATAAATGTTGGAGTATCAAAATAGATCTCATGGAACCATCTTGGGTTAGGTACGACTTGCCTTTTGTTGATGAGAATTATTTGAGACATATTTATCTAAATGTTGATTAGTGAAAGGTAAATATATTTGGTTTTCCTTTGTACAGGGGTCATCAAACTCTTTTCAACATCCTGGGATGAATGAACCGAACAATTCCGAAGGTACATTGATTTCATTCCATTGAATACCATCTTTAGCTCGTTTGTCTTTTGCCAGGTAAATTTCAAGGGCACCAAGCTTACTATGCTTTGACACTACTACATTAGCATGCTTTTTCTTTCTCTTTATTTTTACAATCCATTAGAAGTGATCTTTTCACTCAACAATCAAACTTCTGACTTTGAGTAAAGAGACACCTGTGCATCTGGAAAATGCAAAAACAAAAGAATATGTTAGAAGTGGCTGCAACGAACTTTAGTCGGTAGTCATAAAAGAATATGGTAGTTTGAGCTATTTCTTGCTAGGTAATCATGTGGTGGAATTTATGTTTATTGACATGAACGGTCCTGTGTATGATTCTTTAACGATTGCTTCCAACTTCTCCAATCCCATGGGCTTACACCACATGCATTACATTGATCATAGGTTTTCAATGAAATTAGCTCCAGGGAGATGGAGAAGATAAACTTCTTCAACAATACACCGACAAGTTACGTCTTCGTGGCTGTGCTCACTTGCACTGTTGTCTTTCAACTCATGATTAGTTCAAAACTGGGAATATTTGTAAACACATCCTCTAAGCTTGCAAGTGGTTTGTCAGCATTTTACTTGAGTTTTCTAGGCATGCCAACTGTACTTTTTGGTACTGTAAAGCTTCTGAAGCTTCCAAAGTTAGGGCTCAAGTTGCTGCATAACTATGAGTTTTGATATTCAATCTCCGGCTTTCATGAATGACAGTATTTTTTAACGAGACTGTCGGTCTTATGCAATTGCCGACAGTGGACTATTATATGAACTCGAAGGTCCAATGATAACTTGCAATGTGACAGCCCAAAGTGGACCAACGTAAGACTGCACTAACGAGGAACGTTGAATCCAAACGTGACTTGTTTTCTAATGACTATGTTCCTCCCTTTTTTTGCCATGAGATACGTTTTGGGGCTCACATGGTCTACTTGCTTGACATTATTCAATTTTAGTATGCCTGTCTTTACTTTTTTATCCGTAAAGTTGAAGGAGCAATTTTGGGTAGGACCATGGAATAATCTTACCGGAAATCTCGAACAAGATTCCTCAGCTAGATAAATCCTTGTTTAAAAAACTCCCACCGAATCCTGCTCTTGGTCAAAAGAAAGGGACTACCAAATTGCCAAAACAAAAACTGATAATTTTTCACTCAACCAAAGAAGCTTGGCACTGGTTTTTCTCTGTCCATAGCCCAAGCCACCGATTGCAAAAAGAGATGCCAGATTGCCGTAATCCAAAATAGAGAATGCATACGCTGAGCAGTAAAAATTTGGAGCCAACACAACATAGTGTTTGATTCAAGATAGCTTTTTCTGGACAAGTAGACAAAAAAAAAAAACAAATAATAGAGAAACAAAAAAAGCACCTCCATCCTTACCCAAAAAAAAAAAAAAGCACCTCCAACTAGTGAGACATTTAAATGGTGCACATTATGCCTCGATCCCTGCACTTTCTCATCGATGTTTTGAGTTATTCTTTCCAATGCTCTATTGTTTCTCATATCATCATCTTCAAATATTGCTTGTAGGCAAACACCAAGAAAAGAAGTCATGTTTTATCCTTAGAACATAATAGAGCTTCTGTTGGGTTCTTGTAGATTCCAAAAATCTCACGACAGCACGCTTACAAGTACTCTCATTCACGTTGGATGAAGATATCATGTACTTGCAAGATAACAATTTTTTACTCGTTGGCTTGTTAAGATGAAAATACAAGTACGACTATGAAATCCTTCAATTAAAAAAGTAACTCTCACCAATATGTACTAAGATAAGAAAATAGCTATTCGTCAAGAACCTACAAGAAGATCAAGGAACCAAAACGAGTATTACACTAATACTTAATTAAACAAGAATTGTCAAGGAAAATGATATTTAACCAATTTATAAGAATAATTCACAATCATGTTGCACATTGTTTATAGACTAATAACCATTACCAAAACTATCACCTATCTCAAAGAAGAACCAGAGAACCGGGTCAAATCTAATTCTGTCCTGGATCACGAGTATTTTTTTTTTTTTTTTGCTAGACTTGTGCTTAAACTTGTGCCCTATCCCGTTCTAACCAGACAACACCGCACAGCAAAATCACATAAAGCATTAAGCTGTCGAATCAATTTCCGACTAAATATGAACAAGATTCCATGCTCCTACTTTAAGGTGGCACCCCCATGGTTAAGCTGTCATGGAGTCCAATGATGAACCATGAAGAAAACTAATAACCAATAACAACGAAAGCAAACAAAACTAGCATGGTAGTTTGGTTAGCCTGCGTAGACAAATCAAGAAAGAGCGTAAAACCTGGTATGCCATACTAGGTCACTTATGAGAGGACTGCGAACAATCACTTTTCCCCAGAAATAGTTTGTTAAATTGGACTCAGAACAAAGATAAGTTTTCCCGTATTCATCTTTAATGGCATGAGAAAAGATCTCCAAATATGTCTTTGGAGTACATATCTCATTATAATCCTAATACGATAAAACAACTGAGCCCGAGCATATTGAATAAAAAAAATAGTAGTAATTTTGCGATAAACTATTCATACGGATGGGGTTATATAATCTCTATCGCTATTGGGAAGTCTCTCTCCAGCATGAGAAATCAGACACAGCGCACTTGTATAGCACACATTCAAGAAAATATGCAGTACCAAAAATAGCATACGGTGACCAAATGCAGAATTAAAAACAAATAAATCACCAGCAAACAAAAATCTCAATCCAGTAAAAAAATACCTAATCGGATGGTAATTAAACGCACATAGCTCCATATGCCGAACTTTATCAACTGAATGCTGCCTATTGAACTTTTTCCAAACAGTCTCAACTCAATGAAAGAGGGAAAAAAACCCTAACCTGAAGGTCGTCGGGCCGGAGGAGAAAAAACTTAACATGAGGCGGCGGCTTCCCCTAACCCGAACTCGTCCAACACGGAGGAAGAAAATCTAATCGGAGCCGATGGCTTAAGCGAAGTTTTCACTTCGGAATCGCGGGCATAATCGAGGAAGGGAGATAGAACTTGGAGAGAGACAGGGTGGTAGTAGAGAGGGGCTCCGGGACGGCAGAGGAGGCGCTTGTAGTTTTGGTCAAGCGACTGGTGTTGTTGTCGAGCGAAGATTTGGTTGAGGGAGCCAACTTGGAGAGAGAGGGGAGGGGGGGGGCAAGTCAAGAACTTGGAGAGAGAGAAACAGAGTCGTGAACTTGGAAGAGGGAGAGATAATGGAGGGAGATAACGGAAAGTTCCGCCTTTGTGTTTTTGAATATTTTGACTGGTGGGGCCCGACATGCCACATGTGGACCTATAAGTAGTTTTCTACTAATCTAGCGTGGAGTATCTCACTCACCCAATATTTCCTTGATTAAGGGGTGGGCCTTTAGGAGATTAAGTAGTTGCTCATCCCAACTGAATTGACCTGCAGACCAGTGTTAACGTTGATGCTTCCTTCATAGATGGATTAGTGGATGACGCCATAGCTGTTATATGCAGAGATCATACAGGCACAATTATCATGGACTTTGCTAAATCGGTGAAGGTTTCATATGTTTCTCAAGCCGAAAACCTAGCGTTCCTTGAAGCACTCCAAGTTATAGCGTTGAATGAAGACAACAGAACTGCAAGCATGACTGTGGAGTCTAATCATGTGGATCTAGTAGAAGTTATGATAAGTGGGTCTGCAGATCAATTCAGTTGGGAGGAGTGACTACTTATTGTGGACTATCTTAATCAACTAAAGGCCCACCTCTTAATCCGCATAGCCCCTTGTCCGGGTGATTTGGTGTTGTAAATCCCAGTACACTGACCTTTTCCTTAGAACTAGACTATGATGTGAATTTGAAGTCTTTTTTATCATATTAGATATGAGCTATAACTATGACAATTGTTTGATTTGCACTGTGATGTAAAAGAATTCTCAGCGACTTCTCGAATGTGATACACTTATTTAACTATTTAGATAAAAAGTGATTTCGCCAGATAAGGTTAAATATTATTAATAGATCAATTTATTGATTTTATGGCCCCAAAGCCACTGATTTTATTCTTATCATATTGTTTTGGTCAAAGTTGCTAAGCTGCCTCTTTCAAGAGAAGGCATTTTATAAGATGAATGCATTATTCGGTAGTGAGATACGCGATCAATCAAAAGTGAGATACGCGAATTGTGTCAAACGGAATGAGATTCATAACACGCGGACAATGCCAATTGATCTAATTGAAAGGTATATTTTCCTCTTGCAGGGTACAACTATCATCCTTGATATGTCCCATCTCCAATCACTTTCTTTTTATAAGTTCCAAGAATTTACTTGTGATCGTATCGTGTCATCTTCAATCAATAGTATAATATACCAATATAATCGTAAAGCATTTTTTTTTTGTTATAAAAAATGGGTTCGTTCACATTAATTTTGTGTTAATCATATTCAATCCGGTTGACTTCTATTCTTGTCATTGAATTCAAAGATTTTTGTCAAAAAGTTAGAAATCAAAATGTTAAGCATTTTTAATAGGACTATGGAACACTCGTTAATGAAATTCAAATTGAAATTGTGTTTTTCCATGCTATGGATTGCCGCCTGGCTAGTGGCTATTTAAGCTTGGCCGTTTTGAAAAACTACCGCTCATAGGTATCTTTCTTCCGTCTTCTTCAAGATTTCTAAAGAAAACCAGTTAGCAACGTCAATCAGCAACACTCGTTTCTATTCTTTTTCCTCCTCTTTCTGAGACGATAATCCTCTAAGATCCTCCGATTCCTTACCGTTCACCCTCTGAATCATTTCCCATTTCTGATTTCCTCACTCGAACCATCCCTTCTTCTCGAAGGTATGTTCGTTTACTTCACATTCAGCTTCATTCGTCGTTTATGCCTAGGGTTTCAAGATCGTCCATGTCTTTTTTCGCTTGCTTGCATACGCACGAATGGGCGAACCTTGGAGGTCTTGAAGTGCTTTTTTTATCTGAATCCGTTATCGAATGTTTATATGACAGGTTTGAGAGAGTTCGGAGAGGAGAAAAGGATATGGCCGAAAATGCGAATGTCGAGTGTGACTGCATGTTCAAGATCGTGTTGATTGGGGACGCCGGTGTCGGTAAATCCAACATTCTCGCTAGGTTCACTAGAAATGAGTTTTGCATGGAGTTCAGGCCCAACATTGGTTTCGAGTTCGCATCGATGATGCTACAGGTGATAGCTCTACCGGACTTGACTACCCGTTTGTTTGCATTGCTTCCTTTCAATCTAAACGTGCCACTTTTCATCAGTCTTGGTTTGCCTGTGTTGTTCCGCTGGTCGCCAATTGTACGATCCAAACCTGTTCGTCTTTTTTCAGTTATATGATCATCTGTCGGCACGTATTCGATATCTATCTTTCAGCTAAGGTTGGAACATCGTGTCACCATTGTCGTTTCAAAGACGACATCAGACACTTGAGTCGAGAGAGCGAAGTGGTTGGATTAATCTTTGTATTAGGAATGTGAAAGTTCTTGATGAGGCTGTTGCTATTATTCAAACGACATTGCCAAGATCCGAAGACTACTACAATTTCAATGGTGTTATTAACTGTCTTCCATTTTACAGTGAAATAAAAAGAAGGTGGTGTGTAGATTTCAGAGTAACTCTCATTTAACAGCTCTGCCTTTCTTTCAATTAGGTTAAGCATGCTTTGGTTATATCTAGATTAGCTATCATCATGTACTCAGTGAAGTGGGAAAGCACATTTCCATTTTTCTTGTGAAGAAAGCCCAGAACTGATGACCTAGCTAGTCTCATGTCATCCCGATGGAGATTATCCTTTCTTTTGTACTATTGTGTGTTAACCATGTTCCTTCATTCTTGTGATAGTGCGTCACATGTTATTGCGACCTATTTCACTTTTGATGATCAGGGTTGCAGACATTCGGTGCAAAGTCGATAGTCTTCTGATTCTGAGATGGTCTTGATATACCATAAACGAGATGTTCTTCGGTGCAGGTGGAAGGAAAGATGGTTAAGGTACAGATATGGGATACAGCCGGTCAAGAACGGTCCCGGGCCGTAACTAGTGCATACTATAGGGGAGTGGTTGGCGCGCTCCTTGTCTACGATATAACCAGGAGGGAAACTTTTGACAACATCCAGAGATGGCTTCGTCAACTGAGGGACCGTGCCGATTCTAACATTGTGATCATGCTGGCCGGTAATAAGTGTGACCTGAATCACGTTAGAGCTGTGCAAAGGGAGGAAGGTGAGGCTTTGGCAAACGTAGAGGGCCTTCTGTTCCTAGAGACTTCCGCATTAGATGCGACGAACATCGAGAGAGCGTTCCAGGCAATTTTGACCCAGATTAACCATATCAAGAGGCTAAGGGCATTAGCAGCTCGTGAAACTGTTGCCGCTGCTTCCCCTCGTGATCGAGGAACCACAATCAATGTTGCTGATGCATCAGGATTAAGAAATAGGATATGGTGTTGTTCCATTTGAAGGTGCCCGCCATCAAGATTAACACGGAAGGACTTCTCAGCTACTAGATTACAAGCAGGGTCATTTTATTCTTTGTTCTTTTTCCCCCGCAGCTGATAGAGTCGTCGACACGCCTTGCCATTGCTCATGGAATTTCTCCTCCTTTCTATTGAAGACCAATCACATTCTACGGTGTTTAAGATGCATTCAATAATACCGATTCGTTGGGGCAAGAACGCTTGATTGAACAGTCGCACCACCCGCAATACCATATAGTAGTAAATTTTCGATGTTGACATATTTAACATGGCTCCAAACATTCATTAGCAAGATCTAAATTTAAATCGCATTTTTTCTGATAGAATAGTTAAAATATTAAATCACGTATTTATCTAATAACTTAAGTTTTTAGAACACTTGACAGTGATCCCACAAAAATCTTGCATGATATGAAGATCTAACAGAGAGGGAGGAGGAGTGATAGAGTAATTTAAATATTAAACCATGCACTAATGTAACAGCTTAAACTTTTAGGAAGTTTGACAATGGTCCCACAAAAATCTTATATGGTATTAGAGCAAGAACTCGTGAGTTCAAATCTTTTATATGCCCCCATTTACCTCAACAATTAAATATTTTCACCCTTAGTACTAGGCAACTTCAAATCAATCATACGATCTTGCCTCCCCTTCGGGCTCTATATGCGTGAGACAGAGTGATGGAATAATACGATCCTGCCTCCCCTTCGGGCTCTATATGCATCAGAGAGAGTGATGGAATAATACGATCCTGCCTCCCCTTCGGGCTCTATATGCATGAGAGAGAGTGATGGAATAACTAAAAAAATTTAGAATAGTTGATTCTAATTTTACAAAATTTCACAGTTAGCGGTGATTCCATAAAATCTCACATTTTCATGATGGGAATTGTTACCTGGCTATTTAAGCTTGGTCTTTTCAAAATGTCCCCTCCCATAGTTTCTGATTTACGTGACAAAACAATTGATGGTTAAAATAGGGGATCGTGAGAGTTAGGTTCTCGATAGTATTTGGGGATTTCATAAAAGATTAGTTGATTATGGGACAGCCTCGGCCATATATCTTGCATGTAGGTGGCGTTCAAGGTAAAATATTGAAGAATTTTCAACTTAGGAAGAGGAAGTCGCCCGTTTAAACATGATCAATTATTTGCGAACTGCTCTAGGTTCAGAGTTAAATCTAACAGGTGAAGGTCCTAACTTAAGCAGTTCGTAGAATTTTGCAGGGTGTTCAACGGACTCTTCAGATGGCCGAGTGCTTTTGCCCGAGTCCTTAGAAAGAAGACACCATTAACATTTTCGTGCCCCTTTGAACAAATTGACTCTAAACATCAGTTACCACATCGGATTCTAGCGTTACCTTTGGTGTTTGTTTTTGTGTGTGTGTGGAAATCAATATATTTTTAATGTTGAATTAGGATCAACTAGGACAGAAATAAAGCATTGGGTTGAACTCTTCATTGGTATTGTGATTTAATGGCTAAAAAGTGCTAGGGAAATTGTTCATTTAGTCTCTTTTTATTTGTCAAAAAATTGTTCAATTAGTCATAAACCTATTTGTGAGGACGTCAATTTAGTCCTAAACTTTTCGATTTTATCAATTTGATCATAAACTTTTACGTGGAATCCAATGTAGTCCTCTCGGCCAATTTTCTCTAGAAATCACTATTGTGACTATGTGTCGCGTTGGACGGTTGGCGATGATTGGATTGCTACCTTAGCGATTTCCGACAAAAATTAATAGGAAGTGCTACATTGAAATTCCGTGCAAAGGTTAATGACTAAATTAAAAAAATTGAAAAGTTTAGGATTGAATTAGTTTTCTAACCATTTATGTACCACTTATTGGGTAATTTTCTAGAAAGTTTCCAAACTTTAATAGCTAAAAAAGCTTGAACATCAAATGTTTTCCTCAATTGGAGAAAAAAAAAAGTTTTCCTCAATATCACTCCTTGGGCTAGAGATATGGTGAAAAAATTGATCGAAGGCCACTATTGAGTGAAAAAAAAAATTAGGCTTTTAAGGTTTCGTTCTTTTTGCGGAAAATGATGTGAATCTGGAAAATATTTTCCAAAAAAGCATTTTCCAAGAAATTGTCGTTATTTTGCAGTGTAAGGCCGAAACCTAAAATGATTTGAAAAATATTTGTGTTGTTCGGTATGAAGAATCGAATTTGATTTTCCTCGATGCACTCCTTTCAATGAACTTTTATTTTATTATCATTTATTTATTTTTTATTTTTTCCCTCTTCTTTGACTAGTCGTCGGCCACCGACCGTAGGCAAGCTCGAGACTTGCCACTTTACCGGTGGCAGGCAACTAGTGTAAGAAGAAGGGAAAAGGGAAAAAAATAAAAAATAAAAATAATAAAAATAAAACATAGATAATGAAAATGCAAAATAATTAAATAAAAAAAAAAGAAATGTGAAAGAGTGGAGGAAGCACAGATGAGGGAAATTTTTTTTCACTTCTCAAAAAGAGGAAATCAATTTTCTCACTTTTGAATGTGCTTTTTCTATGAGAGGAAAACATTTTCCTTAACCCGTTTATTTTCTGTGAAACAAACGTTGGAAAATCTGAAAAATATTTTTTTGAAAGTTATTTTTTGCGACACAAATGGAGCCAAAAGGTCCTTTTTGAAATCCGGGGGCTTCTAGAGCTTAAATTTGGAATTCGTTCTGCATTTGTTGTAGTAAATCCCAGTGCAATGACTTTTTCCTTAGAATTAGACTATGATGTGAATTTGAAGTCGTTTTATCATTTCAGTTATAAGCTACAACTATAACAATTATTTGATTTGCAATGCGATGTGAAATAATTCTCAGCGATTACTCGAATGTGATGCACTTATTTAACTATTTAGATATAAAAAAAATCGTCCCATGTGGTTATACATTATTATGGATCAATTGATTTATGGCCCCAAAAATCACTTTGTTCTTATCATATTGTTTTGGTCGAAGTTGCTAGGCTGCCTATTTCAAGAAAAAGGTATTTTTTAGAGAAACTTACCAAAAAAGTCATAAATCTATTATAATTGTGCCAATTCGGTTCATCCAGCCAATTTTGGCCGGCCAGCACTGACGTGAACGCCAGCCAACGACATAATATTATAATTATCTTTTTTTTTTCTCCCCTCTTCTCCTTCCTTTGGCCAGTAAGAAGAAGAAGAGAGAAGAGAAAAAAAATAAGAAAGAAAAAGAAAATAAAAAATTCCAAAATATAAATTAATATTAAAATATTATGTCGTCGATCAGCTGCCGCCGGCCAGCCAAAATTGGCAAGATAGATTGAATTGACATAATTGCAAAAGGTTTTGGACTGAATTGGCCAAAAAAAAAGTTTATGACTGAATTGACATAATTACAATAGGTTTATGACTTTTTTGGTAATTTTCCCGTATTTTATTTGATGGATTCATTATTTGGTAGTGGCACATTATATAAACCATCAATCAAAAGTGAGATACGCGCATTGCGCAAAGTAGGATGAAATTCATAAGATGTGGACAATTCGTATCAATCTAATTTAAACGTATCTTTTCCTCTGTTAAGGTACAACTATCATCATCTATCCGTCCATGTCTTATCACTTTCTTTTTTATAAGGTTCGAGAATTAACATGTGATCGTATTGTGTAATCTTCAAACAATAGTAGACTAAGCCAATATAATCGTAAATCTTGTTTTTTTTCTCATAAAACATGGATTCGTTCGCGTTATTTTTGTGTTAATCATATTCTATCCGATTGGATTCAAAGTTTTGTCATTAAATTTATACACTTTTGTCAAAAAGTGTTACCCGACATTTGTTAAACAATCAAATTAAAAAATATTGCAACTTTCCACGAATTTTCAATGACTGGTGATAAACGCAGCTCATTTCTCAGAAATCAAATACGGAGCATTTTAATACGGTTTTGGAACACTCGTTAATAAAATTCAAATCGAAATTGTATTTTTTTTTTTATTCGATGGATTGCCGCCAGGCTATCGGCTATTTAAGCTTGGCCGTTTTGAAAAAATCACCTCTCGCACAGTTATCTTTCTTCCGTCTTCTTCAAGATTTCGAAAGCGAACCAGTTAGCAACGTCAATCATCAACACTCGTTTCTGATCTTTTTCCTCCTCTTTCTGAGGCGATAATCCTCTAAGATCCTTCAATTCCTTACTGTTCACCCTCGGAATCATTTCCCATTTTCGATTCCCTCACTCCGAGCATCCCCTCTTCGGAGGTGCGGTCTTTTACTTCATTGTCAGCTTCGTTCGTCGTTCATGCCTAGGGTTTCAAGATCCGCCATGTCTTTTTTCGCTTGCTTGCATGGGCATGAATGTGTGAATCTTGGAGGTCTTTAAGTGGTTCTTTTTTTTTTTTTTTAAATCTGAGTTTGTTATCTAATGGATATGATAGGTTTGCGGGAGCTCGGAGAGGAGAAAAGGTTATGGCCGAAAATGTGAATATCGAGGGTGACTCTGTGTCCAAGATCGTGTTGATTGGCGACGCCAGTGTCGGTAAATCCAACATTCTCGCAAGGTTCGCTAGAACTGAGTTTTGCATGGAGTTCAGGCCCAATGTTGGTTTCGAGTTCGCATTGATGATGCTCGAGGCGAGAGCTCTACCAGACTTGGTTATCCGTTTGTTTGCATTGCTTCATTTCGATTTAAACGTGTGTTCTATCCGTCTTGGTTTGCCTCTGTTGTTCTGCTGGTTCGTATGATCAAAACCAATTCTTGTGTTTTCGGTAAGAAGATAATCCTCGGCATGTATTGAACATCTCTCTTTCAGCTAGGGTTGAAACATGCGCGTCGCTATTGCATCAGACACTTGAATTGAGAGAGTGAAGTTGTTGGATTAATCTTTATATTAGGAATGTGAAAGTTCTTGATGAGGCTGCTGCTATTATTCAATAAGTTTCACCAGTCAAGTGAAAGCCATTTCGTTTCTTCTTGTGAAGAAAGCCTAGAACTGATGACATAGTCGCATGCGTCCCTACGGAGATTATCCTTTCTTTTGTACCATTGTGTGCTAACCATGTACCTCCATTCTTGTGATGGTGCATCATATGTTCTTGCCATCTATTTCACTTTCGATGATCAGGGTTGCAGACATTCGGTGCAAAGTCGATAGTCTTGTTGTTTTGAGATAGTCTTGGTATACCCATAAAGGAGATTTCTTCGGCGCAGGTGGAAGGAAAGATGGTTAAGGTACATGTATGAGATACAGCTGGTCAAGAACTGTCCCGGGCCGTAACTAGTGCATAATATAGGGGAGCTGTTGGGGCGCTTCTTGCCTATGGTGTAACCGGGAGGGAAACTTTTCGCAATGTCCAGAGATGGCTTCGTCCACTGAGGGACTGCCGATTTTAACATCGTGATCATGCTGGCTGGTAACAAGTGTGACCTAAATCACGTCAGAGCTGTGCAAAGGGAGGAAGGTGAGGCTTTGGCAGACACGGAGGGCCTTCTGTTCCTGGAGACTTCTGCATTGGATGCGACGAACATCGAGAGGGCATTCCAGGCGATTTTGACCCAGATTAACCACAACAAGAGGCTACGGGCGTTAGCGGCTTGGGAACCTGCTGCCTTTGCTGCTTCCCGTCGTGATCGAGGAACTACAATCAATGTTGCTGATGCATCAGGATTAAGAAATAGGATATGATGTTGTTCCATTTGAAGGTGTCCGTCGTCAAGATTACCACAGAAGGACTTCTCGGCTAGTAGATTACGAGTAGGGTCTTTTCATTCTTTGGTTTTTTTTTTTCCACAAGGTGTAGAGTTGTTTACATGCATTGGCATTGCTCATGGAATTTCTCCTCCTTTCAGTTGGAGACCAATCATTTTCCACGATCTTTAGAATGCATTTGGTAACATCGATTCGTTGAGGCAAGAACGTTTGATTGAGCCGTCGCACCACCCACCACACCAACACCATATAGCGGTAAATTTTCGGTGTTTGCACCCGCGCAACGCAACTCATCCGTGATGCAAGGTTCAAGAAAAAGCTGTCTTTCAAATGCTGTTGGTGCCTGCAAGGATCTTCAAAACATCAATTGATTTCAGTAGGGAAGTCGTTTCATTTCTAGTGTCTTTCTGCTGAAGAAGATCCAATAGCTTGCCTTCATTAATTTTCTATGCCGCGGAGATTTATATTTTTCCTGATTCTATCCCATCGATCACTGACATAGTTAACAGTGATCAGAAGCTGAAGGTAATAACCTTGAGAAACTCCAAGGAGGAGTTAATGTTTTTCAGCATCTCTATGCCATACATTGATGACCTTATGTAAAAGAGAAGCTACCTCTCCATCATTTATATCTGCTGTGTCAAAAGGGACGAACTTAGGACTCTTCAGCTTCGGATGAGTCGTATGGAAAGGCTGGTTTGGCCAAATTTGGTTTTATCCCATGTTTTGTCTTCTTTCCTCTAAACTAGCGCGCTTGTGTAGACGCGTGTGATCGTTTCCTGATCAAACGCGAATTAGGGCTCGTTTGTACTAAGATCAGGGATGGGGCGGTGAAACCGAAACCAAGGCCTAGAGGGACTCTTTCTCAATCTCAGTCTGAAAAGAGATAAAATCCAGAAGAAAGGGGCAACACGCCGTTCTCTGCGGGCCCGGGGAGGGTACGTCAGGTTTTAATGCAGCGTGCGTGGGGAAATGTGGGGCATGACTTCACGGCCATCGGACTCTTTCGGGAGTAGGACACGGTTCCCGAGGAACGTGGCCGTCGGTCTCTCCTCGCCCCCCACTATGTTTTGCTTTTCAAAGTTTTCGTGACGAGGGGTTCAAACTCAAAGAGTCAAATTTATCGGGCACTCTTCTCCCCCAGCGACGCAAAAGAAGCCAAAAAAAAAGAAAATGGGGACCCGCCGCGTCGGATGAGAACGAGCGGGGTCACACGTGGAGCCCTATCGAGCCTCCGTCGTCCTGCAACGAAGCCACGTGTACCAAAGTGGCTCGGGTCATCCCTCCTTCCCTTCCCAGTATTCCTCCGTATGTTTTGCATGTTGCATGCCAACCCACCCCCGCCGGGATGGGCGGGGATGAGGCCCTCGAGCCAGTGCAGTATTTAAACCCTCGTCGGGATTTGATCTCTTTGCTCGCTCGCTCCGTTCGCTCTTTCTCCCACTAATTCCAAAGCTCAAGCGGCAGGCTATGCTCGAGCGAGAAGGTTTGAGAAATGAAGAGGCTTGCTTGGTGTCTTCGCATTTTGGTGGTGGTGGTGGTGGTGGTGGTGCTCCTGTTTGAGCGCACCGCCGCTCTTTCTCTTGGTGCCGTCGCTGGAGATCCCGCCGTTGCTAATCTGGGAGGTGACGTCTCTAGCGACGACAAAGCCTCTTATGGGAGTCCGCCTTATAGTTATGGCTCTCCTCCGCCTCCTCAATATGGTTCTCCCCCGCCGTACGGACAGTCGCCGCCGCCAGTGTTTCACCCTCCACCCTATGGGGGGTCCCCACCCCCTCAGCCGAGTCCCCCGCCTTCCTATGGGAACCCTCCACCGCCGTCTCAGAGACAGCCTCCGCCGCCCTCGCTCAGATACCCTCCACCACCGTCTCGAGTGAAACCGCCCTCCCGAAGGTATCCTCCTCCCTCCCACGAACATCCTCCTCCGCACTCCTATGGATATCCGCCTCCACCTCCATCCCATGGGAGGCCACCTTCCAGAAGGCATCCTCCGCCACCATCCTATGGACAGCCTCCACCACCCTCCCGGAGGCATCCTCCGCCACCCTCCCCAAGACACCGGCCTCCACCACCATCCTATGGGCAGCCGCCGCCACCCTCCCGGACACCCTACCCCAGACACCCTCCATCATCTCACCGGCATCCACCACCAGCTCGCCATTACCCTCCGCCTTCTCCAAGACATCCACCGCCATACTCTCCACCGTACAGGCAGCCTCCGCCACAGCAACCTCCTCCATCCTACCAACCTCCACCATCTCCTCCATCCTACCAACCCCCACCTCCAACCTACCAACCACCGCCATCTCCTCCATCCTATCAACCGCCACCTCCATCCTATCAGCCCCCGCCCCCGCCTCCGCCTCCGCCATATTCTTCATCGCCACCTTCACATTCCAACCCACCTCCATCCTATCAGCCTCCACCTCCACCATATTCTTCGTCGCCACCTTCATACTCCAACCCGCCTCCATCCTATCAACCGCCACCTCCATCCTATCGGCCCCCACCTCCTACCTACCAACCTCCGCCATCTCCTCCATCCTATCAGCCTCCACCATACTCTTCATCGCCACCTTCGTACTCCAACCCGCCTCCGTCCTACTACACCCCACCGCCGCCGTATGCAGAGACACGTCTTTACCACAGGCCGGGTGTTGGGTTAGCTTAAAGCTCGCTTAGAATTCCGCACACCCGCATGCATCCACAATGCTATGTGGAGACAATAAAAATGTTAAGTGTAGTCTGGTGTAGTCGAGTCCCGCTCGCTGTCCATGAAACGAAATAACAAGTGTAACGATGAGTACTTTGTGCAATGTAACGTACGTCGTTCTCAGTTCATCATCTCCCTTTCCCACGCGTCACTGCTGCTCAGAAATTTAGCGATCTCGTTCGTAGCAGTGGATAGCAGTGAAGCGAGTACATGGTCCATGTACTATTATTGTCCACGTTCGATTTTGATCTTTTTCCGTACTTTGTTAAGATCCAATTCTAATTTCATGACGTCCAAATTTTGAGGGAAAATGCTGACTAGCCTGACTTGATGCCAAAGATGAACGAGGGACGATCATGAAATAAATCAAAAAAAGTCGAACAGGAATTACAGAAATGATCCATGTGCTATTGCTCAGGTTCAATTTTGGTAATTCCTACTTTATTTTGCTACAAATTTTATCCATTGTGACATTTTTTTTTTATATCCATTTTAAGGTAATTTTATGTAATCATCCAAGTGCAGAGAGAATTTGCTGAGTAAGCGTTGGAGATGAACTTCTGACATGAGCATCTTTAACTGTCCATGCAAATCATCATTTAATTAACTGGTTAGACTCTTATTTAAGATTAATTTGACCGATTCAGATCTTTATTTAAAATATCACTCTAATCCTTTTTTTTAAATGATCCCATTTTGGTAGATGTTGCAAAATGGGTTTAAAACTAATATTTAATGGTGTAGGTGATAAATGGATTGTCTTAAATTTTAAAAATAATATTGAGTGAATCATAAATAGGTTACTTAACAAATGGATTTAAAGTAAATTTTAAATGGGTCATAAATGATATACCTAATTATATCAACTGAGTCATAATAAATAGATCATTTCTTAATTTTTTAATTTTTTTAACTTTTTGTTTGAATTTTTTTTCATTTTTTTTCTTTCTTTTACTTTATTTTCAGCGAAATCTCACGGTGGTCGCTTGCCCTCGCTTGTGGTTGGCGAGGGTCGAGCGACCCTCATGACCAACCGGCAGACCCTCGCTAGAATTAGAAGGAAAAAAAATAAAAAATAAAATAAAAAATAAAAAAATCAGATTTTTATTATTTTTTATTAAATTATAAAATCTGTCCACAATGTATTAGCAATATAATTTTTAACAAAAATTTATAAGAAACATTTTTTCTAAATTAGATTAAATATGTAAGTCTTTTAGCAATATGGGTCCAATCGGTTATGGGAGGAGAAATTTGCATTATAATAAATGGGTCATAAATGAGTAATACGAGTCAATTTGGATAGAACCATATGATACAACTCAACACACCTTATTTCAGGTCTTTAATTGAAATTTTTTCAATGACCAGTGAAAAAACGATGACATATGTCGCCAAAATGTAACGATCCAGCCCGGCCCTCATGGGCCAAATTCCTCAAAAGCAACACTCAAGTGTTGACCTCTCATAAAAAACTGCTTTGGGGTCATCAATTTCTGTACCAATAAGAAACGTCTGACATTTCATGTTAATCTTTGGCACTTAGCAACGTTTTTTTTTTTTTTTAAATTTGAGGAAAAAACGGAATATAAAGTTTGTCAAAATAATAGGGCCCAAAACTAGTTTAAGGATGGTAAAAGATATGTCGCAGGGGCTAAAATTGATGGCGAGCAAAAGTGCGTGGACCAACTAGTGATTTTTTTTATTCTACTTCATCTCAGCATATCCTGAAATTATTGAATGAAGATTAATTTAATGATCAAATCTAACACCAGATAAAGTACGGAGACCAAAATTGAAAGTATGTAATAGACCATTTTTTTCATTTTGCCGTCTTCGTTTTATTGAAAGAACAACACTAAATTTATCGAGATTTTGATTTGCAAATTTGTATTTGCTAAATACTACGTCAAGTTGTAAATATATTTCGTATTCAAGAACATGTTAGAATCGAGTATGTATGTATGTACACATACACACACATTAATTTTATAAGGTGCCCGGCCAGTCTAATAGTGGGGTTTTTGTGACAGCAAAAACAATCAAAAGTCAGTCATACTTTTTCAGGCCTAATATCCTAAAAAATACTTAGTTTTAGCTCTTGTTCTCAATTCTATCTTTTGTCTGTTGAAAAACCTTTTTTCCTATAACTGTAGGTTCAGTCCTAATTTTACCTGTGACGTCCCGTACACACCACAGCCCTATGACTTACGTTCTTTGCTTTAATTTTTCATCATAATTTGGCATATACGGAAGCTCTAATCAAATAAATAATTGGCTATATATAACAAGTGCATATTAAATTTCAAACACCAATGATAGACATGCCTAATCCAAGGATATGGCCTTTCATGGTTTCACTAACCAAACCACATATCTTAGAATTCAACCATTTATTTCATCAAATATATTTACAAGGAATTTGATTCAGTTTACAACCACAGTCAAACATCTAGGAAGCGGGATCAAAAAACAACCATCCAAGCCAGTCAACGACTATATATAACCAAAAATGGTTAACATCTCACAACCACAACTCCGCTGAAAACATGAGCAAGCTATCCCATTTCCCATAACTACTCCTTCTCACCACTACCCTTCACCAGCATCATCATCATCCTCAACAAACGGGAGAGGACCCGGAAGCACGTTGTCCTCACCAACCATATACAGTGCCACGGAATGATACAAGACTAGGGCAGACATCAATGCTACCTCGATTGATATGGTACTACTCAGTTTCTTAAACTTCACATCATGATGGTCTGCATCCACATAGTCCTCCCAGGATGAGATACATTCCTAGGGGACTCCTTAACACAAAATTGGTGAAGCGGGACTAACCAGTGGCATTTTTGCTATTTGAAAAACCGCAATTCGATAACAGTAAGCTAATGCCCCATAAATGAACGTCTAACTCAATAAAATGCAAGCATTGAAATTGGAATACCATATCAACAATTCATAATTCCAAATGCATGCATCTTAGGCATTTCCAACAAAGTTTCTTTCCAAAATCTCATGAATTTGTATGCAATGCAATCTTCGGCTCCTTCACAGATAAACCTCATGCCGGTGTGCCGTTCTCGGGGATACACTCCCTCACTCCAGAGGCATCTCAAGCTCCCAAGGCCGGAGGCATCCCCGACCATCAAAAAGCATCGGAGAACATTCTGAATTATGTTTGGCTCCCATGGGGCATCACCAGATAAACCTCATGGCGGTATAACGTTGGATAGACGCACGACAAGTGTTTCACTTTGTCTCATCATGATATGCCATGCCATGCATACATATGCAATATTGCCTTCATTGGCATTCAAAAGTTTTATAAAATGAATGAATCATTCGTATCCATGATCATATTCTTTTCAGAAAAACCCAACAATGTAGAAATCAAGCATATCAAGTGAAATTTCAAGAATACGATCCAGTTTTCAAACTATTGACGAATGATTCTAATGCCATTTCAAACAAATCATAAAAGTTAGAAATCCACTCTCCTGGATTCAAAAATTTCAATTTTCAAAACGACAAATGGACAACGAGCGACGGGTGGCAAACGAAGGGTAGTGAACGAACGGCGGTGACGGCTAGGGCTATGGGACAAACGAATGCGATCTGCTCCGGTAGATAGACGGCGTGCGGTGGCAATCGTGCAGAGTAATGAGAGAAGTTTCTAACAAGAGCTACTGCATGAACCGACGTCGATTTCTATTTATAATAACTCAATCGGCTTAGTCCGGTCGGCTTGCGGTAGAGTCGCCTTATAACGCGTCGGCAACTTGAGCTGCTTGCGGATGAATCACGCCGGCCATGTGGACGTGCGGTTGGCGACCAAGTGTCCGGGCGTGACACGTGGTCCACCGCTTCACCACGCACGACCACATGGCCTTCCACGTGGCCACCTCACCCTCAATAGCCTCCCCCGGTCCCAATTTCACATATTCAAGACCCTACTGTACCCAAAATAAAATATACCGTGTAGCCCTGTCTCCTGATTTTTACCTCATAATTATCCAATAATGTTTCTAGATAAGCTAACTAATATTTTCGGGTCATCACATTATCCTAAACTTTTTTTGTTCCATAAAAAACCCGCAACTTTATGTCATGTCCAAATCTACCCTAAATTTTTTTGTCCTATAAAAAATCCAAACTTTAGCTCTTGTTCCAATTTTATCGTCCAGTCATAATTTTACCCTTAAAATTTTACATTCTCATAAAAAATTCACAAAATTTTTCTTGAATCACAAATCTTCTTCCATTAACTCTCCATCCAAAATTTCTCGTTGATAACTAAGGAATGGAAAACTCTCAAAGCACAAGCTACTCGAGCATCCCGAGTGAGAGCTCTATGAACGCGAGAGATGGAACATTTTCAAGCACAAGAGATCGAAGATGGAGCGCAAAATACCTAAGAGCTATTTTGAGGAGAGTCAAGGGAGGCAGATTTAATACTTAAGTAAAAATTGGTGGTCATTTGTGAGAAAAATAAAAAATTAGAGTAAAATTGAAATTGAACCTAAAGTTGTGATTTTTTTATGAGTCAAAAAAATATTTATGGTAAAATTAGTACTGGAACTAAAATTGAGGGTTTCTTATGGGACTGCATCTAAAATTGAAAATTTGTTATAGTAATAAGAAAAAATTTGGATAAGAGTTTTTTTTTTTTTTTTTTGGTCGAAATGAGCAGCTTTATTGCTAAGTTGGGAGATATGTACAACTCGGATGGGCCCCAAAGAAGAGAATGGCCCCGAGTACAGAGGGGAGTGAGACAAGCTAGTCACTAGATAAAGACCCACGTTGCTCGGCTTGACACAGCCAATGCGCGGCCCGATTCTGCTCCCTTGGGCAATATTGAAAGCCCAAAAGTAACAAAGCCCGGTCCATGAGTTGAAGGCAATCGTGTAGGATGGGAGTGGATGTTCGGGATGACGCATTGTTGTCGACACTCTCGGTGATACCCTCGGTGAAGGCGGTTGAAGGCGAACGGCGAAATCGCTCGAGATCGGCAACAATGTGGCTACGATCTAATTCAATAATTACCTGCTGAATGCTGGAAGCGGAAGGATCTTGCAACCTCCGTTGATCAATACAAAACTGGAGGGCGGTCCGACAAGCTAGGGCTTCCACTTGCTCCGGCTTAGTGGCGTGCACCGTCTAGGCGAAACCGCAGCATCAACATCCCTGGTGGTCTCGAAGAATACCCGTGATAGCGCTAGTTGTGTTGCCTCAACGGAAGGAGCCATGGACGTTGAGTTTGAGGGTACCGGATTGGGGGGGATGCCACTGTCCAGTTTGGTCTTCTCCAGTGTTGGATGGCTTGTGAGTTGAAATTTTTTTTTAGGGGATTAGGCCCACTCTTTTTACGCTTTGTATAGTCTTCGAGAGCTAGAAGGTGCTCGTATGAAGGCACTGAATGAACTTAAACACTTAACTCAGGGAGGAAATTGGGAGATTGGTTCCCCCGGCTTTTCAATTGTGATGACACCGTCCCTTTTGTGATTAAAACGCCACCGTTCTGCTCGTTTCCCTCCTACAAATCGATCTCAAGAACGCTGCCATTTCCTCTTGTGGAGGTTAAGGGCACTATAAAAGGAGCTTCATCGGATGCGGCGCTGGTTTTTCGCGGAGCAACGAGCACGCCCCGAACCGCCCTCCATGTGCTGAGTCAAGCGAAACCCATCATCCCGCTCCCTTCTTGCCTTCGGCATAAAGCTGGAGTTTGGCTTCAAGTCTGCTTCTGAACTGCAACCGTAAGAATCTCAGTCGGAAGGGCGGAGAGAAAAGAAGGAAAGGGGAAAGAGGAAAGATGTTCTTCCACATCGTTTTGGAGAGGAACATGCAACTCCACCCTCGTTTCTTCGGTCGCAGCCTCCGCGACAACCTCGTCGCCAAGCTCATGAAGGATGTCGAGGGGACTTGCAGGTTCTCTTCTTCAATCGACCGCTCTTTTTTTTGTTTTTTTCGCTCCTTAATCTGTGAGTTTCTGCCGTTTGTGTAGTAGTTCCAGCATCAGTCGCCAATTTTATCTATTCCTGCCCTGTGCGTTCTGTGAACAATGTTCGATTCCTGCATAGGCTTGCGGAATTTGATTCGCCAGAGGCTTCGATTTTAGTTTCGCCTTGCACTCTCTGTGCCTCCGAAGAAACAATTAACTTGTAATTTGGATTGGAGAGCAGGGTAAAAAATTAGGGCAATTGAAGGTATTTTGCCTCTGTCAAGTGTTGAGGTTTTCAGTTTAAAAGCGCTGCTTGATTTCCGAGAGGAGCAGATTTCTAATTCCTCATCACGGGTAATTGAATGGGCAATAGATAGTAAAAGTTCTTTCCTTTTCTTCTGTCCACTCTCTCGTTTAGGTTGCTGTTGCTTCCTTTTCTTTCTTTAGAGCAAGATTGGGTGTGGTCATAGCTCTTTTAGAATGCTTAAAGTTGATGTAGTGGGGGCAGTGGAGGCATGGCCATCGGAGAGAAAACTCGTTATTTCACCACTCCTGCGGCATCATGTGATCCATTTTTTGCTACAGTGGTAGGCATGGTTTCGTGGTGGCGATTACTGGTATCGAGAACATTGGGAAAGGATTGATTCGAGAAGGGACGGGATACGTGACATTTCCTGTGAAGTACCAGTGCGTTGTGTTTAGGCCCTTCAAAGGGGAGATATTAGAAGCTGTTGTCACAATGGTGAACAAGGTGACGAGTTTCTTTTATATTCATGTTTAATAATGATCCTGTTGTGTGAAGATACAATTGTGAAGATTAGTAACCATCCTTTTACACAGATGGGATTTTTTGCCGAAGCTGGTCCTGTTCAGATTTTTGTTTCAAACCATGTAAGTCTCTAACTTGCTCGAGCTTTTGCTCCTCAGAATCTTTTTATGCACTCTTCTCATAATGTAATTTTCCGGTGAGTTTTTGTGGACCAGTTTCTATGCTTTCTTACTTTCTCATGCATTTGAATTACTTGTCAAGAAAAGAGAGATAGAACTACTCGTCAATGCGTGTCTTTTGCTTTTATTTTCAACTACTTATACTGTAAATCATCATCTTGGTGTTTCAGTTGATTCCAGATGACATGGAGTTCCAATCTGGAGACATGCCAAACTATACAACATCAGATGGATCGGTATGTTTTTCAAAGGGGCAAACTATGTCTTCAGGTGTATATAATTGTTGAAGTTTTCTATGATTTCTTTCAGGTAAAAATCCAGAAGGACAGTGAAGTAAGACTAAAGATAATTGGGACTCGCGTAGATGCGACCGAGATAGTATGGCTTTCTATTGTTATCCTATACTCCCTTGCATTCTCACACTTTCTTCACTTCAGCTCACTTCTGTCTTCTATCATATGCCTAATTTTGATCAATATTTTACTTTGAAGCAGTAAGATAATTAGTGCAACTACCTTCTTTTATCCAAACAAGTTTCCAGAAGTGTACTGAGAAAGCTTTTGCTTCAGAATTGTAGATAGCTCATCTAGTATTTGGATCACTAAAACTCCTTTTAAAGTCTATCTGCTGAAAGTTTTGCTTTAAGTAGCACGGAAGAGTCATAGGTAACTCTGCTACTAATGGAGGGCCATAGTAATTGCTTTCGTCCTTCCAACCAGAGCGTTCTCTTCACTAGGAACACGTTGTCTGACATGTGACCTCCTTTAGCTTAAGAATTTCAAACGAGTCGGAAGGTCTCTTGAGTGACTGAGAACTCCCTCGAAAGATAATCCCTCTGACATATAAGACGATAGGAAATTGTAGTTCCTTTTTTCAAGTCTCAAAAATTTGGAATCTTGATTCGGTAAGTGGGATTTATTAGTTGGTTGATAGTGCATGTATCATGCAACTTTAGTAGTGGCATATCAGCATGCAGTTGATTATGTCGGTCAACTGATCTATGTTTAATTCAAGCTAGCGTATCTGATATTTTGTTCATTTGTTGTTTGCAGTTCTGCATTGGCACCATTAAGGATGATTTCTTGGGTGTGATAAATGATCCTGCTGCCACCTAACAGAGATGACCTCCATTTTCTTTGCGAGGGAGCTGCATGCCTTTGATGAAGAACATCTAAGCCTATACGTTGTGTCATATGTTTAGTGCTCGTGTAAGGACTTCGTAGAGTTTGGCATGCTCTAGTCAAAACTTTGTCGAGGTTGGCTGGCATATAACTGGCATTTTAAGGAGATTTCTATTCATGTCACTTTTTGGCGGGTTCTCAGTTTTTTTTTTTTTTTTCTATGACGAATGTCACTGAATACCGATCAGTCCACGAGGGAAACTAAATTTACGGTTTGTTAGTTAGCCTAGTTCCTAGGATTTATTGTCTCTTTCTGGAGTGGCTGAATTATTCTGGGCTCGGAGACAATCGATCCCAAGTGTTGTTCATCAAACTGTTAAGAGTTGATTGAGAGTGTGAACTACGAGACAGGCCATGTGGCTAATCACTGCCTCAGTATGCTTGCCAATTGTACCAACTCCTTTGCATAGTTCTTCCTGGTTCCTACTTGTGCCCTCTGGGTTTCTCTTGTTAATTTCATGCAAGCGAATTTCAATTGCTCGTCTTTTGCACCTTAGAATAAGAGCATTTTAGCTTATAAAACAGAAGGAATGGAAGTCTTGCTTAATTTATCGGAAAGTGGTTTTGGTTTTCTGCTCTCTGTAGGAAAATTGCGCCGGTTTTTATTTTCGTGCTACAAGCCATTGGTATATTGAGCTAGTGAGTTGTCATGTATCTTATGTGCTTAGTTGACATAAAGTTATGATTGCCTTGGGCTTTCACTACGCCTCGTCGTCACTATCCTTTGTGGAAGGGTCTTTACTGAACAGGTCGAGAGGTCTTTCTATACGTCTCGACGCATTTTGTACTAGCAGACTAAAGCACCAGTTGGCAAAAGAAAAGGAGCGGTGTGACTTATTGAATCAATTGGATGGTGCATTGAGATGAGACAATGGAGGATATTATGTTCTAAATCGATCCTTCTTGTCAGGAGTCATTGAGTCGACGAGATAAGACTCTATTTGCCTCTCGACTGGAGCTTGATACAAGGGTACGAGACTTTGTGGAGGATGTGATACCATTTGTACGGCATGTGTGTGTGTGTGTGTGTGTGTGTGTGTGTGTGTGTGTGGAGGATTGATTGGTGATTGACTCGTCGATCAAGTCGGTTACAGTACGTGGTATGGGCTTGTGATATAGTTTTAAGGAGGGTCCTCGAGCTGACCATCTAACGACTCGAGCTCGGGTTGTGTTTTGAGCTACTCTGGGGAGTGTTGTGCTTGTGTTTTGTCTTAAGCGGGTTGAAAACGATCGCTTGAAGTCAGTAAGAGCAAGGGAAAAGTCCCTTTCCCAAAAAGAAAGGATCGAATTACGGGGGCCACATAAATTTTTGCCGCTCATGTTTCCATAAAAAGCATCAGATTCCCCGTAGGCAGTCTGTCTCATCTCGTGTCTTCTCTTACTACAATCTCTCTCTCTCTCTCTCTTCCCCCTCAGTTCTCCGCTCACCGCCACCGCCACCGCCACCATCCCATTGCCTTTCCAAGGCTGGTCACTCCTGCTTGCTCCCCGACCCCTTTCCCTCTCTCTCGTGTGATGTTTGCGTTTCAGTCTCCCCAAACCGTCCAACAACCCCCTCCTCTTTTCAGCAAACACCTCGAGTGCGCGGCCACTCGCAGCTCCTGCAGGCCGCGTCCCTGCTCTTTTTGTACATTGAATCCCGCCATTTCCACCTCCACGACCACCGCCGACAAGAACCACGTAATCCAACGCCTGTGCCAAAAGGGCGAACTGAAGCGGGCGCTTCGCGTCCTCTCTCAAGAACCCAACCCCACCCAGCGCACCTACGAGCTCTTGATCCTGTCTTGCGCCCACCAGGGCGCCCTCGCCGAAGGCCTGGACGTTCACTGCCATCTTTCCGAGAATGGCTCCGACCAGGACCCTTTCCTGGCGACCAAGCTCATCAACATGTACTCTGAGCTGGACGCCATCGAGAATGCCCGGAAGGTGTTTGATGAAACTCGCAACAGAACTATATATGTTTGGAACGCGCTGTTTAGGGCGCTTACCTTGGCGGGTCATGGAAACGAGGTCATTGATTTGTATAGAAGGATGAAACGGGTCGGGATTCCTTCGGATAGGTTCACGTATACCTTTGTGTTGAAAGCATGCGTAGCTTCGGAAGGCGTCCTCTCGTTTTCGCAAAAGGGAAGGGAGATTCATGCCCATATTCTACGGCTTGGTTACGAGGGCCATGTTCATATCATGACTACTCTGGTGGACATGTATGCCAGGTTTGGGTGCGTGAAATGCGCTGGAATCGTGTTTGGTGAGATGTCACAGAAGAATGTTGTTTCTTGGAGTGCTATGATTGCTTGTTATGCTAAGAATGGGATGCCTTTTGAAGCTTTGGAACTTTTCAGGGAGATGATGCTTAAGACCCATGATTTGCTTCCAAATTCTGTGACAATGGTCAGCGTGCTGCAAGCTTGTGGTGCGCTTGCTGCATTGGAGCAGGGTAGGTTGATTCACGGATACGTTCTTCGAAGAGGTCTAGACTCAATCTTGCCGGTCATTAGTTCTCTGGTGACAATGTATGCAAGATGCGGTAAGCTTGACCGAGCTCAACAAGTTTTTGATAAGATGGATGAGAGGGATGTAGTTTCCTGGAATTCATTGATCTCAAGTTATGGGATTCATGGGTTTGGAGAGGTGGCAATTCAGAATTTCAACGAGATGATCATCAGTGGAATCTCACCGAGTCCCATATCCTTCGTTAGCGTTTTAGGAGCCTGCAGCCATGCAGGGCTTGTCGAGGATGGGAAGATGATGTTCGACTCGATGGTAAGGGAGCATAGGATTTTCCCTAGCGTGGAGCACTATGCTTGCATGGTGGATCTTCTTGGCCGGGCAAATAGGCTAGACGAAGCAGCCACAATCATAGAAGAGATGCGGATTGAACCAGGACCTAAAGTTTGGGGATCGCTCCTTGGATCGTGCAGGATTCATTGCAATGTTGAGCTTGCAGAAAGAGCAAGCGCAAGGCTTTTTGAGCTCGAACCCACAAATGCTGGGAATTATGTTCTCCTAGCCGATATCTATGCGGAGGCCAAGATGTGGCATGAGGTGAGAAGGGTGAAGAAACTTCTAGAAGCTCGGAGACTGCAAAAGGTCCCCGGTCGTAGTTGGATTGAAGTCAAAAGGAAGATATATACCTTTGCTTCAGTGGATGAATTGAATCCACAGATTGAGCAGCTTCATGCCTTGTTGCTTAAGTTGTCAATGGAGCTGAAGGAAGAGGGCTACGTGCCGCAGACCGGAATTGTGCATTACGATCTTGATTCGGAGGAGAAGGAACGCATTTTGTTGGGGCACAGTGAAAAACTAGCCGTGACCTTTGGACTCATCAACAGCACTAAGGGGGAAACGATACGGATTACCAAGAACTTAAGGTTATGTGAAGACTGTCACTCTCTGACGAAGTTCATTTCCAAGTATACAAAGAGAGAGATCCTCGTCCGGGATGTGAACCGTTTTCACTATTTCAAAGATGGGGTGTGCTCCTGCAGGGATTATTGGTAGCTTGCCGGCGCAATTCATCTAATGGACTGTCTTTAACAAGAGGCAAAAGTTCAGTTTAGGACCCCAGAACGCCGCTGAAACTCAATCATGTTCGAGCTATAAATGAAGGACGGCATCTGGAACTTGCATTTGATCACCAAATTCAATCTGTCCCTCCCATCATGATTTACATACAGAGGGTTGTCTGAGAACAAGGATAGAGCGACCTGATGTACTGTTTGAAACACAAATTTTACTTGTATAGCATTTCTGTACTCATAAGATCACAATGGCATTCGAATCCTTCGTTTGTATCTTTTACCTCTCTAGATTTACGGTGACGGTGATTGACGAATGAATGGAAGTTGAATGAGGTTTCTCGGCTCACTCTGTATTCATACTTCATGTTCGCTCCGTGGCATGGCAGCGCCAAATCTAGCCAGCATCGTCGTTCCTTCTGGCTCAGCAGAGAGTTCGTTTGGCAGAAGGCGGAACCGTCTTCCCATGATTGTTACTGCCTCGGCAATTCGGGAATGAAAATGGACGTTGAAGTTGATGACTCTGGCTAATGGCGGCAAAATGGCAGTCGGAATCCAGCCTTTGTCACTTACAATCCAGAAACAAGTAGAGATGAACCTCACCCAGCCAAACAAGAGGAAGGGCAAGAAAATGGACCAACTGTTGCGGTTGCTTTGTAGGCGAATGATTCGGCAAAACTTATATAATATATAAATTCGACAAGAAAATGTCAACTGGCGTCTGGGTGGTGTAGTCGGTTATCACGCTAGTCTCACACACTAGAGGTCCCCGGTTCGAACCCGGGCTCAGACATTTTTCATTTTGGCTTCTCAGATTTTTAATATTTGATTTTTTGTTGTTGTTTTTTTAATACTTTTTCAATTAAATTAAAACAATATGGATAATTGGCGAGCAAGATTTGTGATAGAACGGTTCTATCTATAATTAGTCTCCCTCCAACTCTATATATATAATTTCCTCGGTATTGTGGAACCTCTTCCTAAAATGAAAGGTTTAAACTTATTCTTTTGCATCGGGAAGCCGGATCATCGCGAGGACAGCAATTGCAACGAACCGCGCAATCGACGGTCATCGCAGACGGCCCCGCCTTCCGATCGCAAGCCGCATAGGCAACCTCGTGACCGGAGAGGCCGAGACCATGCTGCTTTGGGGGCCGGCCATCATGTCGCGGTCAACCATCACGGGGCCGCTGACGGCGGTGGTGGCGGCGCCTCTGGAGCCATTTTCATAGGGGCGGTCTACATATCCAATGGGGATGGCGGCGGGGGCGGGGTTGGTGGGTGATTTGGTCGACCGGGCATGTTTTGATTTCACCAAGGCTTCTGTTCCTTCACCACCGCGAACATATGGATCAATCCGATTTAGCCTCGTTGCTTGTTCGGTTGAGCAATTGGAGGATCTCCATTGATGTACAAATATATTAGATCAGATTGAATTCGACGTTACACGTCTCTATTTTTTTTTTTCCTTTGGGTGGAACACGTCTGTATTCCAATTCATACAATTTTGTTGAGAAAAACTACGAAAAAGTTGTAAATTTATTGCACATCTTTTTGTCCTTATTTTCATATGGCAGTTGGGAAATAAGTAAAAAAGATAAAAGAGAAAGGAAAGCAAAAAGGGGAAAAAATAAAATTCAGAAAAAATTGCAAAAAATTGTTCACGCTAGCGTTGGCCGTGCCATTTTAGGATGATCGATGCTCATGGATCGCCACGCAATCAATTTAGGGTCAAATTTAGTCGAAATGACTAAATTGGCAAATCGTCAAAAAATTTATGACTAAATTGACAAAATGTCAAACAATTTTGGACTTAATTACCATAATTAAAAAGTTTTAAGACTAAATTAGTATAAGTGAAATAGATTTAGAATTAAATTGGCCAAATAAATTGATTTAGAACTGAAATAACACAAGTGTAATTTTTTTTTTATCGAAACCCAATCACCACCTTCAGACGACAATAATCCACCATCCTGCCTTTGATCCTCCTCACCTCACCAATCTACAACGTTTCACCATTGTTGTCTCTACACGTGATTGTTGTGGCTTTGATGGCCATAGCCACGAGGGCCCATTACCCTTTCTCCGATCGGTCGAAATCGGATTGCCGGGGTGACTCGTGACATTGCCTTGTCAACTCCACCATCGCTAGAGTGCCGTGACATAAAGAACCGTATCGCCGATCATTGACCTTGCAATTTCTGTAGCCTCTATCAAGATTAGACGAATAAATATCTTTGGCCATTATCACACTATTTCAATATGCTCGTGCATAAATGTGTTAGAAGTCAAAATGAAAATCTTAAACTAAAGTTAAAAGCTTGGGCCATGTATATGACGTCACTACGCCAAACAGACATGCCTGGGGATGATGACTGGAACCTCAAATATTGCTGAACAATCGTCCTGATCTTTGCATATTCAAAGAAGGAATGAGTCAAACCCGGTCAAGCTTAGACCGAGAGGGCAAATTCAAACTTTAGGGGAAGATGTGAGTGGCGTTTTGTCCTGGGCGAGGTCGGAAGCGCCTCGAGAGTCGAATGTAGTACTTTGTCGGAGGTTGTGCCACGTGTATTATTGGCATCGGTCGCAGCAATCTTGATGCAGCACTGTCTTTTCTCAAAAGTTTCTCGGTCGCGTCAACATAACTCAATGCCCCGACGGTGACCCGTCAGTCAATTACCCGTCACTCGATATCCGAGCTCGACTCGATTCGGTAAAACTCGTTTCGTGGATGAATTTTAAATTTGGACTCGAGCCCGGGCTTCAATTTCTGCAAAATGTGACATTACGTCAACAATATCGTGATCGGGGTTATTTGTATACTTTACGTATCCAAGATAGGCGGGTGATAGAACTTATATATATGCACGCCACGGAATGAATCAAAGAACTGAAGACGTTTCCAATACTGACCTATAAAATATATATAATTTCGCGACATTCTCTGACGAGAGGATATGGACCCGGGTCATATGAAAATGGGTGACAGAGGATCCGCCCGTGCGGTGTGTCACTGTCGAAGTGGAAAAGCCATGTGGAGGTCGGTGGAGCAAGTAAAAATATAAATATAAAAAAAGCAAAGAAAATATCTGGGGCAGCAGAGAAAAGAAAAGTTAAAAAAAAAAAAAAGGGCGGTAAAAAAACGGAGATTCCGTAAGGCGAAACGGTCACATTCACTCGTCGTTTTCGATTCTCTCTTCTTGAAGGGGGGGGATAAAAAGGAAAATAATATCAATAAGGCCTCAGATTCCCTCCCCCAATTGACAGTCTGTCTCATCTCGTGCCTTCTCTCACTACAATCTCTCTCTCTCTCTCTCTAGCTCAGAGTTGTTCTTCACTCTGCTGCCAGTGCCACCATCCCATTCCCTCTTCAAGCCCCGTCGCTCCTGCTGTCTCCTCGTCATGGCTTCCATCGTCGAATCTGGTTGGCTGGTACTCTCTCCCTCTCTCTCGCTTTCTCTGTTTGCCATCCTCTGCCCGCCGGGTTCTGTTTTCTTCCCCTTCCTTCCTTCCTTCCTTCCTTTCCCGTTTCTCTCTAGCTTCCAGTTTGGTCTTTTTCCCGCTCGCCGGATGCATCTGGATCTGCTTCCGCCGTGGGAAACGATGCTCCCCTGGCTCTGATTGGAGCTCTGTGCCGTAGGATCAGGGTCCCTCCGTTGCGAGTTTTTTCATCTGCCGGGAGCAGTTCGGACTGCGAAATGCGGCGATGCCTTCGGTGGCGTCGGATTGTTCTCGTTGCATTTTTTATTTTAATCGCGTCTCCTCTGCCAATGGTGCTCGTTTTGACTCCATTCGACACGGGGCAGTTGTAGTTCGATTCGATCCTTGACCCTTTTTTTGTTCTCTAGCTGTTTGGTGGATGACCAGTGTCTGCTACTGGACGTGAGGATTCTGGGCAATCCAGAGCCGTGTCTTCTGAGGCCCTTCATTCTTTGAACTTCTCCGTTTCACTGCTTTCTCTTCCCTTTAATTTGCTTTGGAAAAAGATGATGAGTTTTCACGTGGGCGCTGCGGATTAGGCTTGAAGATCTTTTGTAGTGTTAATTAAGCGAACATGCAGGCATTGTTGAAGGTTGGCGCAGTTTGGAGCACTTTTTGGGGCACAAGGAACAAAGAGATGGCCTTCTCTATCGATTTTTGGTTGTTCTCTGCTTGTCTGATGAGAGCTTAGACGTTAGAAAGTCTGCATGTCTGCAATTTCATCGTGATACGTTCCTTGGTTTTCCATTTTGCAATTTCTATGGGGCAAGATAATTGGCATAAACATTGGAGCTTATATGTCTTTGAAGGAATTAAAATTTCACCGGTGCGCCTTCTTTGTCCACTGATCCAGTCACACAAATCCGAAGTCTTAAGGCTCTCTGGTGCCAATTCTTACCAAGATCATTGTCTTGTGGTTTTCTAGCTTGTCTTCCTCCCTTGGCCTGAGTAATCGTCGAATGCTAGAGAAAATTGGCTAGACTTATTGATTACTGCAATCAAAGAAAACTAAAACAATATCTGTATTCGCCCCTTGTTGTTCTTTTTGTTTATCATGTTATTAGGTTATGATGAAGCTCTAATTCTTTGGTTTTCTGGCTCCCCATAATTCATTGGCTTTGACAAGTATCCCTCGCAGTATTGGCACGAGAAGAAAGCAACATTTTTTATTTTTATTTTGAGAGCTCTAAAATACTGCTCATATCTTAGAAACTCTTGCTGCCTTCAGTTTTCTATGCCTCTATTCACCCTCCTAGTGGGGATAAGTGATATTCATTCTTTTTTTTCCCTTTTTATGCAGCATCTGGTCACGCATTTCAGCGACTTTCAACTGGCCTGCCTCGGAAGTTTCTTTCTTCATGAAAGTGTGTTTTTCTTATCAGGACTGCCTTTTATATTTCTCGAACGAGCAGGATGGTTAAGCAAGTACAAAATACAGGTTGGACTATTTTTTGACGAAGTTTTCCCTGGTTTCATTTTTCTCATGCATTCCCATCTTTGATAGTATCACACTTGGTCTTGTTTTAAGAGTCTTCTTTCCTGCTTTTAACATGGGAATGGAAGTGGTGATCTGTGTAGATGGCAGATAAAACTACCTTAATGTTTTTAAACATAAAGTAATCTATCTTTGCAAAAGATGCTTGCAAAGATATGCGCTCGTGCACACACATATATTTGTGGCACTCAACCTTGTATTGTGTAAACAGCTTTTGTGTTCATTCAAGTTTGCTTATACAAAAATTTTGAATATGTCTCTGCTAGTTTGATGTCTAAAAGCATGGGCAATAAAAATTATCAAAAGCTTATCACTCTCTTCTTAAAAGGCTTATCATTTAGATGTTGCGTACTTATATTGAAGCAACATCATTGGAAATAAGATTGTTGCCTGTGATAAAAGTATTCCTTTGCGACAGCTGAACAAATCATGATAAGCAATATCAAGGGAACACGAATGGTAAAGCTAAGCATTCACAACCTCATCTCTCTGGTCAGAAAGGTTTCTGCTGTTAAACTTGAAGTTTGTGTCAATAATCCTGGTCATGTTTGTTTAAGTAGTACCTTTAAGTTTACTTTTGTCATCTATGGATTCTCCTATTCCTTCTTCCCTCTTTACGGAGTTTAATATTTTGTGCAGCCGAAGAATAACACCCCTGCAGCTCAGGAAAAATGCATCACTCGTCTAGTACTGTATCATCTGTGTGTAAACCTACCAGTGATGATTTTCTCCTATCCTGTCTTCAAATTCATGGGCATGAGAAGTAGTCTTCCCCTGCCATCCTGGTACTTTCAGGTTCCTTATATATGAATTATTCTTTATCTGCAACATTCGTTCGAAGTAGTCCTCAAGGTTGGAATGCGTCATTACCATCCATTTGTAGCTTTACTGGAGGAGCTACCAACTTCCTCCCTTGGATGTTGCAGGAATACAGTGTTGACACAGATTATATTCTACTTCATCCTTGAGGACTTTGTATTCTATTGGGGCCACAGGGTTCTACATACAAAATGGCTGTACAAGCATGTTCACAGTGTCCACCATGAGTAAGCAAGGATTTTTCACAGTTTACTCTAGCCCTTTCTTTGGAAAAGTATGTGAATGTGCTCATATTAACACAGATACGCCACGCCCTTTGGACTCACTTCCGAATATGCACACCCTGCTGAGATACTGTTTCTCGGTTTTGCAACCATTGTTGGCCCTGCCATTACTGGGCCCCATCTGATCACTTTATGGTTATGGATGGTAGTCAGAGTGCTGGAGACAGTTGAAGCTCATTGTGGTTACCATTTCCCATGGAGCCTTTCAAACTTTTTGCCAATATATGGGGGGTAAGTGTTACAATTTTGTCACTCTCTTCATTATGCATTACATTGAGTTGCTCCTCCATTGACCTTTTTGCTTGAAATATCTCCTTCATACATCTTTCAGCGCTGATTTTCATGATTACCACCACCGCTTGCTGTATACCAAGTCTGGAAACTACGCGTCAACCTTTGTATACATGGATCGGTGAGTTCTTAACTTCATGTTTATTGTGAGGCCATAAGATTTAAATTCTTCTGTGTTCTATTAATCTTTTAAGGTAGTCCAAGCCAAAAATGATGGTGAAAGTACTGCTTTTTTATCAATTTTTATCTTCTGTTATAATTTTCCTTAGTATTTTACCTATCATCTTATGGATGTTCACTGAATTTAATGAGCGGGAAAATGCCTACATCAATGAGTAAAAAAGGATGATATGACATTGCTCCATCTAATTTTGGAGGTAAGATTTATCCTTTATACCTGCTTTGCTGTCTGCATTTCCTATAATCTAGTCTTTTTCAACGGCAAGAGCTGTTCACAGTTATAACTGACTTGCTTAGGGCTTTATTTGTTTAAGCAAAAGCAGAAGGTACTTTTCTGTTTTCCAAAATTTAAAATATCAATTCCGAAAAAATATGAAAAGTTCATATGGGTAACTTATGTGTCAACATTTGCATTTTGTGAACGTTTTAAGTGTTCCAGCTTTTAAAAATGTCAAAAGTGTGCAAGCTGCGAGATTTCAATGAGCAAAACATGTAAAGTCAAAGTAATCCAAACAGACCCCAACAATTTTCTGTTCCTACTTTGTATTTGAATGGCATATATGTAAATCCTGTCCCATGCATCTCTAATGGATGGGAGTTTTTTACCATTCCAGATAAAAATAGGAGCAACCTTTAAAAGTTTAAGTTGCCTTCTGTGCCTGTTGTAACCTGAATTGTCATATTGACCGTAGAATCATTCCTTCAGAGCATGTGCGCCCGTGTAGCCTGCTGCACTCTCCAGGAATGTATGTTTTTTTTTTTTTTGGCATTGAGTGTTGTGAGCCTTTTACAAACTGAAGTTCCTCTGAAACCCTTTATCTATGGCTGTTTGTTGAGAGACTTTTTTCTGTATCAGAACTTCTCTACTTGATCCTTTTGTCGTGTCTTTTCCTGAGTAGAAATGGACTGCAAATAATTTGTAATTAGCCAGCTTTATACTATGGTTAGATGATAATGTTTTATGAGCAACTCTTATGGTGTACACTGTGTGAACAATGTAATTGAATAAGTGTTTCATCACAGAAAATTTTTAATGTGCTATCATCTCAATTAGAGGGCCTATGGTACCCCAAAGGAGGTGGGGCACTACTAAACTTTTTTTTTTTTATTGGACTCGCATCTTGAATCTCGAAAGCATTTAGGCTCATAAGAAAATATGCACAGCACATCGTTTGGACACAATGCGTAAGTTGTTGCATGCATCAGAGATATGTGTGATTTATTCTCCTCCTAACCACATGATCTTGCTTATGCTTCTTTCCCTTCATCGCTAGTTATTGTTGGGTCAGGGCTTTGCTCTTTATAGAGATGTTGATCATACGATGTCCTTGATTATCGCGAGCCTTATTGTCGAGTGGTGGCATGTTTATGTATGTTGCCAGGATCTTCGGAACCGACAAGGGGTACAGAAAGTTGAAGGCCTTGAAGGCTGGGCACATTGAAGATTCCAGCAAGGAAATGTAGCAAAGGAAAATTTTGTTAAGATTCTAGAAATTGGAAGTGGCTGTATGGTTATGGTTATGGTTATGGTCATGTCAGTGGAAGGTTCTTTTCGGTTAGTGCATCATCTTCGTTGCAACCTTTTTCTGTCATTTTCAGTATCTTCTGTGATGGGGAATTAGTGGAAAGCTTCCCGTGAACTAGTTGTGCCTCTCCTATTTTCTACATCGATGAGATGGTGTGGCCACTAGCCTGTTTGCCTGACTTTGACCTTTACCTCAACTGAGTCTGTTGGTAATTTTGCATTTCATGTTGTTAAGCATATGTATGATTTAAGTTCCTCACTGGGAACCGTCAATTGCTGTATGTAAAGTTCTTTGAAAATTCTGATTTTTGAGGACTAGGGAATTTCGATGGACGGCTTTGGATGTGGAGGGCTTTTACCGGAGAGGGCGACATTAAGGATCTAGAGTCCGAAGTGTCGAAGCAGGATCAGTTCGGCCCTTGTCGTAACTGAGACTGTTTCTTGGAATTCAACTATCTTCTTCCATTTCAGGGAAGGAATGGTTTGCCAAAGAAAGTGTCGAACTTTTTGGCAAAATTTCTTCAGATTCAAAGAATTCATTTCATCGCCTTCACTCATTTGGAACAAAGTTTTGAACTTTCTTTAAATCAAACGAAAGCGTTCCACGTGAAATACTCCGTAAGGTTACATCTTTTGGAATACAAAAGCTGGGAAAGTTGGCCAAGGTTCGACCTGATCACATTGCTACATCCTGAAATTCCTTTTGACTTTATATGATCCCAGTCACTCTGTTCTCTTTCTATTTTCCGAACAAACAAACTCGTTTTCTTCTTCTTCTTCTGTTTTTTTTTTTTTTTTGGGTGAATACAAAGCCTTGATCTTTGCATGAACAGAGAGCACAGGCAAAGGCGAACTCGTAGTGAAATCCCGTGGAACAGCCTCCGTAATGAAACAATTCGCGAGCTCAATAAACCATAAAATTTCTCGGAGACAAAGTCGACAAATTATTCTACGAGACATGTTCTTGAGATTAACCCTAAAACCTCGTCCTTCTGGAGGAGCTCCTCCCTCCTGCCGATGGACATTGTGTTTGGAGGTAGCTTCCCTTCTCTAGAGCCATGTCAACTTAAGAGCCCACTTCATGTAAATGCTGTCGATAAGAGGCATCTCGACGATTAGGCTTCAATACGTATCTGAATGGAACAAAAACATAATCTCTTCTTCTGCAAATACCTCGGGCAAAAACCTATATATCCATGCGAGTCATCCACTTAGTACTGTACCCACAGACATGCGGAAAGGATCGAGAGATGAGGCCGGAAAATGCCAGGTCCGGAATTCGATTCTCGTGAACACCGCACACACATATGGATACAGAAGCGAGGAGAGGAGGAAAAAATAAAATAAAAATCCACTGAATACCGTCGCTTACGGAAGGACTAAAACGAGCTTCATTGGCAAACGGGATGAATATAAAGGTAAATTCCGATCGTTGACTTATACACCGATTCGTTCATTTCGGAGATCCCCTTTGATACAAAGATGAAGAGCAGAGACCGCCAAGACAGATACTTGGGAGCTGTTTCGCCGGAACTCCTCTGTGATAAAATATCTTCTACCGAAATTCATTTTTTTATTTTTTTTAAATGTGATAAAGGGTCACGTAGAGATCTTAGATAGAAAAGATCCAGATACTAAAAAAATCAATACGTGAAATTTGAAAAGATTTCGATAAAATTACACAAATATGGTCTCCGCCAGAGTTTAACTCAATGGAGAGACTTTATGAGTACAACTCAAAGAAAACTGATAGAATAGAACTTGAAAGAAACTATACAAACGTAAATTGAACCGGAGTTTGACTCGACGGATGGCTTGGCAAGCATAATTCCTCTCAACGGATAACAAACCAAACGTATCTAAAACTATACCGGAATTTGACTCAACGACAGAGCTTGAATATGACTCGACAATACACCCAAGTTTGACTCGACGGAGTAAAATCGAAAATAAAAATAAACGTCGGAGTTTGACTCAACGGCGAAAATCCGAAAGTTACAATTAAGGAAAATAAAGCGCCGTATCATAAGTAAAAATAATTTTTTGTTGATTTGTTCGAGAGGCTGCCTTCTATGGACACTTGGAGGTATTTGTAATGGTAGGAAATGTAACTACCCGGTCGTGGCTTTTTGCGAGTTGATAGTCGCCACGTCTATCGTTTCCCACGAACTCCTTTGAGTAGGTCCTTGAACAATTATTGGTTTTGGTAACTGTTGATAATTGCAGCAGTTCAACTCTTTTTCTCGGATCGGTCGTGCCCATGTTCTCCTCCTTCATATCTATTGACCCAAATCCTCGAATGCTGTTGATAGCCTCTAGATTGCCCGTATTGACTCGGCTCCTTCCTTTTCGTTCATGTGTTCACGTAAATTTCCGTTCTTTAAGGATTCCTACATTGCATTTCTAGGAAGCTATTTGCCTGTCGATAATTGCTCTTCGGCCAAATAATTCAAGAGCAAATATTCATCCTTTTTTATGCTCTTTGAAAAGTATTTAGATCTTTGATGGGATCCCCTTACGTTGGAACCAATTCTTAAAGCTTGCTTTGTCCATTCTTGATATATTCTTTTAATTTGGACACATGACATTACCTTTTATCTATCTAGATGGCTCGTTTAGAACTACCCGATCGTGACTTTTTGCGAGTCGATAGCTTTCATGTCTATCGTTTCCCACGAACTCCTTTGACTAGGTCCTCGAACAATTATTGATTTTGGTAACTGTTGATAATTGCAGCAGTTCAACTCTTTTTTATTGGATTGGTCGTGCCCATGTTCTCGTCCTTCATATCTATTGACCCAAATCCTCAGCAATCGTTGATAGCCTCTAGATTGCCCGTATTGACTCGGCTCCTTCCTTTTCGTTCATGTGTTCACGTAAATTTCCGTTCTTTAAGGATTCCTAGATTGCATTTCTAGGAAGCTATCCGCCTGTCGATAATTGCTCTTCAGCCAAATAATTCAAGAGCAAATATTCATCTTTTTTTTATGCTCTTTGAAAAGTATTTAGATCTTTGATGGAATCCCCTTACATTGGAACCAATTCTTAAAGCTTGCTTTGTCCATTCTTGATATACTCTTTTAATTTGGACACATGACATTACCTTTTGTCGATCTAGATGGCTCGTTTAATGTTTCTCTGCTAATCGATACTTGCATCTCACGTGCCTTAGCACTTGACTTCTTTTGTATCTTGATCCTGCCAAAACGCTTTGCTCCTCACGTGTTTAGTACGTGTGCTGATTTCTCACGTGCATACACCGATTTTCTAAGCACATGTACCGACGGATGGATTAGTTTGATTTGCCAAAAGGAGCAAACGATAGGAAAAAAAGAAAAGAGGCCGGCAAAAGTGTTAAGCAAGCGGTAGATCGCCAACCACCTCCTGCACATTTCGTGATTAACAAAGTCGGTTCATTTGCCTCATCAGGAGATCCATGTCGCAGTTCGTTTGCGCCAATCTCGCCCAGCAAAATTACAGATGGACCGCACTTAATTCCGCTTCCACTTTCAATTAACAAATTTCGATCTTCAAATTAAATTTTTGCATAAAAGCTACGGCAGAGAAAGAGAGAGAGAGGAAAAGAAAAAAGGGTGAGGCGAGTTCTTCGTGCTAGCAAGACCTCCTGAGATCCACCACGACCACGCTGACGTTGTCCGTGCTGTGCCTCGCCAGCGCCAGCTTCGTCAGCAGCAGCGACGCGTCCGAGCACGGCCCGTCCGACCTCTCCCCCACGCCCATCCCCGCCGGCGCCGGCTCGGCCGCCCCGTTCTTCCGCGGCGGCGCGTGGATCCTCCCGCTCAGGCACATGCGCGCCACCCTGCACGCCGTGTCGTTCGAGACCACGTCCCACAGCCCGTCGCTCGCGAGGATCAGGCAGTCGTCGTCCGCCGTCCGTTCCACCACCGTCACCTCCGGGTCGCAACTCACGTACGGCTTCAAATAATTATCGCCTGCACCGCAAGAAATAACGTTTTTGCTATTCCATTTCAATCGAAAAACCAAAAATGAAGAGAATAGTCCATTTATCGTGCGCCACCCGACGAACCTACCAATAGCTCTCGACATTGCGAGAACTCCGAGGACCCGAGGTCCGTCCCAGTAGATGACCCGACCACCCGCTTCTTGGATCCGATTCAGCTCGTCCGGCCTATCCGGCTGCCAGAAATCACCTCATTAAAATTCGCATACGTTGGACGAATCCTTAATATATCGAGCTAATACCCGCATGAATGGACATCCATAAAATATCGGATTCAGGTTCAGGTTCAGGTTCAGGTTCGGTTCATGTTAAGTACGAGATTTTGCAGGCCACTCATTTTCTGGAGTCAACCCAACCAAGAGAGAAGTACCGACCTTGTGATCGGAGGAGAGAGGAATCGCCTTGCCTTTGCGCGAGAGGACGGCCCTGGAGTCGCCGCAGTTGGCGACGATGATCTTGTCGGGGCTGACGATGGCGACGACGGCCGTCGACCCAACCGCCTCGCACTCCGGCGACTGGAGCTCGCACCTGCACCTCTTGTGCACCGCCGCCACGCCCTCGTTCCACGCGATCGCCTCCTTGTCCATCTTGCGAAAGCTCCGCTCCATCGCCGCCCTCCAATCCGTCGGAGCCGAGCCCTCCTCCGCGTTCACCACCGCCAGCTCCTCCTTTATCAGCTCGTGCATCCTCTCTCTACAACGCACTGCCACCTATCAATGAATCCAAAGGCCATATTTTAGAGCTCTCACCAAAAAATATAACTTTATTTTTTAAGGATTAAAAAAGCTAGCGATGTTGTTTGAATTTAGTTAGCCCGAAATTCTTACATGAGAGCAACCATGTCCGTCGTACACACCGAAATAATGCAGCTCGGTGGTGGGCTCGCCGCGCCGGCGGCTAAAGGAAGGGTGGACGGCGACCATGTCTTCCATCTCTCTCCTCCTCCCGCAGACGGACGAGACTCCGAACTTCGGATACTCGTTCGGGAGCTCCAGAGCAGCCGGGCTGGACTGTGTCCTGCTCAGAGCCGTCGTCATCATCGTCACTCTGATCAGGCTCAGAGAGTCATCGCTGACGGACGCAGCCTTGCGCTCCAGTCTACCGTCCCCCAATCCACCGACGCGTTTCTCTTCGTCGGAGAAAGAGCTCTCGCTGGCGCCGAGCAGCTTCCTCCGTTTTCGTCCGCTCGCCGTCTCGCCGCCGCCGCCGCCATTGACGAACTTGAACCGCCGGATCTCCATCCTCCGCCGCCTCGCCGCCCTCGAGGTCGGCTTGCACGCCGGGTTCGCCTCGGTCTCGCTCACCACCCCGCAGCAGATCTCCGCCATTGAAAGAACCAGGAAAGCAAAAGGAATCGCCTTTCTCTACCCTTTCTCTTTTGCTGTACCACCTTCTTCTTGGTCTTCGTCTTCTGTACCCCTTCAAAAATGCGCAATTACTTCCGGCCAGATTGATGCTAAAACACCAGAACGAGGACGTGAAAGAGAACCCAAGATCGCTCAAAAGGGAGTTCCACAAGCAACCCCATGAGAGCTGACACCTCGGCCTTCCGCTGCGTCGTTCGTCACAGTACAGTACGAACCAAGCTCTGAAATGAAAATCAAAGAGAAGCTGATTTTTATTTCCTTCCTTCCTCGTCTACGAACGAAGAAGAAGAAGCGTCGTCTGGCGAGTCGCGACGGGGCAGGTTCCCTGATGGCACGTCACGCAAGTGTTTCTTCCACCTAAATGAGGCCATCCCAGCCGTCCATCTCCTCCGTTGAAGCCGACCACGTGTACTCTCGCTCTCTCTCATGCGTGGCCCCAATCCGACATCCACGAACGTTGGTGCGATTGGAAGGCGGATTTGAGAATTTTCCTGCAAACTAATCATGTGATGACTTTAGACCCAAAAAAAAAAAAATTCATGTGATGACTGAAAATCAATTTTTTAGATTCAGAACAAACAATGTCCTTCGTTTTATTAACTTAAAATTTTAAGTAAATTTTATCTTATTCGTCGATTTATTGAGCGGAATTAGCTTTACGTACTTTAAAAAATTACATGTAAATTATTTATTTTGAATTTCTGAAATTAATTTCGTGCAATTATTGACTCGAGAAGAAGAAGGAAGGCAGTGGGGGCACGCATGTGGTCCCACGCGTCCTTTTCGTTTCGAAATGTAAATCCCCTCGATTTGGTGCCACGCGTCCTTCGCATTCGCGCTTAGGGGAAAAAAAAAAAGAAAAAGGAAGAAAGATGGGATTTTCTTTTTCTTTTTTATTTAATTTGTTTATGTTTGGTTTTTGAACTAGACAAAGGACAGGGGACTTTATTCTTCTGGCATGTCGTGTCCCAATGGGATGACGATACGTATCGGTGGCGCAGGTTTGACATGTGGGCCCACACGTCCCCATCGTTGACGTCCCCGTCATATGTGTCTGAGAGAGAGAGAGAGGCAGTCTCCGGATCGGCCACCACGTGTCCCCAACGGAGCGGGACCCCGGGTGCCCGACCCGTTAACCGCGAGGGACACGGGCCCCAACGGAGCAGCCTGTCATGGCCGCCGGCTTGAGGCTTTTTTTTTTATAAATAAATTTAGTTTAATTTAAAATTATATTTTAACGAAAATATGCTTAATTAGCCGGCAAGGTTTAGTTTTTTTTTTAAATAGCTATAATCACTTCAAATACTTATTTGAGACAATAAGAATATTTTAGGCTATTTGCAGATTCTCATTTAAAAAAATGGAAGCACTTAAAATTCTTATTTAAAATTTTTTTCTTTATTAATTAAAATGCTTCAAATATATTCAACATTATTTTCACCTTTAACATTAGATGTGCTGTACTTGGGAATGTTATCCATTAAGCGTCGAAATTATAAAATAAAATATTTATCAAATTGATATGTGATCTTGCTAGTAAAGAAATTGAGGATGAAGACGTTAATATTATAGGTACTGGATTCGATTACCGGGCTCAATAAAGATAGATTGTAAAAATTCAAGAAAAGAGAGGTGAAGATAGAGTTGACCAAAAAAAATTGCCAGTGTTAAAATATGATTTGAATTGAAAATTTTATCGAAATTGTTTTTTTTTTTGGGTCATATTTTAATCGAAAATGACGTGGTGTAGGAAATTAATAAAAGAAGAGCTTGAATATTCAAATCAATCAGAGAACTTCACCCAAAAAAAATAAAGGAAAATAAAATCAATTAGAGTTAAAAAAAAAAAAAAAGACCAAAAAGAAAGTAGTCCGATGCGAGTATTCCGCAGAGGAGTCGTTCGCGAAAAAGTCCCTTTCAGTTTCAGGTGGTGGGGCCCCGGGGGGGGCGGGGGCGGAGACCACAATTCCGGGTGGAGATTCCTCGGGCACGTGGCGAGCTCTGACTGGACAACGTGTGCAGAGACAGATAGGACAGTACTGTGGAGCTGGGTCCCACGGGGGGAGGGGTTTGGCGAGGCCTCTCCTAATGTTGGGGTCCACCTGGATGGCAGTCGTACTGCCATCTGCAGGATGAGGTCGACAGAAGACGAAACTTGAAGTCGCCACGTGGCGGTGGATGGCCAAGCAAAAGCTTACTTAACTCGACCATGGTTAGCTGATCACATCATTTGTTCTCTCACTCTCTTTTGGTTCCTCGCCTCGTCCTTCTTCCCCATCCCTCCTCGACGCTTTAGAGAGAGAGAGAGAGAGAGACAAACCAGGCGCGCTTTTGGGGACTCTGGTTATACTTCCTTTCATCGAACCGCGCAACGAGAGACACGCTCGGGTTACGCTCCCGAGGAGAAAAAGATCGTTTAAGTCTTGGACGCGTGGATACATGGATGAGAGAGAGAGAGAGAGAGAGAGAGAGAGAGAGAGAGCGCAACAATGGCGGACGTGTGGTGGGTAGGCGCTAGAGAGGGAGAGACACGTACGTAACTTTAGCGTTGGTTTGGTGGATGGTTTACGTTGGTTCTGCAGAGAAGTGAAGAGAGGGTCATTGCGCGGAGGCTTTAATAGCAAAGAGAGGCCGTCGGGTAGCGGAACGATTTGCCGTGTGCATCGAGCGAGATACTGGTTACTGGCTCGGATGATGGTCGGTTTTGGCGAAGAGACGAAGCCCCGAAAGGAAGGGCAAAAGCGATGACAAGGGACAAGCACTGTGTGCGTGTTGGGGAGAACGGCGATTTCAGCATCTGCTCCTTCCGCCTCCGTGACCGGTAATCGGAACCCCGTTCCGTTCCGCTCCGATGATTGAAGAACGGTCGGGCATTGCTTCCCCGCGTAAGACAAGGACATAAGGAGGAAGAAACGGTTGCCTCACACAGCTCTCCCGAGACAACTAAGAGAGCCCGCAAGCAAAAACCTTGTCCTTGGTCGGGCTTCATAATCGCATGTGCCCGCAAAATCATATCTCAGTTTTGCTAAAGATCAAATAATATGGATCGTCTGTTGTTTATTTAAGTAACAAATGGTACAATTCAAGTAGATTCATTTGATCTATTTGCGACCCCTACGATCCATTTATTATAACATAAATTTAGCGACTCACGAAGATAAAATCATAGCGAGAGTGGGGTTTAGATAAATTGCAAATTCATTTCGATCCATGTACGATTTGTTCACGATTTAATCATGTTTATAATTATTATGACTCGTTCATTGAGGACGAAGATTGAGTCATCGGTTTGGCTTTGTTCGAACCCGAGTTGAAACTTTTGTTGCTCGCCCTTTGCTTCCCCTGCCTCCTCCTCGGAATATATCGGGGCTTAAAGCTTAAATCAGCCTCAAAAGCAATGCCCGAAAGTCCACTTCAAGTTCAATCAGAACTGTATTTTGCAGCCGAGGGATTTCGACTACGTAAGGCCCAAATGAACAAGCCCAGAGGCCTCACTGGTTTGGTTAGCTGATCGCTTGAGAAAATTAGGAGCAACTTTGTCACTAAGATTAAAAGATTTCAGCACTCCAGATAATATCAACTCAGATATTTGTTGGGGGTGTGGTTCATACTCTTTAAGAAAGTACGTGGGTCCCATTTCACACTGAGCGAGCGAGGGTCTGAGGAAGCCGCTCCGACTGGATCTCAAGGGAACAAGACCCCTTAGATATCAGAGGATTTTTATAGTTTTAGCTTATATTTTTTCGTTGGTAGTTTGGCTTAGGCTCATAAATAGCTATATATATATATATATGCTTATGATTTGCTAAGTAACTAGGACGGCAAATGAGTTGACGTTAGCTGACGACGGTGAACCCGATCAAGATCTACGTGTTGAACCGTTTTCGAGCACAATAGAGAATTCAGATCCTTTGGAAATAAACTTACACGCTCGGTTAGTGGGGTCATGTGCCACGGTGCAATAGAGTTGCTTCTTATGTTGTCCTTAGCCCATTCGCATGCCAAATTCTTGGTCAACTTGTACATTGCTCCTGCCAATCAATTTCGAAAAGAAAAAGGACTGTAATTTATTTAGCTCCATGTTAAAAGTGCTTAGATAGTTACTTATGATAATATTGGCTTACCTTTGGTGGTGGAGTAAATTGGTCCGACTCGTTCACCGAAACGACGCCGCGGATAGACGACAGAAACACAATGCTTTTGGCTCCCGAGGCCTTGATAAGGGCATGTGCGAGCTGGCTCAGATGGTAAGCCGATTCGAAGTTAGTTGTCATGATGAAGGAAAAATCTTCCGCTAATATATTCCAGAGTCGGCTTTATTCTGTTGGTCCCAACGTTGTTGATCTGCCACACAAACCACTCCCAAGAACATGAAAGCCAGGTACAAAATCTCTCGAAAGGAAAGCGCGACTTGCGACCTTGTCATTAGATCCACAAGATCAAAGATGACTTAGACTTACGAGGATGTTGAGCTTCCCGCCGAAGAGGGAGGACACATCGAGCATAAGCTTCTCTCGCTCCGATCTTGAGAAAACATCACAAGCCGAACCCGAGACTCGGAAACCCTTGCTATTCCAATCTTTCAAGCATTCATTGATATCGGCTGCATTTCCGGAACAGGTATACATGGTGGCCCCAAGCCTTGCTAGTTCCTCGACAACGGCATGCCTAATCATGGTACAACAATACGGCTACTGAGCCTTAATAGACGCGATACCTAGGAATGTGCTGAAGATCTGGTTGCTCTCGCAACCGAAAGTCGAACCGATGATTAAAGCCTCAGAATGCACTGGACTTTCGCTTGGGAAACCACAATAGGAGAAGATGAACTCTACTAGCTAATGATATGTCAAACTTGCTATTAACGTCTAAGGACTAAAGAACTTGCGAAGGTTTAGGTTAAGTCTCTCGTCATTTTCGCAGGATAGAAGTTTAGATGGCGATAGTATTAATTGCCGAGGTTACTATCAAACATTATTGAATTCAGAAGCGCGCTATCACTTCGAAAAATTTCTTGAAGGTTTGAAGCCCAGTCTGACAAAGCCTGGCTGAAAATGATTTTTACGAGCCCAGAAAGGTTTTGAGTCGAGATACTCAAACCTATTTGTTGTAATACATAGAGAGAATAGATAACATAGAACCAACAAAACAAAAATCATAAAATAAATAATTTATCATGAACACTCTAATAAAGTCATAATTGGAACCTAAGTAAGTCCTTAAACTGTTTCGTCTGAGGTCTTGTTTGGACCTCAGAATCCCTTGAATGTAAAACAGTTGCGCGTTAAAATCCTTCGACAAGGTTTTGCTGGTTATGGGTTCTAGGCCCGGATCGACTATGGCCCAAAGAAGGTTGCTTGCGCGAGAATCTTTTATCGAACTTAATCCGTTCGTTTTCCAAAAAGGAGTTAAGGGTCGGTTTTGGACAGAGAGTGTCAAATGCAATAGATTTACACAGAAGGGCGCGTTACAAACGGGCTTTCGACAACTTCGACGGCCCAATGCGCAATAGTGACAGTATGTTGACAGACTTCGACGTGACCCCGAAATTGAATCGACGGGATCGTAGGACACAATGCTGGAATTCAATCGACAAAGATCGGACAGGGAATTATAGGACATAATACTTGGAATTGAATCGACGGTATTGGACGGGATGGGTGAAGGGTGCAACACCGGAATTTAATCGACGGTGCTTGAACCTAACGAGCGAGGCGCCGGAATCTAATCGACGACACCTAACTCTGGATATGATACTCGCCGGAATTGAATCGACGACGGGAATCTCAAAGCTACGACTAGGCTAGGCTAAAGGCTAAAGGTTAAGAGCTAAGAGCTAGTTTGATAATGCAGGTGTTTTGGATTTGTTGTTGTCTGTATCTTTGCTATTGCGATGTATTTATAGGCAAGCTCTTTAGTAACCGCCGAGCGGTTTCTTCCTTTGGCCCCACGCTTTGCTTTTTTCCATAAGCCACGTGGAATGACGGTTTCCTAGTCTTCGCGCTTTTTCTTTTACCTCGTGGGGATTACCGCCAACCGCTTTGATCGTGGCCTCCCTTCGCGCGCTTTTCTTGTTCTAGAAGGAAGTGGCGTCAGAATTTATCCCGACACGTGGCACCTTTCTGATTGAAACGTTCCTTGCTTCGGTGTTTCTTCCCGTAGCTGATTATCGCTTCCTCACGTGCTTGTCACGAGTCTCTCTTGGTTTATTTTGAGTGTCAACAAAAACAGATAGAGGGCAGAAAAATATATGATTAGCAATTGGGGGTGCAAGGCGTACTCTAATAAAGTCATTACCGAGTTTAGGTACGTAATGTAAATCATTAACACAACCTTTCCATCCTCCACCATCATCCACGTGTCATTCCAGGATGAGCCCACTAAGAATCATGTGTACGGTTGCGATTTGATTATCTTTCACTTATTATGCTCTCCATTTTTCCATATTTTGGTTTGTCTTGGCTAAACAACCTATTATAGAGCACCGTCCACCGGCATGCCCCTCGAAATGGATCGGCCAAAACCTAACTCTTCAAATGTTTTTTTTTTTTTTTTTAAGAGAAAATGCGGACTATCATTAGTTAGACATTACGCGATTAATGTGATTGTCATTGTTGAAATTTGAAAGTCTTTTCATGGTCGACAACAGCATCAAACGCCTTTGACTTATGCCTCCATGACGTTGATATCTAAGGCAACGTTTAATGGTCTGAATTTGGGTCCGAATAAGATAATTCGAATAAGATAATAAATTATCCTATCCGATATTTAGCAACGTCCTCCGGACCGGATAAATCCGGATAAGAAATCCAGCGGAGGGGTGGGATACGCACCGATTGAATAAAAAATAATAAATCCTATTTTCTAATGATGCGGTGATGAAGCCGCCATCCGCATATGGCTTATGTGTTCACCGTGCAAGGACCATCACCACCACGAGATCGTCATCGCCTCCGACAACCGCGCAATCGCCATCCGCCTCCGACAACCACCTATTGCCATTGCCTTTGACAACCGGCTATCGCCATCTAGTCGGCCGATCATGTTCTCGTACTAAGGGTAAAAAGGACCACCTGTCACCACCTCCGACGAAAGCATCTTGGCCACCGTTCGAGGATCAACGCTATAACAGCCCATAGCCGTCACCTCCGCCCTCAACCGTCGTCGTTGCCTCCACCACAGCCCATCACCATTGATTCTCACCGAGCAAGCCGCTGTCATCCTTGTCGTCATTAAGCCTGAACTCGACCGATAAGGTCGATCCTTGGATCTCGAATCTGAGGTCGGCTAAGCCCTAGATCTCGTCCGTCTAGTGCTGTGCTAACGTGGTTCACTTCGACGGCAGATCCTTGACTTGATTTCGATTGCGACGGTACAGATTCTTGATGGTTTCTTTCTTAGTTTGATTCTAAAAAAAAAAAAAAAATCAATGTCTAAACCAACGGTAGGTTTCTTTCAATGGTAGTGTTCTTTCGAATTGTTCATTGGTCGTGGCTATTATCATCATCGTATGTAGGAGGTCATTAGCATGATCGCACACCCGATATCCATGTTATATCTAGACATCTACCAAACTATGATGGGATTTTACAAAATCCAAAGGACAATCCAAAGGATTTCTAATCCAACCTTATTCTATCATATCCCAATTCGTGTCCGGACAACCAAGGGTAGCCTAAAGGAGTTTGTGCAGTACATGCTACATAACTCCATCTTGGTCAAAAGTTTAGTCTAATTGAAAATTGAGAAGCGCAACCCTGAACTAGACTCAAGTCTCAACCTATCTAAGACCATAACAGTTGATCGATTACCAAAATCATGGGCATAAAAAGAATGAAGTGTTTGGTGAGAGAGATAGAGAAACCCGATTCCTTCGGTTCCACCGGTGACGAGAGCGGTCATTGCCTTGACCTGAAGCGACCACCACCTTTTCATCGTCACCTTTGCGGCTGCTACATCTACTTGCCGTCCCCTACACCTCTTAAGCCATTCTCTCTCTCTGTCTAATATCTGTTTTTTCCCTCTTTAACTCTTTTTCTTTTTGAGGGTCCAATGCATTCTCTCTAACTTCCCACCATTGTGTTATAAGTAGGTGGAGTTGTGTTCCACGGCGATTTCAGCGAGAGGTCTAATATTAAGGTCTAGGTGTATGAAGGGGCGCTGCCATCTGCAGCATGAGATTGACAAAAGACGAAGGCTTAAAAGTTACCACCGTGACCCACGATGGCCAAGCAAGCAACTTCTTTAACTTCGTTGAACCGTGTAGCAAAGAACAACACGACGCAAGAGGGAACAGCTCGTTTACCCGAGTGGGGGGTTGACATTGAGGAGAAGGTGTGTGCGGAAATACTTTCTAGGGTTTTCTTGTTGCGTCGGATGCGTGTTGAACACCCACACGCTTTAGATACTTTTTGACACATGATCAACATATGTCGGACATCCGACACATGGTCGACATTTCAAACATGCCAACGACATGCCAATCTAGCATCTCTCAATACGCCATTCCGACACGCACATGGATTTCCTTGTCGTGTCGAACACTCACGCGCTTTAGACACTTTTCGACATGTGATCAATCGGTGTCGGACATTCGATATGTGATTAGCACTCCGAACACACCGGTGACATACTAGTCCAGCATCCCGACACGCCATTCCAACACACATGGCTCAATTTGAAATATTTTCAATAAATTAGGGATCAAAATATAAATTTATAAAAAATATAAATATACTTAAGTTATATACCCAGCCACTCTAAAATTAATATACACAGACAATCAAAAAATCCAACCGTGATTTCCTAACAGAAGAAAAAAAAATCCATCGCTAATATTTATATATATATGGTAATTTGTCATGTATGTGTATATATACATTTAATATAAAACGTGTCGAAATTTTCTATTTTTTAAGAAATGACATGTCGGCATGTCATATCGTGTTGTGTGGCATTTCGGCATTGATGCTACTGATTTGGTTAATTGATCGCCTAGGAAGAACCAACACTCTTCGGGGCCTCCCCGTCGTGTTCAACACTCTCTTACACTCTTTGGCATGCGACCGATACGTGGTCGGTGCTCCAAACAAACTAGCGACAAGTGAGTCCAGCATCCCGACACGCCATTCTTATGCACGGGGTCAATTTTAAGTATTTTCAATAAATTAGAGGTCAAAATATAAATTTACCCAAAATATGTATACTTAAGTCATATATCCCGAGCCATCCTAAAATTAATATATCCGATCGCAAAAAAAGATTAATCGTGAATCTCTAACGGAAGAAGCAGAAGAATAAGAAGAAGAAGAAAAAAAAACTCACCACCGATATTTTTATATTTACATTATGATTTTATCATGTATATATGATATACGTGTCCCAACGTGAACGTGTCAGAACTCTTTGTTTTTCAAGAAATGGCTTGTCGGCGTATCATGTCGCGTGTCACATGTCGGTGTTAGTGCTACTTAGCTGCACGCTTGAGAAGATTAAGACCAATCAAAGTCTTTAGTCCATACTCTCCACACAATTTCTTTCTCATCTCTTGCCTACCCTTTAATTTTGGGGAATCCCCCATCGTTAATCTGCAAAGGCAAAACAAGCCTGAAGGCATTACCATTAGTAGTGCTTACTCAAACCATAAGCAAATGAAATCAAGGGCCACACCTTTGAGAGTGAGACATCGTACTGTATCCATCTTAAACTTCCCCTCTGACAAATGAAGAAGGGTTGGCTAAGAGAGCATGGCTTTTTCCTTCAATAGTAACTTCAGCAAATTTCCTTTGTAAGCCACAAGTGAACTTTTGATTGACAAATTATGGGACGTAAATAATATTGGCTGAGATCTTACATAATGCTACCCCAAAAATTGAAAATGGAAAGATGTCACGCAAGATACATATGAGCTCTGTCTGGATACACACGGCCTAAATAGAATCGACATCGACATGAGACACGACACGACGACACGTCATTTCTAAAAAAATAATGAAGCTCGACACGTTATATTCTTAATGAATATATTTTATATACATATAAATTAACATGCATATAAAAAAATGTCAACAGTAAGATTTTTCTTCTTCTTTTTCTTACGTTAAGAATAAGCTAGTTGTCGATATTCTTCAGAATGTGGTATTCTGAAAATTATTCGAGGTGCCTTGGTGATAATAAAAGGAATCGAGTATAATGGCATGTATAAGCTTCAAGATGAGATTGTGATGAATTTCTTGGCAGAGACGTTGGATGCATCCGTTTGAGAGTCCGAATTGTGGTATGAGCGTTTGGGGCACGTTATTGAGGGAAGCCGGAAGGTTCTCGGTGAAATGAATTTATTATGTGTTAAATGTATGTAGATATTGCGATTTAGATCAATAAGGAAAAGTGCAGTTCAATACGAAGATCAAAGAAACCACGGATATTGCAGAATTAATTCACTTGGATGTTTATAGGTTGTCACCGTTTCCTTCGAGAAAAAGTTTCAGATTTATGCTAACAATTATTGATGATTACTTGACGAAGACTTTGGTATTTGTGATGCGACACAAGTTTGATTCTATTGCCAAGATTAGGTAATTAAGAGTTTTGACCAAAAAGTAGATCGGTAAAACATTCAACCATGTGCGGACTAACAATAATATGAAGTTACGCTCCGAGTTGTTAAACGAATTCCGCATGAAGGAAAGCACAGTGAGACACCGCACTAGTACCAATGAACCATAATATGTTGTAGAGTTGATGAGCAGAATATTACTAGAGACGACCCATAAAATATTCTCTAATGCTGTATGGCTAAGAGATTTCGAGCGGACGCACTTAGTACGACGAGCTACTTAGTGAATAAATCCCTATCGACTACGTTAGATGTCAGACTCCGCAAAACGCGTGGTCCGATAAAATTGCCGATTATTTTGTTATTAGAATATTTGGTGGCCCATGTTATGTTCGAGTTAGAAATGGTTGTCGCGACCTGCCTTAAGCCTCCCCCAAGGGTCAGACGAGTTTAGAGGTATTGCAATAGGTCAATGGAGTGGAATCTCCCAAGTCCTACCTCGCGTGACATTGGATTTCTTTTTATTGATTAGCAAACTAAAATGCTACTAAGAGTCGCCATTAGCCTATTGGGATCGGCTAGAAATCAATCGAGACACGGAAATATTATCTCAAATCCTACACAACCAGAGCTTCTTCGGTACCCTAACAGTCAATATTCCTAAAGTGACCACACATTCTCTACATTATTTTAAGCTTACCAGGCATCTACAGGTATTAAATGATCATGCATAATGTTTTTCATTCATTTCGTGCAATTACCTATTTATCCTTAACCTAACAATATAGGAAAAGCGATAAACAAGCAATTTTTCAAAAGACAATGTTGTAAATACTCAATCAGATAAATATGCCAAATAAAAGACTGGAATGAGCACACACAAACCAAATCTATGATGGCAATATTTAAACAAACAGATTCGACGCGAAGGTTAAAGTACATTAATATCATATCGGACTGGGCATCGATTTTCAATCAACGCCAATTTGAGTCTTATAAACTCACATGAGGGGTAAAAAGGTCAAGGAGACCATTTTTCTAATTTGCTAAAATTTTCTGATTTTTTGGAATTTTTTAAATTTTTTTTTAAAAAGGGTCGGGTCCGGGTCGAGTTCTCGGACCCGGACCCGGGTCCGGTGGGCACAAAAAGGGCTCATGCCCATTTTTTATACCAAGATTGAACTAGGCCCACGCTTTTCTTCGGCCCAGCTACCAATACCCAAGCCAGCCACTCTCTGGAACAAAACAACCCAGGCCCAACTGCTTCTCTATTCTCCCCAATCAGCCCACTCGAGCCCAATCTCCTCTCCTTCAGCATTCAACTCGAGACTTTCACTGCCGCTCCGTCTCTCGCCGTTGAGCCTTGCTGAACGGTTGGTCACTCAAAAAACTAGCAAAGGCAGTAAGCTAACGACATGGACGAACGAAAATGCACAGGCGACGAACCAAGAGAGGGGACCAAAAGCTTGCTACCAGACATGAGTACTCCACCTAAAGTAAATCAACAACTCAACAGTAGGATCCGTAGTGGCCAAGGTGACACAGAAACCCAAGGCTCGCCGGTCCGAGAAATCGGAGTTCTCGACCCGGCAAGCTCCGGGACTGAAATGGGGCAACCAAACCCGAGAGATGAGGCCGACCTTTTCAAACGAAGTCGCTGGCCAGTTCCTGGAGATCAACTGCGGGAGGAGTCCTTCTCCTTCGAACGTGTAGATCTTATTTCCCCCTCGTTTGCTCCCCTTTTTTTTTTTTTTTTTTGAATCGACCGACCCTTAGCCTGCCCTCTCAGTCCTCTTTTATGCTTGCCTTGCCTCCTTCAGCAAGTTTCATTATGTGGCTGGAGATCAATCTCATTTGGATGGGGACGTGGGATATGGAAAACCAAGCGAGAGAGGAGTGAGATGAGATAGTTTGCAGAGAGTTGGTCATGGGGAAATCTCAGGAGAGAGAGAGAGAGAGAGAGAGAGAGTGAGAGATTGGTCGTCAGATTGAGGATGTGCGCGCGTGGGCTCATCAGGCGTGCTGGCCAGCTAAGGAAAGGAGACTTTGGGCTCATGCTAGCACCGGCTTCAGGGAGGGAGTGGGTCAAAGTTGCTGAGGCACACAGTGATAGGGAGGAAAGGGCACGGGTTGTCCGGGGTTCGAATCTTCAAACCCGGCCCTAATCAGATTTTTTTTTTCCTTTTCTCTCTTTTTTTAAAATCAAAATAAAAAATTAATTAATTAATTTTTATATTTTCAATAACTTAAGAAAACATGCTTATTTAACAAACTAAATATATTCTATTTTATAAAGAAAATAAAATAACGAGATCGGAAAAATTAGGTGTCAACAATGGTAAGCTCAATAGAAGGGCAAGGAAGTGCGTGTTCCTAGGCTATACATAAGGTGAGCGAGGTTCTCTATTTTGGTTCCTAGAATTAAATTCATCTATTATCAACAGAGAAGTTATATTTGACGAGTTTCCAAAGTTTCCGGGTAAGAGTGATTATAGTAGTGCTCATCCGGATCCGGACGGTGTTTAGCTTGAGGTGGAGTTGCAACTAGTAACTTTCAAGTTAGCGAGTACTAGCGGGATAATCGACATAGATGGTCTTATAGCGAGGTGGAACTTGAAGAGCCAACAGTTGGTGTAACTCCCGAATTTGACAAGGTTGTGTCGGAAAGTCCGTGTAGAGCGATTAAAGGTGCATGTACGGTTTATATTTTGATCAAGTCCTCGGTTATGGTGAAGTTCAAACGAGGTTTATACTTGGAAGATGTCAATGGCGATTGAGCCCATTGAGGGCCGTGGGAGAGTAGTAATGAGATTCAAATTTCAGCGTAACGATTGTGACTTGGCTCAAACGTCGAGCTAAGATGGATATTGTTAAATATATCTCAAGTATGAGTCTAACGGATAAAATCTGACCCAAAATGATGGGGTTAAATACTTAGTCACGTTTCGCTTAAAAAATAAAAAAACCATTCACGTAAAAGTAAAAGAAAAAGGGAATCCTAGCTTAAATTTTGGTGCTTAACTTTCCTAATATTAACTGGAGTATTCAGCCGCTAAATAGGGAAGTCCAACTTGGACTAGGGTTCAACCAGATTTGTGTTTATTCTTATATAAATATAAGCTTCCTGCACAGGTGGGATAGTCAGAGGAAAAAGAATTGAAGCCCCGTTTTATGTGATTGCTTGAGGACGCCGTCGAATACGTGCAGGCGTTGAAGTGCCGCTTTGACGTGTACTTGTCCGTGGGGTTTTTTCATTTGTGAATTACCTGTGAGAAGAATTAGTGTTGAAGCTAATTAAATCTTGTGAGTAAGATTTACATATTCTTTCGTGAGAAATTGTAGGCCTAAACACTTGTGGATTATTGGGTATAATTGGAAATAGAAATATTGAGAGTATTTGAGTGACTCGAATGTGGTTGTAATCTCCATTGTATTACTTGATTTATAGTGAAATTCGTTGTTATTCTCCCGTGAACTTAGGTTACTACGATCGAGCCAAGTATGTCTAATGTTGGATTGATTTTCTTATCCTGTCTAATTTTATGTTGGATTGCTTGCTTCTGCAACAAATTTATCCATCCGCTCTCCGAATTGAACCGCCATGCTGCATGCCACGGGCCCTCAGTTTCTTATCCCCGCACCACATTCATCTTCTTCCCACCAATTGCCTCCATTAGACCAAACTACGCACCGGGCTTGGAATTGCTCGCTCCGCTTGGGCCTCGTCGTGCCGAAGCCTGTGAAGAAGACGAAGTTGGGGACGTACACGCCGGAAGCGGGGAGATGAAGTCGTTCCACTACCACAGTCCGTAGGCTCCGATGCCATGGAGGAGGAGGACGAGATTGGGCGGAGTTAATATCCTTACAATGAATTTATCAACGTTTCGAAATTTTTTCATCGGTAAAAGGAGAACGTAAAAGTAGCATGGAAGGATACTCTTCCTCCCTTATATATGATGATGAAATTGTCTACGCACACACATAAATGTACATGATGTTGCCATTATTGGTCAATAAACTTCGTTGTCCCCGCAACGACAATACACGAAAAACACCTTAGAGGCAGAAGAAAGTCGAACTCATGCACTGGGAAATAAGAAGCCATTCACGGTGAACCCTCCATCCACACAAATGGTCTGCCCCGTTATGTAAGAGGCTGCCGGCAAGCACAAGAAGGCCGCCAGCGACGACACCTCCTTTGGCTCTCCGGTGCGGCCCAGCGGCGTCCGTGCTATCACCTCCTCACGGAACTTCTCGTTACTCAGTAGCTGCGATAACATATGGGTTAACATCAGATCATCATGGCGAACATGGTCAAGATCTATGTAGGGAACTATGTCTGAGCAGGAGAGAGAATTTAAAGCCTTGGGAGATCAAATTACAGTCTCGGCTAGTGGAGTCACTATGAACCAGGGTGCAATAGCGTTGCTTCTTATGTTGTCCTTGGCCCATTCGCATGCCAAATTCTTGGTCAACTGGTTCATTGCTCCTGCCAATCAATTGTTACAAAAACAGCAACAGACGCAATTGTTTAGCTCCGTATTAAAGGCGTTTTTATAATTACTTATGATGCTGGTAATTTACCTTTGGTAGCTGAGTAAATTGATCCGACATTCACTGAAACAACGCCGCAGACAGATGACAAGAACACGATGCTTCCAGCTCCCGAGGCCTTGAGAAGGGGATGCGCGAGCTGGCTCATATGGTAAGCCGATTCGAAGTTAGTTGTCATTATGAAGGAAAAATCTTCCGCCGTGTAATCTAGGGTTGGCTTCAGAGTGTTGGTTCCAACGTTATTTATCTACAACAAATGAAAATCGATAAGAAAATCTATAGAAAAGACAAGCACAAACTGTGACCTGTTAATTAATATTGTTAACGAACCTACGGGATCGGAGACGACTTGGGACTCACCAGGATGTTGAGCTTGCCGTCAAAGACGGAGGACACTATGAGCATAAGCTTCTCTCGCTCCGATTCTGAGGAAACGTCGCAAGCTGAACCCGCGACTCGGAAACCCTTGCTCTTCCAATCTTTCAGGCATTCATTAAGTTCGGCTTGATTTCTGGAGCAGGTATACACGGTGGCCCCAAGCCTCGCTAGCTCCTCCACAATGGCATGCCTAATCATGGCGCAACAATGTTACTATTCACCAACTCGAAATTGCAAACAAGAACAGATTAAAGCCATTCTCTTTGCCATGAGAAGAGTTTCCGTGGGGCAAGACCTTAGTACCTGTGATGATACCCAGGAAAGTGCAGACGATTTGGCGGCATTATATATTGAAATCAAACCCAATGATTAAAGCCTTTGGATGCATTGGATTTTATTTGGCAAATCACAACAGGTGAAATAAATTCTTATTAGCTAATGATATGTTGAATGAGCTATCAACGTCTAAAAGGTATAGAACTTAAGACAGGTAACGTATGAATCAATCAAACAGTGAAAATATGCTCAAAGTAACTAAGCTTTCTAATCAAGTCGCTCGTCATTTCCAACATGCAGAATTTTAAGTGACAATAACATCAATTATCTAGTCTTTTAGATGTGGAATCGAACATTATTGGATTCAGAAGCATCGGCTATCAGCCTATCACTAGAGTGGCTCACAAAAACGCTCGGGTCACACCGATTTTTGAGGCCCGGTATGATAAAGAAAAAACCCACTTAAAGTCCTTAAATTTGTCCAACTTGGCTCGATTTGTTCTGGCTAGGATATGCCCAGCCTACACATTTTAGGCTTGACTCATTCTAGGCTCCATTTGTTTTGGCTATGATGAGAAGTACCTCGACCCCATATTGCCCTAGTCAGCGCATAATTTTTACAGAGGAACGGGATTTCAAGATTGTCACGATGTTTTGTCCCTCAACCTAAACGACAACGGATGATCGATCATCGAAATCATCGACATAAAAGAACCAAGTGTTCAATGTGTGTGTGTGTGAGAGAGAGAGAGAGAGAGAGAGAGAGAGACCCAATTCCTTTGGTTCCGCCGGTGACAAGAGCGGTCATTCCTTGAAGCGACCACCGGCTTTCGCTGTCGCCGTTGCGGCCGCTACATCTACTCGCAGTCCCATTACCCTCTTCCTCTTGAGCCATTCTCTCTCTCTCTCTCAACTGTGAATTTTCCCCTCAACTCTCCTATTATTTTCACTCTGGCTCCCCACCTGTGTTATATGTAAGTCTTTCACTGGCCCAGAGAGAGACGGCAATCGGCACACGCAATTATGGTGGAGAGGCTAAAGCTCCTCGCACCACATGGCGCCACTAGTCACCCGCTAATCAACCCTGACATGACACGTAGTAACCTGAAAAAATTCCCTTATCTCGTATCAAGTGGATCCTAATTGCTCACCTTGTGAATCTTATATGGGCTCCAAGTACGAGATTTCCACTGGATCAATTATTGTCGTGCATTGATTTTACGAACCGTTATCAATGATGAGAACAATTTTTCGGCTTTTTTTTTTTTCTTTCGTTATTGTCTTTAAATGTTACGGGCAACCACATATTTTATTTGCGAGCTTGTAATTCAATGTCACTTCGGTCCTCGTGTTCGAATTGATTCTCAAGTTCCTCTAAATTTGAACCCTATTTTTTTTTAACCTGTTTTGCCTTTGCCTCTATATGGGTCATTATTAACATTTAAGAATTAAGATCATGTTAAACGTTTTGATTATATTCTCGTCTAGAAATATGTGATTACTAATTTGAGAAAGCCAGGGAAAAAAAAAGGGGTCGTCCTAAATAGGCTCTAAATATCCTTAATTTGTTGCCAAAATAGAGTAACCTGGGCCACACGCTGAAGCAAAAGGAGTGTGGCTGGGAGAAGTTGGAGAAGCTTGTCCACTGCCACCACAGTAGATTAAGGCAACCTCTATTACTCAGGGCCACACAAATGCTGCGAGTCGAGTTAAACTATGGACAGGGTAGGAGTCCGAGAAGACAGCTCCCTTTTGAAATCTCGCTCGCCGTCTTATCAATTGACTTAAAAAATTCCATTAATTGATATACAATCACTGTCGGCAATGCACAAGACGAGAGGAGGGGGCCCGAGTCATGTAGATAAGAGCTCGAAAAGGAAAAATTGCCCAAAAAATTGCCCAAAAAATTTCAAATTTATTATACTTTGATCAATTGAGTCCTAAATCTTTTCACATATTGTTAATTAGTCCATTCGATCAATTTTGACTGGAAATAGCTAACGTTGATTCCGGCATCGTTGGCCTTCGACATGATGCAACCGATGTCGACGTGGATAATTTTTAATATTATTTTACTATTTTACTATTTTTTTGTGAAATTTTTATTTTTTACTTCCCTTCATTGGGCCTTGTTGATGGCCAACGGAGGTCGCCGACCTCAAGCGGGGACTGTCCTCTCCGAATCGGGTGAGGGTAGCTCTTTGCCAATGGGCGGCTCTCACCTAAGGTGACAACCTCCGCTAGCTATCAACGGGGCCCGACGGTGGCCAACGAAGGAAAAAATATTATTAAAATTTATCCGTGCCAGTGATTTTTTGTCAAAATTTGGTGAAAGGACTCAATTGACAACACGTGAAAAGATACATGACTAAATTGACAAAATAAAAAAGTTTAAGACTGAATTAGCAAGAATACAAAATCACTTGTTTAGTTGATAAGGTTTCTTCAAGTGTTTTCAGATAGAGTATATAGAATCAATGTTCTTGGACGTTTTTTTTTTTTTTTTGGGTCGAAACGTTCTTGAACATTGTCATAAGAGAAATTTGTCAAAAAAGCTTTAAATTTATTGCATTTATATTAATTCAATCATAAGCATTTCAATCGTGCAAATATAATCCTAAATATTTTGACCATTTTTCAATTAAGTTTGCGATAGCGGTAAGCTTCTGGTACTCACGAACTACTTGAATTGATAGTGGAGTTTAAGCCTTCGATGACTATAAGACTACTAGTGTTGGGGGTGCGAACAGGCGATCCTCTCTACACCATTGGCTGATGATTTCTTGTTGAAGTGCAACACATTTATTTTAAATTTTTTCTTGCAATATCAATTTTGTGACTTTTGGTGTCACAAAAAAAATTAGGGTAAATGTGCCATACGAATAAAAATTTGAGGCTTTTAGTGTCACAAGTGGGTCACACGAATAAAAATTTGAGGTTGGTAGAGGCATCAGAAAAAAAAAAAAGGTTGAAATAAATGCATTACAATCGACATAATTTAAAATGTTTGGTAGCTTTTTCTCTTCATATTCTGTAATTTATGTTATAGTATTATTTGTTCTCTGTACAGTACCATCAACCATCTCAGTCATTGAAAAGTTCAAAGAGATTAATGGACCCACCAATGTACTCCTGGCATTTCGATGTGACATGAAACGGGACACACATGTCGGCAAACTAGTGTTAGACGGCTAACACAAAATCGAAGTTGGAGTCTATCCCCCGACAACTCATCTCTTGGGACCGAAGGAGGCGATGGAGGAAGGGCTCTATGTCGAAGCTGTAGTCTATCCTCCTTTTTTTTTTATGCTTGAAGATGAACAAGAACTATTCTGCTGGGTGTCATGCTGGGGTTGTCTTTGTTGTGCTACTGCTAAAGATTACTCCGAGGGCTTGCTAGGTATGTAGTTAAGTTTTCGGAGAGTGGTGTGACATCCCAGATGCGAGGGACGATCGGACAGTATTCTTCTGTGTGGTTATTCAGAATACTTCTTCCAAGGACTTAGCCACGTGAAACAGGCCAAGCAGAGAGTGATCACGGGAGCGAGAGTGGTTGGACTGGGCACGGCTCCAGCATTCTTCTAGGACGACATAGTTGGGCAGAATTAGACTGGACCGCACGTTGAATCTAGTATGGGCAGACATGTCCTGGGGTCGATGCACGAGAGAGGATTAGACGTTGGAGGTTTTCAAGGTCGTGGGACAAGGAGGGTGCGCAACGGGACAAAACATGCCCTGATCAAAGGAGGCCCCACACAGCTATCAGCCGAGATCACTCCTCTCTCGACTGGAAGCCCCCAAAGCCAAATTTTCTTGGGATTTAGCGGTCACGTGGGAGGAAAATTTTGGCCCAACACAAACGACAACAGTGAGCCGCCTTCGACCGAAAAACGAGTCAGAAGTCTTTCCCTCAGCCCCCGTTGGATCGTGTCATTGGAGGGACCCGTGATCTCGCTAATGGCCCTGGTCATCAATTTAGCCGGTAAAAGTCGTGCTGTAAGTTTCGAATCCTACGCATGCCATCACGTTTAGTGCAAGAGCAACTCGATCGATCCTTTTCAAGTTGTTTATCTTTCGAATTTCGTTTATTCAAGGAGGGGCCATGGGGCCATAATTGGATGAGGGAAAGAGTGGTGTCAGACGTTTGAGCGCCTCTTCTCCTACAAATAATACACGTCTATCGGATATCCGATATTGGCCAATAGAGCTGCTTCCAACTAGTATTTCAAACTTCAAAATAAATGATTTGAAAATCCTACGCGGGCCCTCGCCTACGATCGGCAGGGTTCGCCTCCCCTTGGCCGGGTTCAATGACCCTCGCCGCCTGTGCAACCCTCTCTCTCTTATATAAGAATTAGCTTACTTTCAAATTTAATGTAATTTTTTACCTTGTTCTTAATTTTAGTAGTCCTTGTGGACTGAAGTTTTCAAAAAATTTGCTACGTCAAATTAAAAATTTAACTATAAATGCCCTGCAATCGGTTTGATCGAAATTTCTCGTCGGAGGCACTTAAGTTGTCGTTTTTGTTTTGATTTGACACTTAAGTGATCTAACGAAAACTTTTAGCACTAAAGTGTGCGTCGTGCATAACTTTTAACACTTCTCGTGTTCTTCTCCCCATGCTCTGAACAAATTGTGCTCTCTAATAAAGTGTCTCCTCAACTTCATCACATAGAATTTTAAGTGGCAATGAAATTAGTTGTCTATTTTATCGGATTCAAAAGCACTGGCAATCACTTGCGATGCGTTTGTTTAAATGAAAGTATTTTTTGGGAATTAGTATTTAGGACTTTCATTCGTTTGATTTGCCTAAAATGACTTAATCAATTCATACATAAAATTAGAAAAGTAAATTCCTAAATCTAAAAAGATGAAAACACTCTTCGAAATTGCTCATCTATGATTTTTAATATTTTGTTTTATATTTTATTTCTTTTTCTTCTTTTCATTTTCGTTCTTCCTCCACTAGTTGTCGGGCCTCGACAACCGATCTCACGAGGTCAAGCCCCGCCATATCCAGTGAGCTCGAGCTCACGCAATCTGACACGCCCGGCTCGGAATGAGTTTTTCGAGCATGGATAGTCCTAACTTGGGCTATTAAACCAATTTTGCTATGATATGTATTTTTAAATAAAAAACAAAAATAAACAATTTGTTTCAGACACCTAATAAAGTCATAAATAAGTTTATGCACGTTATCTAGAACAATATTACAACCAAAAAAATATTAGGTAGTGCTGATTCTCCACGTCAGCAATAAAACAATTCACTCAACTTTTTATTTCTCCACAAAGGCTGGGCAAGCTCGTCGGCCCCTACCAAGCTCCAAGCTTGCAGGCTTCTAGCGAGCCCACATCTATAGACGGTCGCCAACGATCGACCAAAGAAGAGGAAAAAAGAAACGAAAGAAACTACAAAAAAAAAAAATTATAAAGAAATTATGAAGAAAATGAATGTGAAGGAATGCAGGAAAGAAAGAGAGGGATAATGATTTTCGCTTTTCAAGAAGAGTAAATCATTTTCTCCAATTTTGAAAGTGCTTTAACCTTAGAAAATAAAATAAAATAAAATAAAATAAAATAAAAATTATTTAAAATTTTGAATTTTCCTTAGAAATTTTATAAAAATTGTTTGCCTTAGAGCAAACGGTATCATGTAAAATGGTCGGCGTTTATATCGGTAATTTCCGGCTAAACGACAGACGCGGAAAATCAAATAGATTTTTCTTACCAAACGACGAAAAATATTTTTCAGTTCATTTTCAAGTCTCAATCAAACACCAAAAATATTGTCATTTTCCTGAAAAATAATTTCTCAAAAAAATTTAAAAATATCACATTTTCAGCGAAACAAACTGAGCTTAAATCATCATCTTTGTCCCTCAACCTAAACCATAATAGTGGATTTATAATTGAAGTCGATGGCATAAAAGCACGAAGTGTTTAGAGAGAGAGAGAGAGAGAGAGAGAGAGAGAGAGAGAGAGAAATGGCTCATGAAAGAATCTGTATGTGCAAATAATAAGAACTCCGTGAATACATAATGCTAAAGACATTACACGGGATACGGCATCTTGTAATATCATCATCTCACTATACATTGAAATCGTCCCAACCCTTTTGTATATCCAACAAAGATGGCCGTATAAATCTACCAATAAATCTTATTTTATTTTTACTTCTTTGGCGTAGTCATATTAACTAGAGGGGAAAAATTAAATCTATTGCACTTTTTCTAATTTAGTCCTAAATATTTTAACTGTGTCAATTGTTTCCTAAACATTTTCGCGCTCACGTTAGCGATTTCTGTTCAAAATTAATCAGATAGACTCGATTGAAAAAACGTGAAAATGTTTAGAGTTAAACCGATAAAAAATAGCTTCACGACTTTTTTTGACAATTTTCTCGTTAATTAGAGGTACCGTGTATATAGCATGATTACAATAGTTCCACTTCCACATATAATTATTTCTGCCGAATCTCTTCTAAGATTAAAATTTGTACTGTGAACAATCCTTCAAAAAACATTTTGAAACTATAAAAAAATTATATGCTATTTTCATTTGTACTGTTTTTTGTTGAAAATCTTTGATGTTTTTGCAAAATCTATCATTAAAACGTATGTCTAATCTACATTAACGAGATGAGTCAATATACATTGTGAACAACTTTTTACTCTAATTTTTCGAATTGAAATTTCCTAATAATTGGAACGTTCATTAATAATTTCGAGGAATTACTTACCTATTTAAATCGATAAATAATGTTTTGGATGAAGCCAGCAAAAAATCGAAAAATGAATCATAGCTTTTTATTTGATAAGTTCATTGAACCGTCTTATCCGTGTCAATCATTGCTTGTCGGGTACATAAACTTCAATTTTAGCCAATTGCATAAACATAATACATAGTTTCGAGGAGGCTTGAAAGTGGGAATAACAAGTGAGGGAGATATTACCAAACATTTTAAATTTATTGTAGAAATATCAATTTAATCGTAATTTTTCTATTTTATTACTGTAATCCCAAATTTTTTCGTGAAATTTTAACATAATCATTTTTATTAGTTTACGTCTAATGTTGATGTAGCGGTTCAATCGTGGTTGGCAGTTTTAACTAACGGTGATTTGAGATGGACAAAACTATTTGTTTTTATCTTGTTTACTGGACACTCTTTTTTTTCTTTTTTTGTTTTGTGGTTATTATTCACCGTTCATCTAGTTCACGTCCTCCTTCCCCGAGCACCCTGTGGCGCAAATCAGCACCAATTTATCGACCCTCTGTCCCAATTGAACCGCCATGTTGTTACGGGCCCTCCGTTGCTCATCCCCACCACATTCATCTTCTTTCCACCAATTGCCTCCGTTAGACCAACTGCCCACTGGGCTTGGAACTGCGCGCTCCGCTCGGGCCTCATCCTGTAGGAGTCTGCGAAGAAGACGAAGTCGGGGAAGCACACGCCGGAAGCGGCTGGACAAAGTCGTTCAGCCACCACATTCCCTAGGCTCCGATGCTGTGGGAGGGGGAGGATGAGGAGGTTGGGCCTCACTGGGTTGAGGGTCTTGTGGACCCGACAGTTCATGAACGTGCCGTCGCTGAGGTCGGTGCTGCGAGAAGGAGAAGCGGAGGTACTAGTCCCTGGTCGCCGTGAAGCTAAAAGACATGGCCATTGGACTGAAGCTTAAAGCTCGATGCTCTTTTCGCCCTCGCCTTTCTCCCTCTCAAGAAGCAGAGCAATGGTGGTGACTCCGATTTACAGAGACGTTGGTGAATTGAGGACGACGATGACGTTTTCAAAGGGTCGAGTTGGTTAAGCCCGTGGTGAGGGTCGCTTCGTGAGTGCTGACTGCTGGGGAAGAGAGGCGTGTGTTCCTTAGGAAAAAAAAAAAAAAAGGATATATTGACTAGAAATCTTAAAATTTGTTGTGACAGTGCAATTGAGTTCGTGCAATTAAGTTTTCAAATTTGCAAAATAGTATAATTAAGTCTTAAAATTTGTCAAATTGATACAATTGAGTCATTCCGTTTACTCCGTCCAATTTGATTAACGAAAAATGCCCACTTAACTAATTTTTTTAAGTATTTTATCTCTCCTATGTGTCGATAGTCTGGCCAAAATGACGTCATTTTGTTATAAATATGATTTTTTATATTTTTTATGTCAATTAACTTAAAAATAAGATTAAAAAAAATCAGAACTAGTGGCTAGTGCTTCAAAGCCCTCACCGCCACCGCCCCACCATCACTGGAAAGGGCACATGAAGGTGGGGAAGTGGTTGGCGGGAGTAGCCAGGCCTTCGTCAGACCTGAGTCTGGGTTGTGTATGGTTCTATTTTTTTTTATACTTTTTTAAAATCAATTTAAATACAAATTGTATTAAAAAATTAGATTTGGATTAAAATGACGTCATTTTAGCTACGTCATTGCCACATAGAAGAGAAAAAAATGAAAAAAACCACATGAGCATTTTTCGTTAGTCAATTGAACGGAATTAACGAAAGGACTCGATTGCACTTTTATAAATATTATAACTCAATTACACTTTCATGACAAATTTTAAAACTTTTAGCTAACATAATTTTTTTTTCCTAAGAAACACACGTTTTGTTCCCAGCAACCGGCACCCACGAAGTTAGCACGAGAGGAACCACACGCCTCTCTTACGTAATCACGAAAGTGGAAAAAAAAAAAAAGGTAAGGTTTAGTTTAGGACATTATACAAAAAAAAAAAAGACGTCTTTTTTGTGTGGGAAAATTGACGGTGAAAATAAAAAAAATGATCATGGTATTAAAATATTTAAATAATAAACCACGCTTTTATCTAACACATCAAGCTTTTAGAACAGTTGACAATAGTTCTACAAAATCTCACTTATACCATGTAAGACGGTCAATAATGAGTGAACCTTCCTATTAAAATTTTTAGAAAAAATTAAAAAATATTAAAATTTACATTGGTAAAATTTAAAAATTTAGAACGAGATTGATATCCTTAAATAGATTTATGGCTTACATGAAAAGGTTTTTGTGAGTGAGAATAGAACGTAAAAGTAGCATGGAAGCTACTATCCCTTATGTAAGACCAAGAAATTGTTTACGTACACACATTAATGTACAAGGATGTTGCCGTCGAAGAAAACCCTCCTTCTGAATATTTTAATTCTGACAAAACTATCCTTATTCGGAGAGAATCAGTACAATGGTTATTAACTCTTTATTGCAAAAGAATAAGTGAACAAAAGCTCATATTAATCTAATTCTGACATTCATACTTAAATGGAAGTGGTCATGTATTTGCTTCTGAAGTAGTTCGGATGGAGTATGATATTGTACTTGAAGACTCGTCTTCCGAAGATTTATATGACATGTCAAAAGGATTTTATTGAAGTTCGTAGTCACTGTTCAAAGTATGTTTAGATTCAAAAAGTCTACTTCTAAAGACTGCTTCTGAATATACTTTAGATTCTGCGATATTTTCTAAACAGATTCCCAAGACCCACGTTTGGTAGGTTTCCGATATTGGCGGTATTTTTTTCGAAAGTTTGTGATATTTGATTGACAAGATTATTCTTCAATCAAATCAGGAGAATATCTACGATTGGATATCACTTTCCAGAAATGAAGAATTGCTATTTAGTTGATTCACTCTACTTTTAGAAAATAAATATTTGGTTGTATGGGCAACCGAATCTGAAGAGTTCAGACTCTACTCAAACGGCTACCATATTTTCTTGAGATACAGTCTCGTTCAATTACGATTGATGACGTTCAATCTATGATTGAAGAGCGATCCCTTGAAGGTTTGTCCAACGGCTAGTTTGGAAGCAAAGGAGTATAAAAGTTAATCCATGGCGACCAGTAGAAAGAGTGAGAGAACATTTAATTCAAAAGGCTGAGTGTTTCAGATTCACATTCTTATTTAAAAAGAGCTCAAAATTATTTCATTGTAAGGATTTGTAATAGCGATTGAGAGTATCATCTCTTATAACCTCCTTGAATTCATTCTAGTGGAATCCCGCCAGTCAACTGTCATCGTAAGAGAGTGAACCTAGGCCTAACAAGCTGAACCACTATAAATACTACGAGCAATCTTCTCTTCCTAGAACTCTTATTTTTTTTATTAGTTTATTTACACGTACTCTTACTGGTTTTGTTCAGTCGTGTCTTGAAATTGTTATATTTCCGCATTAAGTTTCATTTTGGTTCAAAATCACCTGTTCACCCCCCTCTAGATGATATTAATTGCTAGATACAACAGTTGACATTATTGATTAATAAACTTCTTTGTCCCCACAACGTCAATCCACACGATGAACATAGGCAGAAGAAAGTAGGACTCAGGTGCTATGAAATAAGAAGCCATTCACGGTGAACCCTCCATCCACACAAATGGTCTGCCCCGTTATGTAAGAGGCCGCCGGCAAACACAAGAAGGCCGCCAGCGACGACACCTCCTCCGGCTCTCCAGTGCGGCCCAGCGGCGTCCTTGCTATCACCTCCTCACGGAACTTTTCGTTTCTCAGTAGCTGCGACGACAAATGAGTCAACATCAGGTCATGATAGCGAACATGGTCAAGATCTATGTAGGGAGCTATGTTTGAGCAGGAGAGAGGATTCAAAGCCTTGGGAGATCAAATTACAGGCTCGGCCAGAGGTGTCACTATGAACCAAGGTGCAATAGAGTTGCTTCTTATGTTGTCCTTGGCCCATTCGCATGCCAAATTCTTCGTCAACTGGTTCATTGCTCCTGCCAATCAATTGTTACAAAAGCAGCAACAGACGCAATTTGTTTAGCTCCGTATTAAAGGCGTTTATATAATTACTTATGATGCTGGTAATTTACCTTTGGTAGCTGAGTAAATTGATCCGACATTCACTGAAACAACGCCGCAGACAGATGACAAGAACACAATGCTTCCAGCTCCAGAGGCCTTGAGAAGAGGATGCGCGAGCTGGCTCAGATGGTAAGCCGATTCGAAATTAGTTGTCATCATGAAGGAAAAATCTCCCGCCGTGTAATCTAGGGTCGGCTTTGCAGTGATGGTCCCAACGTTATTTATCTACCACAAATGAAAATCGATAAGAAAATCTATAGAAAAGACAAACACAAACTGTGACCTTATCATTAATATTGTTAACGAACCCACGGGATCGAAGACGACTTGGACTCACCAGGATGTTGAGCTTGCCGTCAAAGACGGAGGACACTGTGAGCATAAGCTTCTCTCGCTCCGATTTTGAGGAAACGTCGCAAGCCGAACCCGCGACTCGGAAACCCTTGCTCTCCCAATCTTTCAGGCATTCATTAAGTTCGGCTTCATTTCTGGAGCAGGTATACACAGTGGCCCCAAGCCTCGCTAGCTCCTCCACAATGGCATGCCTAATCAAGCAATAATGGTACAACAATGTGATTGTTCATCAACTCGTAAGTGCAGACAAGAACAGATTAAAGCCATTTTCTTTTCCAAAAGGAGAAATTTCACGTGACAAGACCTTGGTACATGTGATACCCTGGAATGTGCAGACGTTTTTGCCGCATTAGCAATTGAAATCAAACCAATAATTAAGGCCTATGAATGCACTGGATTTTTATTTGGGAAATCACAATAGGCGAAACAAATTCTATTAGCTATGTTAAATGAGCTTCAACATCTAAAGGCTATAGAACTTAAGAAAGGTCACATATGAATCGGTCACCCAGCGATGACATCTTCAAAGTAATTGAGCTTTCTAAACAAATCACTTGTCATTTCCAACATATAAAATTGTAAGTAGCGATGATATCAATTATCTAGTTTTTCATATGTGGAATCGAACATTATTGGATTTAGAAGCATCCACTATCACTCGCATGGTTGAAAAATTCTTAATGGTTGGAAGTCCGTTCTGACACGCTGCGGTCGGAAAGATTTTTTAGGGCCAGGATATGATATAAAAAAAAAAAAAAACCTTTGAAAGTACTTAAATTTATCCATCTTGGCTCGATTTGTTTTGGCTAAGACTATGACCGGCCTAGACATTCTAGGCTCAATTTGTTCTGGCTAGGACAAGAAGCACCTTGACCATGGATTGCCCTAATCAGTACTTAATCTTACTATTGCTCAAAATTATATTAAAAAAACGGGATTTCAAGGTTGTCACTATGTTTTTGCCTGTAATCTAAACCATAAGAGATAATCGATCATCGGAATCGTCGGCATATAAAAGAATGAAATGCTCGATGAGAGAGGGTGAGGGAGAAACCCGATTCCTTTAGTCCCACCGGTGACAAGAGCAGTCATTCCCTGAAGCGACCACCTGTTTTCACTATCGCCGTTGCGGCCGCTACATCTACTCGCTGTCCCATTGCCCTCCCCCTCTCGGGCCATTCTCTCTCTCTCGCTAAAATGTGATTTTTCCACTGAATTCTTCTTCTTCTTCTTTTCTTTCTGGGTCGAATGCGTCTCTCCGACTCTCCACTTATGTTATATACGAGTCCTTGCCAGAGAGAGACGGCAATTGGCAGAGGGCTTCCTGAATCCTGACCACACACACCCACCCCACATGGAGCCACAAGTTACGTACGGTGATACAAGTCTTTAATTTTGTGTCAAGTGAAGTGCATCCTAATTGCTTATCTGGTGAATCATATAAGGGCACCACGTACAAGGTCGTGCATTGGTTTTACGGGACTGGAGTCCAGACACGTCATCACGGAGAATCTTCTCCTTTGAGAATAATCGAAAATGGATGGTGAGTCTTTGGCACAGATTTCTCTTCGATGATTTAGGCAAATTGAAATCAATCGCAAAGCTGATGAAAATGTATTGGTACCAGCACATCAGCTCTTTGTGCATCGGTCCGGTGCGACTCGCCTTCATTTCTCGGATAATCAACGTGATATCCTAGAATTTCGACGTCCGTAAAAAAATGGATTCGATGAATTTTAAATCATGAATTCCAGCCTAAAAAATAAATTTGAATTTTTTACGATTTAAGATATAATAATTGGATTGTCCTGAAACGTCGATTAGAAAAAGTCAAGCTAGAATAGTCAATTCACCGAGTTGTAGTGCCGAGACCCTTCGCGCTTGAACCGAGCTCTAACCGAACCCTAAACGTGAAAATCACAAATTTGTCCTTAGTCGGTTGAGCCAAATGATCCACCGGTACCCATTTGTCAAATTATCAAAATGCCCCTAGATATTATTCAAATAAACAAAAAGTTTAAACTTGATTTGACTTTGTGTGGACCCCACCTTTTTTTCCCCTCCTATCTTTTCAGCCACCCCCTTCCTACATCCATCTCTCTCTCTCTCTCTCTCTCTCTTCCCCCTCGACAACTCGCCCTTGACAAAAATACATAATAATGGCTTGAGAACTTTTGGCGGACATGGGCCAATTATTACATAGACGTAATACATACATGTGGCCGACATAAACTGATACTTCTTTTCTCGAGATACTGAAAAGCCAACCAAAGGAAGTAATCAATGCAGCACACGATTATGAAGGATAATAATTAGCATCATCCGAGTTTGAGCTGTTTGGGCCATCTCTTTCTCTCTTGTAGGCTCGCAAAAGACGTTCTTCTTTCTACTTGTCTATTTTCGCATCTAATTCTGGATCCGGCTAGACTTGCTAATATGTGGAGCTAAATGGAATATCTTGGGAGCTGGATGAAATATTTTGGGAGCCGAAAGCATATGAGTCTTGGGAGATTGGACCTCCCCATGGATCATGAGAATCCATATCCATTGAGGAGATTGGTTGATTTTGGTGAAAAGTCTGCAATGCTTCTCGAGTCTTGTCATGCATGTGAACTTGATCCCGTGAAACGTATGTTATTTCAAATGGCCATATTTTTGGAGGAATAGTGCGATTTCCTTGGCACAAAATCCTCTGGAGACCTTGATATTCATGAAGGTTTGATAAGATAGAACTTGACAAGGTTATGTAAACACGAACAACTCGCCCTTGACAAATGTACATAATAATGGCTCAAGAACTTTTGGCGGACATGGGCCAATTATTACATAGACGTAGTACATACATGTGGCCAACATAAACCGATACTTCTTTTCCGAGATACCGAAAAGCCAACCAAAGGACGTAATCATTGCACAACACGATTATGAAGGATAATAATTAGCATCATCCGAGTTTGAGCTGTTTGGGCCATCTCTTTCTCTCTTGTAGGCTCGCAAAAGACGTTCTTCTTTCTACTTGTCTATTTTCGCATCTAATTCCGGATCCGGCCGGACTTGCTAATATGTGGAGCTGGATGGAATATCTTGGGAGCCGGATGAAATATTTTGGGAGCTGAAAGCATATGAGTCTTGGGAGACTCGACCTCCCCATGGATCATGAGAATCCATATCCATTGAGGAGTTTGGTTGATTTTGGTGAAAAGTCTGCAATGCTTCTCGAGTCTTGTCATGCATGTGAACTTGATCCTGTGAAACATATGTTACTTCAAATGGCCATATTTCGGGGGGAATAGTGCGATTTCCTTGGCACAAAATCCTCTGGAGACCTCGATATTCATGAAGGTTTGTTAAGATAGAAATTGACAAGGTTATGTGAACACGAACAACTCGCCTTTGACAAAAGTACATAATAATGGCTCAAGAACTTTTGGCGGACATGGGCCAATTATTACATAGACGTAATACATACATGTGGCCGACATAAACCGATACTTCTTTTCTCGAGATACTGAAAAGCCAACCAAAGGAAGTCATCAATGCAAGACACGATTATGAAGGATAATAATTAGCATCATCCGAGTTTGAGCTGTTTGGGCCATCTCTTTCTCTCTTGTAGGCTCGCAAAAGACGTTCTTCTTTCTACTTGTCTATTTTCGCATCTAATTCTGGATCTAGCTGGACTTGCTAATATGTGGAGCTAAATGGAATATCTTGGGAGCTGGATGAAATATTTTGGGAGCTGAAAGCATATGAGTCTTGGGAGACTGGACCTCCCCATGGATCCCGAGAATCCATATCCATTGAGGAGTTTGGTTGATTTTGGTGAAAAGTCTGCAATGCTTCTCGAGTCTTGTCATGCATGTGAACTTGATCCTGTGAAACATATGTTACTTCAAATGGCCATATTTCTGGGGGAATAGTGCAATTTCCTTGGCACAAAATCCTCTGGAGACCTCGATATTCATGAAGGTTTGATAAGATAGAACTTGACAAGGTTATGTGAACACGAACAACTCGCCCTTGACAAAAGTACATAATAATGGCTCAAGAACTTTTGGCGGACATGGGCCAATTATTACATAGATGTACTACATACATGTGGCCGACATAAACCGATACTTCTTTTCTCGAGATACTGAAAAGCCAACCAAAATACGTAATCATTGCAGCGCACGATTATGAAGGATAATAATTAGCATCATCCGAGTTTGAGCTGTTTGGGCCATCTCTTTCTCTCTTGTAGGCTCGCAAAAGACGTTCTTCTTTCTACTTGTCTATTTTCACATCTAATTCCGGATCCGGCTGGACTTGCTAATATGTGGAGCTGGATGGAATATCTTGGGAGCCGGATGAAATATTTTGGGAGCTGAAAGCATATGAGTCTTGGGAGACTGGACCTCCCCATGGATCTTGAGAATCCATATCCATTGAGGAGTTTTGTTGATTTTGGTGAAAAGTCTGCAATGCTTCTCGAGTCTTGTCATGCATGTGAACTTGATCCCGTGAAACGTATGTTACTTCAATGGCCATATTTCTGGAGGAATAGTGCGATTTCCTTGGCACAAAATCCTCTGGAGACCTTGATATTCATGAAGGTTTGATAAGATAGAACTTGACAAGGTTATGTGAACACGAACAACTCGCCCTTGACAAATGTACATAATAATGGCTCAAGAACTTTTGGCGGACATGGGCCAATTATTACATAGACGTAGTACATACATGTGGCCGACATAAACCGATACTTCTTTTCTCGAGATACTGAAAAGCCAACCAAAGGACATAATCATTGCAGCACACGATTATGAAGGATAATAATTAGCATCATCCGAGTTTGAGCTGTTTGGGCCATCTCTTTCTCTCTTGTAGGCTCGCAAAAGACATTTTTCTTTCTACTTGTCTATTTTCGCATCTAATTCCGGATCCGGCCGGACTTGCTAATATGTGGAGCTGGATGGAATATCTTGGGAGCCGGATGAAATATTTTGGGAGCTGAAAGCATATGAGTCTTAGGAGATCGGACCTCCCCATGGATCCCGAGAATCCATATCCATTGAGGAGTTTGGTTGATTTTGGTAAAAAGTCTGCAATGCTTTTCGAGTCTTGTCATGCATGTGAACTTGATCCCGTGAAACGTATGTTACTTCAAATGGCCATATTTCTGGGGGAATAGTGCGATTTCCTTGGCACAAAATCCTCCGGAGACCTCGATATTCATGAAGGTTTGATAAGATAGAACTTGACAAGGTTCCGTGAACACGAACAAATTGCCGAATGAGCCGAGGCTTGCATGTGGTTGTTCCAACTTGTGCAGCATCACATCTCACATCTCCCGTGGTTGTGATGAACGTCCAAGGTTTGTGGAAAAACATGATAGTGTGTCTCTCTAGTTCGGGTCTTCTTTCATGCCGTTGTGATTTGAACAATTCTCTCCAAGGGCAAAAGGGCTGAAATCAAAATAACATGTCAATCATATTTTTCTGGTTAGTGTAGTCTCCCATGAGGGCTTTGGACAAACTTCTGATGATTTTGTTTGTGGAAAACTCAATAGCTATCACGTACATATTAAACATGTACCAAAATATCCATTTGAGTTCTTCAAGAAATTCAAAGTCTAGTGTCCATTTCATAGGGTGAATGAATGGGTAGTGAGAATGAAGGCCATTGAGTTTGAACATTAAACCACTATAATCTTTAAACATATGGTAATAGTAATGCCAAAATTGGGTTTTGAGGTTTTGATCAAGTTGGTTAACTCGAATCAGATCTGGAACCTTTGGGGGGTATTTGTGGGAATTCCATTGGTTTTCTCTCAAATCAACAACACGGAAAGTGTCACGCATGGGTTCTTTTTTGACAAACATGTTGATTGAGGAAACCGGTTGCTTGGGTCCGGACAAGAAATCTGCAAGAATATTTTTGCTTCATGCAAGATCTTTAGTATCAAAGGAATATTTTGAAAACTATTATGCCCACCTTAGCAACCGAGGATGAGGGATTTGTTTTTGTTTGAACTTCAACATCTCAAGGAAGGAGAACATATCCATTTCTACGAGAAAATGATGTCCAATGAGATAGAATTCAAACTTCTTGATTCCACAATTGACAGTAAGGATATCTTTGAAAGTGGAATGGTAGTGAATTTCTACAGGAGTGAAACGTCCAATTTTGTAAGCACAAATGTGACGCTTACCATTGATTTCTTCAAGGAGAATAGCTGTCCAATATTTATTATTAGCATCTATCTCAAGGATTCTTTTGCCGATAGATGGAATTTGTAGTGGAGGAAGGTGTTGCGGTGTCTCTTTCAAATAAGCAATGGCTTTGGTTTGCTTTTATTTAAAAAAAAAATCCATTTGTAATTATTTTTTTCTTTTTTTCATTTTTTTATTTTCCCTTTGGTTTTGACCGACCACCGGCAAGCGCGAGGCTCAGCCAATCCCGGCGTCTCAAGCTCACCTAGATTGGAGATTGCCAAAACAGGTCAAGCCTCGAGCTCGTCGTCCTACATCATGCCCGGTTGCCAGCCTGTCGGCTACGCCGAGGTCCGTGGTCAATGGAGGAAGAAAGAGGAAGGCACCATGGGTGGAGGAAGAGGGAGAAAAGAAAAAAAATAAATATAAATATAAATAAATAAATAATATAAAAGATTTGAATGTAAAGAAATCGAAGGAGAAAAATGAGAGAAAATGTTTTCCTTTTATCAGAAAGAGGAAAATATTTTTGTCCACTTTTGAAAGAGTTCTTTTCATGAGTGGAAAATGTTTTTTAGGTTAGTTTATTTTCCGCGAACCAAATGTCGAAATATCTGAAAAACAATTTTCTAGAAGTTTTTCTCATAAAACAAAGGGGCCTAAGATTCAAGTCAACATGTTTAATCCAATGGGACCTTCTAAATGAGTGGTATTCAGCATCTAATTCAATTTAAGGGATGATTGCATGCACGAGACGGACGTAAGAGGTGGGGGTTTGAGTCATGTAGGTAAGAAGAGCTCGACGGGGCTACGTTATACGTGTTGAGAGATCTCCTCTATGCCCTTTGTGCTTTACTCACATATTTTGATGATCACAAAATCACACTTGTAGTTGATGAGGTTTCACTAAGTGTTTTCAGATAAAGGTTATAGAATGAACATTCTTGAACATATACCAAAAACGTCTTAAACATATTGCATTTATGCCAATTTAGTTTTATATCTTTTAATTTGGCTAATGTAGTGCTAAACTTTTTTACCATTTGTAATTGAGTCCTTTCGGCCAGTTTTGGCCTGAAATTGCTGAAGGGAAGGCCGATAGTCCGACGTTGTACGACCGGCGCCGACATGGATTATTTTTGTAATTATCTTAAAAATTTAAAATTATTATTGTTATTTACTATTTTTTTTTTCAATGTGTTGGCGAGGGTCACCAATGACCCTCGCTAACCACGAAGGCCTCAGACGAGGTAGTTCTCCCCTAGATTTGTCGAGGGTCTTCGCGGCCTCACCGCTGGCTGGTGAGGATTTTCGCCGGTAAACATTAATCATTGCTTGTTAAGTACATCAATTTTCATTTTAAGCAATTGCATAAAAGTGGGAAAAATTTCACTACAAGTAAGGAAAAAAAAAGCTTAAAAGTAAGGAAAAAAAAAAGCTTAAAAGTGGGAATAGGCAGTGGAAGTTGGTGAACTTCAGAGAAGCATGGAAGCTACTCTCCTTCATGTACGGTCAACACATTAACAAACACACTCGTTTTAATATGTAGAGACGTTGCTGTAAATAAACTTCTTTGTCCCTAGGATGACAATGTCCGATGAATATCTTAGGTAGAACAAAGTTGGTCTCATGCTCTAGGAAATGAGAAGCCACTCATGGTGAACCCTCCATCGATGCGAATGATCTGCCCCGTCATGTAAGAGGCCACGGGCAAGCACAAGAAGGCCACTAACAACGACACCTCGTTCGGCTCTCCGATGCGACCGAGCGGCGTCCTTGCTATCACCTCCTCGTGGTACCTCTCATTACTAAATATCTGTGACGACATATGAGTTAACGTCAGATCATGACGGCAAACATGATCAATATCAATGTAGTGAACCATTTTCGAGCATGAGAGAAAATTTAGAGCCTCGGGAGATTAATTACCGGGCTAGTGGAGTCCGAATGAACCATGGTGCAATAGAATTGCTTCTCATGTTATCCTTGGCTCATTCGCATGCCAAATTCTTGGTCAACTGGTTCATTGCTCCTGCCAATGAATTCGAGAAAAAACAAACAGACGGAATTTGGTTAGCTCCACAATAAACTTGTAGAGATAGTTACGTATGATAATAGCATTGTACCTTTGGTGGCCGAGTAGATTGATCCACCATTTACGGAAACGACGCCGCAGACGGATGACAAGAACATGATGCTTTCGGCTTCTGAGGGCTTGAGAAGGGGATATGCGAGCTAGCTGATATGGTAAGCTGATTCAAAATTAGTTATCACGATGAAGGAAAGATCTTCCACTGTGTAATCCATGGTCGGCTTGATTATGCTGGCCCCGACATCATTTATCTACCACACATTCACTTCCAGCAAAATCAAAATCAATCGAAAGAAAAGCACACATCGCAACCTTGTTATTTAGGTTGTTATTGGATCCACAAGATCAAAGACCTTGTTAGACTTCCAAGGATGTTGAGCTTGCTGCCGAAGAGGGAGGACACGGTGAACATCAGCTTCTCTTGCTCCGATATTGAGGAAACATCGCAAGGGCTTATTAATTTCGGCTTCATTTCTGGAGTAAGTATACACGATGGCCCCAAGCCTCGCTAATTCGTCGACAACGGCATGCCTTATCATGATAAAGCAAGCTTACTATTTACCCACTGGTAATTGCAAACAAAGAACGGATTAAGCCTCTTTCTTTTCGAGTGGAACAAAATCCCAATGTCAAGACCTTAGTACATGTGACACTTAGGAATGTGCAACCCGCAATGGAATTCAAATGGGCTGGATTTCATTTGGGAAAGTCACAATAGGATACTGTAGATTCTACTCGCTAATGTTATGTCAAATGAGCTATTAACGTCTAAAGACTACAAGACTTGACGGTCACTCCAGAGGCAACATGCTCGAATTAATTGTGCTCACCGATCAAATGTCTGGTCGATATCATCACAAAGAATATTGCGTGAGGGTGCAATTAATTGTATTTTTTTTAGCCCGGATAGGCTTGAGTCGGGTTATTGAACCTATTTTGTTGTGTAAGTATTTTAAGATTAAAAAAAAAAATCAGACCCCCCTAATAAAGTCATAACTAAGTTTAAGTACATAATCTGAAACGCTAATACAACCTTACCATCGCCCTAAAAAAGTCATACAACCTTACCGTCCATGTGTCATTCCAAGATCAGCTCAATAAACTTCACGTGGATGGCTGAGATTTCCTGCTCTCTATCACCTGTTCTACTCCTCTTTCTTATTTTGGCTTCTCATGGCCAAACACCAATCGTAATTCGTAGAGCTTCTCGCAGCCACTTGTGCATTGACAATTGGTCAGCCAAAACCTAACCTTCAAATGTTTTTGGAGAGAAAATTTGGACACATTCTTTTTGGTGCGTTTATTCTACGAAATACTTTTCAGAAAATTAATAGTTAGTTTTTCTTTATTTAGGAATATGTAATCGAAAATGTTTTATGATGTTTAGATCCCATTTGAAAAATAATTTCAATCTCTTGATTTTATTTGGAGGCAAAGAAAAAAATTGAATTTTTAAAATATATTTCATTTTTTTTTCTTTTCTTTCTTCCTTCTTTCTTCTTCCTCTGTCGCAACGTCCTCCACCGTGACTGACCAATGGCAGCCACATGTGAGCTTAGGCTAGCCGGGATTTGGCGAGCTCGAGGCCCAGCTACCAGAGAAGGTAGAAGAAAAATGAAAAAAGAAAAGAAAAGAAAAGAAAATTAAAATAAGATAAAATAAAATATGAAACATAATTAAATATAAAATATTAAAATATTCAAAAATTAAAAAATTTGTGTGGAACAATTTTGAAAAGTATTTTCACCTTTTTAGATGTAGGAATTCACTTTTCTAATTTTGTGCATGAGTTTTTCGTTGATCGAAAAGTGATTTCCGTTGATTGAGTCATTTTTGGCAAACCAAACAAGTGAAAGTCCAAAAAAGTAATTCCCAAAAATACTTTCATTCAAACAAATACATCCTTCTTTTCTTTTCTTTTTCTCACTTCATTTTCAGTTTCAATTGTTGTTTTCATTTCTGTTTTTTCCCCTTTTCTTTGTTATTTGGAGACACTTTTTCATAAGTTGCCTACGGTATAAAATATTTCTCAATTGCTAGTATTTTATATTTTTTACTTTTGATAATTTTTCTCATTTATAAAATAAAAAAAAATTATTACAGATGTTTATACAATTCATAGATATATCTGAACAATTTTTTATTAGAAAGTAAATTGTCTTATTGAAAGCCGTGAGGAGACAAAATAAAATAGTAAAGTGTGGCACACTATGTTGTCACTACATGTTACGATTTTAATTTTGATGATCATTCACTATAAGGTTGTTTTCATTTAATCATTTCAATTTTGATGATCCATCTAGTCGGTGCGCAATCCTACCATCACTCAAAGTATTATGAGGAACAAAACTTCATGGTTGACAATCTCCAAATGTTTAAGGCTCCATTTGTTTCACAGAAAATAACTTTCGGAGAAATTTTTTTGGATTTCCAACATTTGGTTCACAGATAATAAACTAATTAGGAAAAATATTTTCCATCAATGAAAAAAAACACCTTCAAAATTGAGGAAAATGATTTCCTCTTTTTGAAAAGTGGAAATCGTCTTCTCTCATCCTTCACATTCCTTTTCTTATAATTATTTTGTTACGTCATTATTTTTTACTTTCTTTTTTTGTAATTTCTTTTTTCCTTCTTCCTTGGCCAGTTACCAACGGCGAGCCACACACTTGGGCTCACTCGAGGTCGATGAGCTCGCATGTGACCACCGTCAGCGGTCACAAGTGGAAGAAGAAGAAAAAAAAGAAATAAATAAAAATAAAAATTATTACAAGTTTTGAATTTTTTTCTTAAAAAAATTTACAAAAAATTGTTCATGTTAGCACCGACTATACCATGTAGGATGGTCGGTGTCCACATCAGCAATTTCTGACTAAACGACCATGCGGAATATCAAAATAAATTTTTCTTACCAAATAATGGAATATATTTTTTACTTCATTTTCAAGTCTCAACGAAACGGAGCCTAAACCACTATGCTTTTCCCCAACCTAAACTAGAATAGTGGATTTATCATTCAAGTAAACGGCATAAAAGAATGAAGTGTTCAGAGAGAGAGAAAGAGAGAGAGAGAGAGAGAGAGAGAGAGAGAGAGAGAGAGAGAGAGACCCGATTCCTTTAGTTCCACTGGTGACAACAGCCATCTTTCCACAAAGTGACCGCCTGTTGTCGTCGCCGCGGCTGCGGCATCTACTTGTAGTCCCTTTCCCCTCATGAGCCATTCTCTCTCTCTCTCAAATAGGATTTTTCCCCTGAACTCTTGATTTTCTCTCTGTGTCTAATGCGTCTCTCTAACTCTCCACCGTGCTGTACAAGTCCTTCGGTCCAATAGCCGGCGGAGAGCAGGCAGTTGGCCAACCTAGCCCTTCCCGACACGTGGGGATCGCTATCTCCGGCCGGTCGTAGAAGCCAGCTGATAAAATACAGATGATCACGGCGACAACGACAAGATTTAGGAACCTCAACAATTTTGAATCCGAGAAAATTTGGTAATCATGACAGTAAGCAAGTCCCACAAAGGTTGTCGTCATATTCCTTGTCTTAAACAATGTGTTTCTTCCTTCACCTTCACGGTCAATCTCAAGATTCGTCGGAAGGAACTAAGTCAAGCGACGACCGTAGCTCCAGCTAATTATCTCAGAAATTAATCTAAGATTGTCTCACTAGAAAAAAAAAAAGAGAGGAAGAATTAAACATATTGCATTGCTAACTGTTAGCCTCTCGATCTATTTCTCCTGCCATTGTCCAAATTACTCTTCTTTTTTTAACAATTTTGAAATAAGAATGATATAACAGTAATATGTATCTCGACTGGCTTCATCTTTTGAAATTGGAACGTCTCCGTTTATATTGGATTGATTCTCCTGCCTTGCTTCTCCTCATGCTACTAACACATTATGTGCATTTGGTTCGGCTTTTGAGAAAAACTTTTGGAAAATGCAAAGGACTTTAGCCTAAATCACTAAGTCTAAAATTGATTAGATAATTTTACATAATATATCATGATTGTATTGCCAATCATTGTCGTCGAGTACGAAAATTATTTTCTTATGCAGGTGCATAAAAGCAACGAAGAATTTCACTAAAAGTTACGGAAAAAAGTTTGAAAGTGGGAATATAAAATGGGAGTAGGTGAAGCTACTCTCCTTTATATATAGTCAACAAGTTACCAACGTACACATTTTAATGTATCGCCATGTTGCCATTGTTGGTTTAAACTTCTTTATTCCTGCGATGCCCTGTGAATATCTTAAGCTGTGAATATCTTAGGTTGTATTTGATCGTTCAGATAAAATTTAGAATATGATATGTTTTATCTTATCATATGTTTGGTAGTTGTTTAGGAAAGGATAAAGTCGGATATAGATCCGATAAAAAAAATCCTAGGATGAGGAGTGGTATAGACCCGTATAGAATTTCTCTTATCCAACTATTTTTCAGAAAAACTTAACTCTTCTTTTTCCTTTCCTTCATTCACACGCACGATTCCCTCGAAAAACAATTATTGTCGGCTATGAGAATCTTCTCTCCCTCCCTCAACGGTTGCTTTCAATCCGCCATTGGACTCCTCCGATTGCGGTAAGCTCGATCGTCAAACGGTCTTTCTCGTAAACGACTTGGTGGTGCGCGCTACGGTTGGGTCGCGTCGTCTCGATGTTTGTTTTTTTCTCTGATGGGACGCAAAGAAGGACCGTACTTGATGATCTCCGCGATCACTTAGTGTCTCGTTGCATGTTTTGGGGCAGTCTCTTGCCTGTTTGCTGTCCTTTTTCAAATGCTTCATATTTTGAAACCTATAGAAGCTTTTCTCTGTGTGGTTGTTTGATTGGTGACAGGAGTTGCGGTATATCTTTTGGCATTCGGACGGGCGTCTTGTGTTGTGTGTGCCGTTGGCCGCATTGATTCGACATGTAATGGCCGTAGTGACATTGGATTTTCTGTGTACAGAGTCGATAATCATGACAGTAGACGTTCATGCACGGTTCTTGGTTGCACGGGCCTTCGGAGAAACAGTGTGGTGTGCTCGATGTTGCTTATTTTCAGAATATTGAAGCATGCGAGTATGGAACCATGCTGAGGATTCGACTATTGCTTTAAGACGTCAAGTTTTGTGCTCTTCGATGCTAGAAGTGGTGATCGGAGTTTGCTTCTCTTTATGTAGTTGAGGGTCTTATTCAGAGAAATTATTAACAATGCAGATATAGTCGAAGAGCAATCCACCAGACTAGTCCACAAAAAGGAAACAGAAAAAATTGCTCAAAACTAAAAGAAGATCTGCGTCAGAAGCTAGATAAGCTAACTCAGGAGCTCAATAATGAAAACATCATCAAATGGGTTTTCAACTATGTGGTCGCATTGGTCGCATCGTTGTATCCAACATGCATGATATCCGGTTTCTCCCAAATAGTAGATGATGATAGCTTAAAAAAAAATATCCGACTTTAAATTCGCAGTAAACCGAACAGTAGATAGGATATGAAAATATTCCGGGATTTCTTATCATACTCTATCCAGTCATATTCCGATTAGAAATCCAGACGACTAAATGCAGCTTTAGACATAGAACAAAATTGGACTCATGCTCTCGGAAATGACAAGCCATTCACGGTGAACCCTCCATCGACACAAATGATCTGCCCCGTTATGTAAGAGGCTGCCGGCAAGCACAAGAAGGCCACTAACGACGACACCTCGTTTGGCTCTCCGATGCGACCGAGCGGCGTCCTTGCTATCACCTCCCCGACGAACTTCTCGTTATTAGATAGCTGTGAAGACATATGAGTTAACATCAGATCCCGCGGCGAACATGATCAAGATCTACGCAGTGAACTATTTTCAAGCAGGCGAGAAAATTTAGAGCCAAAGGAGATTGATTACAGGGTCGACTAGTGGAGTCTGAATAAACCAAGGTGCAATAGCGTTGCTTCTTATGTTGTCCTTGGCCCATTCGCATGCCAAGTTCTTGGCCAACTGGTTCATTGCTCCTGCCGATGAATTTGGCAAAGAAAAACGGAGGGATTAGCTTCTCATAAAAGTGCTCGGATAATTATTTATAATGACATTAGATTACCTTTGGTAGCCGAGTAAAGTGTGGCGCCTTCCACTGAAACAACGCTGGTGACGGATGACAAGAACACGATGCTTCCGGCTCCCGAGGCTTTGAGAAACGGATGCGCAAGCCAGCTCAGATGGTAGGCCGATTCGAAGTTGGTTGTCATGACAAAGGAAAAATCTTCCTCTGCGTAATCCACAGTCGGCGTTACGATGTTGGTTGTGCTGTTGTTCCCAAGAGTCCCAACGTTGTTTATCTACCACATAAACCACTCCCAAGGAATTGAAAACCAAACAAAATCTATTGAAAATAGAGCGCAAATAGCAACCTTGTTATGCACGGGATCAAAGACGAATCACGCTTACTAGGATGTTGAGCTTGCCGTCGAAGAGGGAGGATACAGTGGACATAAGCTTTTCTCGCTCCGATCTTGAGGAAACGTCGCAAGCCGAACCTGAGACTCGGAAACCCTTGCTCAACCAATGTTTCAAGCATTGATCAATTTCGGCTTCATTTCTGGAGCAGGTATGCACGGTTGCCCCAAGTCTCGCTAGTTCCTCAACGACGGCATGCCTAATCATGGTACGATAAATGCCGCTATTTACCAACTAGTAAGCGCAGGCAAGAACAGATTAAACTCCTTCCTTTTCCAGTATAAAACTTTCGAATGTCAAGACCATAGTACATGTGATTGAACCGGTAAACTGTGCGGAAGATTTGACTGAATTTTTATTGTCAAGACCAATGATTAAAGCCTTTACATGTACCGAATTTTTATTTGGGAAAACACATAGGATATTTGGTAATAATCAGAAAGGAACTGGAATCGAAGTGGTTCCTAAAGATTCGGGCATATGTAAGCAATGTAGCTGTAATTTTTTCAGAAGAATGGAAACAGTCTGTAGTCTAGTGGTTCCTGTCAACCGGATCGGACTCGACCGATTTATTTCGGTACCAGCTAGTTTGCTAGTTTAATGAAGGAACGGTCGCGCCCTAGAGATTTTTAGCCTCGATTCGTTTTGGTTGGGGTAAGAAATACCTCAACACAGGGATCGCCTAGTCCGTGCACAATCCTACTATCACTCAAATTATGTTAGAGGAAACCAACGACTTGAAAAAGAAAAGAGAGAAAAAAAAAAGTCATCAAATGCCTAAATCACTATGTATATTACCCTAATCTTAACTGAAACAGCTGGTCAACCGTGGAAACCAACGACATGAAAAAGAAAAGAGAGAAAAATGAAAAAAGGGAGAAAGAGAGACCCGATTCCTTTGGTTCCACCGGTGACGAGAGCGGTCATTCCCTGAAGTGACCACCGGTTGCTGTTGCCGTTGTTGCGGCTGCTGCATCCGCTTGCAGTCCCGTTCCCCTCATGAGCCATTCTCTCTTTCTCTCTACTAAAATTTTGATTTTCGCTCGGAACTCCTCCAGCTTTGTTTTGGGTCTAATGCGTCTCTCCAGCTCGCCACTGTGTTATATAAGTCTCTCACGCCACACGGGAACCAAGTCCCATACCTGGACAATTATAATGCTAGTAATAGTAATTTATACACATATCTAAACTATAGAGCAGGTGCAACGGGAGTAAGTAAGGTGGTGCTTTGATAAATCACAATTAAATGTCCTTCACGTTCAGCTCGAGATTCGTATCTGATGATGTTAAACTAAGTCCAGTGACGACAATTAGTCCAGCTAATCATCTAGTAATTAATCCCCACTTATCTCATCGACAAAAAAAAAAAAAAAGAGGAATAATCTCAAAATGTTGCATGCCTAACTTTTTTCTTATTTAGTGTCTATTAGTGTACCTAACATCTTTGTTTGTCGGTGTCTTTTATATTTGCTTGCTTGTAGATACAATGTCGTTTCGAGTCTAATGCCGTTGTTTGTCTGTGTCTTTTAGCATACGTTAATGTCGTTTCACCCATCGGGTTCTAATTGATTTCCAGTTAATTTGAATCTGAACATTTTGATGTTTATATTTTGCCTTTGATGTTTAAATCGGACTGGTACATGTACTAGTTAGTAGATAGTACCCCCAACAGTGTGAAAGTATATAGTCGAATAACACAACATCTAAGACCATGTTAAACTTACTGATCCGAATTTCAGTTAGATATAAATTAAAATCAATCATGATTGTGATCTCAGAGATATGCAGAATCGAAATTTAACAAAATCTTTTGGAATTTGTAATTAGTGATTCGAGAAATCCGGAGGAAAAAGCTAAAAAAAAACCCGTCCTAGATAGTCTAAATATCCGTAATATGTTACCCAAATAGAGTAACCTGCTACGCTGAATTGAATGATCACGCTTGGGAAAATTTGTAGAAGCTTGCACACAAAGAGTGATGGAGTTTAAGACAGCTCAAAACATTTGAAATCTCGCTTGGGGTGTTATAAATGACTTAGGCTTCGTATATCTTATAAAAAATTAATAACTTGAAAAATATTTTTTTAAAATAATAATTTATATCGCTTACAAAAATATGAATGAAGGAATGATATTTCCATCATCCATGAAGATATGTAGAAATAAATTGTTGTCGACAATAAAAATAAATTTTATTGATTAATTATTTCAAGTAATATAAGTGATCATTTTTCTGAAAATACTTTTCAAATCATTCATTTTTCTGAAACATACGGAGCTTTAAAGTCAATTGGTTCTTAAATTGTTATAACGCTATGTTCATGTTCAAACTCAGAGACTACCTAGTTATAGCTTGATGTAGCTGCCTGTATTGAGAAATCTCCTCGGGCGAGTTCGAGGCTCAAATGCCTTTCTTAGCTCTGGCCCACGTATACGTGAACAAATTTTGAATATTTTCGATTCGATTAATGAGAATTGTTTAATGTGTTCGCCTTCATCGAATTTCTCTTCTCTCTTCCCTACCCCTTAATTTTTCTATCCCCCAATCGTTAATCTCCAATTGAAAGAATCCCAAAAGATATCATTATTCATAGCGTTCACTTTGTGACTACATTAAAATACTTCTGTGCGCGTGACTCTACTTGTCACTCAAAGAATCCATTTGTTTATCTTTAAAAAAATAGTACTTTGTAACCTCACTGTACATTGAGAGTGCGCTTTTTTTTTTAAAGTGACTAATTTGAAATATTTTATCCTAAAATTAATCGCTCGTAGCACTTGATATAATTAGTCAATGAAAAATATTTTCACTATGAATAATTTATGGGTTAATATTTTCATGGTCGATAAAAATATTTTTCGTTCTTTCATTTTTGTAAGGGATACAAGCGATCAATTTTATAAAAGTTTTTTTTAAATCAATTATTTTTCGCAGAACAAATGAAACCTAAAATTGATCTTCCCCTATGTATAGCAGTTAAATAGCAGCAATATTAATCTACCAATCAGACTTATTTTAGTTCTACTTTGTTGGCATAACCATGTCTGTTAGAGTAATTAAATATTAAACCACGCCTTAAGCTTAAGCTTTTAGAGCAGTTGATAATGGTTTAACAAAATCTCACATCAACTAGTGATAAACCCGTGTCTATGGCACAATGACGATAGTATTACATATAATTATTTTAGCCAAAATTTTCTAGGATTGTGAGTTTTACTATGAAGAATTTTTCTAAAAGCATTTGGAACTGAGAAAAAATATATGTAATGTATTTTATGTTTTTATCGTTTTTGTCCAATATTTTTATATTATTGAAACGTATTTCTAAGCTATATTAGTGAGATGACTTAAAATATGCATTAAGAATATCTTTTGAACAAAAATTTCCTAATAATTGAGATATCATTAAAAAGTTCAAGAACCACTTATTTAAATTATTACATTACAAATCGGATGAAATGTCCTGACTTTAATAATTGATAAGATAGGAAGAACATAGACGACTCGAAATGTGTCAAATTAACATAGCATTAGCTAACACAATTTCATACCAATGCAATTGCTATGAAACATACTTTGTCAATTTCTGTCCAGATTTGACCAAAAAAAATTTCTGTCCAGAATTGACCCCAAAAAAATTTCTGTCAAGAATTAACAATAAATTGCGCATTTACTTTTATGGTTTATCGTTTAGGTATACAAAAGTAATATATATGTAAATCAAAGTATGTCTTCTTGCTTGAGAAAAGTTGTATTCTCGTATAGTGCACTGTAATTTATCTTCTTTGTCGTTTCAATCATTGCTTGTCAAGTATGTAAATTTTACTTTCAGGCAATTGCATAAAAATGACAACAAAATTCATTGTAAGTAAAGAGTAAAAAAACTTGAAATTGGGAATATAAAGTGGGGGGAAATTGTCAAAATAGTCCTAAACCCATTACACTATTTTCAATTCAGTCTTAAACTTTTTAATTTTGCCAACTCAGTCTTGAAAATTTTACATTTGTGTTATTTCAGTCCTAAATCTTTTTTTTGTGCCAATTCAGTCCTAAATTTTTTTCATTTGTGCAAATTCAATCCATCCAACCAACTTTTTGCACTGATGAGGCACTTTTTAATAATATTTTCATTTTTTTTCATTTTTTTAATTTCTTTTTCTTATTTAATGTTCTTCTTCTTCCTCACAGCACCTCTTCTTGAGCCTTCGCCTGTGCTTGCTTGCATCGCCGCTAATCTCCATCCTTGGTCGTCGTCGGCCACCACCGACGCCAACGACCGTTACCCATCTCGTAATCGGCCAATTACAGTCATCACCACACTTTCGTTGATGGCCAAATCACTCAATACTAGCGACCAAAAATTATTCTCCACACTTAAACCTTGACCAAAATTAGAACTAGAGTTCTAATGATCATATACACATAAAGCGGGGAAAGAAAGCTAACGCGACAAGAATCCGATCGTAGGCATCATCGAAAAGCAAACAATGACTTCGACTACCTTAACATCCATAGCAAACGGCAAGATTCCAAAGACATGCCATAAGACCTCAAGAAAAATATGGATTCGGACTCGATTTCAACGAAAAATGAAGTAAATGTTGGCCTATATTGAATCTAATCATGGACGAACAACTATTTGCACAAAGTCATATCCAATATTCTAATTGCTCGACCTCCCCACATCCGGCAAAGCCAAACCTTGCCATCGCCTAGCTATAGTGCCCGGCGATGGTAGCAGCGTCAATGGCCAGCGAGGTCGAACCTTTCCGACCCTTGGTGGAGGAAGAAGATGAACCCACAAAAAAAAAAAAAGGAAAGAAGGAAAAATATTAAAGAATTTATAAAAAAAAATATTATTAAAAATTGCCCCATCAACACCAAACGATCAAAATTGGGTGAATGAACCGAATTGACACAAATACAAGATATTTAGGACTAAATTGGCACAAAAAAAGCTTAAAACTAAATTAGCACGAATATAAAAAGTTTAGGACTGAATTAGCAAAAATGCAATAGATTTAGGACTTTTTGGAGTAAGACACTCTCCTTTATATATGGTCAACAAATTATCTACTTACACATTTTAATGGGGAAATTTATCCGAAAATTCATAAACTTATTGCAGAACGGCCAATTCAATCCTAAACATTTCATTTTAATCAATTTTGTCCTAAACCATTTAATCATGACAATTTAATCGTAAACCTATTAACAAATTAGCAATTTAGTCCTTCTGGCTAACTTTGATAAAAAAAAAATCACTAATATAACTATCCGGTTAGCGTCCGCCGTCCTATGTGGCACGATCGGCACCGACGCGAATAATTTTCTTAAAACTTTTTTTAATTTTGTATTGATTTTTTTTTCCTTTCCTTTCCTTTCCTTTCCTTTTATTTTCTTTTTTTCTTGACATGACTAGCAAGGCTATTGGCCACTAGCCGAGGGCCGCCGACCTTCGCCAGCCACTATGCAAGGGCCGGCGACTCCTGCCGACCACAAGACGAAAGATGCAACGCCCTTGATATAGCTCGTGGGGCTTGAGAATACAACCATTCATGCCAAAACCTAAATATTCTAACATGGCAATAGTCACGATGCAAATATAATGGGAAATTCTATCCCAATAAGTAAGATATGCAAAACCTTAGCTATGTACAAATGAGAATACGGTTAGAATTGCAAATATGAATTTTCTAGATATGCAAATATTCAAAAGGCAATTTCTTCCTATATGCAAGATCTCTAATTAATAAACATGCGATTCATGAACCACGAAAACATTTAATTTATGTAAAGCGCCATGTTCATCCTAACATGCAATTGAACAAATCACGAATAACTGACGTGCAAGAGAGCACTTCTATTGTCGGTTCTCTATTTCTCGAAATAATAGGAAAATGCATGCAAAAGAGTCCTCATGTTTATCACGTGAGATGCATCCGATAGATAAATCAATTAGGGCCTACATCACATCCAAAGCAGCCCGGCACGTATCGCAGATTTCCACTCTCAAGAATTCGATTCGATCCCTCGCATCATGTACTCCTGTTTTTACTGAACACAGCGAGCCAACACAAATCACATTCCGGAACGACATGTAGATAATTCATAATCGGCTTCTAAAGGTACTCGCGACTAGCTGCGGCACTATCAAATCGAAGAAGAGATGAGACAAGCAGCGGAATCCGAATGTTGCTTGTATTCCCCCCGTTGCTCTGCTGTGTTTTTGGTTTTAGAGTCTCTTCACAATTCCACTGAACATGCAAAGACCAACATCTAACTCTACGTTGGCCAAACATCGCACAACAGCTCCCTCAAGATTTGCCTTTTCAAAGTGATTTTCCTGTCCTTCCGACCCAAAAAATTGGGCCCAATGAAGGAGCCCCGAGCAACGAATGGGCCACGTGAAGGAGCCCAAAGTAACGAATGGGCCTCCAACGGGGTCATGACAAGGGTGCGATGGGCCCTAAGGCTTAATTAAGGCTTAAGTGGGTGGGGAACGGAAGGTTTAATCCAAATCACGTGCGAGGGCACCAGCTGGCAGCTGCCAACACACGGACGCTCCCTCCCTAATCCCTCTCCCCCCCCCCCCAAAAGTCCGCAAGAGGGAAAGGGAAAATATCAAGTGACGTGCAGATTTGGACACGTGGACCCACGCCCCACAATCGGATGCAAACATATTTATATTCCACTCTTTATTCTGCTTTTCTCGTCCGCCCTTCCCTCATCCCTCCCTCTCCCTCTCTCTCTCTCTCTCTCTCAAGCATCATTTTGCGAGAAACAAACAGCGCGCTCTCTCTCTCTCTCTCTCTCGATCTCGAACCCTAGACGCTCCGCCCCTCCCTCTCCGTCCATGCCCGTGACCTCCGGGCTTCGCCGTTGATTCTCGTAGCTCATCGCCGCCCGATCGATTCCCTCGGAGGAAGAAAAGGTCGCTCCTTTACACCGGCGAATCTCAGCGAATCCAGAAATGGCGGCCCCCTCGATGACAAGCACCGTCTACCTCCACGTCATCGAAGACGTCATCAGCAAGGTCCGGGATGAGTTCGTCAACAACGGCGGCCCTGGCGAGGAGGTCCTCAACGAGCTTCAAGGGGTAATTTTGATTCTCGCCCCCCTTCGTCTGGGTCTTGCGGAAAGAGTCTCCTTCGTTTCTTTTTTTCTTTTTTTTTTATGCGACTGCGTTCTCATCCCAATTTGTTGGATTCTCGAGAGAATAACTCTGTTGTGTGATCTGCGAGCGTGGAATCCACGGGGTTTCGATTTAATTTTTAGATTCTGGATGAATTGGATGCAGTATTAGATCTGCCGAGCTTGTGCTTTACCTGATTTAGGGCTTCTAGTGTGCTTTCTTTCTCAATTTTATGTGGAAAGTGTGCTTCTGCTCTTTTATGTGTCCAATCACCGTGGGGATTCTTGATTCTTGTTGAATTCGGAAACAACAGATTTGGGAGACGAAGATGATGCAAGCGGGTGCTGTTCTCGGTCCAGTGGACAGGTCAGTCGCCACGAAGCCTCCACCAGGTGGTGCAACTGCTCCTGTTCATGACCTCAATGTACCTTACGAGGTGACAGAAGAGTTCGAAACTCCCACAACTGACATACTCTTTCCTCCAGTGAGTTCAGTCCCTTGTCCACTCACACTGTGTCGTTTTACTCATTTTTCGAGTGACTCGGTCTGAATCTTGTGGTTGCTGCCATTTGATTGGGATTTCCTTGAGATGTAGACGCCATTGCAAACTCCCATTCCAACCCCGCTACCTGGGACTGTAGATAGCTCGATGTACAACATTCCAACTGGATCTTCTGATTACCCTACTCCTTCAAATGATGGTGTTGGCAATTCTGGTGGCAATACTGACATAAAAGCTGGGAGACCCAGCCCTTACATGGTATGGAAGTTCTATTTCCCATGACATAGAAAGTTAAAATAGTTTTGTCGTCTTCTATACCATGCAACATACGATGCTTCTTGCTCTTGACAAATAACCATTGGTCTGCAATAATGCGAAGCTGTTAGTTATTGCTTAAAAAAAGGAAAAACAAATATTGAAACCCTATTCCTGTGAGACTGAACGGTTATTTTTTATTTGGTATCTTATTGTTTTCAATTTTAGTACAAGTAATATTGAGTAATGGTTAGGTTGATGTCATGATACTTGTTTACACAGTATCTTTTAAGAATGCCTTAGATGATTATGGGAGGATAGTAATTTTAGTTGTTATATGTTTTGATATTAGATATACAAGGGCTCAAATGTTAAGCCATGTTGATATGGACAGTATAAACCTATCAGAACTGATAACAAATAGAAGTTTAGGTTTGGTTTCGGAATTTCATGATTGTCTACTGAAGTCAATGTTCATGCACTTGTTTAATGCTTAAAAGAATTTCCAATCTGCAACATGTGCTCTAGTGCTTAAGGGAGGATAGATTTTGCATAATTGAGAATGCCACATCTAGCCTACCTGGAGACTAGCCCATTATGAACTTTCCCCTTTGCAAACAGCCCTTTTTATGCAACTGCTATTCAAAACCTCGTCCAGTACAATTTCCGTAAGCAGATTTTTGTTTTGGCAGCGTCCTCCCTCACCTTGGATGAATCAAAGGCCCCCCTTGGGTGTCGATGTAAATGTTGGTGAGTAAAATCTTAGAGCTGCAACGAGTTTCAATCTAATGGTCCTATTGTAATTTCTCTCCTATCCTAATTTATGTAGCCTATATGGAGGCTAGAGAGGATGGGGACAGAGGAACTTCTAATCAGCCCCATACACAAGTAAGTTTCACCTCAAATTTTGCTCCAAATTGCGACTTTCACATAGCTTCCTGGATGTCTAATGAGTGGTTTTCTTGCATAAAATGATGGTAGTATTATCGCTTGAATTTTGAACAATGATATTGATGTTGAAAAATTCTAGGATTTCTTCATGTCCTCTGGAAAGCGAAAACGTGAGGATTTGGTTCCCCGCTATCAGAATGGTGGATATATACCGCAGCAGGATGGAGCTGGAGATGCTGTATTTGAGGATTCACAGGTCTAATTTGATTTTCATTGCACATATTGTTAGTATGTGATCTTTAATTCTTGTGAAAATAAGTAGGTGTACTTTTTGTTATTTGGTTTGGCTGATATTTCAGCTCTATTTTGCTGAATATGGCCAATTGCTTATTCCAGTTTCTTTATTCTCTCAGTCGATTGAGAGAGAAATAAGACTGTCTTGTGAGTAAAGCAGATTTTGTATGTGCGATTGATGGAATCAGTTTAGCTGGTTGCTGTTGTAAGCGGTTTTTTGTTTTAGTGGTTTAAAGCTCTAGCAAAAAAAAGCTGCAGTATCTAGATGTTGAGCAAGGAAAGTGACTATTGACGTGTGCTCAGTTTCCCAAGGCATTGGAAATCCAGACTGGCTCGGAGAATAACTGGCGCTAGCGCGGCTTGCACACATTATGTCTGGTCTTTTATGTTGCTATAATGCCTTTTTCTCTGGCCTTGATACTTCGTAGTCTCTATGAATACTTTTTGTAACCGAATGAGCCAGATGATTTTGAACCAGGGGGAGTTTTGGGAGTATAAACTTGTAGATCTGGTGTTTAAAGTTTAGTTATTGTTTTCTAGTTCAAGTGTTGAAGCTCAGTTTTTTATCCTGGGCCAGTGTCTGTGCTGTTTACCAGCTGCAGGATATTTGATCCTTTTCCTGGTGGATTTAGTTTCAGCATCTCTTTTGGAACTTTTGTAATTTGCTTAGTCGTATATTTGCTAACTCAAGTGCAGTAAATTTCCAGATCACAGAGAAGACGACTGTTCTTTCCACTACAGACACCAGAAATAGGCAAATGCTGGCACATGTGGGAAGGCCGCTGTCAAAGATACCTCAAGTAGATGGGCAAACTCCTGATCCTTATGACGAGATGCTTTCTACTCCCAATGTGAGTAACATTTAAGATATTAGAACACAGAATTGAATGCATGATCCTCTCTTCTGCTTTTTCTGGTAATAGAATTCTGAATTTTTGCTTGTTCGTGCGTTTCCCTTTTTCATGCTGTGGGCAGAAAGTTCCGTAGTTGCCTTCAGGATCCATGTGATGAGCGCATACCTTGATAAACTATATCTAATCGCAGATTTTAGGAAGTCTTCATAAGGTGCAAGGGTATACCATGATCTGAGCTAAACATCCAAATAACCACCCCCCCCTCCCCTCTCCCCAGTCAAAAAAGGAAAAAAAAAAATCAACATCATGTCATCAACATCACCTTTATCCCAAACTAGTTGGGATCGGCCCAAAAAAAAAATAAAAATTGTTATCCACAACGTGCCCTGCATTTAAGGCTGAGTCAATCAGAGATGAGCAACTTTCCCCAGAAAAAAGAGAGATAAGGAGCAATCTCACTGGTTGGTTCCCTTCTGATGTGTTTTCTTTTCTTGGCTTTGCAGATTTACAATTATCAGGGAGTCGTGAATGAAGATTACAACATTGCTAGTACACCAGCTCCAAATGGTATTTGCAACTTTTGCTAGTTTGTGATATTTGAGCCAGTCCTTTGGTGTCACTAGTGTATTAGAAGACTCAGATGATCTCCCTCTTGTTTTTCTTCAGACTTACAGGCAGCTACTCCTGCTATTGGAGTTCATAATGATGTTGGAGACGATGAAGATGAAGATGAGCCACCGTTGAATGAAAATGATGATGATGAGGATGATCTAGATGATGTGGACGAGGGGGAGGAGCTAAATACCCAGCACCTAGTTCTAGCTCAATTTGACAAGGTGACAGTTGCTTCAGGATGACAATGATGATCTGCCTTGGAGCTATCATACTTTGTTTAGGTAGAAATTGTGTTTTCATTTTGTTTTTTTGTGTGGATAGGTGACACGGACGAAGAGCAAGTGGAAGTGCACACTTAAGGATGGCATAATGCATATAAACAATAAGGATATCCTTTTCAATAAGGTCAGGTTCTAGAGATAATCGATTGCACTTTTTCATGCTTCCTCCGTACTCTGTTCTTTTTTTCATTTTAAACGTGACCCTCTGATGTCTTTTATGTTAATTTCTGTCAGGCAACGGGAGAGTTCGACTTCTAATGATGTTCGACTATTATCAGTTCTGCTGTGTAGCAGGAATTTACTTGGAAGAGACCAATCGAGATATGTAATTGGTGTTACGTATTTTTCCCCCTTCTATCGATTATTATGGTTCTTAGGTGAGAGAGTGAGGGAAGTGAGGTTGAGGCCATCAAGCCTCGGTTGGATGGTTTGGCCAGTTGTACATAATGAAAGAGTTCTTATTCTATTTTTTTTTTAACCCTTATTGGCCTTTAAATGGACGGTCAAATTCACGACTCTTTTGGGAATTTTTCCATTTCCCTAATGAAGTGCGATCCCAGCATCTTATGTAACCTGTACTTTGGACTTTCCAAGACTTTTATGTAATCTGTTTTGATTGCGTTGCTGTACCCTTGAATCAGGGCCTTATGTTGGTCCTGCGGTAACTTTCTAGGGCACATCCGAGAGTCGAGCACATCGGGTAGCATTATTTTGCAGCTCTCCTCGTTGTCCTTTCTGCCTTTGTTACTAAAAATCCTTCGTGCTTAAAAGGTCGGTATGGACATCTATTTATAGTTTTTATGGCTAACCTTAGATTTGGTAAGTGTAATGTGTGATAACCCTAGGGTATGGGCGTGGGCAAGCCATATTGCAGAACCAATAAAGATGAGCCACCATTTTAGGGAGACATCGTAAATCGCTGCCTGGAATTCAATCTCTTGTGAGCCTTCCCGCATATTTCCTCGGTTTGCCCCTGTTCCATCAGCAAAATAAAACGCGGAAAAGATCGAATGAACGACTACTGTGAATTCACAGGACTAGCAACAGAAAGAAATGAGATTCATCTCGACCACGTGATGATCGATCTCACTAAATATGACTTGAGCGTCTTTTTTTTTTTTTTTTCAAAGAGAAGCCTGTTTTTGTCCTTAGTTTGCTTAACAAGAATGCTGAGGCCGATAATTAACCTACTTGTTGTGCTAGATCCGTGGACAATCACCGATGAATATAGTCATTGAGTAAGAATTAGGGGTGAGCAGTTTCGAGGTCGGCTCGGGTTCCATCTGGAACTCATCAATGGGAATCGGTTATCCAATTTTTGGAATCGAAAATCTATCATGTCTACTATGGAACCCGAAACCTACCATGTCACAAGTTCCAAATTCGATTGCGGGGTCTCTATAAGATTCTACACATATTCTTAATTGAATGATAATAATGAATTATCACTTCTCATGATCATCATTTGCTTCTACAATCCAATGATCACGATTCGGGAAAAGTTGTAAAAAAGTCCTAAACCTATTGTACTTTTGCCAATTCAGTTCAAACCTTTTAATTTTGCCAATTCAATTCTAATTTTTTTTTTGTGTCAATTCAGTTCTAAACCTTTTACATTTGCATTAATTCACTCCATCATGCTAACTTTGGCTAGCCGGTGGTGACATAGATACCGGTCGATACCGACATGAATGCCAACGCCGACGTAAACACTAATATTTTAATATTCTTTGATGTATTCTTTTCCCTTTTGTTCTTTTCTTCTCATTCCTTATTTTTCCTCCTTTCTTCTTCCTCGGGCCGGTTGCTGGTGGCTAGGCCGGCTAGGTCGACCTCACCAGTGCTAGGCGAGGTTGGCCATGGCGAGATGCGACCTCGCCCAAATCTAGCCCGGGCAAATTTGGGCGAGGTCAACTAGCCATGGCAAGGCCATACCCGGGTGGGCACTAACCAACAAAGGCAACAGATTACAAATATTAGGGCAAAAGTTCTTGGTGAGGTCACTTACGGACGAACCTCGCCCGATCTCGACGACGAAACCTCAAATCTTTGTGGACCAACCTTGCTCTTTGCCTTGGAGATTGCAAGCCTCGCCGTCCATGGCGAGGCCGCCATGGTTGGCCGACCTCGCCCCAGGCCAATTATGGTCAAGGTCACACCTCGCCATGGCCGGCCTTGCCCCGCACCGCGAGGCTTAGCCCCGCTAGTGGCCGGCAAGGTCAACCTTGCCGGTTGCCACCGGCGATTGGCCTAAGGAAGAAGAAAGGAGAGAAAAGAAAAAAAAGGAAAGAGAAGAAAAGAAAAGAAAAAAAAGGAAAAAATAAATAAATCTAAAAATATTAAAATATTAGTAAAAATATCCACTCTAGGTCAACATCCACGTCATTGTCGGTTAGTCAAAGTTTGCTGGATAGATTGAATCTGCACAAATGCAAAAATTTTAAATTAAATTCACAAAATTATAGGGTCTAGGATTCTAGAAAAATCCATACTTTTTTGTGAGACTTCCATTAAGAAAGAATGAGGATATCAATCTTACAAAGGTCGATCGAAAAGGGACAACCGTCCACTGAAAATATTGGTTGGGAATACAAAATCCAGTTAGAAAAAAAGCGGAGACAAGCCTGAACCCGAAGCAGGTATTCTATCCCCAACAACGGGCTCTCTTAGCCACAGACAGGGGACCGCCTTTTAGCTTCCAAGCTCAATTTTGAATATCAACCTTGAAGGTGCTAGAAATTTCGATTCACGGATTCCACTAAAGTAGCAAGTGAAGAGCATACTGAACCATATCGTACTACCATATTAACAAGATGATTATAAAATTCTAGGAACCATCCTTGGATAAGAAAATAAGAGGAGAATTTAGGGACTCATCGTAAAAGAAACTTCACATTGATATTAAAAGGAGGCCGAGTATGCCTGATTACATGATATAAAGGGCCTTATATAGGCGAGGGAAACACAATCGGACAAACATACATTGGATACGCAGATCCACCGACACTACTAAACAACAGCAATACATGATCGAACATGACCAAACAACTTTTGACCACCAAGGGGCCAAGTATGGAAGGAAAGATACACCTACACACATATGGCCAACGGGCCTTACAACTTATAATTGAACACTTCTTTAGTATTGTCTTCTAAGCTGTCCGAGCTGTCCGGACCATCCTTTTGCCTTTGATAGGCACGCTAAAGGCGCTCTTGTTCTTCTTTTTCTCCATATAGGATGTCCTATTATGTAACTAGTTCTTGGGGATCCGGTTGGTATGGCCTATGGTAATAATTTGGTGGAGTGATTGAGCTGGAAGGATATTTGCATATGGGATGAAATTATTGTCCCGAGAACTCTGTACATAAGGGTCATAAAATAGTGGTTCTCCCCATGGATCCTGGGAATCAGTATCCATCGAAGACTAGCTTTGCTGGCTCTGGTGAAAAATTTCTAGAGCTTTTTAGGTGGCTTCGCTTGTATGGCTCCGATCCCATGAGACATCATTTGCATTTGATAGCCATATTTCTAGAGGAATAGTGCGGTTTCCTAGTATAGGATTTTCTAGAGTTCTCTATATTCATGGGCAATTGATGCAACACAACTTGAAAAGGTCTTGTAAACACGAGCAATTTCCCAATTGTGTTGTGGCTTGTACGTGGTTGTTTTAGTCTCACGTCTCTAGAAGGACTAACGAATGTCCATGGTCCGTGAAAAAGCATGACAGTGTGTCTTTCCGGTTTTAGTCTTTCCACACGTCTTTGAATCTTGAATAATTCTCTCCAAGTGCTGAGTGATTGAAACCATAGTAACATATCAATCATGCTCTTCCGGTTGGAGTAATCACCTGCAAGTGCTCTGGACAAGACTCTAATAATCTTCTCAATTAGGAACTCAATGGATATAGTATACATATTGAACATATACCAAAACATCCATTTCAATTCTTCAAGGAAATCTTGATCCGGTGACCACCGCAAAGGATGAATGAATAGATACTCATGATGAAGACCATTGGGTTTCAACGTCAAACCTCTATAATCTCTAAAGACTTGGCAATGGTACTGCTAAAGGTAATATTTGAGACTAGGGGTGAGTTGATTGATCCGAGTCAAGTTTGAAACATCCGGAGGATATTTATGACTATTCCATTGGGTTCCTCTCATATCAACGACACGAAATGTGTCAAGCATAGGCTCTTTCCATACAAACATATTGACAGAGGAAACTAGCTACTTGGTTATGGACAGAAAATCTACAAGAACATTTTTGTTTCCCGCAAGATGCTTAGTGTCAAAAGAATATTTTGAAAACCATTACGCCCACCTTAACAACCGAGGATGAGGGATTTGTTTTTGCTTGAATTTCAGCATCTGGGGAAAAGAGGACATATCCATTTCTACTAGAAAATGATGTCCAATAAGATGCAACTCAAAATTCTTGAATCCATATTTCATCGCTAAAGTTTCCTTGAAAGTGGAATGATAATGGATTTCTGCGAGAGTGGATTTCTGCGGGAGTGAATCGTCCACTTTTGATGCCATGCTTTCGGACAATTTCAACAAACCGAAAAAGGAGCTTACAATGAGACTCTTTATTAGCACTGTAGATAAGGATGTCATCAATGTAAATTTGAGCGTTTGCTAAAATTGGCTGAAAGATTTTGCACATGGCTTTTTGAAAAAGGGAAGAAGCAGTTTTAAGTCCAAAAGGGATAACTCACAACCGAAAGTACCGATTATAAGTTTAAGATTTTTTTGACAATTTCACCGAACTCATACTTAGACACACAGCGAATATGAAACTTTAAGAAAGCAAAATTTTCTGTCATGAGTATCGCCGAAAAAGAAAAATCAAACTAATTATTCCAAATTACACATTCATCATCGGACACCATGAAATACCGCAGGATCCCGCGAAAATATAAAACAAGAAAATCACAAAAGACTTGTTCTATATTCCAAGTTACAACATAAGATCAGTATGTTAGAATCGGTTCCTCAATTTTTGAAATCTAAAATCTACCATATATACCTTGAAACTTGAAATCAGACAGATCCCCACCAGTTGAGTTCTCTGGTTCCATATTCTATCTTGAAACTATGTCCACTTGATGCTCGTAGGTGCTACCATGACTCAGGGCTAGGCCCTTGGCTTCTAAGCTTCGATCTTTCCATCAATCCGTTGATATGGGGAGTGTTCCTAGATCTTTTCTCTTGCATGTTGGGATCCCAGAGATTCATTTTTTGTCTGCTTGTGATCGCATAATTGAGGATAAAATGGAGGGGCCCCGGTTCTTCTCGAGAGGCACACAAGTCCCATTCCAAAACCTCATCCTTAACGGCCTCCCTATTTATCGACTTCGAGTCGTTAGAAAGTCTCCCCTCTTTTTTCAGTGGCCAAGAAGCTTTGCGAGGATGGCGTGCGGGATATCTTGCTTCGTCTGGACATGACAATGGCCTCCAGGAGGTGCCACGTGTCCTCTCATCCAATCCCAATTCCTATGGACGTCGGAATCTCATAAAGCTCGTCGCTATAACCCAAACCTTCCCCCCAATCGCATTGAACGAGAAAAGCCACTCTCGGAAGCATCAGTTCGAAGCTTCTTTACTAGCCCAAAAATGGCTGCCGCAATTTCAACTGTCGGAACTGTCAATGGGAAGCCGGTACTTCGTTTCGTCCGATGTTCTCTATGCGGTCGTTCATTTTCTGTTCGGTTGCTGATGTTCTGTTGGTTTTCGGATTTGTCATTCTTTAATCTTTGATAGTTCATTCTGTAAGAAGTATGAAATGGTCTTCCCTTGGAGAGAGATTCAATTCTAGTACCATTGGACTTGTGTTGGCTTTTATGTGATGGAAGTTCATGTGCTGTGATGCAGTTGAGCTTCAACAACTCGAGCTCGGGCTTCTTGGGCAACGGCCTGAAGAAGGCGACCTCCAGGATCACCCACCCGAAGCCTTCGTCGCGGAGCTTGAGGGTCTGCGCCGAGGTCGACGAGGGGAAGCAGACTGAGAAGGACAAATGGAAAGGCCTCGCTTACGACACTTCCGACGACCAGCAAGACATCACCAGAGGCAAGGGCACGGTCGATTCTCTGTTCCAGGCTCCTTCGGGAACCGGAACCCACTATGCCGTCATGAGCTCCTACGACTATATCAGCACCGGTCTTCGCCAGTAAGTAAATAAGCGATCGAAAAGACGCTTTTACATGGTCATTTTTTATTCACGCAGTCAGAAACAATGGTCGAATTATCGACCAAACTCAACAGTCATACGAACTGATTACGTATTGCCCTTGGTTTAGATATAACCTGGATAATAACATGGATGGATTCTACATCGCTCCTGCTTTCATGGACAAGCTCATTGTTCACATCTCCAAGAACTTCATGACTTTGCCGAACATCAAGGTTAGATGCCTGAAGTTCCTGTGCTGGGAACAAACGTGTAGAAATTTGGTCCGACTAGTCTGAACTGAATGACACAAATAATTAATCCGGTTCTTGATCAGGTTCCCCTGATATTAGGTATCTGGGGTGGAAAAGGCCAGGGAAAATCCTTCCAGTGCGAGCTCGTCTTCGCCAAAATGGGAATCAGGTGAGCTCTTCATCTGAAATCTGATCGAAAGACCAGAACCCCCCATGCTTAATTAGGCTTGTTGTACTGTCCGTTTGCTCTGACTACTTGGTGATGAAATTTTCAGCCCCATCATGATGAGTGCTGGAGAGCTGGAAAGTGGAAATGCAGGAGAACCCGCAAAACTCATCCGGCAAAGATACCGTGAAGCGGCCGACATGATCAAGAAAGGGAAGATGTGCTGCCTCTTCATCAATGATCTTGATGCCGGTGCAGGTAGGATGGGTGGTACCACGCAGTACACGGTGAACAACCAAATGGTGAACGCTACCCTCATGAATATTGCCGATAACCCGACCAACGTCCAGCTCCCCGGTATGTACAACAAGGAGGAGAATCCTCGTGTCCCTGTCATCGTCACGGGTAACGATTTCTCCACGTTATATGCCCCCCTCATCCGTGATGGTCGTATGGAGAAATTCTACTGGGCTCCCACTAGAGAGGACCGAATTGGTGTTTGCGGTGGTATCTTCAGGACTGACAATGTCCCCGCCGAGGACATTGTGAAGCTTGTTGACAGTTTCCCTGGTCAATCAATTGGTAAGCATGGTGTAGATCTCTGTATGCCCTGCTAATATTGCAAATTCAGTGCAAACTCCAAATCTTCTTTGCAGACTTTTTCGGTGCTCTAAGAGCAAGAGTCTACGACGACGAGGTTAGGAAGTGGATATCCGGCGTGGGAGTCGACACCATCGGGAAGAAGCTCGTGAACTCCAAGGAGGGCCCCCCGACTTTTGATCAGCCCAAAATGACTCTTGAGAAGCTGATTGAGTATGGCAACATGCTGGTGCAGGAACAAGAAAATGTGAAGAGAGTCCAATTGGCCGATAAGTACTTGTCCGAGGCAGCTCTGGGAGATGCCAATCAAGATGCTATTAAGCAAGGATCTTTCTATGGTTAGAACCCCGGTATCCCTGAGGTTGTCTTTAATGGATAGCTGCACACCTTTTTACTTCAGTTTACAGGATTTTTGTTCAAGCATCTCATGGGAACTATAACGCAGGCCAAGCAGCCCAACAAGTCAATCTTCCTGTTCCTGAAGGTTGCACTGACCCAGCTGCGGCAAACTTCGATCCAACAGCCAGAAGTGACAACGGTAGCTGCCAGTATTAGAAATCCACTGTTATCGTTCGGTTGAGATTGTCCTACGTACGATATCAATAAGATCACTTCCCTGTTTATATTACTAGGTTTTTCAATGTGACATAATCTTCCTTCCTGTTCATATCACTATTTTTTTTTATGTGACATATGCTTCCCATTCATTCTTGAGGATGATTTTGCTTTCCATATCTATTATCTTCTAGAGCGTCGCACTCCCACTCACCAGGAATAAAGTTTCACGTTAATTTAATAGTGGGTTCAATTCCTAGCAGAATCGCTATAGACTAGAAAAGATTTTTACAATGCTATGCTCCATGTGAAGATAGAACTTAAAAAAGAACTGACTGAACAGAATCATTGACAGCCAAGTATGCACAAAGAAAGCATTATAAGGAGGTAGGAATTGTACATTCATGGTCCGCTGGTAGAGGGATGTTTCACTTACAGTCAGTTCCGCTCGTCTGGAACATTGTTCTGCAGCTCATTCCTCTTCAACTGTGGTCACATTAGCAAGCCTCAGCAAACAAAAGGGATAGATGAAGATTCAAAAACAAACATCATTGGATGCTAGAAAACAAGGAGGCAAAACTACTGATCCAGTATTTCTTGTCCTGTAGATCATATTACATAAAAATCAAGCTCCAAACAGTTTTGCATCTCTAAGATGTTTTTACAGGGCAAAATATCGAAAGGAAATCTTTCTTGAAAAACTATGGGGGGAGAAAAGGATACTCACATGTTCTGACAGTTTGACACCTCCCACGATAAGGTTTCCATGTCCCGGGAAAGAAAATTCAGCACATATCCTCCTCCAGAGCTAAAGCCAACTAGAACCTAGCTTATTCTGAACTCTTCTATCGCCCATGAGTGCCCATATTTCTGCAGCATCAATCCATTCGCATCCTGTTAGCAGAACATTGGATAGCAGAACATAAGTGGCGGGATCATCAGGATACAGCTCCAAAAGCTTCTTTGCAGATCGTAGAGCAATTTCCTTGTTGCCATGAATTCTGCAAGAGCTTAGCAGAGCTTTGTGGACCGAGGGACCTGGCTTCACTGGCATGCTATAGATGAATGCCTCTGCTTCTTCGAGATGACCTGCTCGGCCAAAAAGATTGACAATAGTAGCATAATGCTCCGATTTTGGTGGCTCGAGCGAATCACTGCTCCTCACCATGGAAAAGTACTCAAGTCCCTTCTCAACCAAACCAGCATGACTACAAGCTGTCAGCACAGCTAGGAAAGTGGTACTATCAGGTTTAACATCAGTTCTCCTCATTTACTCAAATAACTCCACAGCTTCCCTGCCAAAACCATGGTGCGAATAGCCGCATAACAATGTGTTCCACGATATAACATCTCTGCATCACCAAGTATGCCACATCTAGCATACATAGAGACAAGTCCATTCTAAACGTACATGCGAGAAGCATGCCCGGATTTTAAAACTAGAGCATGGATTTGCTTCCCCTCTTCCAAGAGCAGAGCAAGAACCTACAGCCTTTAGGGTGCTCGCAAATGTGAAAAAGTCAGTACAAACTCCAGCCTTCCTCATTTTGCAGAAACAGTTCACGGCTTCTTTTCCATCGTCAAGATTAGCATATCCAGCGATCACCGCATTCCATGAGATTTGATCCCATGCTCTTATACCTAAACAAAACTTGCGTAAGTCCTCCAAGCTACTGCTGCACTCAGAATAGACAGTCACGAGTGTGACTGCTACGTACATGTTGGATTCCATACCTTCCACGATCAACCTACAGGGAACTTGCTTGCACCAATTCAAATGACCCGGGTTCGAAAATGAGCAGAGCAAACTGTTGTAAGTGACGCAATTTGGTCTAAGATCTTGACGCACCATCTCTCTCATTTATATCATCGCCTCACTTGGCTGCTCGCTCTGCGCGTGCCCACTAATAGTCGTCGTCCAGGTAATATCGTTTCTTCATGCCATCCGGTTAAAAACCCTCCTCGAATCTTCCAAGTTCGAACATTTACTGCACATATCAATCAGGCCAGTCCCAAAGACGACGTTACATCCAAACCCCGCTTTTAAACCCAGAGCATTCGTCTGTCTCCCAATATCTCCGTCTTTGAGCTGAGCACAAGCCACCACAACAGTGGAACCACTATGCGGCGTAGGAGCAATTCTGACGTCAAGCATTTTCAGAAACAAATCACGGCAATCAGCGGCCGACCGACGTGAAGATAACCGGAGATCAAGGAGTTCCAAGTGACCGCGCTTCTCTCACCCAGTTCGTCGAACGGGTCGTTGGCGTGCGAGATCCTACCGCACTTACCGTACATACCGACGAGAGCACTGCACAAATAGACGTTGGAAGCCAACCCCATTTTGACGACGACGGAATGGAGCTGAGCCCCCGCGTGAAGAGAGGCCCATTTGTCGCAACAAGATATGAGCTTGCTGAGCACGCGAGGCGTTCGTAAAAATTCTTGCCGTTCCGAGATGCTTTCCCAACCGAGTGGCTCCGACGGAGGGTCATCGAAGCGAAGCGGGTGGCGACTGTGGAAAGAGAATTCCTTCTTGTCTTCTGCGCAGTGGAGGGGACTGAAGGTTCTTGTTACGGTGAAGGAAGAAGAAGAAGAAGAAGATGGGTGGCCTCCTGTCGCCGTTCGCTTCAGGATACGAACCGCGAAACCGGGTTCCATGCCATGGCCATCTCTTTCCCTCTAGAATTCCTGCTGGCTTCACTACTTCACCTGAACCGGAGCTGGAAAATCTCGACGTAGTTCCATTTCGAAAGATCTTACGCCGGCGCATGCAGTTGATCAAACTAGTTAAGCTAGTTCGGACTATGAATTTAACAAGCAGGTCGCGACCCTCCACCTGTAGCGGGCAAACTCAACGGCACAGTACATTGATTCAATCTTTAACAGAGGTGGATCGTCATATCTCGGTACGATGGAATCGAATGCATCTCGGGAATTGCAATTTCATTGCACGTGTGAAAAATTTTCAGGGGACTGGTCTTGCATGCAACCCACGTGGTATCCATCGACACGATCGAATCCCCGACAAGATCTTCCTGACACCTCAAGGAGACGATGCCCCGCAATTTTTTGAGTTCTTCGGCATCAAAAAGTTCGCGCTAATGGTAAGTGACACCACCAGAGACTATTATTAAGGAAGGAAACATTGACGCGAGTTTGAAACTAATTTAACTTCTCAGACGATGTCACTCCCCTAATCATGATGGAAAGAAATGAGGAAGTTACTTAAAAAAAATTAATCCTATTATAATTGTGTCAATTCGGTTCCAAATATTTTTTTTTTTGTCAATTTAGTCATTTTGATCAATTTTGATCAGAAATTGACGTGGACGCCGGCTGTCCACTGACCGTCCTACGTTGTATAGTCGGTGCTAATGTTGAATTTTTTAATTTTTTTTCAATTTCTTTTTCATTTCTATCTTTTTTAATGGTCGGGACGAGGCCGCCAGCCACCGACCATTTCTTAGATCTGACCATAAGCCGCACCATAGCAAGGGTCGCGGCTCTCACCCAATGGTCGACAAAGGTCACTAGGCCTCAATCGGTGGCCGACAAACTCGTATCGAGTGTTATAAAAAGAAACATAAGAGGGGGAAAAAAAGATCAAAGAATTAAAAAAAAATCAAAAAATTTCACGCTAACTCCGGCAGTACCACATTGGACGGTCGGCGTCCATGTCATCAATTTCCAACCAAAATTAATCGAAATTATTAAATTGTCACAAATACAAAAAAAAAAAAATTAAGGCCGAATTGGCAAAAACAAGGTTTAGATCCGAACCGGCATAATTACAACATATTTAGGACTTTTTTGGTAATTTTTTCAGAAGAAATATATAATTATTTAGGGTGCATTCGTTTCGCGAAAAATAAGAAATTCGAAAAATATTTTTCAAAAAATGATTGCTTATATGGTTTAGAAGAATTAGTCAATAAAAAATATTTCCATCACCAATAACAATCCATGCATAACTATTTTCTCAAGCGATGAAAAAACTTCATTCATTTATTTTCGTAAGCAATAAAATAGATTATTTTTTAAAAAATATTTTTCCAAATCACTCTTTTTCAAAAAGGAACGTGCACCGTTAGGCTCCTTTTTGTTTTACGGGAAATCTTTTCGAAAAAATATTTTTTTCCTCATTTTCCGGGCGCTGGGATTGCTTAGGAAAATGAAAAAACCTATCCTTAAATTTAGAAAATTGATTTTATTATTTATAAAATCGAAAAAAAAAATCATAATATGACTAAATATTTGTGCATGGACTCGAAACTCTGTACTTGGGACGAGAACTCTTAACACTAGTTCCAGGGCTCTTCACAGTAGACCCACGTCTAGAGGCTGGGGCTGAGTCTAATGGGGTCTATCGTGGCCAGGACTGAGCCCAAAGAGACTGAGCCCAAAACTCCGATACCTAGGCCTAGCCTAAGACCCTTATATCGTTGCTCAGCTCCACGAAGCTCCCGAATGAGTCCACAGAGGCTAGGCCCGAGACTTTGGTGCCCGTGTCCCAAGTTCCCGACGCCCATACCTCGATCCATGGAGGTCAGGCCCAAGCCCATAGAAGTCGGACTTGCTCGGATCCCCAGCGCCCAAGCCCGAGTCCAAATCCATAAGGTCGGCCCAAGACACTGATGCCAGTGCCCAAATCTCCTGCGCTCAAGCCCAAACCAATAGAGGTCCGGGCCCAAGACCCCGGTGCCCATGCCCAGGTCCCCCATGCTCAAACTCACGACCCTAATACCTGTGCCCAAATCCCCTACTCCCAAGCCCGGGACGGGGTCCCAGCGCTCGAGCTCGAGTCCATCGAGACTAGGCCCGGGGACCCTAGTGCCGTGTTTGGGTAGCCGCGCCCTAGAATGGGACCCCAATGCCCAGGCCTAGTTCCTTGGCTACTCATGCACAAGTCACTAATGTCCAAACGGTGTTTGTCTATTTAGGAAAGTCATGAGATTTTCCTTTCGAAACGAAGGAAAATACTTTCCAAGTATTTTTTAGATTTCAGCCAAATGCTAAAAATATTGTCATTTTGCCGGAAAATGACTTCTTAGAAAATATTTTCCAAAAATATAACATTTTCCGTGAACACACATGGTCTTGAATATTATAAATGTAACCACCACAACACGAATGGGAACACAGCAAAAACACAGAGAAAACAGTTTTCCAGCTCACATTACTCAGAAAACTGCCTAGAAAACGTACTTCTAAGAATGTGCAAACAAAAAAGAATGTGCAAACAAAAAAGAAACAGCTTCTCATTAGTTGGTTAAAATGAAATTTGAGCGCCGAAATTACTCCAGAGTTGTACTTATTATTCAATGATCTTGGAGGACTTGCTCTTAATCTCCAACTCCCCTCTTTGCCTTCATCACTGGCCTTTGCCAATTTCAAAGATTACTGTAGCTACAACAGGCACCACAACATATCATATCTATACAAACACAACATGAGCATTGGAATAAATATGCAGCACAAAATCATCACGAATCAATTACAGGCCTAATTCCTTTTTCAACCGAGCAAGAGTAGCCTCTATCTCATCAATATTTTCCTCGATGCTGCTTCCCTTGCTAGCTTCATTTTCACTATCATTTTGCGTACCTTCAGTTCCGGAATTTTTTTGTGACCCGTCATCAGACTGATAAGCTTCCACCTCTGAATCAGCTATGTTTAGCTCCTTCTCTAGAAACTCCACAAATTCTTCACCAATTTCCTTTGAGCAACAAAATTCAAAGCATAAGGTCCTAGCCTCAAATCAGAAGAAATTTTTGTGAAGATGCACTAGCCTCCCCAAGGATAGAATACAGAAGAAATTTCGCTTTTCCAAATGTAGCAACATTTTAAAAGCAACTCTCACCGCCAATTCCTCCCACAAACTCTTCGGCATTCCTTGTGAAGATGCACTTGCATCCCAGCTACGAAATTCTTCTTGTAGATCTCTGAAGAAATCCTCTGCCATGCGAAACAAGATGGTGAAAATCGAAGCAAATTTTCTAGATACAGGAAATGATATTGGTTGTTAGATTAGAAAGTAACAGGTAAGCCAAGAACTAGATGGCACTTGCAATATCTCACAGAAGGAACTATCTACCTATCGTTATCTGAACATCCCTGAAAAGGTTACCTGCAGCATAAACGGGTTAAACATAAGAACATACAAAATCTCCTAAACTAACAAACACTAGGAACCACATCAGAAAAGAAAATTTTCCCTGGACAGTCACATGCCAAGGTCGATCTAAAGTTGACAGAACAAAAGAAAAGGTAGAACCAAGCTGAAGAACAAGTGAGGTGTGCTCCCAAAGTATTTTTTAAATAAGAATTCGCAAGGGCAATACACAATTTACATTATACTAAGTTGCATATCCATGCAGCCTCTGCAACAAGTTTCTACTGCATTATATCCAGACGTTAACCGAGAAATTACATTACTAATGATGGTCAGGAAAGAACCTACTACTTCATTCATTGAAAAAAATATTCCCTTTCCAAGATGGTCCAGATCTTAGGATGTCATTTTGGTCAAAACTAGCTAAACCCACCTAAGCCCTGAAAGGACACTGTATAATGCACAAATTAATGAGTGCAGCTTATTATTGCTTTTACCAAGTCCATAGAAGTCTTCATCTAGGGTGCTCCTATCCTCAGTGGAGTATGAAAACCCAGATGCACGATTTCCAGTGTTGTATCTCTTCTTGGAATCCGAAGCACGAGAATTAAGGAGAGCATTGTATGCATGTTTAATCCTCATGAACTTCTCCTGTGCATTTGCCTGAGATATGAGACATTTCGACATATAAGATAATTAAATTTTAGCCGACAGCAATTTGAGAAAGGAAACTACATCGCATTGCAAATAACCACTTTCTGTGGAATTAATTATGATATTCTTTTAGAAGGAAATGAAGCAATTCTGTATAATTAGAAACCACATTCATCAGGCCAAATGCAGTGCTACTAAATGATGTACCCACACCCACGAACTGCAGTATAAGTTTTTCCAATTTTGTCGACCATTACTTTACAACAAAGATCTTGAAAGGATATAGCTATGATAGGAATGTTCTGCAGATAAAAAATAAAATAAAAATAAAATAAAAAGCTCTAAGCCTTTTTAGTTACTTAAAGATCTCAAAGGAGCAAATGTCCAAAAGAGACGAAGAATGACCCATTTGCAATCATGTACGATTGTTAAAAACATTACATTCTCAACGTGTATTGCTGACACAATCAATGGATGGTGACAGAATTCAAAGTAAGCACAGATGAAAATATAGGTCCTACTCAAAGTCCTTATGTCAACCAATTTTCTATATGGTTCTCTAGCAACTGCATTTGCATTTCCCAAGACATTTTTAAGGACCCAGACCAAGAGCAAATTAAACTACCCCTGCCTCGCGACAATCATGATCCAAATGTCTCTTTCTTTATCATGCATGGTAGCAATAGGCAAGGGATATTAAGTGTAGACTAACAATAGACAACTACTGAAACAAAATATTCCTCGAAGGATGATAAATGCATCTGTCCAAAGCCATTAAACTTGCAGTCTGTAAGTATGAACGCCTAAAGAAGAGGCAAACTGTGTGAACAGCTCAATCACTGACAACAAGACAATTTCCACTTGACCAGTCAACAATTCCACTACAGCAATCGAAGATAAGGTCCTTTACCATGTTTCAAATGCCCATACAAGATGGCGTTAAACATATGCAAGACAATGTGAATACTCCCAAACCCTAATGTTCTAGGACCCTACGTAACTACTGTATATAGCTCGTTTGATAGAACTGAAAGACAAGTTCTGAAAATTTAAACACTAAATAGCAAGTGCTGAAGTTTTTAAGCACTGAAAATAAAAGTTAAAAGTTGTTTGATAACACGTGAAAATTAAATTTTAAACTTTTTCCTTGTTTTCCTACCAGAGTTGAATTATTGAGTATTTTTTAAAAGTTTTGACAATATAATTGGTAAGATCTTAGTTTTCATCACATATTTGATCAATTAACCAATTAACTACACAATGCTTACGCATCACATTAAGTGACTTTTAACTTAAATCAATTAATTAGATTGTGTGTAGTTAGTGGTTATCAAACACACTTACTGACTTAAGTGCTAATGGAGTGATGTTTTCATCACTTACTGCGGTTGAACAAACCCATCTCTATATAGCAAATGGAATGATAGTTGGTTGAAGATATTCATCTTGATATAAAAATTTTGCACTAACAAGCCTGAGAACACACTAAATGCAACAACGCACAGCGAGAATCTCAATATTCCTCGGTCACTTGTCTAGATTCACAGAGTGTGAAGTTTTCCAGAACAAGTAGTCAGGGTCAAAGAGATTCAAATGACTTTATACACTGCAACAACCTCGTCAGGATCTACGAACCCTACCGGTTCTAGTGCCTAAAATCAGAACGCTCCGTTGACATCTGCACCATTGAAGCACAAAAACAGTTTACCTAGTCCTAACATTTGTTCAGGCTGAATTCCAAAAGTCAAATAACTTTAACCAGTCCGCAATGACCATTAAACAAGGTCATAGAGATGAAATATCAATGAAAAGGGTCAGAATAAAGCAGGCTTTAGTGCTTCCCCGACTTAATGTCACATGAAGGAGAAAATCCATCAACATTGTGATCTGTTAGTGGGTAACATTAGAAGCATCAATGCAGACTAGCTTCTGACTTTAGATCGAATGGAAGATAACCATGATTCAAATAGATCCCACCAAACGGCAAAATAAAAAAACCACCCAAAGCTACAAAGTTTCTGTAATCTTGATTTCTTCTAGCCATCTGTCAACATTTAGAGGATTAGCACTTGTCTGCAAGAGCCATAGAGAGTCTTGTGCCAGACTGCTAGTGGGCCATATTCACAAACAACAACACCCCCCACCCCCAGCCGCCCCCCCCCCCTCTCCCCCAACCACCCCAAAGTCTATCATAGCCTATCAGGTACAGCTTTCCAGTTTTTTCGGGACTATGCAAGTATACTTACAAGGTATTGAGCAAAAGACCTGCCAGCTGCAGGGCCTACACAGCTTCCCAACCAGATTCAAGGTATTGCAACTTTAAAACCAAACACACGGAACAACACAAGTAACTGGAACACCTACAGTACAACCATTTATCTACAACCAATGAAATTTTAATTTGTCAATGAACCAGCACTGCATATCTACAATTACACTAGAGAGCTAATTTGAACCCACAAGCATCGACACGGTTTATCTCGAGCTAAACACACCAAATTGTCTGGTAAAATCAAGGCCATCATGGAGACATCCGTCATACCTCTTTGTTGACATCAGGGTGATACTTCAGAGCGAGCTTCCGATAAGCCCTCTTGATTTCATCGGGAGTCGCAGAGGGAGACACTCCCAGAACTTCGTACGGAGATTCTCTTCGGCTCGCTCTCAAGAAGGTACGCGTATTCGCCCGCCGACCCTTCTTCCGATTCCCCTCGCCCGGCCAAACAAGCGACTGTCGAGCGGACACGAGAGGGCCAAAGGCACGTCCATGGCTGTGTCTGTAACAAATGTATCGATCCGGTTGGGTTTGAAGATGGAGAGGGGAAGAGCAAGGAAAAGCTGCGGTGGAAGCGAAGTGCCAGGAGAGACAGGCTTGAGGTTTCGGAGGCGAAGCTAATCCATGATGCATGTTCCTCAAGCGAGGTTTGTGTGTGGATCTCATGCCATAGAGAAACAGAGGGAAAAAAAAAAATGGAATCTTTGCTCGAGACGTGTCGGCTCGAGTACAAATCAGACTCGTCATAAAACCGATCCAATCCGCACAATCAACAGCCTTAGATTCTTAGCTAGAGAGACCAACAGTGTCAGCCGTTGGATTACATATGCCCATATAAGAGGAGATGATCCAATAATATACTCCGATTTATGTACATTGAGATACAAAGCATTGGCTCCGTCCAATCCTAGGAGAGGTGATTCCGTTTATCGTAGATGTATCATTCGACCAGCTTATTTATAGGGCTATGTTTTTCTCGTTCCATGACCAGTGAAATTCTTTCGACCACTCTCTTAATTGACTTGTAATAAGCATACTCGTCTTGCCACATCGATAGTGTGACCGCCTCTCTACAGTATGTTCTCGCACTCCATAACCATGCCCCCTCTTTTCGTTGAACTCTCTCTCTCTCTCTATCTCTCTCTCTCTCTCTCTCTCTCTCTCTCTCTTTTAGGCCACTCTATGAACCTGACTAGGGAGTAGTCCGCGCAACTAACGCCTCCACTATGATTGCGATGTCACTACATGAAATAGCGAGCCTAGCCTCGAGCCGCCTCAAAATTTGGCGTCACGTCTTCCCCTCAATCTAACTGAGCAACATGTGGAGAGAGAGAGGGGGGTAATGAAGGAACTTGGTCGGAGGCAACCACAGCTTTAGGGTGTACAGTGGTGCAATGATCACATGTAAAGGGAAGAGAGACGTTTGGTCAAGATTGAAATGAACTGAATTTAATAACTAATATTGATAGGGAGGTGAATTAGATGTCATAAATCTTTAAAACCATTTAGTAATTAAGTGCAAAACACCGTGAAGAGGATGAAACGATGTTTGTAAATGAAGTATGCAATGAGAAGGATAAAGTATCTTCTATCAACAAAAATATGAAGAGAATAAACGACACAGCTAAGCGAATTTATAGTGGCTCGGCTTTTTCACTTGGCCTACTCCACCCTCCCAATCCTCTCAGCATAAAAACAAGGTCGGGATCCATTTTTCGTCGGGACCCATTTTTCAAAGTGCTTACGCAGGAAGTTATCTCTCCTCAAAGCACGACCGCCCACTTGAGCAAGTATGACTCTTTTCAACGCACAGTACTCAAATTTTGCTTTTTGGACCGGAATATGAAGATATGTGTGAACCGAACCGCCAGTTTTGATGCTGTGAGACCGGTTCAGGGCGGTGTCATTTTTGATGTCTTTCAGTTTCTTCACCAAGTGCCCTGTACGAGAAGAGAACCTGCGTGGAATTCCATCGATCAACCGTTCGTATCACTCTTCCTTTGATGCCTGTGCCGAGCTGATTGATGCTTGTGCTCGTAATCGAGCACTTCGCTCAGGAAAAGCCCTTCATGCCCATTTGATCGTTACTGGTCTTTGTACTACCGCTCACATTGCCTCCAAAGTTATCGGCTTCTACACAGACTGTGGAAGCACAGTTGATGCCCGACGTGTGTTCGATGAAATTCCTGAATCAGATGTTCGCCGTTGGACCGTCCTCCTTGGTGCCTTTGCTCGGCGCGGCTACCATCAGGAGGCTTTAGATTTGTTCCTCGAGATGAGGAGGGAGGGGATGGAGCCCAACAGTTTTGTGTTTCCCAGCATCCTCAAAGTCTGTGGGCAGCTCTCAGATCGACGAGCCGGAGAGAATGTGCACGTTTTGGTTCTGAAACTTTCCGTCGAAGACGATTTGTTCATCAACTCCGCGTTGATTGATATGTACTCAAAATGTGGGCACATCAAAAAGGCGCGCACAGTGTTTGATATGATGGTAGGGAAAGATTTGGTCACATTCAATGCTATGGTTTCAGGTTATGCTCAAAATGGCTTTGCAAAAGAGGCAATTGGATTGGTAGAGAACATGAAGTTTTGGGGTCTGAAGCCAGATGTTGTAACCTGGAACACATTGATTAGTGGGTTTTCGCAGAAGGGCGATCCTCTGGCTGTTCGAGACCTGCTCAAGTCAATGAGCTTTGCTGGTATTGAGCCGGATGTGGTGTCTTGGACCTCTGTTATATCTGGACTCGTACAGAGTTCCAAAAACGAAGATGCTTTTAAAACATTCAAGGAGATGATGGCTTGCAGGATTTACCCCAATTCGGCCACCATTAGTAGTCTCTTGCCTGCTTGTGCTACATCTGCCAATCTGAGGCTTGGGAAGGAAATGCATGGTTATGCAGTTGTGCTTGGAGTGGAGAACGACATCTTTGTGAGAAGCGCTCTTCTTGACATGTATGCAAAATGTGGTCTTATAACCGAAGCTAAGTTGTTATTCTCTGACATGTCTGAAAAGAACGCAGTCTCTTGGAATTCCATGATTTTTGGGTTGGCTAGCCATGGTTATTGTAACGAAGCAATCGAAACTTTCACTCAGATGGAGAAGGAAGATAGTAAGAGTGTCGATCACCTGACCTTCACGGCAGCTCTCACTGCTTGTAGTCATGGAGGTATGATTGAACTTGGAAAGAGTTTGTTCCACAAGATGCAGGAAGCTTACAAGATAGAGCCAAGGCTCGAGCATTATGCTTGCATAGTGGATCTTCTTGGTCGAGCTGGAAAACTATCAGAAGCTTACGTCTTTATTGAGGCAATGCCCGTGGAACCTGATTTGTTTGTGTGGGGAGCCCTACTAGGAGCATGTAGGAACCACGGGAACTTGGAACTTGCAGAAGTAGCAGCTCGGCATCTTTCAAAGCTTGAGCCTGGAAATGCAGGGAATAGTATGTTGCTGTCTGAATTATATGCCAATGCCAGTAATAATTGGAATGCAAGGTTGAGAATGAAAAGAAGAAAACTGATAAAGTTTCTTGGTTCTAGTTGGATAGAGTCTGTCTGATGCTCAGACACAGCTTGAAGTGAATGCTATTATTTTTTCATCCTGAGGAATGAAAAAGTTTACTCTTGCACATTAAAACTGGTGCAATTACAATCTGTTACAACTCAGTAAAGGACTACTGTGGAGGATCGGATGATGAGCAGAGATAATTAGTGATTACACTGGATGGTTCAGATAAGTGTGACCATTTGATTCGGGAGATAGGGAAACTGAGAACTTGCCAAGAAAAAAGATACATCTATTGCATTGAAAGCCACATTTCTGGTATCTATCTCACAAAACCTAGTTGACAGTTGACACTATCGACTGGTAACTAGATTTGACATGCCCCGCTGGTTCGTGAAGGAAGGATTGGCATTGAGCCATGTCTTAGGGTTTGATAGGCGTGTATATGCGGAACCTGTTTGATAATTTCAATAAATGGGTCAAAAAAGAGGAATATGTTTGAGTCCAATTCTCCAAACCCTATTTTAAGCCCATGAAGATACACCTCAGCGCACTTTCCTCAGCCAATTTCTCATTTTTGCTGCAGCTTGTCCTAAATAAGAGAAGAGGAAAAGAAGTGAGAAGAGAGGGAAAGAGAAAAGGAAGAAGCCAAGAGAGAGAGGAAGGGAACCACGGACAACTTGACATGCCGAATCAACGTCATTTCGAAGTGCTCGGTAAGAATTCCAAGTCTTGATTTATTTATTTGGAGATAATTTCTTAGTACATATGTAATTTCGGATCATGTTGAATTTTGAGTTGCTGGGTTGGTTCTCGAGATTGGTGAACTGTGAAATCACGTTATAAAGAAATTTTGGGGTGTCGTGGATGTGTAAATTTCATAGAAGTTGATTTGAGTGTATAGTTTGGTCAGAGTGAAATTTTGGAGTTTGTTGCACCAAATTTGAATGACTGTGTTTGGCGCTGGTTTTGCCCGTCTCTGGCCATTTTTTAGCGTGTCAAATTAATGTCCCAATGACTGCAGACCAACTTGAAACGAGTTTCGGTAGAGCTCAAATGAACACGTTTAAATTCGGCTCAGTACAACGGATAATAGTAGTTGTCCTGCCTTGGGTGAGCTTTTTGTTGGTTGTTAGAGTGGCTTTGTCACCAAATAAATAAGCTTAGTTTCTCGAATCTTAGTTAAGGTCGTTATTTCCTTGATTTTGATATACATTTGCCACCCAATAGATACAATATAGATTTTTTTCGCTTGAACTAGTTAACATTTTCAAGTGAGTGCTACTTAATTTTTTCAAGGATTTATGAAGTCGTATCTTGAAAATGATAGAAAAGAGGGATCACAAGGTGTGATTTCTGTCAAAAAGAAAAAAAGAAATGTGGTGTTTAGAGCATATTATGTTGCATCAAGCTAGATCATACCCTTTTGGTTATGTGAAATAGCATATTAAAGCATTTCTTGAAATTAGTTGATTAGTTGTCAAATGGTGCGAGAAATGCTATATAAAATGCATTTTGCTCGATAAATTGAACTGAGAACGGTTATAAGCTTGGTTCGTGTTCCAATTTATCAAACGGATTTTGGATGGGTTTTGTGAATTGTCAGAGAATGAGTTTGTCGTTTTATGCCCGTTGTTGCTATGTGCTAAACCCATTGAGGGGTTGTGTATGCATAATGTCTCCGGACACCCTGTTTGGGCCAAGACACTGGCTGATATAGGTGGAGACTTACTCCAAGGGAGTAATTTTGGTAGACATTGTCACGGGACCTTGAACGTGACCATATCTGATAGTGAGCAGTGTATTCATTGATGGACTGGATGATTTGATGTTTGCTTTGCTACATTTAGATAAATGTGTTCTAACACAACTTCTAAATGTCTAAAGTAAATGCTCAATTTGCGTAGAAGAGATTTATACTACTTGCTAAGCGGTGGTTTGCTCATATCATTCAGATCAATTTTTTTTCAAGTTTTACAGCTACGAAGAATCAAACAAGAGCGATACCGACGTAGATTTTTGAGAGTCGGATTTTGGTATAAGTTAACATAATTTGTTAGTCACTGTATATGTATATATTCTTTTGTAGACTTCCAAACTCTGAACCTGAAACCAGCTTTGCTATTTTGTCAATTTTGTAGATGAATGTACAAATATTAATGTTGGTTATGTATATAGGAAAAGGGACACCCCTATTACTTGGAGGGATGGCATACGACGAGAAAGATCCGCCTTAATTACCCGTTTCCAACTATTAATTAACAATTTGGCGAGATCACAGCTGACTTATGATACCGAAGATTTGAAGACGTGTTAAATTAGAAGCATGCCTCTAAAACTAGCTAGAGTCAAACAACTCAACAATTATTTTCACTCTTTCATCAGCTAGATGATTTTATACTTCCCATCTCTTTGACCTGCTTCACAGTAGGAGCTCCAACAGGCAGCTCCCTCTTGGGACTTCATTATTTCCCTTCTGAAACAATAAACACCAGTGAGAACGTTTGCGTGACAATAATGCTGGAAAGGAGGTTAAAGGAATCTAGGAGAAGCTCTTCCACTGGATAGAAAGTCCCAACAGCTTTGAATAGGTAATCTGCGTCGACATCATGGTCCAGCTCACAGCTCCTCCTATCGCACTCTTTCTGCTTGCACAGGGAAATGACCTCTGAAGCAAAATAACAAGATCAGTGTCAGTGACTCAGTATGGAAGTGGGAGAGCACCACATGTATAAGTTCTCAAGCCACCCAGTTCCGGTCCAGTGCCTCTAGCTCTGACATAAGATGCGATATTCTCAATGAGACCCCTTCACCACAAGGTAAGAGAAGTGTCTATTGAAGTTATAGGCTACTTCCGTTATCCTTAACGTGCTTCTTCAAATGATGTGGAACCAACTCATCCCACAATCAAGCTATGCGAGTATCATTCTCGGAAGCGGGCGATAAAGTCAGACAAGATATGGACATTAGGAACAGTAAATGCTGGCATTTTTCAGTTGTGAACATGATGGCAGCTTCCTCCATATAAGAACCACTTTGATGAACAGTCCAAACTAGGAAATCAATACAAGCAGGAGTATTGCAAGTTTCAACCGCCCTACGCAAATATATTTACTACAGTCTATAGCAGCAATTAGAAGAACTTCTATAGTAATCGTTTTGGCCACAACAAAGACTACCTTGGCAAACAAATTGGTTTTTTCGAGAAGGATTGAAGCAAGTACCAAAATTTTCATAATCAAATAAGCCCACACGACTTCAGATGAGGAGGCATCATCGTCTACTAACCCAAAAAGTCAGAGCAGCATGATGAAAGTTCATCGCAATTCAGTTCTCTGCTCGACTTTTAACAAGCGAACAAGCAAAAGCCACGATGCCACTCCATTGTCGATGTCCTATCTGTATCCACCGGCCCTCCTCCATCACTCATGCCATGTCAATAAGAGGCTTAAACAGGCCACTGTGGCCCGCTTCCTCTTTCTCTAGTACCAAAAGAGAGAACCAACTTTTCCTAACATGCCAAAGATTTTTCTTGACTCATTTCTAACCCACAAATTTCCACACCGCTCCAAAGGGCAGTCACAGTAGTACATATATAAACAACGACAAACGGACTCAACCCTGAACGTGTGTAAGTTACTTTAAGCAATGGAAAAGACAAATTAAACGCTTGTTCATGGAAAAGAATCGCAAGTTCCACTTCTCCGTAAAGAAAGCACTACAATCACCCTGCAAAACAGAGCTAGTAGATGGGCCACGATCATAAGCAATGGGAAAATTTGATGGTCACAGGGAATAACTGGCGAAAGCAAGAATCTCACCTCAAACCATCAGCGCCGTATGATTGAGGAATACAATCACTTATCATTAGGACCGGAGTTTGGATATGATACAACCGATCCGCATCTATTTCCCGACCAGTCCATCTGCGGTAACATGTAGGGATTCGACTGAAACCCCTGCTGATTACCCATTTGCATCCCCATATGCCCATAAACAGGCATTGGCATATGAGGAGGCCCGCCATATGGCATCGGCACCGCCGCATGCCCGTTCCCATGCCCACCTCCACCTCCGGTGGTCTCGTGCAAGCTCTGCGGTACCGGGGTGGACGCAAAGAGCGGATCCGATGAGGACGGGCCCTCACTGGACAGCCCCTGCATCCTCTTCAAATAAAGCCTGTACTTCTGCAAGTGACTGGCGACGTTCTCGCGGGTCAATCCCTCGACATTCATCAGCTGCATTATCGTCTTCGGCACCGCGTTCTTGATCCCTAGGTGCGCCACCACTTCCACAAACCGCTTGTGCAATTGAGGGGTCCAGACCAGCCGCGGCCTCTTCATCGACTTCGCCGATGGATCCTCCACGGAATTATCCGTCCTCATAGCCGAATCCGCCTCCTCGGCGGAGTCAATCTTCCTCATCTTCCTCGAATCGGAGCCGTCCGCGTCCGCCTCCCCGGCGGCCATCGGGTCGCGATCCTCCACGAAGGACTTGAACTCGTTGTTCGACGAGAACCCCTGGGACAGCGTCCGGTGGCCGCGCAGGCCCGCCAGCGTGTTCTCCGACGCGCGGCTGACGTCGAGGAGGGTCCTGGACGGCTCCGGCGTGATGCTGAACGCGGACGCCAGCTCCGGCGAGATCAGCGGCTGCGAGAGCGGCGCCAGATCGTCGGCGCTCGGGAGGCCGGCCTCCCACTCGGAAACCCGATCGTCGCCGCCATCGACGCCGCCGTTTTCTCTCATCTTCACTTCCTCGCCCATATCCACGTCCCCCCCGCTGCCGTCGCGGAGAAGTTCGAGCTCTGAGGTTGAGCCTGAAACGGCCGAATACGAGCAGAAACTGTGGATGGATGCTCCGTGGATCGTTCGGCTCTGAGATCCGAGAGAGAGAGAGAACTGATCGGGAGCGAGACAGAGAGAAGAAAAGCTAAAAAAGGGCAAGATATTTCGTCCGAACAAGGAGAGAGAATTCGCAAATTTATTAAAAAATTATTAGCTTTTGCTCTTTTCGGGAGGAAAAAGTGCAATGTCCGATTCCAGATCAGTACCCTCATCCGTGCCGACGTGGACGAGTGGCGCAGATATTTTAGATCCCCTTCCCCTCTCGGCCGCACTCGCTCCCTCCGCCCTCCGCGTGTCCCGATGATCCGATCGGATCGCGCCACGTAAGCCCCCCGCTTCTGCGAAGCGACGGGAGGTTCCAACACCCGAGTTTGCCCCCGAGGGAGGTACGAAAGGGCATCTTAAAGTCGCGTGCCATTCGCGGCGAGTGGCCACGCAAGCGAAGTGCGCTGCGCTTTTGGAGGGCGTTTTGGGTAATTATTAGTAATTTGATTTTTTTTTTCTTTTTTCGGCCGTTCGACCAATGGGGGAACGGGGGATGTTTGTGGACAGCTGGTTCGTGGTACGTGGGAGGTTCTAGAGAAAGCAAGTAACACGTGCGGGAGAGCCGGATAAAAATATTACGCGAGTCATATAAAGCGTGCGAGCGAGCGGCTGCGCTGAGCTATCACCGAAGACAGAGACTTATTTATGGGATTCAAAAATTTAACTTTGGCCCATTGTAACGTAGACACAGATAAAGTAGCGCACTGAATTGTAAAATCTCATCGACGTGGCTCCTTACCTCACATTTGATTGTTCAATCCTTTCCATCATCCCCTATGAACTTTACTATGTTCGGAATCTCGTTTCATGTGTTCAAACTCGTTGAGTTAGTAATGCAAGCCAAATTTTAACCAAGGGCGTGTTTGATTTTTGTGAATTTCCATGGTATTTGGTTCGCAAAAAAATGGGATAATTCGGGGAAAAATTTACAGAGGAAAACAATCGTTATATGATTTTTCACTCTGCTTGTGACTCGCATTTTGTTAGGATAGTTCGGCAAAAGCTTTGGATGTGGGTGCCAATTCCCATTTTCTTACCTTGAACTCTTCGATGATATTTCTCTTTTTTTTTCTTTCTTTCTTTCTTTCCTTTTTTTTTTTGTCAAAAACTTTCTTTCTAGTTTTTTTTTTTGGTTGGATTCTTTCCAATTTCCTTTTTTTTACCGGAGATTCTTTCCAATTTAGATGCTTACTTTTTTTTTTTTGGGTCGAATAATTTAGGTGCTTACTTTAGTATCACTTTTTGATCACTTTCTTCCGAAAATGGAGAAACATCCTCATGTAACGTTTATGAGCATGATAGATCAAGTTTGTTAGTCATTTGCAATTACAATATTTAAGTATCCTTCTTTTAGTTTTTCTCATTTATTTTGAGAGAAAAAGTCATCAAAAATCCTAAACTATATGCTGTGTGACATATTTATCTCAAATTTTTTTTGTTATCAAAAACCCCAAACATATACTCATGTGACACATTTACCCTATGACACAAAAAACTTCAAACTTATACTTTTGTGACAAATTTGCCCTAAAATATTTTTCTTGTGACACCAAAAATCATAAGCTTGTATCCGTGTGAGACATTTAATGACACCAAAAATCTCAAACTTGTACTTTTGTGATAAATTTATCCTAAAATATATTTTTTGCGACACCAAAAATTCTAATATTGTATCCATGTGACATATAATAAATGTGTCACACGGATTCAAGCTATGTGTCACACAGATACAAGCTTACGATTTTTGGTGTCGCGAGAAAAATTTTGGGGTAAATATGTCACACGGATACAAGTTTGGATTTTTTTATGTAACATGGGTACAAGTTTGGAGTTTTTTGTGATACAAAAAAATTGGGTCAAATGTATCATAGTGGGCATAGTTTAGGATTTTTTGTGGCTTTAACCCTTTAAAAATACTTAAAATTTATTGAGATTTGTGATTGATATCTTAAAATAAGAATTTCGATATCATCATTCTATATTATATTGGGAAAATGACATAATTACAATGAAGTGTACGGTACCTATAAGTAAGATATAAACATAGAAAAACTTCTTCCGTCTCAAATTCAAGCACATCACAAAACAATTGAAAATTAGTCGTTTGCTAGAAAATGATTTTCATGGAAAATATTTTTCCTTCATAAAAAAGTAGAGAGAGAAGAGGAGTTAGATTAGGTTTTTTTTTTTTTTTTTTGTCCAAAGAGTTAGATTAGGTTAGACAAAATGAAAAGTGAGCAAAAGTTGTATTGAATTAAGAGACAAATCTAAGTTATAGCTTAATTAGATGGATTTGGTACGTTTACAAGCAACTTCAAGTCTTTAAAGATGCGTTTGGTCATCCAGATATCTAGTCAAGATACGATTGGATATAATAAGAAATCCAATTATTCCGTCATATCCTATCTACTGTTTGACATAATGTCGGATAAGTAGCGGCAAAGCACACCTGAGTTCGATTTTGTTTCTTTGAAACATCATAATGCTTTAGAAATTATTCAGTGATGAAATTTGACGAGTGATTTATTATTGAGCAGAGATTTGTATCATCTAAATGCGGGCATGACATTGATGGAGCGGACCCGATAGAATTAGGGGTTTTGATTTGCGATCGAATCCTTTGAATATGACCTGCGGACTTTACTTGTTGTCTTGATAAGTGAGTAAACAAGTGTTGAACAATAGAATTATTCATCCTCTTTTCATAAGTTGAAGATGCATTCATGCAAGTTGTCCAAAAGAGCTACCTCGAAAGTCGATGATCAATCTCGAGTTTTTCATAACGCATCGAGACCCCTTTCGAATGTTAGAAATATTCAAGCGATTTAAAAAACGAGGAATGTTATCTTATATCACGCCAAATTTTCGTTAAAGAACGAGGTCGTGGAGATACTTGGCTTTATCGCCGGAGAGCCCAACTTGACGCTATCGGAGAAGTGGCCTTGCGCGGAAGAGAAGCGGTTGTTGTGGAAAACATTTGGTTATTCTCGCATAAGCTTTCTTAAGAAATCTTATTCGGGTCTATTTCATCCCATTCTCTAAGATATTTTTTATCCTATCTATATTCCATTCATCCTATCATATACATCTACCAAATACAAGATAGGATAAAACATATTTTATTATGATTTTTATCATGACGATGAAATGCACCATAAAGAATCTTGACTCAAAATGTTGGTGTTTGGTAACACAACGACAATATCATGGGCCTTAGAAGCAAAATCTTGCTTTGCAAATGCTCGAGGCTCGAGACAAATCACCCTCACTTGAAGTTTTAACATTTTCGGACAGCTACTTTACGGGTTTTGATGATTTTTTTTCCTTCTATTCTTGCCGTCTCAAAGAGTATCCTGATTTTACCCTCACTTTTATCCTTTGTCGCACCAGAGAGGAGAGTGTTGCAAAGTCCCAAGCCGATCCTCTACGATGAAAAGAAGACAACTCGGTCGTGGCTAGGAAGCATCGCGGAGGAGGTAGAGGGACGCCGGCGGAGCTTCGCCGAGGGGCGGGGGGGACACCGGCGAGGCTGCCCTAGGATAGATACACGTGTGAAGGCGTGTCTGAAACCGCCGGCACTGGGCTCGTCCTCGTACAGCCTCTCTCAGAAAGCCCACGCTTCAACTTTGGACCGCAACACGAAGCTCTTGGAGGGCCCTAATACACAAACCGACGTCGCATCTCGACTTCTGCGACCTTTGTGCTTTTGTGCGTCCCGATAAGAAAGTTGCAGAGATCAGCAGATGTGCCATGGCCACGTCTCTCTTTCCATCTTCTTCCTCACCCCACCTCTGCATATTCAAGCTGAAACCCTTCGCTCCTCTCAAAAGCGCCGCTCTCTCTTGGCCCGCGGCCTCTTCACTCTCCACATCTTCCCAAAGGACCGTCAGAGGCGGCTCATCCATTAAAGCGCCGGAGAGAAACCCCAGGGCCGGAAGCTGGAGGCTCCGTGCCGCTGCTGAAGATGCGCTGGAGAGTTCGCAGCAGATAGTGTCGTCCGGCGGCGACGACGGCGTGTCGAACGTCGTCTCGGTCCTGCTCTTCGTCGCCTTCCTTGGTCTCTCCATCCTCACAATTGGGGTAATGCTAATACAGGCTTTCAGGCCAATGCTTCATTTTCCATGTTCTGGTCTTGTTGAGTCGTGCGCGTGCAGGAACTGGCTCAAGTCGAGATTTTTCTGATGTGGGTGTTGTTGAATTGGGGGCGTTTGGTTCGATTCTTGGAATAGGTGGTCTACATAGCGGTGACGGACTTTCTGCAGAAGAGGGAGAGGGAGAAGTTCGAGAAGGAAGAGGGGGGGAAGAAGAAGAAAGGCGGGAAGAAGGGGAGGGTCAGGGCGAGGCCCGGTCCGAGAGGGTTCGGCCAAAGGATCGATGAGGATGGGGATGATTGACGATTCGATGAAGAGGGTTGCGCTTGTTTAGCAGCTCTCGGGTGTATCACTGCCATTACTTCTGTGATTTGCTTGTGTTGCGAGATGTTGAGCTTCTCTCTGTCATCCATCCTTCTTCGCAGACTTCTACTGGATGTGAATTGGATCGTCTTCGGTTAGACCCGTTGGAGCTGGAGTCGGATTTGGGTCAAATCATAAATTCATTTAATCCATGCAAATTTAGTTTTCTGTTCTGATCCGATTTATATTTTTAAAACACTTTCATATTTAATTCAATTTAGAAAAATTAATATTCAAATTGAGGTGAGAGTGCGGATCGAGAAAGTACGAGATCATACCAGAGTAGGAGAGAATAAAAAGAGAGTTACAGATGTAGATTGAGTCTAAATAAGTTATAAAGTCATTTATGATCTGTTTAACACTCATATCATGTTTAAATTCATTTATAATTCATTTATTGAATATAATTAATTTATATAATAATTCGATCCACTATATATGAATTAAAAAATGTGTTTGCGATCATTTGGACAGGTCTATCTTTAATTGAGAGGCTACCCACAATGAAGCTCCTTCTTTGGTAGGTGAATGAATCCCAAGTTCAGAGATAATGTCAAACATAAAATCATCTGACCGTAGGATTGAAATAAAGGTCCTCTGATATCAAAATGTGAAAAACAGTTGGATCGTTCCACTGCACTATAGTTTGCCCTATCAGTACGTTAGTACCTCCTAAGTTTTAAAGCCGCCTTCCTTCTACAAATGGTGTAATGAAAGAGTAGTTTTTGCATGCATTCGATTAATGTGAGATCTGCAAAAAAAACTCAACGGGCCATGTGGGTCCATGTAAATCTCAATTGAATCTATGGATCCATTTCTTCGAAAAAAAAACTGTTTTCAAGTAAATATTTTTTTGACTTTTCGGTATTTGAATGACGGAAAAGTAATCAATTTTTGGGACAACGTTTTTCATGGAGGTAAAACAATAAACTTAAATCGGCGGAAAACGACTCCCCCTTCCGATGAGAAGGAAATTACTTTCCCTAAATCACCCAACAAATGAAGACCGACAGTTTTATTCGAAAATGATTTTTCATGGAAAATAAATTTTCAGTGAAACAAAGGTGCATTTATTTGAATGAAAGAATTTTTTAGGGATAGTTTGCTAGATTTTCACGTATTTACTTTGCTGAAAATGATCATTTAGCGAAAATCATTTAGGGGTGTTAAAAGTTAGAAAAATGAGTTCTTTCATTTGGAAAGCGGAAATATTTTAATTTTAGAGAATGTTTTTCTGTGTCACGATATTTTTTTTTTAAATTAATACACTTCTTAGGCTGATTTGCATTTGACTTGCATGAGCCTTTGAGGAGGGAGTGACAAGGGACGTGCAGTTGGCACCAGAGAAAGTTCTGGAGGAGGTAGCTGTAAACCTTTTTAAAAATTATGTGTTTTGAATAATTTTATTTTTGGATGGTATAAGAAAGGAATAAGTACATCGAGAGTGTCATAATTTTTATACGGTTCACTTGAGTACTATAACATTTTTTTTTTTACTCGCTTGAGTGTCATAAATTTGAAAAATCGATCACCTAAGTACCAACGACAATTTGCCTCTCTGAAAATCTTACGCGAACTCCTAAAAAGCTAACGTGACGCTGCCACAATAATTTTTTAAAAATATTTTAATGTAAGCATGGTTTTATTTATAATTTTTCTATTTATTTTTTCATTTTTCCTTTTCTTTTGGTTTTCTCCTCCCTTGGCCGGCAAGGGTCACCGGCGACCTTAGCCGGTGATGGTTGGCCAAGAAGGAAAAAGCCAAAAATCAAATGAAAAATAAATTAAAAATAAGAAAAAAATTCTTAGAAAATATTAAAAAATAATTAAAAATTCATGTCACTAAAAAGTAAATAAAATAATAATAAAAAGTTCACGCGAGATTATTTTTAGAAAATGGCACTCAAGTGATCGATTTTCCTTCGATATGGCTCTCAAGTGAATGGAAAAAAAAAAGTTATATAACTTAAGTGAACGCCGTACAAAAGTTATAACATTTTTAGTAAACTTATCCCATTCAAGAAAGGTAGGACCGCATATCTTGAATTTTTACAATTTTTTCACAAGTTCCAAATTGTACTTGCTTATAAAATTTAGAGATGATATGTGTATTGGGAGTCTTAAAATTTGTCACAAAAGTACAATTGAGTCCTAAAATTTCAAAGAGTGCAATCAAATCTTAAAATTTATCTAATTAGTTCAATCAAATTCTTCTGTTAACTACGTCCAACTAAGCTAATGAAAAATGCTAATGCATTTTATTTTACTACTTTCTTATGACATGTGGCGACGAAGTGGCACCCTCCAAGCGCTACGTTAAAAAAAAAATCCTAAAAAGTTAAAAGGACATATGAGATAAGTTAGATATCATTTCAAAGTAGAAAAACGGACTTTCAATTTTTTGTTTCATATGTGAAAAATTTTATCTTGACTGTATCAAATGAAATATTAGGCACGTCAATTAGACGTAAAAACAAATACGTATGGCCTATGGGTAGCTTGTAGAGAAAAGATTCAGGTGCAATCACTTTAATTTTGATTCTCTTACTTGGTCAAATTTATTAATGGCAATTGGAAAGCAACTTCCTATTAAGTAGCACAACTTCATAGCTTCATCTGTGCTTCGCCGCAAAACTATAATCCTACATTATAAATGATAAACGAATGACATTTATTCCTCATTGGAAAATAAATTAAAATATCTTAGAAACCTTACGTTGGCCATGTTGTCGTCGCATTGTCGAAAAGGGTATATATTCAAGCAGTGAGCATCGAATGAATATGTGCCAAAATTTGTATCGTGAATTTAACGGCTCTTCGGTCTTCGTGTCAAAGAAGATAGTTCCTACTCTTTTCTCTTTGAGTCCAATTAGTTGGTGTAAAAGGCCTTTCCTCATTTCTTGATCAGAGCTCCAGCGTCCCAGGGCGTCGTGCATCATTAATTACAAGCTCCGATTTAATCTTGTATTATAGATAATAGAAGGCATATGTGCAAGCTTAGTGGACTAAAAACAAACAGCGGCCATACAACCACAAGTGCATGCATAAAGAAAATGGCAGGCACGCCTAATGGATATGGCCTTAGTAGGTTCACTAATCTGTATAACATGCACGTGAACAGCACACACAAATCACACAGGCAATAACGTCGGATACTATAATAGATAACCCGTTAATTATATATTATTTTCTTTACACGAACAAATACGAAAATACATTGGGAGGATTACTCGAGAAAATGTCTACTCCGGAATACCATCCACTATCATTGTCGCCATGCTCCGATTCCATCGTTCATGTCCACTACTTCTCAAATGAGAATCCTATCCGAACAAAAGTTAAATCAACGGGAGTGAGCCGAAACTCAACAAGTATAATATCTAACCAAACGACTAGGCAGTCCTTTCATTCATTCAATCAAGCATATCTTAATAGGCATCCCAACAACTGACATCAAACAAAAGGGCAACACAAAATATACGCGTGGAGGTTTCATAAAACACAAAAAGGGACATGACGAATCGCCTGAGTTTATTCAACCTCTCTTTCATGCCTCAAGGCCGAACACCCTGATAATCTTGAGTTCCATCTACGAAAAATTGGTGTCTCATTAGGCAATTGGGTTAACGAAGCAATTACATAGCCTCACGTTTGTTTTCCTTTCCTAATAGCCCTTTAATCAAGACTCTTAGGCTCCGTTTATTTAGCGAAATATGAATGATTCGAAAAATATTTTTTTAAAAAAATAACTGTATGTATCGCTTAACCAAATGTTTAAATGTTTAGACACAAATTATTGTCGGTAATGACAATATTTTTCATTAACTAATTATTTAAATACTTAGACACAAATTGTTATAGGCAACAATAATATTTTTCATTGACTAATTATTTCAAGCGATATATATGATTATTTTTTAAAAATATATTTTAAAATAATTTATTTTTCGTGAAATAATCAAAACCTTAAAGAGGTAAAACGACGTCGTTGCATTTACCTCCAACAAGATCACCATGGAGAGGCGCTTCTCATCATTTGTCTTTTCGGGGGAGGTCATAAAGCGGAAAAGGAAGTGGCGGTAGGGTCGTCTTTTTGCGCGTGAGAGTCCGGCCATGAACTCGTGTTCTCCACCAAGCATGGCTAAGGAGCAGTAAGATCTAAGGGCGGCGAACGAGCGACCATCGAAGACTTTGTAAAGGATCCAAAGCAAAAATGGAGATCGTCGTGTGGTGGCACCGTGCCGATGGCGGCCGATCCGATCTATCGTGGTGAACCAGTTGTCGTACTAGGCTGTTGCAAGGAAGAGAGGATACGGAATATAAACCCATGGTGCTGCTCGTTGATTGTCGGGGAAAAGTACAAAAAAAAAAAAGTTCTAAACGTATCGTATTTGCGCCTATTCAATCCTAAGACTTTTAATTGTACTAATTGAGTCCAAACATTTTTTGCGATCCGCCAATATAATCCGTACAACCAATTTTGGCCGAAAAATAGCTCACATGGACGGCGGTCGTCGAGAAAAGGTTTAAAACTCAATTGGTACAATCGAAAGGTTAATAACTCAACTGAAACAAGTGCATTAAGTTTAAACTGTTTGGACTCTGTTTTATTCTACGCTTTGCATAGTATGGTTTGAACTTAGGATAAAATGCACTAGCTATCGTAGAGCGCTAAAACTTTTTAAAAAAACTTACAAATTAAGCCTTAAAACGCGTCGAAATGGTGCAATCAAGTCCTTTAATTAATTTCGTCATATTTGACTACATGGCATTTCTCTCTCTGCGTGGCATTGAAGTTGACTAAAGCATGAAGCACTGGACCAAAAGGTCGATTTGGTCAAAATCCTTAATTAATACCTCAAATCCTATTTAAACTAGATTATTAGAAAATAAACTTAAAAAAAATAAAACGATCGATGCTTTGCAGGCCCTTTACTGATGGGGGGCGACCAAACCTTCATTGCCCCACTTGTGAGAGCCTAGCTTCTTCTTCTTTTTTCCTAATTTGTTCTTTTAAAAAAATTAGCATTTTTATTTTTTGGATCGATTTAATTAAGATTTGTGGTAAAAATTTTGGATTTTGATTTGAAACAACAGTGTTTCAGTCTTATACTTCATGCTTTAGTCAAAGTCAACGCTAGGAGAGAAAATAAAAAAGAAATCCTGCCAAGCATTTTTTTTAACCAAATTGGACAGAATTAACATAAAGACTTAATTTCATTAATTCAATAAGTTTTAGGACCTAATTGTACTTATTAAAAATTTTAGGACTCAATCGCATATTCGCGATAAATTTCACCACTTATTGTGTACTTATCCTTTTAAAACTAATAGATAATACAATATGCAAAATGCCGGTGTCTTTTTTTTTAAACCTTAAGGTTGCGTCTGGTCATCCGGATTTCCAATCGGGATAGGACTGGATAGAATAGGAAAAGAAATCTAAGGATTTTTACCATATCCAATTCTTGTTTGGCGAACTGCGATATAAAGTGAGATAAGTAAAGGCAAAATGCAGTTGGCATTGACTTTAATTTGTTGAAACATCAGAATGCTTTAGAAATTTTTCAATGATGAGCTCTAAAAAGTGAGTTATTATTAAATAGACATTTGTGCCATATATATATATATATATATATATATATATATATATTCAGGCACGACATCAATCGAGTAGACCCAGTAAAACTAAGTCAAATCTTTTGAAAATGGCCTGCCGACCTTGCTCGTTGTCTTGTCGAGTGAGTAAACAAGTGCTGAAAAATGAAATTATTCAACTTCTTTTCACAAGTTGAAGATGCACCAATGCAAGTCGTCCAAGAAAGCCATCTTAAAAGTCGATGATCAACATCGAACTCTTCATAACATGTCGAGACCCCTTTCAAATGCTGGAAAGGTTCAAATAATTAAAGAACGAGAGATACAATCTCATATCATGCCAAACTATCGATTAAAGAATGAGGTCGTGGTAATACCCCATTTTGCTACCGGAGACCCCAACATGGCACCGCCGGAAGGCAATCACACTTAACCGTTGTTGTCGCAGGAGAGGCGGTCCAATGCGAAGAAAAGGCAATGGTTGTAAAAAAAAAAAAATGGTTCGCCTTGTGTTTGTTATTTTGAAAATTTTATCGGGATCTATCCCACAAACTCCCCCAAGATATTTTTATCATGGTTATATTCTCATATATCCCTTTTTATTCTATCATGGACATCTACCAAACATAGGATATGATAAAACACATATTATCCTAATTTTTATCAACCAAATACAACCTAGTTGAATTGAGTTGACCTAGTTTAGAAATCATTGGGCCGAATTGAGCTCGAGCTTGCCAAATTAAGCTCAAATTGAGCATCAACCCTTAGGATATGAGCTTGAGTAGTTACCGTGTTGACTTAATTTCACTCGATTATGTGCAATAAGTGTTGTTTTTTCGCTTGTTCTACGCTATTTTCAGGGAAGCATACTAATTTCTTTTATTTCTTATTTTTCGATGATAATGCCATGTTATCCAATTAAAAGAGTGCATGGCAACATATGACCCCGTAACTTGATTGCACATTTATAACAAATTCTAAGAAAATACCATTCGTTGTCATTGAAGTTAAGTGAGATTTGCAATTGACCACCAAAGTTTTAATTCGGCCATTCGATACATTAAGCTTTTTGTCATTTTGGAGCAATTAATACATTTTGATCGAAAGTCTCACCAATTTGTTGACAAAGTGCATATATGTGACGGATACTTGGGCCACTTTTTCAGACATCATTTGATTATCATGTGATTATCGCGTCGGTATTTTATCTAGAAAATATGATGGATTGCGCTCCGCATCATCATTCGATGATTGGGAAATCGAATCCTATAACTCGACTGTAAATTTCAACAGAGATTTGTATGACTAGGTAAAATTACCCGAATGAGTCAGCAAGATTTAATTAATGTGAACCGATTTGAAAAGTAAGGTGTCTTCTTCAGCAGAGCCGGAATTTGGACGGACTATGGAGCTTCGTAAGAGGAATCTTCCTCCTGCGCGTGCCCCGCGCGTGCGGCGTGTGAGTCTGACTGCTATTTTGAATTTCAAACTCGGCGTCTTTAGATAGTCGAGTCAACGTACTCCTCTCTTTCCCCACCTACGCGCTCTGGGATTTTTCATTTCGCAGAAGGAAAAAAATAAAAAATAAAAAGCACTGACTGCGTTCAACATACCGGTCCACCCGCTAACGCCGTTACTCCACCCTTCAACGAAGAACCGCCACGTGGCCACAGATAGCACAAGCCGTCATTCGCCGTTTATCCTCCCCCTTAAAAGGCCCCCCTCCGTCTTCCTCTCTCATAGTCATAATTCTTCCAAAGTCATTCCACTTTCTCTCTACGGCCATCCCTCCCTCACTCCCTCCGGCTCCCTCCCTCCTTCCCTCCACCACCGGATCTGCAACAAACCTAATCAGGCGGACGACCATGCCAGTCTCGACGGCGACGTATTGGTGCTACAGCTGCGTCCGCCTCGTCACCGCCCTGCCTCGCGTCGGCGACGGCGGTGGGCCTGTCTCCTGCCCCTACTGCGACGGCGGGTTCATCGAAGAATTGGAAGCGGGGGCGGCGTTGCCGGGCCGTCATTCGTCCGTCAATCCCCGCCGCCGATTAGATTCTCTGTCCGAAGACGATCCTCATCCGGATCGCGACGTTAGCGTCAGGCCTCGCCGGCGGAGGGCCAACGGCGGCGGCGACCGGTCGCCGTTCAACCCCGTCATCGTCCTGCGCGGGACCGCCAGCCCCGATGCCGAGACTAGCGCCTTCGAGCTCTATTACGACGACGGGGCCGGATCAGGCCTCCGGCCGCTGCCGGCGACGATGTCGGAGTTCCTAATGGGCTCGGGGTTTGACCGGCTGCTTGAGCAGCTTGCGCAGCTGGAGCTGGCCGGGATCGGGCTCGGTCGGTCGGAGAACCCGCCCGCGTCCAAGGCCGCAGTGGAGTCTATGCCGACGGTCGAGATCGGCGCCGGCCACGTGGTCGCCGAGCTGCACTGCGCCGTCTGCAAGGACGCGTTCGAGCTCGGGGCGGAGGCGAGGGAGATGCCGTGCAAGCACATGTACCACGCCGACTGCATCTTGCCGTGGCTCGCGGTGCGGAACTCGTGCCCAGTGTGCCGCCACGAGTTGCCGCCGGCGCCGGAAGACTCCTCGGCTGCGGACCAGGAGGCGGTGGGGATGACGATATGGAGGCTCCCGGGAGGGGGATTCGCGGTGGGGAGCTTCAGGAGAGGCGGCGGAGCAGACAGGGAGAGGGAATTGGAACTGCCCGCGGTTTTCACGGAAATGGACGGCGGGTTCGAGAACGGAGCTCCGAGGAGCATGTACTGGGGGCTGAGGAGGAGTAGGAACAGAGAGAGAGGCGGGCTCGGGAGGTTAGTGAGGAATATCATTAATCTCTTCGGGAGATCAAGAAACAATTACCCGGAGCGCGATTCCGGGTTGATGAGGAGGACTCGGAGCGTTTCGAGCTCGCGTTCGGTGATCGGGAGGTTCGTCAGACGGCGGAGCAGAAGATCTTGGGTCATGGAGGATTAGAATTTGATGTCGGAACGAATTACTTTTTTGTTTTTTCCTCTCTTTTTAATGGGTTTTAAGTCGTGATGAGTGGCAGATAATTTAATTCATTTGTAGATGAAGCAGATTCAAAAAACGTAATTGTATATATGGAATAGAATGAGATGCAAACCTTTTTCAGGAGTGATTTCGGAACGCAGACGGTGTTCGCTGCGTCGCCGTCGGTGCGCCACTAATAGGCGAGGATGAAACTGATGTATCTTGAAGATTTTACTTGGATCGGTCTCTTGCAGTGTAAAGTTCACTTTTTGTTTAGCCCCCTCAATTGACGTTCGAAAGATGGGTTCATTCTGGAAATTTGGGTACGCGTTCATTGGAGCAACAATGGAGTTAATCACTGTTCTCGCGAAGTGCAGAGAGAGAGCGAGAGAGAGAGAGAGAGAGGGGGGGAGAGGGTGATGAATCCGAGGTAGACTGTGCCAGAAGGGAAAAAAGCTGAAGGGATTGGTCAAAAGGCAATGTGAAAAAGGCGTAGATGGAGAAGGAAGTTGCTGACTGCTTTCAACTTTCAACTGCACTAAATCCAAGAGGATCTGTTCCTCGATGATTTGGAGCGTTAAAAGCGCAAATCGCGACCTTACACGAGAATATTTTGAAATATTCTAACTCGTAATGCCTCTCAAACCTCACCCACCACACGACCCCACGGCCCTGCCGCCTGCAGCTCCGAGCCGGCCGCGGTGGCGCCCTCAACCCAGAGGTCACACCTGCGGAGCCGCGACCTAGGATCGGAAAGTCGCAGACACCATGGATGACCCCACCGAGGTGGCCCAAGAGTTCGGTCTTCACTGTCGTGTCCTGGAGACAAGTTGCGAAGCTGGAGGACAAAAACAACCTTAGTTGTTTCCAAGTGGATGCGCGGTGGGTGAGAAATGAAGAAACTTTCGACGTGGGACTGGGTCGTGGATGACGTGCGTACGAAGATGACAACCCATGTCCCCCGTTCAACGACTCGTGAGTTGCACTTTTCCCTTTCCTTTCCCCCTCTCAAATTGGAGCCATTCTTGTGCCAGCTAACGCATTGCCTGCGCGTAAGTAGCAATTATTCCCCAGTCTCGTTTATCACGAGGTTATCCGATTGGGAGTTTTAATTCAAAGTTATGGTTCCATGTATTTGAATTTTGGGGAATGAAAAAAAGAAGAAGATAAATAATACATCGAGGTCATAGAACAATTTGCAAGTGCCACGGGAAAACACCGGTCTCTTTGAATAATGCAATCCATAAAAGACGCAGAATATTCTACTTGTTACAATATTTTTCGTGAAAACCACGTCCTTCATCCACTGACTTAACCTTACGAATGCAGTTATGTTAATGGTTGTGGCTATAGCACAACATAGAAGAGAATTTGGGAAAAGTACATTAGAAGTGTCATAACTTTTGTACGACGTTCACTTGAATGCCATAACTTTCAAAACGTTCACTTAAGTGCCATAACTTTCAAAAATCGTTTACTTGAGTGCTATGTCAACGTGGACGCCGGAAAAGCCGACATGACATCCGGAAGGCTGACGTGGCACGCCGAAAAGATGATGTGGCTCGCCGGAAAGATGATTTGACACGCCGGAAAAGTTCTTGTAGCACTCAAGTGAACGATTTTTCTCCGACGTAGCACTCAAGTGAACGATTTTTGAAAGTTATGGCACTCAAGTGAACGTTTTGAAAGTTATAGCACTCAAGTGAACGCCGTACACAAGTTATGACATTTCTAGTGTACTTTTCCCAAAAAATCTTGTACTCGAATTCCCACGGAGAGTCTATTCTCATTAATTAACTTAATGATGCCAAAGTGAGCACATGAGTGTATCGATCCCACATCCGATCTCCCACAAAATAATTGACAAAATCGAAGCAAATCGATGCATAATTTAACTTTGATAACCGATCGACTCAAGCCTTGTGTATAATCGAGTTAAGTCAGAAGTCTTCATGTTGCTCGGTTTTAATTTGAATGCAATTAAGCCTTTCAATAGCACATTTCCAATATTGGGAGTTTGGAAATGTACTTTTTTCATTCGCTTGAGATGGGTGTGATTTGTTGTTTGCTAACACTATCACCCAGAGGAGGTAAATAGATGATTAATCAAACTTGATAAAATAATGTGGATATAAAACTCTAAGTTTGATAGGAGCGAATATAGAGAATATAACCTTCTAGTGCTTCTAGTAGACAACAAGTAGATGTGAGTAAGTAATTCACAACAGTTTATAGTGGTTATTTTTTTACTAAAGCCTACGTCTACTCTCCCATACTAATAGCCTATTGTGTGGATTCCATGAATTAATCAAATGCGAGATTACAAAAAAAATGCGTTGGCTTCAGCACAAGTTTTCTCACTTTATACACTTTTGAACTATATATAACAAATCTTAGAAGATTTCAATCATAAGCTCGAATAGTATAATTTTAAATAAGAGTAGCTTTTTCGAAATATGGATGATGAACTCTTAGATCTCTCTTTTTTCTCTTCGACCCTTGTGCTCTTTACATACTCCTCGTCACTCAAGCTTCCCATTGTATAAAACTACATCGAGTATCAATCTTCAAACTAGTCATTGACAGATTGATAAACAAAGACCACTTATTCGTTGAGGTTGAAAGACTATAGATTTGAGAGGATTTGCTCGCCCATACAATCAAATCTTTGAATCTACAAATCAAAATTTGAAGAAAAGAAATTATTTATTAGGTAATTGTCAATCAATCAAGATTCCTCGTATGAAAAGTTACGATAAGTTGGTCAATTAATATAACTTAGAAAAGAAATACCAACTATATCATTAACCAGTGGTGGATATTTTTCCATTAAAGTAACTAAGATTAAGTTTATAAAAATTTTGAGGGTTACATGAAGATTCATAATATATCTTGCCACCAATAATATTTAAGGGAATCTACTTCTGTCCACGAAACTTGTTTCCATCATAATATAAGCATTTAGCATATTAAATATATAAGACGTAATGATATACTCATAAAGTGTGCTCAAAGATATTTCACAAATTCTTTTCAACATATTATAGCAGTTTTGTTTCTTTCACAATCTAATAAAATTTGCCAACATGATTCGACAAGTGAATTTTCTTAAGAAATCATTGTTATTATTTTATTACGAACCAGATTTGACCTAATTGGAATTAAGATCATGTGTGATTATACCAAAAAATGGGATCTTTTATGGGGTCTTGTAATGGAAAAAATTTATTGTATTGGTATCAATTCAATTCTAAACTTTTAATTTGACCAATTTTTTTCTAAATCTTTTTGCATTGATACCAATTCGGTTTGTCCAATTAATTTTGGCTAGAAATTGCTGATGTTGATATATTTTTAATTTTTTTTCCTTTTTCCTTTTCTTTTTGTCGATGGTTGGCAGGCGATTGCCGGTGAGGCCGACCCTCTCCCAAGCCTAGACGGCCTTGCCAATCATTGGGAAAAAAAAAAGGGAAGGAAAAAAATCAAAAAAATTATTTAAAATTATAAAAAAATATTTACGTCAGTGTCGGCCGTGTCACGTAGGACAATCAACATCCACATCAGCAATATTCTGGCCAAGATCGATCGAATAGATTCACGAATTTTTTAGTACTTTTCCCTCCGGTAATGTTATGTTTGAGAGGAGAACGAAATGAAAAATTAGATAAAAGATGTCAGAAAATGTAATTTTTTTTTTCAATTTTCTATTCTAGCTTTCATCCCCTCCATTTTTTCAAAACAATGCACAAGGTACCAGCAAATAGTTTTAATTGAAAAAAATATGATATTGATATGCAAAAGGCCTCGATTAAAGTAACTCAGCTATTCGAGAAAAAAAAGTAATTCAAATGAAAAGCACGGGACCAAATAGCAATTCTAAGAAAAAATCATTGTAAGAAAGGAAAAAAAAACAAAATTCTTTTTGGGCTTGCTTATTTGATAAATAAGAAATACACATTTTTGCACAAAAATAAAAAAGATACATTTTTCGTCTTAAATTTTAAGAAATTCATATATACAACAAATTGGTAAATTATGAAAATTTAAGATATTTCAGACAAAAAACACAAAAGATTCCCCAAGAAGGAGGCCCACGTGGCAGCTTCCAGAATCGTCTGGAGTCTGGACATCAAAAGCTTAAGACCAAAAAAAAAAAAAAAATGCAGAGAGAGAGAGAGAGGCAACCACCTCGCTTCGCTCGACTTGATCCCTCAGCTCACTTCACCTCTTTGGCCTTCGATTGCAGGTCAATCATCTCGTCGCTCGTCTTCCATGGTGTAAGTCCTCCTTCACTCTCTCCGCCCTTCGGTTTAATTTGGCTGGTGAAAAGCGAAACTAAGACGATCTGGAGGCGGAGTGGGCCTCCCCATCAATCCGTGCGTTCACCTCGCTCGTCACTGCTCAATGACCTGACGGCGTACTTTCCGTTGTTGCATTTGGTTTTCCGAGTTTGATTTCTCGTTTCTCTGTGCTGCATTGTCGCGTTCGTGGCACTTGTCGATCGATTTCGCAAGATGATCTTGACAATTGACGTACTTGAGAGTGGTGTCTGGAACATCTGTCGATTGGACGTGATTATTTGGATATTCCGTGTGAATTTGACTGAACTATAGTGTTTGTTTAGCTCAAGTCATGACAACGCACTGTGCATTACATGATTGTGGATCGTGCACGCTGTGGCTTTGATCTTTAGTTGTGTCGAAGGTCAATCACACGATTGCAAGATAAGGACTCTGATCTATCGGTGTAGCTAGGTAAAGTGTAAGGATTCTAGCCCTTTTTTGTCCAATTTGGTAAACATTTCATCCTTTTACCGATGGGCATCCAAAAATTTCAAATGAAATTGCTTTTACGTTTGAATGTTGTGGAACGCCAAGAAAGTAATATGTTCACTTCTACTAGTTTGTGGATACTCCAAGTGTGGACCTACACTGCAGTAGTTGCTTTTACGAGAGGAAGAGTTAGAGTTTAAGGTGTGAGTAATGTTTCCTTCAAAATGTTTTAGCATTGCTCGATAGGCTGTATGCTTTGTAGTCTCTCTTGATGTGTGGTTGATGTTTTATGAGCACTTTCTGGAGTTTTGTGGTATGCATTTTGGCTGACGTTGTCACTTAAGTGGAAGTAAATTATGCAATTTTGATGTCTTTTGCAGGCTATGAAGATTGGCATGTGCGTCTGAGAATTCATATACTTTTGGTGCTTGTAGTGTTGCTAGAGCCTTTTGGTCTAGGAAGACACCTGCACAGCATTGCAAATATGAGCTTTGCATACAGAGGAAACAGAGCAGATATCGAGAGTGGATTTCCAGGATTTATACATGAACGGCCAACTCTGGTAGGTTCACTCACATTCAAGGAATAGCAAGCAACCTACTTCTTTGTTTAATATCTCAAGCATAAGGTTGTACATCCCTTTGGTGAGGTCGACTTTCTTACGGTCCTTTTTTGTCTCTATTAGCGTATCCATGGACATCGGCCTGTTAATTCCAATACTCTGGCTTTTCTCGTAACAGGTAATTTTTCCTCTTCTTGAATTGTTCTTTTCCTTTTGTTCTCGTTAGGTATTGATAACTTTTATGACTGCCATCTTCAGCAGTTCTTCTACTGTTCATGGTGTTGAACTCTCATCAGATGTCATCCAACTTCCTGGTACTTAAGTTTGAGCACCTTGTGCCAGTTTCCTTGTAAATAGAGGTATTGTGTATTGACTGAAGAGGTAGCTCTGTGCATGTAGTTATGGCTTGTTGTCGGTGTCTTTCTGCTGGCTACAAGCCTGCGGATGTACGCTACTTGTCAGCAGCTTCAAGCTCAAGCCCGAGCTCATGCGGCAGCTGCCAGTGGCTTGCTTGGCCATACTGAATTGCGTGTCCACATGCCACCATCAATAGCATTTGCTACCAGAGGACGGCTACAAGGGTTGAGGCTCCAGCTTGCTTTGCTTGATCGTGAATTTGATGATTTAGGTAGGAAACTGATTTCTGAAGCAGGTTTGAAGATAGGCGAATTGTAAAGCATGGAACAAATTTTCATTTGAAGGGCGTTTGATAGGATTTGCTTAATGTCTAATCACCACTGGCATAGGCAAGGTAGAAATGAACTCTTGATTGGTGACTGCTTTCTTGGATAAAATCTAGGCATAGAACCCCACTATTGTTGTAGAAATCTTTGCAGTTTTGACTCCCTAGATTGCTCTTTTCCATAATTCTTTTAGTTGACTCATCCTCACAAAGGACACATGCATTTGTCTTATTTGTGATAGATCCAAGAGTTTTGAGTTCTTGATAAGATTTAAAGATTTGACATTTGCAAATTTAGATGATCATTACTTTTAAAAATGCATATGGATCTAAATGAAATAGCTTTAGCATGGAGATTAAGTACTTCTAATTGTGCCAAGCTCAAACTTAAGAAGAATAAACCCCCAAAGAGTTGGTTGAGTGATTTACCACTTTTAGGGATGTGGTACCTTCTGTGGTTGAATTATATTGTTTTTTACCCAGAGTAACCTTAGGGGCTAGGCTGCCATTCTGTGGGAGGAGCCTTACTTGATATATCTAGATGGGATGGTTTGCGTGCCTCTGAAGGACTAGTGGACTTGCAGTTTCGAATACCAATTTTATCCCCACAAATTAAGAACAACAAAAGCATGTTAGTGAACAAATGCCTTGATATATGAGTAAGTAATGCACTCTACTAAATGGGAAAACAAGCTCTTTTGTTGAGCTATCGCAAGTGAATGGTGAAAAGAGATCCCTTGTGAGTTGGCATTGAGTTTTTAGGTAGTTGTATTCTGATAACTTTTCCAATGTGGCTTACTGATTAGCAGAAAGTAAAAAGGTCGAGATGATTTGAGCTGTCAACTGGTGGCTATAGCTATTGTTATTAAGCTATGTAAAGTGGTGTTCATATGATTTTTGCAGCTTTCATATACATATACATATACATACACATACACACACACTCTGGGAGTAATTGCTTCCGTTGATTGGTCTACGCTGCAGATTATGATACCTTGAGAGCACTGGACTCTGAAAATGTATCCACAACTCTTTCTATGAGTGACGAGGAGATAAATGCCCTGCCTGTTCATAAATACAAGGTTTCTGGTTTCCAGAGGTGAGTTCAAATGCCTTTTCTTTTGTAAAGTGGTCCAGATGCCTTTTCTTTTGTAAAGCGGTACAAATGGCTTTTCTTTTTGTAAAGTGGTTCGAATTCTTTTTCTGTTATAAAGTGTGTCTATGCCGTATTTACCTCTTCTTAGTGCACATTAGCCCGAGTTCAATGATGAAGACTGTAATTTGGTCATGTTCTTAGATAGAAATTAATTTTTGCAGGATTACTAGCTTGGAGTTAAAGAGAACTCTAATAATCTCCCTTGCATGCGTGTGTAGCGTGCAGTATGCGTAAAAGCACAGAAGTTGTTTGCTTAAACTATTGATGAAGTCCCTTACAATAGTCTTAAATGATAATTTCGTGTTTCAACGGGAGTGCAATGGAATTGATGGTGGGATTGTGTGTGCATGAGCTGTCTACTCTCCCCTTCAAAAGAAATTTAGTGCGTCTTCAACTGCTCCCAGATATTTGATGACTGCCACCTTCTGTTCAAACAAATGGTGGCTCGCAAAATCAGTCTTCAATTTTAACTGTTACCTTTTGCAGATGAATAAGTTGCAGGCAGAACTCGAGTACTTGTGCAATGTCTGAGCTTCTCAGTTACTGCCTTCATATTGTGGCAATTGTGCATGTGGAAATTAAGTTGGCTTTAGCTGAGGTTTTTGAACCGATTATTTGGATAATTACAAGCATAATGCAAGACTTTTTGGATCTTTAACTAGACTATTTGTTTATAAAATCTGTGGCGAGCAATTAGCATGTTGTTGGAGATAAAAGCTTGTCATCCTCAAAGGTTGGTGTAGTTGGTAAGGACCTTGAATGTCTCCAGCTTAAGAACCGGAATCACCCATTTGAATCCTGCCAATTGCATATTAACTGCTCCGAGTCGAGGCCAATTGCGTAGGTCAAATGCCTAGACTTTCGTGGAGCTTGCAGGGCGTTTCATGGACCTCCTAGTAGCCGGTCTCCGTGCCCGTGCCCCCAGATTAAAAAAGAAAAGAGAAACTGTTGTCAAGATTCCCTCTTTAAGACAGCTCAAGAGCTCATAGGGATCTCCAAAATCTCATAGGATTGTTAGACAAAAATTTTTCCCCATAAGTGTAAGTTGTTAGGAAATGGTTGCACAGTGTATGTCTTGCTTATTTCCTCACACTAGCCCTTGAGTGTAATCAAACCATTCATGTAATTTATGGAATATCGAAGTAACTGCATCAAATAGCAGCAGGAGGACAAACAATTAATGGACATAATGACTATGAGAGGGAGTGTCAACATTTGATTTCTTGACCTGAGCTCTAATATCGTGTCAAATATATCATTTTCCATTTTTTTATAATTAATGTATCATTTCTTCCAGAAAGAAAACTTAAGCTCTTAAGAAAAAGGTCCGCGATTTGTATCTAGCATATTTCTTAATAGTTATGCCGTTATTTTGTTTTGGCAAATGATCTGTATACTATGAGTTGCATCCAAATTCACTTGTGAGTAATTGTATGCTTATTGCTTTGTTGATAGAGATGGCTCCTCACTACAAAAAGCATCGTCCTCCTCGGGCTCTGAGGTAATCTTCCTTTGGAAGCTTATGCAAATGTTTGCCTGGACTATTGAATTCTAAACACAAGTTACTTCCTTAATTTTACTAGTATGCTATGTGTTTATGCTGCTTGTGTTGCGATAATTCTTCACACGTAATCAATGCTTGCGTTGAATAAAATAATAAACAAAACAAGTGCAGCAAAGTACAAATGGAGAGGCATAGATTTACGTGGTTCGACAGGTTGATCTGTCTACATCCACGGGGCAATCATATGGAACTCTCTTTGATCACCAGGAAAATTGCAACGCACACCTCTCAACGTGACAAACACCAAACAGTGGGTTACACTCTCAAGAACCTTTTCGCAGTACAACTCCCTTAACCACAGAGATATTGCACATCCAAAGATTCCCCTTCAAGAGATAATCCCAAACCCCAAAAACACCATTGACGCGAAACGCAGAGAAAGTACAGAGGAATAACGCATAGAACGATGACTTACAACTGTTCCCCCCCTCTCTCTCTCTCTCTCTCTCTCTCTCTCTCGATCTCGATCTCGACACACGTACAAAGAAGTGGAGAGGTGGTTGCACACATTAAAGTAGTGGAGAGGTATCATGGGCGGTTAGCCCCTATTTTTCTGCTGTCACAGCTTGGGCTGGGAATATAGTCTTTCCCTGATGAAGATCCATAGCTTATTGTTCAAAACATAGATTCTGTTTTCATAGGTCTTGGCCATGTTAGAATTCCTTGTTTCCTTTACACTTGATTACTACCTATTTTGGATTTCTCAGACGTGTGGTATGTCTTACTCTAGATGATCAAGATGCACCTTTCATGTGTTGTCATGAGTGACTTTGCAGAATTTTGGTCCCATGTCTTGATCCAATCTTATCTGCTCGCCCTTATATATAGAGCATTCCAATTTTTGAGAGAAAGCGTGAATTACGTGCCACGGTTGTCCATTTTCTTTTCTTTTTCTTTTTGGCCAATTCTACATTTGTATGTTGGCCTATCTACATTTATCCATGGGCCACAATGTGTGTGACTCAAAGATGGAGCAGGCAGTCCAAAAAATGCAGACACCATGCCTGCCCCTTCTGTTGAGTGTGCTTGAGTCGTGTATTACTGGCTGAGGTGGGAAGGGACTGGCAGGCTCATGTTCAACTGCTTTGGTTTCTTTCTTTCTTGTTTCTCTTCCTTCCTTGCTTAGTTGATCTAATTGATGCAATAAACAGCTGAAGCAAGAGAGTAGAAATGCGGATACAAGTATGAAAGCCCCGGAGGATGAATTGACTTGCAGCATATGCTTGGAGCAGGTCAACAGAGGCGAGCTTGTTCGTAGCTTGCCATGTTTGCATCAGGTTTTTTCTTCTCCTAGTGTCTAGTTCTTTCTTTTCCATGTCCATTAGCGTTTTCTACAATCTCTTGAGGAATTGTTCCTCCGAGGATTGGTGATCGTTAGATTGCAAATAAATAAACCTAAACTTCCATTATAAACTAAGTGTTGGTGTGGTACAGCAATCTGCGTAAGAATCATGACAAAGTGCACATGGTTTTGACTGATTATGACGCGGGATTGGTCCCTCAAGGGACCATAGAATCCCCCGAGTCCATCCTTCAAGTTTTGCTCATCTCATCCTCCAACATGCATGTGTGGAGTTTCTAAGGTTTTCTAACATTATGATGAATGGCGCCTTTGTACTTTTTTCTGTCATGCCACTTGTAGATTTTGTTTTAGTGGATGAGCACTCTATTAATCATCCAAGATCTGATTCCCCCCAATCATGTAGATGCAAAAGTAAAATTGGTTTCCATGGGCTTCTGAAGAAAATCTTTTGTTCATTTGAACAATGTTTGTGGTGTCAATTTTCTGCTGAATATGGTTTCTAGGAGTGAGCGAAGTGTCTGGCTATAAATGGCTAAATTCGATAATGGTTTTGGTTTTGTTTATTTCGTGTTTCTTTCCCTTCAACTAACCATTTCACCCTCTCTCCTTGCAGTTCCATGCTAACTGCATTGATCCTTGGCTGCGACAACAAGGCACGTGTCCTGTTTGTAAATTCAAGCTTGGCGGAGCTTGGCAGGAAAGCAGGGATAGCGAGTCGGATGGATCGGACATGGTTTAAAGGCTAACCAATTACCTGTGCCCACTTATGTTAATATATTGATGTGTATCAGTTCTATAAGTCAATAAAGTATGTATTTTATGTAAGCTTTTAATAGAAGAGGCCCATGTTGGACTTACAGTAGCTTGCATGGACTTAGCAGAAGGCGCATATAACTCGGGGTGTTACGGGTCGGTGGTTGACAGATCGAGAACCACAATTTGTGCCTTTCAAGTACAAAATTGGTCATTGCACACTCGAGGATTACTCATCAACTACTGTGTAAATCTGAACTTCGCCCAGGCTAGTGTGCCGGCATGTTACATAGAGGATCGATCAGTATGATTGGTGTGAATGCTGGATTAATGTGTCTGAGAATAGGCCGGTTTTCTCCCTAAGGTTTCTGCTGTGGCGGTGTGCTTCTTGTTCGCCGTGGTCTTATAACTCTTGACTCTGAGCAACCCATGACCGACGGTTTTCGCTTGGTTGATACCCAGAATACGGCATGGTGGGTCTCCTTGTCTCTTACAATGACGATAGACAATCGCATTAGTTCTTACATCAAACACTTCTCCCGTCACTGTCGCTCAACGTATGAGTTTGCTAGGGCGTTGGTTCTTCTTCCGTGCACTTTCTAGTTTATCCTAGTCGTTGTCATTGCTTGCGGGCCACACTAAATCGTCCTCACATGTAAAAGGAAAAAGCCAGAAAGACTATTCTAAAGGGAAGAATGCTCCTAGCGTGAAATTGGCTTCTAGATTACCAAACCCGAGGATGATTTTTGTGTTTTTCTTTCGGACATAACACGTGCTTCCACGGTCCGAGTCTAGCTGATCCTTTCGTTTCTAGTCTTTCCGTCTGTCCCTCGGCTGATTTACGTGAATATGAGTGATGATGCTGGGATCAATACATTGATCTTTCATCCTCGGATCTACTGGGATTCTAGTACATTTTCCTAAGATGATTTGAGTTCCATAAGTATTTTCATCTCTCACAAAACCAAGGACCCAAGAGACAAAATCTGTGGTACTAGATGGGATCAATCTCACGTGATTCAAATCTATTTGGTGCAAATTACAACCCCGAGTAAAAAGCTGTACGTAGCTCACTCGACATGTCAACAACAATCACAAGTGCATCCAATTCCCCGGAAAAAAAGAAGTAGAAGAAGAGTAAAGAGAGAACAAAAATTGGAACCGAGAATCGGCTCCTCTGGATCGAAAGTACTCGTTCTGTCGCCGTTCCATTTCTGGATCGGATCCGTCTGTATACTATACGTACGACAGTCCCCCCATACATGTTATAGTCCCGAGTCCATTGTGTCAGGAATCGTCGTGCTTGTGCCAGCGGATGAGCATGGCCACACAGCGCTTCATGATGTAGAACCTCGACTTCTGCTCCTTGGCCAAGTTGCTGCACCTGCGCGTCACGTTGGAGCCTTTCTGAGACAAGCTCCGGGAGAGCGAGCCCTTGGACGAGGGGGTACTCGACGACGACGAGGATAACGAGCTCCGCTGGGAGCCGCTCCTCACGAGGTAACTACTAGGGGAGTTGGAGGAAGAGCTCTTGGTTGAGAAACTCCGGGGAAGAGCAAACTTAGACGACGAAGATGAAGATGATCGTGAGGATGATGATGTTGGATGGGCATTGCCCCATCTTCCCTTCTTGGATGGCTTCCACAGGTCCTCCATTTTCCCTTCTTGGGTGCAAGTTCTGAAGCGTTGCTGAATGGGAAAGGAAGATGGGGAAGAGAGATTGATAACAAATTCTTGGGAACTAATATTGCCACTATGAGGTTATAGAACATATATAGGCTCAACCTAAGCGGTTGGTCTTTCGTTGTTATTAAAATGAAAATATTCCTGAAACTGTATGGTCGAGAAGAGCGAGTAACATGGTCTCTAACCTTATCTGAGGATACATCTCCTAGCATTTATTAGGTCCTCCAGAGAGTACTACTGGTTTTCCTGTGACAAATGCTAAGTTTACTAAATTTGGTCGAAAAAATGGATTTCCTGAGCGATGTAATAGAATCTTATCGGGCATTGAAGGAAGAAGATGAAGTGATATATGTTATTGGGCGATTTCTTTTTTCTTTTTAAATATAAACTTAATCACAAGTCGAGGAAGATAAAATCGACATACAGTTGTGATGAAAGGCACGTGTTTCAAAATATTTATTTCTTCCATAATTGATTCATGCACAATATCTTCCACAAATGAAATTCGAAGAGAGCCTTTTGTGAAGACATAAGTGATATAGAATCTGGGCGAATCTCATCGATCAAGAGTACCGTTTGTGTATATATATATCGGTAAGTTGAGCAATGCTTCGATATATCGAATCTCACGGAATTTGTCATTAATATTGAGCACGCGCTGCTTGCATGTGCAGCGTCGAATCGGTTTAGTAAAAGAAAAATTATCAATAAATTGAGGGGTACCTCTCAACAAGGGAAGAGGCACAACATTTTGAAAATTGAAAGTGATGGCTACTATTAGAATTTCCAAGTAATCTATCAGGCCCCGAGTTTTCCTATTGCAAAAGCTTTTTATTTGGCTTAATGTCCGTTTAATGACGTAAGAATTACCATCGAACAGCGTTCCTAACGTACGACTGACCAATTTTTAAGGCTCAAATTTCTAGGAACGGAAGGCGGAGAGAGAGAGGCAGGGGAAGGTGGTCTAGCAATTTGGCAGTTGTGAATTAACAATTTAATATAGTTGATTTTCATGTGAAGTCTCTGAGCTCATAAATTAATGCAAGTTGATTTTAATATTATTATTATTATTATTTTTAAAACTGTAACCAATTATTAATAAGATAAATTTTGCAGGGGCGACGACAGGATACCGTCATTTGATTTGACCAGTGCACCGCCAGCCATGGCCGGTCTCGTTGGTACGTGTGTGTGTGTGACTTCCTCGCTTTGGCTTCTAAATTTCGCTCTTTTTTTTTAAAATTAATATCACGAAAAATTTTAAATTAATATATTTTTGACAAACTTACCTCAAATTAATTTTTTCATAATAAAAAACTCTAAATCTATACATTTATGATAAATTTACCCCAAATTGACACATTTTTGATAAATTTACTCTTCGTTAATTTTCGTTAGATCTAACTGTCAAATTCCTTAATTAGATAACACATGAAAATTAACAGGTGTACCAGTTTAGGATTTTTGCTTTATATTTGTTACATGTATATCAATTTATAGTTTTTCGTGGCATTAATCCAATTTAACGAATAGTAAATTTGTCACGGGTGTCTTGATCTGGAATTTCCGTGATCAAAATAAATAATTTAGGATAAATTTACCACATATGTACTGCTTTAGAATTTTTGGTGGTTGAAAAAATAATTTGAAATAAATTTGTCATAGGTGTACCGGTTTGGGATTTTTCGTAGTATCGACCCTTTTTCTTTTCATACTTTGGCAAATTAAAAATATTTCATGTGGATGACAATTTTTTCTTTTTTTGTGATTGAATTACTGTCCACTCTTCTTTTTTTGCGAATAATTCTATTACGAAGCTAATAGACGTCTGAAAAACAGAATTAAATGGAGTGTCGCATGCCCACATGCTCATCACCTTTCGGTAAAAACCATCGTTTTTACCGAGTAAGAAATGAGCAAAAATGTGAAAAATGATAGGGTGAATATGTTTTCATTCTCAGCGTCTGATAATTTTCACTAAAAATTAAACCCAGAAACATAAAACCTATTTACTATTTCCAAATGGTATCCCTCGGATTCTGTTCGAATTCCAATTTACACTTGTCGAGGCCCAACGCATAATGATCTTTTTATGCAATTCAAGGACACCACTCGTCAGCAAATCGAAAATTAATATACAAAATACACAATCAGATGCTGTGGCCGAGGGTCTTCTAATGATAATAAGGGCGTGAAGTATAATCATTTTATCTTTAAAATTAATTTCTGACCAAAAATAAAAATTTCTATTTTTAGTTTTTGGATGAATTTATGAGTAGATAAACAGTTTGATAACGACACAAAATTTACATTCTTGAAATATAATTTCGTTTGATAATAGCATACAAATTTCCAGAGTTGCTGGCGGACCGACAACCGGCAAAAAGGCGACCAATGAAACGACAAACCGGCGACATGTAGAACGACAAATGGAGGACTGGTGGACGGCAAAACAATGACCAGCGGATAGGTAACCGGGGGACGGCAGATGGCAGATTGATGACGGGGGGAATGGTGACTGGTGGCTGGTGGATTAGCAACCGACGGAACAATGATTGGAGGGCTGGCGACCAATGGACCATCAACTGGTGAATGGCGGCCAACGGATAACGGATTGGCGATTGATGGTCGGAGGATCACAAACCAAGAGACCGCAGACAATAGATATGAGATAGAGGGAGTAAGTGATGAGAAGAATTCTTATTTCTCATTTTTGTTTTAAAAACAGAAAAGATGAAAATTTTATCTTATCATTTCTGTTCCAAACTATAGAAAAATGAAATTGCGTTACCAAACAAATTTATGTTTCAAACCTATTCCAGAAACAAATTTGGAACAGAAATAGAGAGATAGAACGATTATCGTTCGTGCCCTAAGCATCTCTATGCGACGATTGTTTTATATGTTCCATCCATGGTTGTGTAAATACGACTCTAATGGTAATCACAAATCTTAGGTTCCGTTTGTTTGGCGAAAAATAAAAAAAATAATCGATTGTACCGCACAAAATATTTAGTTAATGAAAATAATTATCATCATTGAGATTAATTTATGTCTAAACATTGTCATTAATTGGGAAAATATTTTTTCGTTTACTCATTTATATAAGCGAAATAAGTGATTGATTTAGGAAAGTATTTTCCAAATTATTTATTTTTTGCTAAATAAATGGTGCCTTAAATTAAATAAGATGCGATCATAAGCTCGAGTATCCGAAGCATATATGAGATTTTTTTTTTTCACTCATCAATATAGAAAATCGAATTTCTACCACGCACCTAAATCAATGTGCTTGAATCTGCTCCCCTTTGACCAAAAAAATAAAAAATAAAAAAATCTGCCCCTTGAAAAATTACTAAGAAATTTTGATGAGATGTGATAATGATTTCATTTGTTGAAAATACAATCAACAAGCCATTTTGAGATGACCCGTCTCCGACCTTGTGACCAAACTTTTGGCAAGGACACCGAAGAAAGTAGGGGTGAGCAATTACCTCAAACCTGAAATATATCCATGGGAAGCCGCTTTTTATTTTTTGAAATTTAAAATCTCCCTAGCATATTTTGAAACATGTAACTTATCTTGTCAGAGGTTCTAAACAATATTTTAGGATTTACTCAGGTTCTACAAGTATTCTAAATTGAACGATTACAATGAATTATTAAATCTAATGATCATCATTTGTTTTCACAATTTACTGATCACAATTCATATTTGCACATATAAAAAATATGACACATCAATGAAGTAAAAGTCTCGGTCATGAATATCGCCGATAATAATTTTAGGCTATGGCTGATAAAATTACATATTATTCGCAATATGGTGACGTTTACAGGTGATTTGTTGTGTGTTGTCGCCGCTTAGAATTGTCTTTCGAGTTGTTAATTCGAAATTTTATTATCTGAATTCTCACTAGTCATAAACTTTTTAATTATGCCAATTAAATCTGAAACTTCTTCTTCTTTTTTCCCAATTGAGTTAATTCGATCAATTTTAGCTGAAAATCACCAACGAGAATGTCGGCAGTTTCATGTGACATGATCGGACTTGATATTAATTTTTTATTAGCTTTGTTCTTTTCCTTTTTTCTTTTCTTCTCATTTCCCTCTTTACCTTTTTTTTTGCGAGCCCCAAAGCATAATGATGACCTTCCACTGGCCATCCACGAGTCCCGGTGCAGTGAAAAACAGGAAGAGAAAAAACCAAAAAAAGAAAAAACAGTAAAGTATGAAAAGAGAAGATAAAAAAGGGAAAAGAAAATAAAAAATGTAAAATTATAAAATTTATTAGAATACTGTTAAAAATTATCCACGTCGGCGCTACATGGACGGCGGACGTTCACGTCAGAAATTTTTCCTCAAAATTGGTCGGATGAACTCGTTTGGCAAAACGTGAAAATATTTAAATCTCAATTGACAGAATGAAAAAGAAAATTAAATTGATAAAAATGCAATATGTTTATAAATTTTTGAATAATTTTTTCCCTCATCAAATTTTTTATAAGGGGAAAAAAACGAGGGGGCAACTTTTCGAAGAAGAGCACGGACAATAGTAAATGGTTCCACGGTTTGATGAATTTGATTGAAACATGTTCGTGATCTAGATACCTTAGGATTTACGAATCTTGACCGGTCCTAGTCCATTTGATGCATGCACAAGGTTTTGCCACCGACATCGACGGTCTTTGGGTACCTCAGCACATCACTTTTGGTCAATCGATTTTTTATTTTTCTTTTTCGATCGACCAAACAACGAGGACGCCATTGATAAATTATTAAATAAAACAAGAAATTTGAGAGAAGACCCATTTCGAAAAATGTGGCCAACTCCATGTGATCACTGACAAATTGAATTTCATTTTCCCATTGTAAAGTCATATTTTATCAAATTCCTCATTTCTTTTATTTGGCATCCAGCATCAAATCAGGTTCGTGTGTGAATTCTCTCGTGCCTGTGCCTTCTTGAAGGACGAACGGGCCTCGAGATCCGACGCTCGATAGCCGCTCGGCCCTGCAACATTTAAAAACCGAGCATACGATAAGATAACGGTGTTGGGGATTCAATTTGGTCGGGAAATTGCTGACATGGGTCGAGATTACATGTCACATGGGCGATGTTCCTAGGGTTCTAAAGGGAGCTCAGAGCTTCTTCTGGATGATCATGTGGCTTGAGAATATCAGCATTTGAGGCTGCACGTGCCGGCATGTGACTTGTAACCAGAGGAGATGCTACGCAGACGATAGAATAGGGGAACCAGAACAGGACTTTGTACTGTGATTCAACGGGAACTGGTCAAACCTTCCACATTTTTTTTAATGTTTAAATCAGCCCATAAATGGAAAATACATATATAATATAGTTCTTTTGACCCAAAATTGGAAATGAGTTCCTCTTTTGCCTAGTTTTCAGACCGAGGTTTCGTCTTGGTTTCTCAGAACCTGTGATCAATGCCGGTCTAGTTGACCGTGGAGAAGCAGAATCGTCTGCATTGGTCATCTCGGCTTTCAATGACGTGCTTTGGCCCGAATCGAAGGCCTCCTTCGAACTACGTTGCTTTCAAGATAGGAAAAACGACACAAATGACTTTTGAATTTTGGTCTAATGTACAATGTGACTTTTGAGTTATTAATTTATTCAATATAGTTCATAAACTTTTAGTACATGTTCGATTTGGCCCCCGATCTATATCAAAATATTCAATATTGTGCCCTGGTCTCTATATAGTTTATGGATCACATTGAACGAATTAAAAGTTCAAAGACCATATTACATATTAAGCCAAAATTCAAGGACCGTTTATGTCGTTTTCCATTTGAGAAATGTAAGCAATTTGCACAGAACGTTTCCAAGGCAGATTTGAGCTGGGGATTCAGCTCTGTTTCAAGGGCTATGTCACAGCTCATTGTGTCATTAATGCTATTAGCCATTCCAACCACCAGGCAGTTGCTAATTCATAGTTTCACATGGTTAATAATCATGCTGGTGTTTGCTGCGTCTTCTCTAAAACTTGCTCGTGAAAAGGTAAAAAAACCTTACTTCGTACGCCGCCACGGTCCAACCAGCGGGTATAGTATCCCGCGTAGCGTCACTTGGTTCCTCACACGTCATCAAGGACAAAACCGCAGAATGCAGCAACAATGTTGGATGCATTCTTAACCGTGCATGAGCTTTCCATGTTAATGTTGGAACCGACTATCGGTCCTTTCTCTCGTTTCAAAAGCTAGCTCAAAAGATAAAACTTTCTCTCACACTTATAAACCGATTACAAGCGCCTTCCACAACCTATGTGGGACAACCCCAACAGTTAAGACATGCATAAATATCTGCATAACTTAGACAAACACCAGCAATACTTTGCGAGGCCAGAAGCCATAAAGAAAGAAAGAGATAGAACACACAATGATGAGCTTATCCTAAGTTCAGAGTTGCAACAGAGCAGTAATGGCTAGGCCGGTGTACTACCGGCTGATGTAGCGGAAAAGGGCCGACATAAACTACAAGTATCTACATGCAGCATCCATGGTACTTGATGACATTTAACTCTTGCCCACGAGCATTTTCTCCTGAATTTTGTCTGAAATAATCAATAGCAAGATGAATGGCATTAGGATAGGAAGTTATTGAATATGAACGACAATCCCTCTTGTCATCTCACCATACTTAGAACTCTAAAATACATGATCGCAGGTACAATCTAAACACTTAACTAACACTTTCAATCGGTTTGCCTACCGGCGGTCCAACTGACGACTTACCGAGCCCGGCAGATCTGCAAGGCACGCTAAAGAGACTCTTGTAATGGTTCGTGTGGCTTCACCATCGGAACTTTAAGCAGTTTCCCAACTAGACGATGCTTGAAGTATCCTTCCTTTCCAACCATGCAGCATCCAGTGGCCGTCTTCGACAAGCATCAAATCCTTTTGGCACGCTGCCTTTACTTTCTCCATGTATATCTTCATCAATGCTTTGTCCAAGGGACGCTGCTTGAACCCGGCCTGCGAGACCCGCTTGTGCCACTGCTTGTACGTTTCGGGCCTCTCCACTCTCTCCTTGCCTTCGCTCGCCACGACGTTCATGACTTGTCGCCCATAATATTCCCTCTCAATATTAATTCTGTCGATGTCGTCACGGGGAATATTGCAGTCGAAAATATCGAACAGTGCGGAGAAGTGGAAGAGCGCTTGTCGAAACCGTGGGACGAAGAAAGGAGAGTTGAAAGTTCCATTGACAACAGACAGCACAAATGTGTCTGGTCTCATCTCCCTTATTAGTTTCAGGACGGCATCCCTAGGATTGTTCTCAACGGCGGTCTCATCAAGTAAATTCTCGAACCGGTAACGACAGTTTACTGCGAGAACCTCATTTCTACGGATTTTCAATTCCTCGATCTTGATAGTTTCCCAATGCTGCGAAACTATTGCATTAAACTCGAATGGAACGCCAAACCGCTCGCAGTACTTGGCCAAATGACGACCTGCTTCAACAATTCTCTCTTCAGGTTTGAAACCATGTTGAGGAAGCTCTATGCCTGTGAGGCGAAGCTTCGGGGGCCCGCCGGGCTTCCTCGATAGTAGCTGAATAAGGAGTGGCCACTGGCAACCCAACAACATCCCAAAGTCTATGACATGCAGCGGCTTTGCTGTCTCGGCTACTTTTAAAATCATATTATCCGCGAAAGAAATCGCAATCCTGGTGAAGGGGAAGGCCTTATAATGAGTTTGGTGCGGTATGAGGAGCTCACTGATCGGCGTTCTCTTCAGAGTCAAATTTGTGAAGGTATTTTGAACTGCGATTCCGGCCAAGCGCGCATCAAGACCGTTTGCAAAGAAGTGGGCCGATCTTTGACAGGCATCGCCAATAGGAGAGGAGTGAAGCCTGATCTGCTTTAGTAGGTCGCCAGCGTTCCTGCTGTCGCCGGTAGAGATGGCTTGAGCACAAAGAATGAGGAGATTCCTCAAATCCACCATGCCGTCATTGTTCTTACCATTTTTAGCGTGATTCTTGTGACCGCGACTGCTAGAACCGCGCGTTTGTGCACACGGAGACGAGTTTCTGACTGCTGCATTCGACCTTTTACTGACGGTACTTGTGAAGTGCTCCGGCTCCTCTTCAGAGAGCAAAATTTCATCGAACATCTCCCAGAGTTCGGCCTCTTCCATTGAAGCCGCCGATTGTTTGGTGATCCTCCCTTCCCTTTCGCATAGTTCTTCCCTTTCGTGATTCTTCCTTCCCCTCGGACTGTAAAAAAGAATTTGCTGCTGCTGCTCCTCATCATTTCCAACTTTTAGACCCTGTTTCTTCACGGATGCAGAGAAATTGCCATTTTCGGTAGCATCAATACCGGCAATGTCGCTGGACAGAAACTTACAAGGTTCCCCTATTCCTCTCCTGAACTGCGAGGCTATAAGGGAATCATACTGTACGGGAAACTCACTTGCAAAAGAGGCCAAATTCTGGTTTGCATAGTGGACAAGGCCTTTTGGACGATTTAAGAATAGTTGTGAAGTGGGCAAGCAAGGAGACTGAGAGAAACCGTTGCCAGAAGGAGAAGATAGAAATGAAGAGCGATTGTTCTGTCGGTCGTCTGCAAGCTTCTGTTGCTCCCTAGAATTGTCGGTGCAACCAATGTTGTCGGTTCTGTTGCTTCTGCTGCAATCACGGCCTGTTCTTGGAGAAAGAACGTTTAGGCTCTGAGCAACTTGGCAAACAAATATTGCGGCTTGATTAGGTAAAGCAGGATGTTTGTTGCCGAGAATAATAACATTGTGCAATGATTTCTCGGTGGCTCGTAGAAGCGACGGATCAAAGAACAAGCAGAGTTTGTCCTCCATGTTTTCTTCCATAAGCATGCTGCTTATGTAATTAAGAATCTGTTTGGAGAAATCATTGCCATCTGAGTTGGAGGCCGCTTCTCCATTCAAGCTCCCAGAGCGACACGAATCAGACAGCTTAGCCTCCGAGTTCATGGCGGTAGATGGCATGAGATTACAGAGGCCTTGATTTGGTAAAAGGAAAGAGCAATCCACGCAGTTCAGAATCAAAGGATGATGCTTAATATGATTAGACCCTACCCTTGGGTAATGACACTGACCCGTACTTGGAAAAGTTTCGATCTCGTCTACTCGAGAACCATTCATGAAACGAGAGAACCCGAAAACACCAACTTTGTGTATTTCTACTACTTTCATACAGCATCAAAACTCATCTGATCGCCAATCCATTCAACAGTAAGGTAAACATTCATTGGTAACGAAGATTGAAGGAAAAAATCAACACGGAAGTATCTGATGTGGTTAGGAAAAAAAGCAGCAGCTGAAAATGCTCATGAATATGTCGACTTATGAATGCAAACTCAAAGCAAAATCAAATTAATAGCAGAAGGTAGAAGAACTCGAATGCTCATGGATCCGAAGAAACAAATTGGAATGGATCTGAAAGGACAAAAGAGAGACAAAACGCAGGATCAATGAAGGGACTAGCACTTGGCTTGTGGAAAGGTGGATGAGTTCTGTCTTCCATAGATAGACCCGGACACCTAGGACAAGAAACAAGCAGAGAAGCATTGTCATTGCAGGCTGAGGAATTCTCTGTTAAACAATGAGAAGGATGATAAGAATTAACCAGAGAAGAGGATGAGTCCAAAACCAACGGATCAAACGAAGAATTTCCAATCTGGGTGAGCTAGTTAACTACAAACAATCACTGAAAGTTAAAAAGTTTTTAATTTTTACAAGCCCCGGAGTATTCCATGATCGTAGCCTTTTTACAGTCAGTCTTTTGTTCTCAGTCTGACATGAGCAGGCCTCAACTCTTACTTCTATGGGTTTATCTGTTAATTTTACATATAAAGAAGCTGCTAGTCTGACAGTCTGACAGTATTGTCGGTTATTTCTAACCACACTATCTCTTAATCGATGAGTGCTTTAAGCTAATCACGTGGTAAATGTGTGTGGATCTACGATTGAGATTATTCCGTCCCTGACAGTACTGTGAAGGAAGCATTTTCCTTACACATAATCAGATATTAAGTTTGTTCAAACGAAGCTTTAGATAACTGGACAAACATATATTTCCCAATTTAACTTTTTTAAATGCAGATATTAGCACGCCATCTCCAAAACCGCCGAGGTGCGAGCTTCTCCTACATGGGGAACGGGAAAACCAGCTATGCCAGCCATTGTCCATCCCTATCTCAGGACAAGCTTATGTTACTTACTTCTGTCGTTCATTGTCTCGTAGACTCATACAACACTTCTCATGCATACACATTACAAAATATTATCTTGTTTACATAGGTTAGAACTGGACTAAATATAGATTAAAAAGGCTAGAGCAAGATCTAGGAGCAAGTTTCGAAGAAGCAGGTTGATTTTGATCATTCCTTCGTTGTCTGGAGCGTTGCTGTCACATTGTTAAGCGATGACGACGACGACGACAGTACTTTGATTGCAGTCTTCTGTGAATAGTAAATTTCTTCTCGTGATGTGCCAATTCAATTTACACTGATTTTGTATCATGGGGGTTCGTTTCACATTTGCTTATGATAGTTGGAAAAATGGCATCATAAATGTCATAAATTTCATACGGCACTCCCTTCAATGCATAAATTTTCGAGTATCCCCCCGTGTCACTCAATTGAAAAAAAAAAGACAATTACTTTAGCGCCATATTCGGCAATTTGTGTGGCCCGAAAATCTAACTTGGCAATACTATAGTTTACATAGTCCGACATGTCTTGGCAATAAAGTGAACTCGGCAAATTTAGTGCTAAACGACATCGTTTTTGTTAGAATATTTCAATATTAAACCATGTTTTACTTTAACAGTGTAAGCTTTTTGGACAATTGGTAGTGATCTTACTAAATCTTATATGGTATTAGAGTAAGAATTGTCGAGTTTAAATCTTTTCATGCCCTTATTGCCTGCCCAATCGCATACTTCCACGCTTTAGGCTTGACGAACTTCATTGTTGTTGCAACCCGGCTTCTTCAAAGCCTAATAGCAATCATGGCTGTCTTAATTTTGTTTTAGCGCCTGCCAATGGCATCACTCAAGTCAGGAAAAAACAAGAATCTCTGTCAACTTACTTGACAACAGCAGAATATACCGTCGACTTTGTCCCAACGAAAAGATGTAGCGACCAAGCACACGATTTCCATAAACTTTCGGCAGATCCGAGCAGCGTAATGAAACATATGAGACAAAGCCAGCAGCTTATCATTTATCGATCATTCTCGGTTTGTCTCATTTTCGTACACAAGGGAACAAGTAGAGAAGGCCGGTTCGACGGAACCGCCGGTTCCGGTTCAGGAACCGGCGGTTCCGGTTCCAAAAAAAGGTGGAACCGCCGGTTCCAAAGCACAATTGATTTTTTTATCAAACCTACTTCCTTTTTTTTAAAAAAAAAAAAAACCGGCCCGGAACCGCCGGTTCCGGGCCGGTTCCAACAATTTACAAACCGGAACCGGCCCTTGAGGGCCGGTTCCGGTTCCGGGTTGGAACTGTGGGCCCGGTCAACGGGCCGGTTCCGGGCCCACGGGTCCATTTGGCATCCTCTAGGAACAAGGCTCGCAACTCAGAGAATCATCGGACCAGCAGATCCGTCCTTGCAAGCATATTCGACCCTTTCGACGCGGGTTTTGCAAGAATTACGAGTTCCTTAAGTATCAATTAACGTAACCATACCCTCAGTTTGCTAGAGTTGAAATGTTGCCGTTGGATTGGTAATCAACCAGGCAACATCTCGTTTTGGTGCAAATTGTCACTCCAAAGATCCTTTAAGGGAGAATATGTTCACCATTGGAAAGAGCTACTATAGAGTGAATTTACTTCAAACGGAACCACACATACACAAATTATGCCGAAATTTAATCGACGACAAAGCTTCGGAAGGTAAAGATGCAACGCCGAAATTTAATGGACGACGAGATGCCTTGGATATATAACAAGGATGCACGCCGGAATTTAATTGACGACGCGAGTTTGGAAACTATAACTACATTGCGGAAATCAAAAGATAAATGAAAGATAATATGTTTATTTCTTTGTGCGTTGGGTCCTCCAAAGAGTACGATGTGGCTATTTAAAGTCTACAATTAACTGCTATCAATGAAGTTATAAAAGAAGGTTACAAACAGAGGTTACCGAACGGTTACATCGATGATTGCATTGACTCATTACCTTGACAGTTTCTTCGACTCCACTATGTTGAATTCTTGAAGGTTTCTTTGACTCCGCTATCTTGACGGTTGTTTTATTCTACTATGTTAATGGTTACTTCTTTGATGGTTGCATCCGAATTATCAACTCCACATTTTATCAATCCCTTCAAATTGTCGATGATTGAGTTCATAAGTGACCAAACTCTGCTCTCATCGACTAAGCCTTTCACATTCAATAATAACTAAAAGTTGACCATTTTTTTGTGCAAACAAATATAATCAAGAGTCATCAATGTGTCTCCTTGTCATCTGCAAACTTGATTTTTTCTTGCTGAATTTTATCTTTGGTCAGACTCATCATATAACTCATATCTTTCCATGAAAGGCACGTTTTGTGTAAAGTCTCAATGTGATCCTCTATGCTTAAGTAGTTTCTAATACTCAGACACTCTCGTTGCCACTTGGAATAAATCAACAAAATTACAACCTTCTGAATTTTTCTCTAAGATTGAATTTCAATTCACTGAAAGCCAAATTTGCAAATTCTTTTTCGAAGAGTGAAGTAAGAAATCTATTTCTAGTCTTCTTGAATCAAGCAACAAATTGATCAATTGATTTGTTATGGTATTGATAAATTATGGCCAAATCAACAATCGATACTTCAAGCATCATTCTATAAAATTGAGAATGAAATTATCTTTCCATCTTATCACAAGTATGGACTGAATTAGGAAATCATTTCGTATATAAAGTAAATGTAGTTTTTGATAAAGACAAAGGAAACAATCTAAGTCTTAAGACTTCATTTCTTCCTGCCTGTCCACATTGGATAATAAATTGATCAATGTGTTCAATGGTCAACTGGTCATCTTCGACAGTTGAAACAACAAAGTTAGGAGTTTTGAATTTTCTAGGGTAAAGTATAGTGTCAACCTAATAGAATGTGGCTTTCTATATATTGGCATGACCTTCCTCTTCAATGCCTAATTGTTGTAATACTAGTTCAACTACTTGATCAGGATTTGCAAGTTGACACCTTTTCTGCCCTAAGTTCAAGTAGATAGGCCGATAGATTTGAACTTCCTAACCCCTAGGTTCAAAGTAGATAGGATTTTTAGGCATTTATAAAATCCTCACTATTGGGAGATCATTTGGCCTAAATTATTTTCTCCATTCAATTGATTAAGAGTTGGAGGAATATATCTGGAAATTGTTGAGTTTGGCTAGATCGGTACACACCGATTGAATATCCCGAGCTTGGAGATGACAATGTTGATCATATTAATGACTATCAACCTAATAAAAAATGTGTCTTGCTGTATGATTCGTCATCTTATTCTACTGTCTCTTGAACATCCTCTTCATGCTAGCCACCAAATTAATGTCTAGTGCTATCTCACTCACCAGCGCCTCCATTAAGTGTCGTGTGATTTTGAGGTTGTCCCCTTGGCTTGGCTCTCGCTCTGGAGTGGTTGAGGTCTCGGATTGGTAGCCGTATCACTAGAGTTGTTTCCTCCAATATGTCGGGCTTAGGATGATTCCTTGTTCTTGGTATTGTATTTCCTCAAAACAACCACGATCGTCCACCAGGCATAACAAAAAGATGTTTCGTGAGAATTCGACTCAACAAAATATCTTTCACTTGAATTCGTTCTTCGAGTTTTATTAGAGAAGACAGGTTCTAGGCCAATTCCAGACAGGAAATATCACGGTTAGGCAAGAGAATCCATAACTTCACTTCAAACGAACTAAACGTACACAAAATGTCACACCTCGAAACCATCAAAGACGGAGATATAACACTATTGTCCTTCCACTCAAAGGACGTAGCTGTAAACACAAACCCGATATCAAAGTATATATTTCTAACTATCACAACCGTACTCATATCCAGACATCAACTAAAACAACTACCAAGTTCCCGTCAATATTGCTCTTGTCCTACTTTTTTGCCAGTGAAGAACTTAAAAAAATTAGAATGAATGAAATGAGCAACCACAACTCAGTGAGTAATACATCTATTTTAAGAGGATTGAGCAACCACTATGTATACATACTAAGCAATACCAAAAACTCATACTTCAAACCCAACATATAACTTACAATATTAAATTAAATGAGTTGTTCCATTTCAACAAAGCTTTAAACAAGTTAGAAGTACTCATTTAATCACATTCACAACTCAAACATCAATGGTTAAGTCCATTGATCAATCTCTATCAAAAATCATGTCGATGTTTCATTCCATTGACTAATTTATTGCTCAATACACTACCATGGTTATAGCACAACACTTAGTGACAAGGTGACCAAGATTCCCCCCTTAGCAAGGTCTCCACCTATATTGTCGGTGGCTCAGTCCAAGAGGATATATTCTAAAACCGGTATGCATACCCATAAGCCCTTAACCTAAAATCACAGTAATATTGAGCATCAAACCATCATCCTTCAACATCATAAAATCATAACCTTTTGGCAACACTTTTTGTTCGCAGGAAATACCTATCTCAAAGCATTTCTCATACCATCCAGAAATCCATTCGTAAACTATTTCGCGAAGTGATTCATATGTATTTTCTCACAATACCTTGCATAATATGTTTTCTAAAATATTCGTAAATAACCAAAAAGTAGTAAATGCTCGATCTGCTTTTTATGCAATAACAATGTCATTTCATAACTCATACTTACATAATCCATATCATTTTTGATAATGAGTTTTACAAACTCAAAGAAGAGATAGTACCACTTACCCGGGAATGCCCAAAATCAACAACACATGGCTAAGCGATTATTCAATATCGTAATCCATGTGGCCTTAGGCAATCTACTAAAAATCGCCCAAAATAATGTTCTTACAACTAGGCATTCTTGGTAGAGCCACTTCCATTTATGTGACGCCCGGGAAATTCGAATTACGTAAATTGCCCGAATTCAATAAAAGGAAGAATTATTATTAAAGAGAAATGTTTGTAATTTTGGATTTTGATATTTAAAATCCTACTGGGGCTAGGTTTAGGGTTAACACCCTATAAAAGGTGTTATTATAACATTTTTTAGGATGATGATTATTATTGAATTTTGAGATTTTTCTCTTTAATAAATCTCGAAAATACTAAAAAAATAGGAAAACCCATCTAGACGATCCCGAATCGCAAAAATCCATCGTTCATCACTGCCTATGGCAATGAATATTGATTAGGACGCCGTTTCGCTTCAGCCGACCGAATTTGAGCCCGATCCGATGTCGTCGACCCGATCCGCCGGTTCTTGACAAATCACATTTTCGCCTTCCGGTTGGATTTCTGCCTCTCCAATAGATGAATATATCATGAAAATCTCATTTTTTTCATATATCTTACCAATTTTATTTTATGAATATTTTTAATTAATTACATAATTACAACATTATTTATTAATTATAGATCTTAATAAAATTTTACATTAATTATTGCTAATTATGTTATAAAGATAAACTTCACAAGAAAAAAATTATAATATTATAAGTATCAATAATTAAAAAACAATACGAAATTAAAAAAAAAAAAGGCTCGGTATGGGCCTTGCTCGGCAATGGGGTTGCCGAGCAAGGGCTGCTCGGCACCTCAACCGCCGAGCGAGGCCCAAATTTGTAAATATTTATTTTTAAAAAATTAATTTGGAAAAAAACCCTCCTAGTTCAACCTACGTGGATTCAAGAATAGTGACCAATTTGCACAGAATGTTTCCAAGGCACATTGAGCTGCCATTCAGCTGCTCTTTCTTCCAGTTTCAAGGCCTATTTCACAGCTCGTTGTGTCATTCATGTTATCGGCGATTCCAACCACTAGACACTTGCTATTTCATAGCTTTACAGCCGGTATTTGTTGCGTCTTGTCTAAAGTTGCTTAAAAAAAGACCTTACCGCAAATGCAGCCACGGTCCAACCACCAGATACTGGTGCCGAGAGAACCGTTTAATCATCATGCAAAAACGTCACAGGCATTACGGTACAATATCCGATATAGCTTCACTTGATCCCTTGCCCGATACAAGAGGAAGACTACATCGAAGGACAGAAGAGCAGAACATGATGACGGATGCATTCTTAAGCACGCACGAGTTTGCCATGTAGGTACTGGGCGGTGTCGCAGCAAAGAGGAGTTCCAGATCTGGCGAATCGATGTAGAAGCATCCACAAATATCTGTACGACTTGACAAAAACTAGTTATACTCTGCAAGGTAGGCAGCCATAGAGGAAGGAGGAGATGGAACACACAATGACAAGCTTATTATTGTGTCAACACATGCTGGAGTTCAGAGGTGCTTCAGAAACTGAGTTGCTGTCATTGTTCATGTTGAGGTTAAGATGTTTGAGGTCCACTTTCGACCACAGTTCGAGCTGAGCAGTTTAACTCTAAATCATTTCGCTATAACTGAGATGCGCACATATCACTAGGCCTATATGAAGCCATTCCTTCTGAGAGTAATTTTATGAAGAATCCGAAATGGCACCATGGCCGATCATTGTTAAGGCGGGAAAAATGCTTCGCCCGGCTTCTAATGAGACTAGAACAGCAGTGTTGGTAAGGGTTAGGTCGGTGTTCTGCCGATAGGTAATGCATCAATATAAACTCCAGGTATCTTCATGCAACATCCATGGTACTTAACGACATTTAACTCCGCTACAAGCATTTTCTTTTGATTTCTCCCAAAAACAATCAATAGCAAGATGAATGACATTATGGTACGAAGTTGTTGGCTATGAAAATGCTCCTTTTGGTATCTCACCATACTTAAAACACTAAAATACATGATCTCAGGTAGAAAAGAAGTAATTGACTGACACGTTTGATCGGTTTGCCTACTAGTGGTCCAACTGACGACTAACCGAGCGAGGCAGATCTGCAAGGCATGCTGAAGACTCTTGTAATTCATCCATGTGGCTTCACCGTCGAAACTTCAAGCAGGTTTCCAACTAGATGATGCGTAAAGTATCCTTCCTTTCCATCCCTGCAGCATCCGGTTACTGTTCGAGAATCACCAAATCCTTGTGGCAACGTATAGCCTTTCTATGTAGATCTTCGTCAACGCTTTGTCCAAGGGACGCTGCTTAAACCCGGCCTGTGAGATCCGCGTGTGCCACTGCTTGTAGGTTTCTGGCCTCTCTACTCTCTCCAAGCCTTCACACGCCGTGACGTTCGTGACTCGTTGCCCATAATTATCCCTTTCCATGAGCAATCTGTGACTGTTGGATACATTGCAATCGAGCATATCATACAGTGCAGAGAAGCGGAAGAGCGCTTGTCGGAACCGTAGGAGAGTTGAAAGTTCCATTGACAACAGACAGCACAAATATATCTGGTCTCATTCCCTTATAAGTTTCAGGACAGCATCCCTAGGATTGTTCACGACAACTGTCTCATCGAGTAAACACTCGAACCGGTGAAGGCAGTTTGCGGCAAGAACCTCGTTTCTGCAGATTTTCAGTGCCTCGACCTTGATAGTATCCCAATGCTGCGAAATTATGGGATTATATTCGTGGAATGCCAAACAGCGAGCGGTACTTGGCTAAATGATGACCTGCTTCAGCAATTGATTCTTCAGGTTTGAAACCCTGTTGAGGAAGCTCTATCCCTGTGAGGCAAAGCTTCGGGGCACCGCCAGGCCTCCTCGATAGTAGCTGAGTAAGGAGCGGCGACTGGAAACCTAACAAGATGCCAAAGTCTATGATATGCAGTGTCTTTTCTGTCCTAGCTACTTTTAAAATCATGTTCTTTGCGAACAAAACCGCAATCTCGTTAAAGGGGCAGGCCCTGTAATGAGTTTGGTACCGTTTTACGGTCTCACTGATCGGCGTGCTCTTCGGAGACAAATATGTGAAGACATTTTGAACTGCAGTTCTGGCCAAGCGTGCATCGAGAGCATTTGCAAAGGCATGGGTCACTCCATGACACGCATCGCCGACAGGAGAGGAGTGAAGCCTGATCTGCTTTAGCAAGTCGCTAGCGTTCCTGCTGTCACCGGTAGAGATGGCTTAAGTACAAAGAATGAGGAGATTCCTCAAATCCACCATGTCCTCGCTGTTCTTAGTCTTTTTAGCGGGATTCTTGCGACCACCAGAGCCTTGCGTATGCGTTACTGGAGACAAGTTTGTGATCGCTGCATTTGATGTTTTACCATGGGTACTTGTGAAGGGCTCTGGCTCATCTTCACAGAGCGAAATCCTATCAAACATCTCCGAGACTTAGATCTCTTCCTTCGAAGCTGCCAATTGTTTGTCGAACCTCCCTTTCCTTTCGCATAGTTCTTCCCTTCCGAGATTCTTCCTTCCTCTCAGACCGTAAAAAGTGCCTTGCTGCTCCTTCTCATCGATTCCAACTTTTAGTCCACGCCTCTTCATGGCCACAGACATTCCCATTTTCGGTAGCATCGATACACGCAATGTCACCGGAGAGAAACTTCCAAGCTTCCTCAAGCATTCTCTTGACCTGCGAGGCTCTGAGGGAATCATATTGAACGGGAAACTCACTTGTAGGAGTGGCCAAAATCTTGTTTGCATAGTCGGCAAGTCCTTTTGGACAGTTCAAGGATGTTCGTGCAGCGGGCAAGTCAGTAGACTGATAGAAACACTCGCTAGAAGGAGAAACTCGAAGTGAAGAGCCTCTGTTCTCTCGGTTGATCGCAAGTGTCTGTTTTTCCCTAGAGTCGTCGGCACAACCAATGTTGCCGGTTCCATTGTTATTGCTGCAAGCCTGCAATCTCGGCCTGTTCTAGGAAAAAGAACATTTGTGCTCAGAGCTTTTTGGCAAACAAATTTTGAGGTTTGTTTAGGTAAAGCAGGAAGTTTGTCACCGAGAACAATAACCTCATGCAGCGACTTCTCAGTTGCTCATAGAACCGACGAATCATGGAACAAGCAGAGTTTGTCCTCCATGTTTTCTTCCACAAGCATGCTGCCCATGTACTCAAGAATCTGTCTGGAGGAATTATTGCCATCCGAGTTGGAGGCTCCTCCTCCGTTCAAGCTCCCACTTCGACACGACTCAGACAGGTTGGCCTCAAAGTTCGTGGCAATGACCGGCATGAGATTATCACGGCCTTGATTTGGTAAAAGCAAAGAGCAATCCACACAGTCTAGGTTCAAAGGATGATGCTTAATTTGGTTAGACCCGACACTTGGATAATGACACTGACCTGTACTTGGAGAAGTGTCGACTTCATCAACTTGAAAAACGTTCCCGAAATGAGAGAACGTAGAAAACACAGACTCTGAATCCATTTTTTTCCCTCGAATCACATGTGCAACAAAAGTGAGATGATCTGAGTTTTGAATGGGACCATCAGAAGCTCAAATCAAAATCAAGTCAATAGCAGAAGGTAAAAGAACTCGAACACCCGGTGGATTCCGAAGAAACGAACTTGGGTTAGAGCCAAAAGAACAAAAGAGGGACAAAACACAGGCTCTACGACTTGTACTTGGCTTGTGTAAGGTGGATGAGATTTCTCTTCCATATACATACACACACAGAGAGAACAAGGAAAAAAGCAGAGAAGCATGGTCATTGCTTATGTTGTCTAGTTCTGTCGATTACTGCCTTGTAAGACTCCTACACATCATTTCTGATGCATGCAAATAATAAAATATTATCGTGTTGACATAGGTTGGGACTGTACTAAATAATGTCCAAAAATTATGGCAAGATCTATTGAGTAAGTGTTAAACGCGTGTTAATCTCAATCTCTCACTCGCTGTCTAACGCATTGCCATCACATCGTTAACCAAGGACAGCGACAAGGATGATGATAACAGAGCACTTGGATTGGCGTCTTCTGTGAATAGTAGCATTCTTCTCGTGAAGCGGTGATTTGATTTTACTGAATTTTGTATCACGACTTCCTTCTGGACTTGTCACATTTGCTACTTTCCTTTGATTTGCTAGTTTCTTGACTCTGTTTTAGCGACTGCCAACAGCAGAAGAAATCTAAGAATCTCTTTGAATTGAACTGACCAGACCCAAACTGTTTCATTTCCTACAGAATGAATATGCCACCGGCTTGTCCTAACGAAAAGACATGACAACTTGCAAGCAAATTAGATGAACTTTTGGAAGATTCCGAGCAGTGTTGTCTAGCATAGGAGACAAAGCGAGCTGCTCATCCTTTTCTCGAGAAAATAATTGAGGCAAGAAACTCGAGAAAAATGTTGGACCGCCCCATCTGTCCCTAGAAGTAGATTTCTTCCTTATCGAAAGGCATTCAGAAGGTAACATCTCATTTGAGTGCAAGATATTACTACAAGATCCTTCAAGAGAGAATATGTTCAGCATTGAGAAGAGCTAGAGAGTGAATATCAGCCGGAAAGTCAGGGAAAAGGCATCGGCTGATTACCTATTTCAACTTACCAGACAGACACAGGTACAGTTACCTTAATGCTACGGAACCAGTCACCAGACCCATGAATTAGGGTCCACTTTAGGCAGATAAGCAGAGATACTAGAGATCTCTAAACACCTTGTCAGAGGGCACCTACCCTCATACACAGGATATTCGGACATGCTATGCTGATTCCATAGATAAACTACTCACAGATATCTAACCACAATACCAAGAAGGATGAGTTGATGTTCTTTTGATTTGGGATAATATCTTGTACCAGAAAGCAAAGTCATACTAAAAGTACACTAATATGCTTATAGCTGAAGAAGCCAATGACCAGAATTATTCTTACGGTTTATGATAGAGTCTTCAAATAATCCTCGAATGCAGCGAAAGAGACATTACATCTATCTGCCTGCTTATTAGGATTGAAGTTCTGGTCAAGTGCAAATGATTCAACTGACATTATTAGACTAATCAACCAGGCTGCACCGTTCATCACCAGGCATGCATGACAAAATTCAACTATAAAGATATATCATACATATAGAGGTATCAAATCACATAATCTGCTGTTTACCGTCTATGACAGAAGTACATCTCCCTAATGTAATGGCGAGAACCCAGATTCTGCTACTAACTGTTAGAAAAGCAATCGGCTATACAAGTACAGCTGGTTATGTCCTACCAAAGCAATGATAGTGGCTCAATCAAGTTCTGCTCAATCATTTTACCTCACCTCCAAGAAACCCTGTAAATGTTCTCTTTGTCAAAAGAAAGATCCAAGCAGCAGCTCCACAAATTCACGCTCTTTTCGGGAAACAGAAATGCCTTCAATGAGTACTCAGTCGGGTCCATCCGGTAGATGACTCAGAAAAATGCTCATCAAAGTCCTAGACGAGTACCCAACAAGATGAAGCATACAGTATTCGGCCCTTCCAACCATGCAGCATCCAGCAGCCATCTTCATCAGCCATGAAATCATCATGGTACTTCTCCAACTTAGATCGCAATTTCTTCATAAGTGCTGAGTCCAGTGGCAATTGCTTGAACCCGGCCCTCATATTGCGAATTTGCCATTGCTTATATGTCTCTGGCCTCTCAACCCTCTCCGTCCCCTCACATGCAATGACATTTATAGCTTCTCGGCCAAAGAACTCTTTCTCAAACATCAGTCTCATCAGGTTATCCCTCTCTAACGTAGTATCGAATGCATCAAACATGGCAGAGTAGTGAAAGAGAGCCTCACGGAACCGTGTCACGAAGAAGGGGGCACTGAAAGATCCATTGACAATGGCCTGCACAAAGAGATGTGGCCTTATTTTTCTGATTAAATTCAGAACAGAATCCCTGGGATTATTCAAGACAACTGTCTCATCAAGGAGGTTTTTAAATCGAAACATGGTATTCACAGCGATGGTCTCGCCCTTCCTTATTTTGAGATCCCCAATTTTGATAGTATCCCATTTCTGAGCGATTGCATTGTACTCAAATGGAACACCAAATCGCTCGCAGAACTTTGCCAAGTGGCGTCCTGTCTCCTGAACTCTTTCTGCTGGTCGAAAACCTCGCTGGGGAAGCTCTATCCCTGTAATACGCAGTTTGGGTGGCCCGCCTGTCCTCTTGGAGAGACGAGAGATGAGAGTTGGCCATTGGAAACCATATAAGATTCCAAAGTCGATAATATGAAGCGTTGTTGCTTTCTCAGCTAAAACCAAGATCATATGGTTCGCAAAGATGGTTGCCATTTTCTGAAACGGGCAGGCTGAATGATAAACTTGGTAAGCTTTCAGAGTATCAACCGCTGATGTTCTTTTAGAACCTAGAGCAGTATAGACCTGAGTACCAGTGCCCCCTAAGCGTGCCTCGAGGCCATTGGCCAAGCAATGTGCCAACCTCTGAGATCCATCACCAAAGGGGGAAGCATGCCGCCTAATCTGCTTTAGATAGTCATCAGCAGTCCTCCGATCGTCTGAAGAGACAGCTTGTGCACAAAGGATCAAAAAAGTTCTGAGATCCACGACCTCTGTCTTATTGCTGTTTTTGGTTGGTTTCTTATTATGAACCTTCCCACCATTAGCAGCGTGTATCTGTCTATTCTGCTGTAAAGATTCACTAACTTGTTTTTTAGAGGATTCATCAGCTTTGGAATCTGGCCTCCTGTCCTGAGGATTACAGAGCAGGATTTTAGCAAACATTTCGGCTAGGTCAGTGTCATCAACATACGCTGCTGACTGCTTGTTACTCCTCTCATCTTCAAATTCTGTATCCTCCCTCTCATGGTTCTTCTTTCCCCTGATTCCATTGAGAGGCAGAAAGTCACTTTCATCCTTCTCCAACTTAACCACATTCACCGATCTCCTTTCCTTCAACCACGAGTTTCCGCTGCTCTTCTCCAGATCAATAAATAACTGAGTACCTTTGGGAAGGAATCTGCTAGCTTCCTCTACACCTCTCTGGAACTGCAATACTGATTGGCTCTCGGTCGAGAAGTCAGGGAACAAAAGGCCACTCCCTAAAGATGCATTCATCCGATTACCATGACTCAGGAAGCTGTTTGGTAAGGAAAAGGATGGCTGAACATGAGCATTCACAGTGGACTGAAAAATGAACTCTCCTGTGACCGAAGATTGTGGCGTAGAATTTCTGCCGTCCCCAAAATCACCGACCCATTGATGATCAGCAAAGTTACTGCTGCTGGTAATGCTAGAAGGGCTGCTCTTACCATAGTCACTACTGTTTCCCGAGAAATTATTGTCCGGACTCTCCATGAATGGAGGGGAGAGGTTCGCTTCAGATGGGTACGTCTCACCGAGAACTTCATAGAGCGACTTCTCAGCTGCCTGGAGAGCCGAAGGGTCAAGAATCATACATGGCTTCTCCTCCATGTCCTCCTCCAGAAGCATCTGATTTATGTACTTGAAAACGGTTTCGGAGAAGTCGCTATCGTCAGATGGGAAATCCGTCTCCGCACTTACAACCGAAGGCGGGGCGGCATTACAACGCCTAGGGTCAGAAGGGAGGAAAGGTTTGTCCAGGAAACTAAGATCCGAAGATGGGTCCTCGCGTTCGAAGCCATTCAGCAAATTCACGCGCTGATCTGAGAATGGCAAGAGTGTCTCGTCATCGAACTTGAAGGCGCTCAAGGAGCCAGAGAATCCGGTGACACGCGGTTCCATAATCATCTGCCGGTGCAATTGCCCCCCCGTCAACCACCCCTAATCCCAACACTGCCTGCACAAGCAATTCATCAACAGAGCGCAGAATCTTTCCTACCCAGAAATCACCAAGAAAAAATCGCACATTCCTAAACCCCTGAAACCACGATTCGCAAAAAGAAAACAGCAAAAAAAAACGACGTTAGGATAGGAGAAACATACGGACCAAGCTTAAACTATAAGTGGAACACAGCATCCGATGCTCCGCGACCTCAAAATCACGCGATAATCGGCTCACTCATGCACAGAATCTTTGGAAACAGACACAATCGGCGATCCTAAGCTCCCCGGCAGATTAAACAACGCACGAAGCACAAAAGTGGCAGTAACTCGGATCATCAGAAACCACTAAACCAGTACCGAGTCCCGCCCGCCTAAAACTCCTACAGAAAACAGCAACGAACAAAAGATATTCGAGATCTTGCCGTGGAAACGAAGACGAAGCCTACCTCCTCGGAGCAGAAGAGAGAGAGAGAGAGAGAGTTGGAATTTTCTCTCTCCTAAAGCTTCGGCAGCGCTTCGCAGCCCGCTCGTGAGGAGTCGTGACCCACAATTTCTCATCCTTTTGACGTTTCGCTGAACTCTCTTTAATTACCATTTTTTTTTCTTTTTTCTGTTTTTTAAAGCCGTCAGAGTCAATTACGGGAAAGTCCGAATATATATGTGTGTATAAATCCATGTGATTAATTAACTAATTAATTTTGGACAGATTTTGTTCTTCTCGGCCTACTCAGGTTTGTGCGACGGCGGAAAAATGTTCGATTCGCTTTCATCCGCAGAAAGTGGAGGAGTTGACAGCGACATTAATATCTGAATTTTTTTTAAGTGCCACCGGAATGCAAAATTTGTATCGATGTGACAAAAATACTCTACATCTATCGTAAAAAAAAAATTATAAAATTTGCCCACTCTGATATCCCAAATTCTTGTCGATGTGATAAAAATTCTTCGATTTTTTTTTTACGCCGGTACCAGTTTGAATATTTTCGTGTGATACGATCGTAGTCGAGGAGATGGTAGACATGATCTAGTGTTTCTTTTGTGCTCTTTTCGACATTATATCCTAAGGCATTTAAACTACGTGAAAAATTCGACTGAAAAAACTGCGTACATGTTTATTTTGTGCGAGGAAGTACGATGCACGCGTAGGCTCCGTTTGTTTTCAAGAAAACAACTTCCGAAAAAATGTTTTTTGAATTTTTTGATGTGTGGCTCGAGCAAAATAAGGTAATCAAAGAAAACATTTTTCATTTGTAGAAAAAAAACACTTCAAAAGTGAAAAAATATTTTTCTCTTTTTAAAAAGAGGAAAACATTTTCTCTCTCTTTCCTCCCTCCACTCATTATAAAAAAAAATCTTTAAATTTTTTTATTTTTCTTTTCTTTCTTCTTCCTCGATTGCCGGCCACGACAACGGTCGATGAGCGAGGCCTACCCTCGTCTAACTCAAGCAAGGCGAGGCCCGACCTCACCGAATCGGGCCCGGCAAGGCCGAGCTCAAGGCTGCTTGGCTAGATCCAACGAGGTGAGGTCGGTTCGACCTTCCTTCCCGGCCGGCTTCGCCTGTGGGTTTTCGCTTGGCGTCGCTTGGGCCGGAATCTGGCAAAGAAAAAAATAAAAAATATTTAAAGATAAAAATTTGAAAATTTTCTCATTAAATGGCAGAAAATATTTTTCAGTTCGTTTTCATATTTCAGTCAATTTTTTAAAAAAAATTGTCATTTTTCTAAAAAACAGCTTTCCGCCGTGTTGTTTGCGAAACAAACGGAGAGTCTACCTACTCGCGAGAAAAAAAAAAGGATTAAATTCAGTCAACGTGTCGGTCCGAAGGTTACACGTGGTGGTCAAGCGCTCCATGGCAATCTCGTGGGCCAATGAGCGCTCTCGGTGTTTCTCCACGCGGTTTTGACGTTGAGAGAAAGCGCGGGCCCCACACCCCATCTAAAGCTATGCGCGTGAGGCTGCCTGTTTACGCCCGTTGACCCTATTAAAGTTCTCATTTTCTACTAATGCTATTAATATTAATAATACGAATCGGAGTTTCTATTAATCATTTTCTTCCCCGAATGCACATTTCCGAAATAGTTTTTTTTTTTTAATGTATTAGCAGCTTTCATGTATTAGTTGAAGCTATACATCATCTAAAATTCTAAATTGATCTTTTTCGGAGGCATGTGTCAACCGGTGGTGAACTCTTCTTCACTAACTCCCTCGTTTGGGTGCGGAAATGCCTAATATTTATAATGCTCTGGTAGTTAAAAGGTCAAGTTACTATCGGTCAAGAAATGAATATGACTTGTGAGGTACATCAATTATTAGGAAATAATCGAGTTAGAGCCGTAGCTATGAGTACATGTCGCTATTCCTAAATCCAGGGGGAATACGTTGGATGGAAAAAAAAAAATTGGATGTATTACCGCATCGTGAAGGGTTATGACCACTTTTTACAGGTCAGTGGAATCTTTACGCCCCAAGTCTCACGGGGTTGTGGGAGGGGAGGAAGGCTTTGTCATTTATTTCCTATCTTTTATTCTTTAAATATAATTGTAATTTGTCTTTAGTTCATGTTCTTAATGCATACTTTACATCATGCAGCATGGAGAAAGTAAGAATCCATGTCATAAACGTCATAATCTTTCCTATACTTGTTAAAGGTCAAGATTACCACTTAGGATTTATGATAGACTTTGCATTTGTAATAAAGAAAAACTTAGTTGCATTTGTTTCATTGAAAATCTTATGATAAAGGAAAATATTTTTTAGGAAATTTTTTTATTTATTTGATGGTTTAGGGAAAGTGGCACTTTCTTACCAAAAGGAAAAACCGTTTTCCTCCACTCCAAACTCGTTGTTTTTCGGTTCATGAAATTTTTCGTAAATCGATTAGTTTTCAGTCATCCAAATATCGAGAATTCGAAAAGTAATTTTTCAAAATAGTTGTCTTTCGAACAATGAGATCTTTATATGCTATTTCACAATCTAAATACATTTAAATAGGTGGATTGACCTATCCTATTGACAGGAGAGAACACATCTCATCCGACGTATACTATCATGGATATAAATCTTTTGTTTTTTTTGTGTTTCTTTTCCCCTTTTTCCTTCTCTTTTTCTATTATTTCTTCTCTTCACAAACCTATCATGATAAATATACATCTTATAATTTGATATATCTCCACATCGATTGACGTGATGCGAAACGGTATAGCACAACGCAAGAGCATGGTATCAACTCGATTCACGATGAATAGGCTTGGTCAACATGGTAATTGCTTTGTGTAACAAAAGAATATAGTTTCATGAACTTGGGCTCCATTCCTTTTGCGGAAAATGCGATAATTTTCAGAAATGTTTTTCAAAAAGAAAATTTTCTTTTCGGTATTTGACCGAGACGTGAAAATGAGCCGTAAAATATTTTTCACGTGAACATTTTACTGGAAAATAGTTTTAACAATTACAAGAAAGGCATCACCATCGATTAATTTCTTCAGATTTAGCTAAAATGCGTGACTCGTGGAGTATTCAGCCCCGCATAATTGAATGGACACGTGAGGAGATCGGCGTGGGTGTAGCCTGTCGGGCTGTTGGAGTGTCGGGTTTCATCGGCCGGTCCTGATTTGACCTCCACCGAGCCCGCCTTCGCTTATCTTGCAGCCTCATGACTAGGACTCGCACCAACCTTTGACTCCCCCACCCCTGCTTTTTGAACGATTCTCTCTCTCGCTCTCTCTTTCTCTAGAGGAGGCTTGTGCACTTGGAAAAGATGAGTGGGGCGGCGGTAGGTCGTGTTGCCAATTTGGTAAACCAGGAAATCATCGTTCCACATAAATTTTTTTTTCCAAAGAGACTTGTATTTTTCTCCTTTTCCTTTGCCTCCAAATTAATTGAATAAACAAGACTCGAATATCGACCCCTTTCTCCCAGGAGTACCGCTCTCGAGCTCGCGCCTATGTCCGCCCCAAGCTCGCCTGTTAAATAGGGAGTGAGCATGGGCCGGATGAATAGCTTCCGAACCTAGACTCTGAAGCCGATCTCGTTATAATCGGTTTCAAATTTTTGGAACTTGAAACCTATCTTGTCTGACCCGAAACATATTTGAAACCTACTCTATTTTTTTTCAGTCAATTCCAAGGTCTGCCCAAGAACCTTTCTTTCTTTTTTCTAGTTCATTTTTTCCAAGAAAATAATATAAGTAGCAATGAAACGATTTAAAATAAAAGACAAATAATAAAATTTACTGTCCACCAAAAGCAATAATCTTTAATATCGGCAATAGAAATTACAATCCATCAAAAAACAAATAAAGTGAGGCGAGCCAGAATAGATTTTTTTTTAATAGTAGCTAAAAACATATTCCAAAACCGATTTGATTTCTAACTACTTGGAACCGAGAACTCGCCCACTTATCAAAATTTGGAACTAGTTCCCGAGCCAATTCCTGATGATCCAACCTAAGTTTTGAGTAACTTCGGTCCGATTGCATACTCTTATTATTATTATTTTGTCGAAAATACCCCTACTGGTAGATCGGTCCGATCTCGTTTCGAATATCAGCAAGACCCGCATCAGTTCAAGCATGAAGAGGATTCATGTTCTCAAATCCTATCACCATGTGTTTCACGAAAACAACTTTGTCAAAATCATGTTCATGCCCCCAGGGGGGATGTTCCGGGTTGGCCACGACCGACAAGACGTGTCATCGTCGGTCGAATTATCATGACCATGCGGGGTCTTGGGAGTCGTCGCACGATGCAATGCCCCGTCCCCGTCCACGCATCGATGATGACAGAATCCCACGCGTGTCACACCTATGTAGCACGTACTCGCCCTTCAGGCTGTCTTCGTACGCATGTCAGACACGTGTTGATGTCCGACATGTACCCGACACATTCGGACACGCGATCAACACGTGTCTGAACTTCCGCACGCAACCAAAGAAAGTTCAAAGCCCAACACGTCGAAATTCTTTATTTTTTGAAAAATTACGTGTCGGCATATCGTGTTGTGTTTTCTGTTCCGTATCATATCAGTGCTACGTAGGTTTACACCCTCGCCGAAGCGTTCACATGGACAGGAACGTGCTGGGCAATGCGGCGTTGGCCAGTAGCGCCCTACTTCGAATTGACCCTGCCGGGGCATTGGCTCTATGAGATGGTGATTATTCTTTCCGCGGCAATTAGAGGAGCGAGAACTGAGAATTGTTAACCATGGGTTGACTCTCGAGCGGGGTTCACGTGTAAGTGACGGAAAATTGACTTCCTCCTCCTCCTCCGCCGCCGCCATTTATGCTCTTGTTTTGTTCCCTTCACCAAGGCCGGAAGGGGAAAAAAGTCTTCTTTCGATGGCGTTGGGCGATGGCGTTGGGCGCTGACTTAGTTCACGGGAAGGTGGAGTCATTGTGAGGGGGGGTGGGGTGGGGGGCTTGACCTAAAACAAACAATTGGTTATGAATCGACCCGTCAAACCGGATGACTTGAGTCGGTTCATGAATTTTTCGACATTTAATTCATTTGTTGCATTGTAAATCTAGTGGCTTATATTTTCAACCAAAATAAAAATTTAATGATTTATATCCGATCCAAAGAAAATTTCATATTCAAATTGAGATGAGAGTGATTGAAGGCAATATGAAATGAGATTCTAAGTAAATTGTAAAACTCTTTTATGACTCATTTATGACATATTAATATTCATATCATGTAATCGCTGGAGGATTGTCTCAGTGGCCATTTTTTCCATTTGGAAAGAGGGAGATGGAGGATTCGAATCCCTACCTTCGAGAAAAGTGAGATGGAGACATATGAGGAGAAAGTAGGACTTCGCAACTTGTACATAGCGTGGCTTGCATAATCGGATATGATAGTATAGTACCAAACGAAGTTGCTCATCAGTCATGATTGACGCTATTCGCCGCGCACATCAACAAAGTGAGTCGCGGAGGACGATGCACGACGCGCTAATATTTTCTTTTTCCCTTTTTTCCTTTTGTGAGTTTATGCCCCTTTGGAATTGGGACACGTGGAATTGTCGTATCCACGCATGCTGATTCGCAGAGCTCGGACCATGCGTAAAGCCCTTGTTCCCTGGAGACTCCCAAATTGATTTTTGGATAAAGTCTGAGGCTCGATCTGTCTTTTGGGCTTTTTCCCTAAAACGTCCAACAATCTGGCCCAAAGGCTGTCTTGGGCCGATGGATTTGTTCTTCCAGGTTCGTCCAGTGTTGACGGATCATCGCGAAAAGTTTGACTTCTCAGCCCGGCCCAGTTTCAGAATTCGGAGCCAGCCGGCGGCTACAAAGTGGCGGCCCGAAATCCACCGGCCGGTGGCGATCACGTGCGCTCCACAGTAGCACGAATATTTAACGATTTTCACTTCTTCTCTCTCTCTCTCTCCCAATGGACGTGTCTTGCGGGACCAATAGCTGCGGCTTCAGATCTGCAACGAAGCTCCTGGTCGATTGAATTTTTCTGTTTTATAATGTTGATGATTGCAAAAACATACCGTTGTTGCTGCTGAGTGTTGTTGCCTTCGTCAACCTGAAACTTCTCCTGCGAAACCCTAGCTGAGCTCGAGGCTCTCAGCCCTGCGTCGAAGCAGAAGTCTCTTCTCGATCCGCGCAGGATTAGCATCCTGCCCTCCGTTTGCTCGCGAGAGATTGGAAGAATTCTGGTCAAGTATGAAAGAAGGTAAATCGGCTAAGCAGAATCAGCAGCAGCAGCAGCAACACCAGAAGGATCACTTGTCTCCGTTCAAGCTCGCGAAATTGTTGGATCCAGAAGCCTCGTGGGACAAGGTAATCCGAGCTCCTACTGTTTGGGGGTTCATTAGTTCTCGGCTTCTTTTCGGTTCTGGCCCGGCGTTACGCTCGGAGCTGTGTCTTAGGCTCCGAGGAGCATGTGAGATTTAGTTAATGTGGCATTACTTTCTGCCGAAGATGGATAATCTTGCGTTTAATCGCTGGAGGCTATAGATTCATCAGCTTAGCTGCAATTGGAGTGGAATTGATTTGATTTTGAACGATTTGAATTGGTTCTCGAAGTCAGGTTTTGTTGGCATAATCCAGTCATTAATGATCATGTGCGTTCGTGGATGTTGCAGGATCAGTTGGGAGATGTGTTGCATTGGATTCGGCAAGTGGCGGCGCTTGTATGTGGATTGCTGTGGGGCACAATACCTTTGGTTGGAGGCATATGGATTGTCCTGTGAGTTGATTGCTTTTTAGTTTCTGTGCTCTGAGAGCTTGAAATTCTTGTAGAGGACTAGGCATCCGCAAGGATAAAAGAAACATAGAATCTGGATCCAGAGCTCTAAAATAAAATTTAGCGCCTTAATTGCCAAACATGTCACATTAAGAGTTTCCTGAGCTGAAACCGCAGAGATGCTATTTCATCTCACAACCTAGCATTTGTAATGGCAAATGTTGACCTTCTACAGTACTAGGTTTTCTCCTTCTGAATCGTTTTTGAGTGTTGGATACACAAAACATAGTTATGGAGGCTTCCTCCATATCTTTACCAGATGCTTTGAAGGTTGTGGGCACTAAAATTGCAATCTTTTGTGAAGGAGAAAAAAAAAACCATCACGGCTTAGACATCTAGAGTTTCTTTGGTACATCAGCAAGCGCGGAGACTTTGTCCGACCAAGCAGGATTAGTGTATTGATCTCCTCTAGCCCTTACACACTGTTTGAACTTTTAAAATATGTTCATTCATAATTAAACAAAATGGAAAAATGCTAGTAATGATGATTATGCCCGTTCTAAGTTTAAGCGCGCAAAATATGCATGCATTAGATATTAGTAAGTCTCTCTCTCTTATTTAGGTGATGATGATTCGTTTTGTTTTGACATAGTTGCGGTTGGCTTACCTACTGAGTCCCGGCCGACCAAGGTTGTGTTTGGTTTCAGAGAACTTTCTGAAATCCTGTTTTCATTTTCCTTTGAGAATGAATAAGTAAGGAAGACATGTTTGGTGAGTATTTTGAAAATTTTCATATAAAAACACGGCAGTCCAATTTCCCTTGAAAGAAAGATGTTTGCAGTATTTTCTTTCCATTGGAAAACACGAAGGCCATATAATTATTAAATTCAACTTTTATGTCATTCTTATTGCACCCAGCACATACAAGTCCATGCATTCAATACCTTCGCCCACCCAATCCCAGGTTTAGGTCTCTCTCTCTCTCTCTCTCTCTCTCTCTCTCTAAAAATCTTTTCGGAAACCAGACGGACCCCAAGTTTCGTGTCAAAAAGTCAATGTGTGGTCTCCAAGATAGTTAGTGGTTGAGATCAAGTTTCTACTTAAAGAAGATACAGATTGAAGAGGCATCATTGTGCATGGGCCGCTGGTGCACTAGCCAACCTAGGCCTGGTTTAGGGACTGCCCATGCACTATTCGACGTAAATTGCTTTCCTAAGATGTAACTGATCAGAGGCTGCATCTCCTTGGACTTTGCAATTTGTATTAATAGAGGTACGACAAGATGGCAATGGAATCATGCATAATGTATTCTCAACTTTGACTATTAAATTGGAACCATCTTGATAAAAGGCTAAAAAGCTGAAATTAAGTCTTGATTTGAGAGATATCTAGATGATTAGGTTACTTGTTGAGCCATCAATTTACCTCGCCGAACATTCAATATCATCATAAAGGAGTTCAAATATTTGTCTGAGCAGTAGCTAACAACAAAGGAAAATTGTTTGCAAGGGGATGAACTCATGTAGCATGTTCTACATCGAGATCATGGTCGTTAAATTCTGGTGATAGCATCTTACAGTACCATGATCTTAATTTGTTAAATCTCTTTAGGGGTTTCCATCCTAATTGATAAAGTCATTGGTAGTTACAATCCTTCCAATTTTACCAACTTAGTGTCCTTTTGCACATTATATGAAGTGATGGTTCTTCATGACTTGAACAAAATTTCTTTTGGGATTCTCTCATTTGTGATCTCAAGGTGAGAGGATCAATTGGCCCCCGTGAACAACTTGATGCACTATCTTCCTTGAGATGAACTTGTAACTCCATAAAATCGAAGACCCTATTGAAACTGTCAAATGTATAAGCTTATAAGTGGAAATTGTCAAATGTATAAGCTTATAAGTGGAAATTGTCAAATGTATAAGCTTATAAGTGGATGGGGACTACGTGAATATTAGGCCTATTGAAACTCTAGAGACAAATGACGTGGGATACTTAAACTCCCTCTTACATGCAAGCTTGATTAGTGACAACATGTGGAATTGACGAACGGGCAATGAAGCCATTTTTCACAAAACTTGTGAACCTCTTTGAAGTTCGGATACTAATAAAAGGTGTAAAATTGATATCACAAAACACAATGACTTGTATTTTACGCATTGTTTCTGACAATTGTAGTAGGTAATGATCTGATACCAAGTGGGATCTCAAGTAACGACCTTTGACGGTATAGTTGCTTAAAATATGGAGTTTGCTGAGCCAATTATTGCAAGTGAAGAATGGGGCAGCAGTTAGAGGTGGACCTCCTTAGCTGTAGATAACAGTTCTCTTTATTCTTAGGGTGGACAAGTACAATAGGTTAAGTCTGTGATGTTTGGGTTTGGGGCAGACTCTGGGCATTTTGTTGATATCATCTTATTTCTATCTGGAAATAGTAGTGTGTTGAGTTCTTGAATGTGCAGGCTGTGCTCGCATGAGACTCGAATGTTTGGTTGCTTTGGCTTGGGGTGGATGCTTTGATGATACCTGGGTTATTCAAACTTTTGTTATATGGAGTTTGATCGAAACATCCAGCAGAAGCTTTATAAATCATGTTCCTGGCCCTTTGTGGTCCTTTAACATCTGTCCTGACAATCACGTTTGAGAATGTAATGAAAGCTAATGACATGAGTAGAAGTGACAGGAGAAAGGAGAGCATTTGACACTGTGCATAACTATAAACTTGATGAGCCCACCTCAATTTACTATCGTACAGAATATTCCATGATCGCGTGCTATATAAAAGTATCTTGTATGTCTGAAATCTGAAATTTTGGTATGATAATAAGAGTATATCCTACTGCAGGTTCCTGGCATTATCGACCGGTATAGTGTATGGTTATTATGCAATGATACTAAAGATTGATGAAGAGGAATATGGCGGTCATGGAGCTCTTCTTCAGGAGGGGCTGTTTGCCTCCTTGACTCTCTTTCTGGTATGTTGGCATCTATTCTGCGCAAAATGGATGATGTTCTTTTCTTTTTCGTCCTTTTCTTTTTGTCTGTGGCGAGATGCCAAGACTTTTGGTTTTAAAGCTTCTTCTCCTTTGGCCCCCCCGTCTCGTATTGATTAACATCGCATGCTAATCAGTGACCCTTTTCTATGAAAGAAAGGGGAACCTTGAAATGGTATTACCTGGTAAACGAGGGGGTTGCGGTGTGGTTCCTTGTTCTTTTCTACATTCCCTCTCTTGTTCCTCCCTTGCTTACCCCTCTGTCTGTCTTCTTTTTCAGCTTGCATGGATTCTAGTCTATAGCTTGGCTCATTTCTAATCAGATAGTGTTGTGGGATTGCCTCTCTTTATGGGAAGAAGTTAGATGGTTTCAGCGCCCACAAATTTCAGGGAGTTCAGCGCCGGTGCAACATTACAAGTGGAGACAGTGAGAAGCTTCTTGGTCGTGATTATTTCCTTCCATTTTTTTTAGCATTCGGAGCATCGAAATGCCGGGGTTTGGCTCATAATCACTAGATGCTTTCGACAACTTCCTTTTTTTTCTTTTCCCCAACAAACACCTCAGGAAATGTAGCGATATGCGGTGCGCCCTCTCGGATGATATATTCGTGACGTCATTTTTGTCGACGTAATAAAGTTATACCAAAGGCACTGACAACTTGCTTTCTTTGGTTTGCCCTGTGGACTCGACCTAATCTTCTAGGTTGCCGCTTCCGGCCACTGCCTGCCATGGTTGCGAAGAGGGCATTGCTTCATGCTGTATCTGAATTTGTGTAGCTCGTCTCTCAGCTTTCATTCCTCCCGGAGCTGACGACAGCTCAGTGCAGGACTAGCTATCGACATGTAATTTAGAACCGCAATTCCCGATCCTCTTAATCGAGGGATGTAAAAACCGCAGGGAGATGGCAGGAAATGTCTCGGCACTCCTGTGTTTCTTCGTCCTATTTTTCCCCGAACACCAAGAATGGATCGTTGGAAGAATGAAGAAAGTTGAAAAGTGAAACCTTGATCCTGATTGAAGCTCCCACATTAGAGCCTCATCAAGGCACACACGAGGTCCAAGGTGGAAGACGACAAACAAAACTACAAATTCACATCGGGGAAACACAAAATTTTATATGCAGGGAAAAACGAAATTGGGGACTGCGTCTGCCGGGAGTCGAACCCGGGTCTATTGCTTGGAAGGCAATTATCCTAACCGTTGGACTACAGACGCTTGTTTATGTCTACTGTAACATCAACATTCAAGTCAATTTGATTACGCCACTAATGTTTGGACCACCCTCGGTTTTATCACTTGTTTTGTTGGGTCGGCATCGATCAATAATCTTTTCTCCAAGAGTTTGAACATAGTTAAGGAGACGCGAACCAAACCGAGGAGATCTAGGGACTAGATTCTCGGAATTTGGCATGATTTTGCTTTTGATGGTTAACAATGGAGTGCCGTGTACTCGTACCCTATATTTATATTGTTAAAAGCATCCCCTAACTATTCAACATCGTCATTCGGTTCGGGCTTAATGAACAGGCATCTATTAAAAGTACTGTGACGCCAGCCAGCTATGACGGCTAGATTTTTTGATAAAGAATTTAAAAGCGGATTAGTCAACGTCGGACTTGAATTACCTAGATTATGATTTGGGGGATTAAGTTTAGGTGCGGTGAATTGTTAGACTTTGGTGAAGTAACGAGCGCAATGGAAATGCAACTCATGGACCGTTATTTAACGATAGTCTTTCTAGTCTTCGACAAAGTGATTTGCGCCAAAATTGGTTCGTGGTTAGGCGCGAAGCCGTGGACAGCCCTTAAACCCACCGACCCATTCCCCACTATATAAGCCTCCTTTCTCTTTCTTCCTCTCATTTTTCCCCTTCTCTTTTGCGACACCCCCTTCCCCACCACGTTCACTCCGCCGCAAGATCCACGCCCACGGCTCCTCCACCGCCCCGACACTACTCAAGCCTCGAGAAGGGACAGCTTCGACCTCATCCCTCCGCTCGTCTTCGACCAGCTCACTCCCCCTCTCCCCGTCGGTCTCACCACGCGGGACACCAAGGAAGGAGGAAGGTGACCCAAGCTCATCCGGACGGCAATTCGACCTCCGTTTTCTAAAGCTAATGAGGTAATTCTTTTGACTTTGAAAATTTCGTGTATCTGAACATTTCGAGTATAGCTTTAGCAGTTAAAGCTAATAAGGTGATTCTTATGGCTCTAAAAATTTCGAGTATCAAAGATAAAATTGCATTTCAAGTATCCTAAGATTTCGCTAAAGCTAATGAGGTAATTATTATGGCTCTGAAGATTTCGAGTATAGCTTTAGCAAAAAGAGATGATGGATGCCCATGAGTCGTCCACCATTCAAACTTCTATAGTTCCTCTCTAAGAACTTTCAATTTTTCTAGGTATTCTATATTAGGGAAAGAAGAGAATGTAAGAATTATCCTAGTGTGGTCCACATTAACTGAAATCAAAGTATAGGTTGGTCCATTAAAATATGATATATATTCCTAATTAGTTATAATATGGGCTAGCTTTTTGTAGGCCGCAGAGGCACGACTCATGATAAGAGGATCCGCGCCGAAACTCTATATAAAGGCTCAAGTCCCCCCTCTAGCCTCGACTCTCAAAATTTCTGAACGTACCTTTTCATTTAGAAAGGTGGTTGACTCATCGGCCAGCGTTAACGAGAGGGAATAGAGGGGAAAGGCTCGAGTCTCAATTCGTCGATGTTCCGCATTAGTTTTCCAACGGATTCTCATAAAGGTGCACGTGTTTTTCTTTCTTGTACATCTAGCATTTCTAATTCTGGTTAGACGATTATTGAGCGTGCCATATTCGTGGCCTTATAGAGAAGTCCATATTTGTAAAAACTACTCGACCTGTCGCGATAAAGCGGTTTCTCTGTGAAAATTTCTAGGTAACGAAAGGGAAAAATGACACTTTATTAGGCTACGCCGTCCGAATGTTGTACTATACGAAGCAGTGGTGGAAACAAAGCATTTGATATTTGCTATAACTTCCTGGGAGAATAGTACTCCCATGACTACCTAATCCAAAGCCAATGAAGTAAGCTAAAGCTATACTTGAAATTTTCAGAGTTATGAGAATTAATTCATTAGCATTAGATACTCGAAATCTTCAGAGTCATAAGAATCACCTCATTAGCTTTAGCACTAAAGCTAATGGGGTGATTCTTATGGCTTTGAAGATTTCGAATTTTTGAAGATTTCGAGTTTGCTAAAGCTATAAGGTGATTCTTATGACTCTGAAGATTTCAAGTAGCTAAAGATGTCGAGTATAGCTTTAGCAAGCTAAAGCTAATGAGATAATAGATTTCAAGTATAGCTTTAGCTTTTGATAAGAGTCATAAGAATTACCTCATATAGCTTTAGCATACTCGAAATCTTCAAATACACGAAATCTTCGTAGGCATAAGAATTACCTTATTAGCTTTAGCAAAAAGAATTTGAGTATAGCTTTAGCTTGCTAAAGCTAATAACATAATTTTTATGGCTCTAAAGATTTTGAGTATAGCTTTACCCAAAAATAAGTTAATTCTTATGGCTCTAGAAATTTTGAGTATCCGAAGATTTCGAGTATAACTTTAGCTTACCTCATTAGGTTTATCATCTATTTTGCTAAAGATAATGAGGTAATTCTTATGACTATGAAGATTTCGAGTATAACTTTAGCAAGGTAATTCTTATAGCTCTAAAGATTTCGAATATTTGATGATTTCGAGTATTTGATGATTTCGAGTATATCTTTAGCTTATTAAAGCTAATTAGGTAATTCTTATGACTCCGAAGATTTCGAGTATCTGAAGATTTCGCTAAAGTTAATGAGGTAATTCTTATGGCACTGAAAATTTAAAGTATACTAAAGCTAATGAGATAATTCTTATGGCTCTGAAGATTTCGAGTGTCCAAGATACTATTTAGTTGGTTGTTTTTTTTATTATGTCTACTTATGATATAGGGAAATGACATTAGGATTGGGTCATTTGTAGGGCCTAATAATGTGTTGATTATTAGGAGTGAAATATTATCGGTCAAATGGACCGATATGGGAATTATTAAATTGCCCCAAGAAGGACATTCCATCTGGAAAAATCCTGATAATTGTAAGTTTGATCTTCTACGCTCATTTGAGAGTTTTTAGTAGATCTCCGATGTCTCGTTGTGAAACTTCGGGCGGCGAGCACCAAAGATGCTTTATCCCGAGACGTAGCCAACATGAGGAGGCGACCCGTTTAGTCTTGGGTGTGCCTCCTTCTTACGTGTCACTTTTGAAAATCACCAGTTTGGCAAACCTAATTTATAATACGATAGAATTTGGCATCTAGATCACTGTAAAATTGAGAACCAACTGCAATCTGTAGCCATCTCTTGTGAGGCTCGTCATTTGATATGAAAATTATTGAACCCACATCCTGAATAAAGATAAGAGTGCTCTCTCATTGCGCTAATACGGTTTTAATTGTTTCAGAAATTGCACCAATCATTATTTAATTGCTTTTACTTATTGGCAGACAAAAAAATCAAATGTGCTTGATCATCCCATGTTTTAAAATACTATGAAGAGATTGTTATTTCTCTAGGATGTCAGCGACAGATTGGAATTGGAACCATACTTAGCACTTCTTAGGAAAGAAAGTCAGAAGAAGCAAGGATGGCTTCTTCGTGCTGATGGAAATTGGCAAAACATATTACATGGTGATATTTTGCAGAACTTAATTAGCCATATACCCTACGATCCTAATGATGTGGCTATGAGTTATTAAGAATAGATATAACCATCATACGGGAACTCTACACCTTCAGACACTCGAAGGGCCGGTTCCCGATGGCTTTGAAGCGTATTGTTATAACCTATTTCTTGCTCTTTTGATGTTCGTATATTTAGTTATGTTTGGCAATTGTGATAATGAAGATATTTTTAAGTACTTTATTTTCTATAGTTGCACCCCCTAATCTGTTAATTATAGAAAGTAAAATACTTAAAAATATCTTCATTGCCATAGTTGCTAAACATAACTAAATATACGCACATCAAAAGAGCAAGAAATAGGTTATTGCACCCCCTAATCTGTCAATTATAGAAAGTAAAGTGCTTAAAAATATTTTCACTGCCACAATTGCTATCATTACTTACATATGCGGATGTCATTATATCAAATTGCTAGTACGATATGGCAAAATATGTATGGGGACCTCTGTTATCTGTCTGGCTTGACTCACCTGCATAAATAAAAAACAAGAACACTTAAATATATTATAGGCACTGAAAAAAATTTATGACCCAAGAACTAAAAAGGCAATAAATCAAATACCGACTACCAAGATATGCATTCGATGAAGACTTATGATTTCTGATGGACCTCAAGTGCTGCTGGACCTCAACCGTATCTAGTAAAATGCTCGAGGTCCTCCAGTAGTGGAAGAAAAATCAAACTAACTCTAGCATCTGATTTATCTAAATTTTTTTTCAGTGCTTGTAATATTATTAACTGTTCTTGGTTTTTATTTATGTAGCTGGAGTCAAGCGCGACAAATAACAGAAGTCTCCACACATATTTTGCCACATCTGCGCTACCAATTTGATAAATTGACATCTGCGGATGTAAGTAATAATAGCAACCAACGAGTTCAATATAATGTTAGTTTGCAAAGTAATTCTTTTTGTAATTTGTTCGTTTAATTTGATGTGTTTTAATACGATAATAGATTACATGGGAGCTCTACACCGATTACATTCTCCGGACTTTACTAGATTACTGCTCGTAGGAACAACATATTTGGAGGGCTCGTGTCCCACTGATCTGTTTCCACATCGTTGAGTAGCATTATCCGGATCGAGTACTTCGACAGTTTGGTATGCAGCAGCCAATACCTATTCCTTTTAGTGATCTAAAAGCCTTTCATGATACAAATTTAAGGTAATCTAAAAAGAATTGGGTCGATTTCCACGGACGATTGACATCATAACTATATTGTCCTTGATATTCCCGCAACGTAGCTACTTCACTATCATTCAAAATATATGGAGTGGTACCGTAGACACACACGGAGATCGATTTCTTACAAGAGAGGCGCGATGAGTGCAGCGTTTCGTGAAATATTTTTAATTTATTTCATTAATTATTTTTTTAGTAACATATATTATTGGCATTTGACAACTTCTATTGACTTTGATTTCATGAACAGGGTGATGGCATGAAACAAATCCTACAATTAAGTTCCGTTACATCTCGTGAGAACACACATGCTACAACGAGGATAATTAGGGCAATTTTATTCTCGTATGATGAGGAGAGGCAGATTACAATGATGTCACTACCCCAACCAGCATCTACAACAGCATCCATTAGATCGCAAGAGGATGACCCATATGAGATCGTTCAATCCACCCAAAGGACCACTCGAGCTCATCCAGCTAATGATGCCGTCCCCTACTCCGTGACCTATTATACACAATCACAATTTACGGTCCCCAATAGCACGACAGATTTCACTCTAAGGTTCAGCCAGTTTGCCAACCAATTTTATGATGGATTCGCTTTTGCCTTTCATGATAATCGATAGTCCCAGACTTCCGCTCAAAACATTTTTTTTGCTTGACGAGCGTTTGATGATTCTCAAAGTTCCTATAGACATGATATGCAATTTGATTTCTTTCCTTTTTACTCGGGTTATTCTACAGTAGGATATGTACCATCTCAGCATTGACTATTTTCCCATTTTGATGATGTACCCACATCACGACCACACTTCCCATCACAGGATATGCCCTCGTCATCTACGTTTCCTACTCATCCGTAACTTTGTCTTCGGTACAACATTAGACCTGCTGAACGACGGAGACAATCCGGTTGCGGAACATGAGGCCATGTAGGAGGACGACATCATCATCAATGATACTTTTGGATTGTGGATTGTTATCTATTATTACACTTGTTTATTTGTCGAATTTTTTTCAGTTCATGGATTGTTATCTACTATTGCACTTTTTTTTAATTTAGATATTTCATCTTTATGTATCTTACCAATTTATTTTATTTATTTTGCTTTTTTTTTTACCAATTTTATCTATATCTATTAATTATTCACATACTAAACAAATTAATTACATAAATATTAAATTATTGATTAATTATATGTCTTAATAAATTTTAAATTAATTATTAATAATTACGTTATAAAAAGAAGGTTTAAAAAGAAAAAAATGTTATATTTATAAAGTTGTATAAATATAAACGTTATAAATAAACGTTAGTATAAATATAAAAAGAAAAAAAAGTAAGAAAAAAAGAGATGTGCAGCTGTATAAAAAGAAAAAAAAAAGTATAAAAAAAGAGAAAGATGTGCGGCTGCATGATAGCCGCACATGCCATAAATGTGTAAATATTTTGAAAAAATACGTAAATTTGTAATTGTTTTTACCATATTTTTGAAAAAAGCCCGATATTAATAGCAACCTATAAATAACATAAAAAGACAAAAACAATATATTTTGTTGATAACAACTTATAAATAATTTAAACATTACCAAAACATTAACAAAAAAAGAAAAACATATTACTAACAACCTATAAATAACATAAAATTACATAAAAAAACTAACATTTCAACTAAATATACTCATTAAATCACATCAATATTATAACTATCAATATAACAAATGAAATAAATAACATAACAAAATAAATAAATAATAATATAATAAATGCAAATAAATGAACATGTATAAATAATAACAAAATAAATAAATAAATATCTATATTTGAGAAACTGAAAAAAAAAAAAAACAATACCAAAACTTACCTCAAACTATCAAGAGAGAGCACGCACTGAGTGAAGAGCTCAAACTGCCGAGTGAGGAGGCGAGCGGCTTTGTTTTTATAAACAAAGTTGTATGCTTGTTATATAGGCGCACAGGTATGTGCGGTTGCTATACAGCCGCACATCCCGTAAATGTGTAAATATTTTGAAAAAACATCTAAATTTGTAAATTTTTTTAATCGTAATTTTGAAAAAAGCCTCAACAAATAGACCAAGCAAACTTAGCAAAGAACAAAAATAAAAGGAAATCGCTGTGTCTTCGTGAAAGAATTCGTGCGAGATCAGACATGGAATATAGATTGTGAAAACACGAAGAACAGCGGATCGCAAGATCCTTGTTCCGACCACAAAACCCATCATCCACGTCTCACGATTTTGCAAGAATTCGTCTTCTTGTTCACTTCGCATCGATCGCGTCCGTATCGCATTCTTTCGCTGCTGAAGAAACAACCAAAAAACAGGAAGGAAAAGAAAAAAAAAAAAAGACAAGAATAGTTTCCCTCCAACCCAATCCAAACCAGAAAAAAAATCTCCCCTTTTTAATAATTCCTTTCCGACCCAAGTTGCGTTCGAGATTGAATTGTGTCCCCACAAATCCCAGTATGCCGACGACAAGCTAACGCATTTTCGACCAAAAAAGTCGCAATGAAGGGAAAGGATTCTTCGCCGGAGGTGCCCATCACTGTGCACGGGCGAAGCGGGGACGGGAGGGTGGTGGCGGTGGCGGAGGACCAAGCGTTCGGCGAGGTCAGGCCGTTCGGGCGGTGGGTCCCGTGGCTGGTACTATCGTTCGTGGTGGCCAACGTGGTGATGTTCGTGGTGACCATGTACGTGAACGATTGTCCCAGGAAATCCGGCTTTTGCATCGCCAGGTTTCTGGGGAGGTTCTCTTTTCAAACGTTCAAGGAGAATCCTCTGCTTGGGCCTTCATCAGATACGTGAGTCTTCCTCCTCTCTCTGTTCTCTCTCTGTTTTTGCGTCATCTCTAGCATGTGTATGGGATTAATGCATGGCATGGTGTGTGGAATGCAATGTTTAGATGTGTCTGCAGATGGAAAGGACATGGACTTGTGGATGCTGTATAGGGTTTTTCATAATGATCCTTGTAGCGGATGACTTTGTATGAGTTTGTGCTCCATTGGTGTTTAGTTTACATGATCCTTGTGGGAATGGGATTCTAAGCTGCGAGAAGGGAGAGATCTATACCCAGAATTCCAAGTCATTGTGATTCGAGATGCATAATGGTAAATGCGGAAGCTCGTGAGGTCAATTATTAGCGGAGAGAGGAGCCGGAGATGCAGTAACTTTTCTGAGGCTATACTATAGTTAATGTTCCGTATGCATTTCCACGTACTTGTTTCAAATTAAATAGGGTCCTGAAGGCAGAAGGTGAACAGTAATGGAACCTCAAGTTCTAGAGGGGATTGTAGTAAAAGGTGGTTGTGTAATAGAAATCTCGTGTAGTAACCAGAAATTTCTTGATTTGAATTGGAACTAAGTAGCTGAGTTTGATTTAATCATCTTGTTCATGGATGATCTGAATAAAGGCCATTGGACAAACTTGAACCCCCCAAAAAAGGAGAAAAGAGAGCAGCAAGACAGAGAAGGGATGAGACTTATAAATGTTGCTTAACATTATGGAGCTGGGCATAGTATTTCTGCAGTCCTTAGCAAGACATGTCTAAGCAAGAGAATGCTTAGCAGTCATTTAATTCTGAATGGTGTATTGAGAGCTATGTCCGAGTTGTTTTGCATGTGTTAAAACGTGATCTAATGTTAATATCTAAAGTAGAACTCTTAACTCTTGGAGATTTACATTATGTGTTCAGCCCATCTTAACATGCAATTTGGCGTGCCAGATAGCAGAGTTATGGCTTAGGGAAATTTTTCATAGAACAAGATTATGTCATCTGCTGTTTTCCTGTACAGGTTATACAAGATGGGCGCTTTACAAGTTGCTGACGTGGTTCGGAAGCACCAGGCTTGGCGCCTATTTACCTGCATATGGTTGCATGCTGGGGTTTTCCATGTGCTGGCAAATATGTTGAGTCTATATTTCATAGGGATCCGACTTGAACAGGAATTTGGTTTTGGTATGCATCAATGTTCTTTACTCTAGCAGATGATTTTGCTGCAACTTCGTAATGCATCATCAATTTTACCTTGAAAGGCTCCATCTGTTTGAGATTCTGACACAAACCCAAGTGGATAGGCTCCCACTGATGCTTCCATGGAAATATTCAGCTCCTGTTATTATGAAGTATTACAGCTTTTGAAAAATTAACTTGTAGTTTTTCTTCCAACTTTTCAGCCCGAATCGGGATACTGTATGTTATATCTGGCTTTGGTGGGAGTTTGTTATCAGCCCTATTCATCCAATCTAGTATCTCGGTTGGTGCATCGGGTGCCCTTTTCGGTTTGCTAGGGAGCATGCTTTCCGAACTCATTACAAACTGGACAATATACGCAAACAAGGTACATGTAAAGAACTGAAAACGGCCTTCATTAGAACCTTCAGCCTTTTGAATTTCTTTTAATGTGCCTCTTGACCATCTAGAATGTTTTTGTCTGTATGGGCAGTTAGCAACACTGTTAACTCTCGTCGTCGTCATTATAATAAATCTTGCGATGGGCATTCTGCCTCACGTGGACAACTTTGCACATCTTGGGGGATTTCTTTCTGGTTTTCTTCTTGGCTTCGTGTTTTTTGTTCGGCCCCAGTTCGGGTGGGTTAGCCAAAGAAATGCTCTTCCTGGATATGCAACCACTTCGCTTAAGCAAAAGCACACGATGTATCAGTATGTGTTATGGGTGGTTTCCGTGATTCTACTGATCTCCGGGTGAGTTCATTATGTTTCGATCATTCTCAGCTTCTGTCGCATTTGACACTCTCCTTCTACAGATCTGAGGACTGTAGGATTACGAATATGGGCATTAGGGGCATATTGTCTTGACAGGTTTACGGTTGGCCTGGTGATACTCTTCCGTGGAGTTAATGCAAATAAATACTGCTCGTGGTGTCATTATTTGAGCTGCTTCCCCACCTCGAAATGGAGCTGCAAGTCGCAACTAGTATCCTGCATGGTAATTGATCCCTCTGTTGTGCACTTTAAACCAACCGATCCGTTTGCCTACCTCCAACATTTTTCTCTAGTATTATCTACGGCAGCGGAAGTGATTTCCTCCTTTGATAATCGAAAACTAGAAACAAAAGAAAAAAGTTGGCATGTATCTGCTTGCTATGGAAAATTAAAGTGAAGCTGTGACGAGGAAAACATGCCCATAGGAGTATACATTTTGGTTCCAAGGAAGGTACTTCTCTAGAAGTCCATGGAAGTCAGACCTTACTAGAAAAGATCGATAGATTCATGACTGTTATGAGGGTTTCTTTGAGAAACTGGCTAGTCAGTGTGCCCTTCCATTTATTTAGCTGCAAGGTGTGACCCCAGAGCTTAGAGGGAGAGTTTTTCTGCAATTTTAGCAACTTTTGAATGATAGAACTGTGGAATTCCTCATTTCGTTCTGGTATTTAATACCTGTCTTCTTAACTCACGAATGTCACTTCTGCAGATGAACCAAACTGGGAATGTACTTGACTTGACATGCCTGAGCAATGGGAAAAGCAACGTTTACGTATTGTCGGATGATGATCCTTCCCTGATCCAGAGCTTATGCAACCAGTTATGCAGTTAACATCGACTCACATGAACAGGTACAGGAGCTTTGCGTGAGCAATATTCCTTTCTGTACATAATTCAACTCTGCATCAACAGAGAACATTGTCTCGCATCCCTTCATCAAAACAAAAAACAAGGAAAAAAAAACAAAAAAAAAATAGAAAAGAGAAGAAAGAGTTGATTCACTAGAACTGATTTTGACTTAGCTCAGAGCCATTCGATTAGCTCAAAGCACGGGCAAATTAGTACTCAACCCTTGGTCTTATGAGGTGAACTGGTGAATGAATCACATGCTTGCTTCGACTTGGAAGCGCAATGATGCAATTGGACTCTTAGGAATCCCAGTTTTAGCTAATGAGAGGACACTCCATTTAGTCTTTTCTTACACGGAAGTGAAGATAGGACAGAGCCATTTGCTCTTGGATAGCGCAAGACCTGTTCATAGCAAGAGTCACGTTTGAGCTAGGCATACATCTGGTTGCTGCTGTTAAATCTTTCTGGTCTCAAAATAGTTTACTCAGTGAAAACTTTTGCAGTAAGAAGATAACGAATACTTTAAATCATCTAGTAAACACGGAGTCATTGGCAAGATCACAAAGTCCATATAGACCATATAGTCCTTCAACAGATCATATTACTCTTTGGCTCAGCAAGTGAAGCTAATCCAAGAGGCACATGTTCCAAGTTATGACCAGAAGTTGTAATCCAAAGCTGAATTAACTTTCAGCTCGGGTCCTTCGGGGACCTCCACATCTGTATTTTACTGCAATCCTGATCGTCTGAATCGCACCGTCGTGTCTGATATTCACGCCAGAATGGCGAGGATAAGTGAAAACAGGCATTCCATGCGAGCTTTGACAGAATGAATAGTTATAATTTCAAATCAAAGGTGAATAAAGCCGTCTACGCAAAATTTTCTTTACCTCGACTGATGATGTCTGGTTGTTTTTTGGCCAAAGAGTTCTTTGAATTGAGAGGTCCCAATTAGGAAGGCAAGATTTGCTGGAGGAGATACCCTTTTGAGTGTCAATGATGGGGAAAAGGAAAAGACTGTCTAAATGATATGATTCCATTTTACTTTGCTTGCTTCAGACAGCAGACACATCATGTAAGATGGGATTGCGTAAAGATTTGTGGGGGCACAATGTTTTGCAGGCATGCAAACTACAAAGTGCTTCATCGATACAAGTTCTTGCATGTTTTGGGACCATCTGATTCTGATCCCTTCGTCAAATAACTTCACTGTAAACACGGGTACCGTAAAAAAATTCCGACTTCTAAATCATAAGATAGAGAAGGATTGCATGTCTATAAAACCCGTACAAATTCCGTACACAAGCAACACGAGCGATACTTTTACCATCGCCGTCCAAGTGAAACGTGAGGTTACTATGCCGAAACGTAAAACTAATACCCAGAAAGAAAAATTGATGGTTAAGGCCAATTTGATCGTGACGTCATCCGCGAGTAATCAGTTAACATCCGATGTGCGAGGGTGGTTGACGAACATGATAATGAATCTCATAATGATGCTTTGTCCTAATTGCAATGTCAAACCATTCATTATCGACTGATTTCAGTCGGATCACTTAATTGGAAATTTTTAATTTGAGCGCCCAAAAAAAAGTAAAAAGAGAAATAACAGTGCATATGAAATGAAATGAGTTGAATGTTAACAAGCATGGCCCATGTTAACTAACCAAACCGTCTGTCGGTTATGATCATTGAACGTAGGAAGGCCCGCACGACGGAGGAATCCAGGGCGGCCCGTTTGCTTTTTTTTTTTAAAATGTTTTGATCTTTGGATTCCGGTGACGTCACGATGTGACTCCGCAGTCCCTCGTTCCAACATTTGAGTTTGTAATTTCCTGTCTTAACCGGTTTTCGCGGTTCCAACTTGACGTTGTATTCGAACGAGCTTTCGATTCTGAAAAAAAAAAAAAAATTCGCGAAGAGGTCTTTTTGTCGTAGTCGGCCAAAAACGAGAGCGTAAGAGTGATCCTCCCAATCTTACAACGCCTTTACAAATCGAATACCGTGCTAAAGTAATCCCTAACTATGAGGATTATTCTCTAGAAAGTCCTAATCATATTGTATTATTGTCAATTCAATTCTAAACTTTTTAATTTTGTCAATTGAGTCATATGCATTATCATATTTTTTCAATTGAGTCTATCTAGTTAGTTTTGGTCCGAAATTACCGACGTAGATCCTATATGGCATAGACGGCGCCGACGTAGGTAATTTCTTAGTAATATTTTAATTTTTTTGATTTTTTTTATCTTATTTTCTTTTCTTTTTCCTCTTTCTCTTATTTTGTTAGTTTATCTTTACTGTGGCTGGCGAGGGTCGTCCGGCCCTCGTCGGCCACTAGGTGAGGGTCGTCGACCCTCGTCCGCCACAATAAAGAATAATCAAGAAAAAAAAGAGAAAGAAGAAGGAAAAAGGAAAAACAAAAGTAAAATAAAATAACTAAAAGTATCACAATAGCATTATACATTGGTCCACGTCAGCATCAACCATGCCCCGTGGGACTACTGGCATTCACATCAGCAATAGATTCAATTGGCAAAATTATAAGATGTATGATTGAATTGACAAAAGTGTAATAAATTTAGGATTTTTTTTGGATAATTTTCTCTCATACCGTGTAAAATTACGGCATGTAATGATAATTCTTTCTTTGGCTATATATTGACAAAGACATATTGATACATGATCATGATAGGGGTTAAAACTTGAGAAGGGGCAGATTCTCCTCGAATGATGGAAGGTCACATGGTTTTGCCATTTTCAGCACTCGAACCCTAATCATGCCCACAACCCTTTTTACACTTTTAAGCTGTTCTATCCCCATACGTCCACGGGCACAATTTGGAGCCAACAGACAAAACTGAAACTGAACTTAACTACCCAATGAGAAACCAGTAGCATCGATTCACATGAATTTGATATAAAAAGCAGGCATTTGGATGATTAAGAAACTGTTACCGGGGATTAAATTCACAGGGATTTTGACCTAAGAATGATGGTGAGCCTGATAAAGGTGATGAACACATGGGCTGGCTTGAACTTAATTGCGCTTTCCGATCGATTAGTTGGAGCAATGATGTGGAATCGGACGATGTTCTTCGCATGACTAGGGACAAGCATGATCATGTTCTTCGGACGGTCAAGAAATCTCACAAGTTCATGAAACTAGATAGATCGTGTATTTTTTCTTGGCACTTCTATTAGGAATTGATTCTTCACTGAAAAAAAAAAAAACACTAATCGCTGATCTTAAGGTCCATGGCAAAGTTCGCTCAAAGCAACTTCTGTAAGTACACTTGCGAGAATGTGAGGGGGGAGGGGCGGAGGTCTCGAATTGGAGGTGTGGCGCAAAGTAAAATGGTAGGCCGGCCTGTGACTCGTCGGTTTAAAAATTTTCGAGTGAAGGTGGATCAAAATGGGCATTGCTCGAAGGTTCGGATTTGAGTTCCTTCTCGGCGATCTCCTCAAGTCGAGATATCGGGTTTCTGCCGCGTCTCCCAACACGACTCTTTTGTCTTCTTGCCCTTGTAAAGGACCAAAAAAACCTACTTATCTTTCCTGGCCTTAAAGGGCTTTGGATACTTTTGACTAATCGAATCAACCGCTAAAAGTGCTTCCGCCGAACTAAATAAAGCGAAAACTTGTATTAGCAGCCACTGAAATCTGAAAAATAAACAAATTCTTCACCTAATTTAAGAATTGGAATAGAGGACTAAGGGGATGTATTTTTCCTATTCTCAAGTAAAGTTTGACCATATTCGCAATTAGCAATTCAAAAGTTCTTATTCCATTATTCTGAGTTCAAAAATCCAAGATTCAGTTTGGTTGTACTACCTTTTTGCCAACTTAACCAAAGTTATTTTTAACTTTTGTTGACAGATTAGGTGAAACTCTCTTCAAGTCGGTCGCAACTCACTATAGGCATTTGGTATCAAACAATTAACTTAAGTACCTCACGTAGGTCCACCAATGTGGTACACCCCAAGATCACCATAATCAGAATCAGAAACACAAAATAGTACATGATCGGAGGATTGGCGCACCTGATTGGGAATTTATCCGGCTTGATGCGAAACGGCGACGATTCGTAACTCGAGTGCTTCCAATCTATCCCCTCACCTGAACACTAGCATAATGAGAAAAAAAAAAAAAAACGAATGCGTTCTTCCTTTATGTGAGTACTTTTATGCGTTAGAGGATTAGAAAATGGACTTGAGTCATATTTATAGAGTTTTCAGCCATGGGCGCTCTTATTATGGGGTGGGCTCAATTCGACCCACATTAGCAAGTTTCATATGAAACTATTAAAAATTTATATATTCTACCTTATTAGACAAACCTTGTTAAACGGTAAATATCAATTTCAATTAATGTAAGCCCACGTTAGAAAAACTCTTACACCATAGTGCCAAATTGATTTCAATTCACAGTTCTTCGAATATCACTTACACCACTAATTTAGCCATCCTCATCTGCCAGCTAATATCAAGGTTATTTGCATTCTAATTGCTCTAAATTTTTTTTTTTTTTGATATCGTAATCTCTAATTTTTTTTTTACCTATGAATATTGAACAATATCCTCTTTTTTTTTTCCCACCGACAATACTTTATTGGAGGCACATCAATACAGAGTCTTCAGGAGGAAAATACCTCAGATCATCATCCCCCCCCCAAAAAAAAAGTATGGTGATGGGCAATAACCCAATTAGCAACCTAATTAATTACTAATCCAAGATATTAGACTTTTAACTCCGAAACCGACATATGACCATGTGATAATAGATTGGACCGACCACATTTGCACAGCAAAAACCTAATGGACCACCCAAAATGTCACTAAACCGCATCAGAAGCACTATTCACGCCTCAACTTCGGATTGAAGCAAAGCCAACTGTGTCCTTGCACTTATAATCATCACCTTTTGTATCTTTTCCTTTTCTGGTTGTTGCTTCTCATAGGTAGAAATGCGCTTTTTGCTCGAAATAATTTCGGTTGTGATTGGCCGAAGCGGAGGGTTCGCATGTACGTTGGGGTCATATTAAAATGTTGCCCCAAGCTCGACTCTAGTTAACCGCCCTTGCCCAAACGAACCCGCATTGCCTTCGGACTCATCGAATTAGGGATGACCCGGGTAAACTCAAAGAGCCGACTAATCAATTAGCTAGGAGCTCATCACAAAATGGTGGTGCGGGGAGCAAAACTTATTCAAAATCGCTAGCTTTTTAATTGGCAATCGCCTACGTAGCAACCTTAAAAAGATGATTGAGGAAGAGCAGTTAACACTTCGTGCCAACCGAGAAGTCCGGAAAATTTGCATCGTATTCCGTTCACATGAGTCTACACTTTATTTTGGAGTTTTCATGTGCAGAACACAAGGTACGATAAGACAACTGGGGTGGGCCAAAGATCTTGGAGGAAATTCCTCTGCCCGTCCCCTGTTTTTATCCTCTTTATAAGCATGGCTTGGCAGGGTGAAGTCTCCTCATCGCCACACCCTCTCTCTCTCTCTCTCTCCAAGTCCAGCTTCATTAGCATCTTAGAGCAGAGACAATGGCTTCGGCTAGAGTGATGGCTCTGGCTCTTGCAGTTCTCGGTATCATGCTGTCCACCACATGGATGGTTGAAGCAAGAATACCTGGCGTCTACGCCGGAGGGCCGTGGCAGAGCGCTCACGCCACCTTCTACGGCGGCGCGGATGCCTCCGGCACCATGGGTACTTCTTCATTTTCTGCTCATCCAACGCTTACTCTCGTGCCTTCGTAATATGCACCTAGTTTGTTCTTATTCCCCTGTTTTCACCCATTAGTGCCAAAATTACCTCTCACACAACTTAGCAGAGCCCGCCTCCCCCAGTTCCAACCTTCAAAAAAGAACTATGAATTAGCCAATCTCGTCAAGGGAATGTTAAACAGGATTAGCTGATTGACCTACTGTCGCTTTCATCAAGTAAAGAATTGACCAAGGAACTTGCTAACAGTACAGATTCTAGGAACTTTAACTAGTGGTTGCCTGCTTGATCCTTCCATCACAATGTGTGACGACCCTCATCCAAATCCTACTTCGCGTTCGAATCTTTTCAGTTACCATCGAATCTCCTCTCTACTGGACGTGAAATCAACGAACAATTCATAGACTGCAGAGTCACAGACAGCAGCAGTCTCAATTCACCCATCGAATGGAATCTGATACTTTGTACTGATGCTCTCTCCTTTACGAATTTACAGGCGGAGCCTGTGGCTACGGCAACCTCTACAGCCAGGGGTACGGCGTGAACACGGCGGCGCTGAGCACCGCGCTCTTCAACAACGGGCTCAGCTGTGGCGCGTGCTTCGAGATCAAGTGCGCCGACGACCCACGGTGGTGCCACTCGGGTGGCGATTCCATATTCGTAACGGCCACCAACTTTTGCCCCCCGAACTACGCACTCCCCAGCGACAACGGCGGGTGGTGCAACCCTCCCCGCCCCCACTTCGACCTCGCCATGCCTGTGTTCCTCAAGATCGCCGAGTACCGCGCCGGGATCGTCCCCGTCGCGCACCGCAGGTAAAGGGCCCATTCTGAATATGATTTTCCCCTTCTTCGTGACTCGGCTACTAAACAGAGCAACTGGGTAAAGATTCCATTTGTGGGCCTTCCTTTGTATTCCCTGCTCTTGTCAGATAATCCGGAGGAATTTCTATGTTTCCACATTTATTATCCGCCAACGCACATCCAAATTTGCATTTCGGTTTTTAGTAACGGTTAGTTATAACTGTCGTTCCTCCTGCGTCGTCGTTTCGACGCTCTCGAATGTGGTCGCTCTTGCCTGCTCATTGTCCCAGCTTGAGCCCATATGGAAATTTACTTCCTCACCCTTCCATTATTTTTGCTCCCGTAATTACCGCAGGGTGCCGTGCCGGAAGCAGGGCGGCATCAGGTTCACGATCAACGGCTTCCGGTACTTCAACCTGGTGCTGATCTCCAACGTGGCAGGCGCGGGGGACATCGTGAGGGCGAGCGTCAAGGGCTCGCGCACCGGGTGGATGAGCATGAGCCGCAACTGGGGCCAGAACTGGCAATCTGACGCCGTCCTTGTTGGCCAGTCACTCTCCTTCCGGGTCACGGGCAGCGACCGCCGCACCTCCACATCCTGGAACATCGTCCCCGCCGGCTGGCAGTTCGGCCAAACCTTCACGGGCAAGAACTTCAGGGTTTGACTTCCGGCGTTGACCGAGGGTCATCTTCCTTAATTAGGGTCCGAGACTGTCATAGTTTCAACTACTATTGTGTTAAAGATGACAAGTATTGTAAGGTGAGTGAGGCATAGAAAAGTAGCTGAAGCGGCTGCACAAACACATTGTAGCCCGCAGCTTATGATTATGATAGTGATTATGATAGTGTCGCTCTAGGGTTTGATATAAACTTTCGATATGTGTACGTCTCGATGACCCTATTAATCATATGATTTGAGAAGTAGCGATTTGGTGATCTATATTTGGAATTGGAATGGTGTTATCTGCTTAAGGTTCAAGGTTCGACTAACTTGAAAGGATTGTAGTTGACTGAAAAATGTGGAGAATGTCCATCATGTGTTTGCCAAGTGGACCATGCGTGTGTGCGGGTGTTTCACCGGAAATTGTTTCCCGCGACGTAATATCTTTTATCGAAATCGTTCTTCGGCTTTTAATTAAAGAGGATGAGGTCCATGTTCCGGCTCCGGACAGGAGATATGCAGGCAAACAAGAGAATCAAAAACTTGAATTTCGATAGTATTGTACAAACACAAACCCTACTGGAATTTAATTCACGACAAGGATTAAAAAGCACAAGCGTTGCTGACGAACCAAATGTAGACAGACCCACTCGAAATTCAATCGACCACAAAGCTTGACTACGTAATGATATTATGCTAGAATTTTAAGCGACGATGTAGCACCTAGGATAGAGACACATGCTGAAATTTAATCGGTGACGCGAATCTGAAAGTTACAGTTAAGGAAAATAAAATGCAGTATAGGAAAACAAAGATAGAATTAGTAAAATCGATCGATTTGTTCAAGTGCATCCGAAGAGTACAATACGGCTATTTAAAGCCTATAATCGACGGTTGTCGACGAAGGTTACAAAGGGGGTTTATAAACAGAGGTTACAAAGGGAAGTCACAAATAGAGGTTATAAAAAGAAGCTGGAAACATATATTACAAACAATTACCGAACGGTTTCTGCGACCCCACTACATTGACGGTTTCTTCGACTCTACTACATACGTTGATGGTTAGGTTAATATTTTCTCCGACTCCACTCCATTGACAGTTTCTTCGACTTCATTTTGTTGACGGTTACTTCTTCAACAGTTGCATCCAAGATAATTTACTTCACTTTTTATCGGTTTTTTCAAGTTATTTATTCATCATGTTGTCGATGATTTGATTCATACAGGACCAAATTCTGCTCTCATTAACTAAGTCTATCACATGTCGATAACAAAATAGTGTTAAATTTATTATATTGAATTTTCAATTTAGTCAATTTAGTCTTAAACCTTTTGACGATATACCAACTTAGTCTTTTCGGCCGACCCGATTGAAAATCGTTGGCGTGGTGGTTCCGTCACTATCGCCATTTTCCATGGCATAGCCGGCATTGACGTGGAAGGTTTTTGAATTTTTTATTTTTTCCTTGTTCTTTTTTTTCTCCCCATATTTTCCTCCGTCAGATCAGGTGAGATTACTACACTAGTGAGGGTTGTTGAGGCCAGATCGGACAAAGGTGACCCTCGCCCGTGGCCGACCTCCATCGGCATCACCGAAGCCATAGCAACCGGCGAAGGGAAATTAGAAAAAAATAGGGAAAATTCAGATTTTTTTTTTTTTGGAAATTTTGCCAAAAGTGTCAATGTCGGTTCCAATTGTTGCTACGTAAGATGGCTAGTGTTCACGTCGGCGATTGCCGCCCAAAATTGGTCGAAAAGGATTACAACGGCAAATCGTCGAAATGTTCAGGACTAAATTGATTAGATTAAAAATTTTATGACCGAATTGCCATCCGCATAATATATGTGGAGCTTTTTCGATACTTTTCCCCGGCTAAGTGTAGTCCCCATGTGCCAAATAGTTCTTAATATGCTCAACTTGGGTATCGGAGGAAAACGGAGAATGAAGCTTCCTCCTCTTCCTTTTTTGCGCTCATGTACTCGAGAAAAAATAGCTAAAGACTAAGAAAAAGGAACCTTGGAAATCAGCAATCTAAACAGAGTCCAACATGAACACAGAAAGTGGACGAGAGAGCCTCTTCATGGCTCGCGTGCATGTCGAAAGTGGGGGGTTTCGGCCGAAGGCGAAGAAGTTTCGCCCCTCCTGTTCGTCCAAGCTTTTCCCCAAAAGCATTACATAAAATGATCTATTTCGCTCGGTCGAATAAGATAAGAGACATCCAGGAGCGCACTGTCGTCCCCGTGGGATTGTTGGAAACGAAGTTTCTGTGTATTTTCTTGGATGGTTCGTCGGTCTATTTTGTTTGTCCCAATGCATGGCGCATGCAGAGGGGAGGGTGATGACATAAATGGCGGACCGCGATGCTGCGATGCCCTCCGACCGCCTGCCTCGGCTCTTTCCTGGAAAAACGGGACGATCCGGGGTCACTTGATGGAAAACATAGGTGAAACCGAATCGGGCAAGTCGTGCATAATGCCTGGACATGACGCATGCGTAGAGCAGGCTTCTCTTTTCCGATGTGGCGGCGGTACCAGACAAGATCGAAATGCCATTTGTGTATAATCAATATGACCAAAAGAGTTTAAATGACGCCCAAAGAGCTAAAAAAGAAAAGACGAAAAAAAGGGAACTGCTCTCGTTGAGAGTCGAACTCAAGACCTCCCGCTTACTAAACGGGTGCTCTAACCAACTGAGCTACGAGAGCTAGGCTTGGCATTCGGCCTCCGGCCTCATATTTTTATATTACCAATAGAGACGATAGAGAATCAAAGAGAGTTGATGCTCATCCCGCAAGACAAAGCAAACCCTGAAGAAGTGGGTGCTTTATTTGCTCTTTGCATTTTGGCTTTTCTGTCTTTAAGACTCACTTTCAAGTTAATTATCGAGAATTTTAGTTTTAAATTTATTAGCGGGGCAGTTTTTTTATCCCCTACAACAAAATGAAAAAAATGAATTTACTCCCACGTCATCTCCATATGAAATAACTAAGAGGACGGAAAAAAGACATACTAAGTACGTCTGCATGTACTCCAGAAGTGGAGGTAACCGATTCAGAAGTTGAATCAGGAAATATGGGGTCAATAGACACGGCGAAATCACTTTTTCTACGCATAAAACGCACTATTGACGTGTTGAGGCACGCATCGGAGCCTTGTCTTCCACAAGGCAAAATACGTCGCGTTGAGCAAGGGATACATTGAGCCTTATGCCTAGGCAAACTAGTACAGCACGAAACCATCATTTGCATGGTTGCATCCGCATAGCAGTTATATCCACCCGCCCCATTTTCTCATGAAGTTGCCATGGAAGAGAATTCAATGGTCGATCGCACAACAAGAAATCTGAGAATCGGTAGCCAATACCAATTCAGTCATCTCATGTAGTCCCTTATTTGGTCCGAAAGTTTAGTCATCCTGACAGTCAAAAAACACGGGAAAGTAGAGTATCGAGTTACAGAAACTATGCAGCCCCATGCGGGTTCCTGATACAGGGGGAAAAATGCAACAAGGATGATCTCCTGAAAGCATGCGTCGAATGGTTAGGCTGAACGGGCTACTGATTCGATCTCTAGTAGTTGTTCTTCACTGTAGAAGCCTCGATGATGTCGATGAACTCCGGCTGATCACATTCATGAAAGAACAGATGAGGCGCCCATATGAACAGAACAACAACAAATGGTGATAAAATGTGCTAAAAGACGGGATCACCTTCAAGGAAGCACCGCCTACCAAAAATCCATCCACATCTGGCTGGGCCGCCAATTCTTTGCAATTATTTCCATTAACAGAACCTACAATAAATTGCATTTAGGTAAAACAGAACTACTGAATTGTAATAATAGGAAGGAGCTTCCTCCACTATTGTCCTCCTTTCTCCGATCTGACAACAGGAATTTGAGAAGTTTCTTTTCAAAGGAAATGAGAGAAAGGAGAGAGAAAAGAAGGCATCATTGACATAGAATAAAATAAGACAAGCACATCCCAAAGAACCAGCATTTTTTTTTCCCCCTGAAGAACCAGTAAAGACCAGTAGAAATTCCAGCTTACGACCAGAGTCAATTAATCTGAAACACTTAGCTTCAGAAACCTAGAAAGATACCTCCATATATAATTCTGACAGATGCAGCAACTTCGGGACCAGTATTGTCATGTAGCCATTTTCTCAATTCTGTATGGACCTGACACATAAGAAGTTATTCAGCTACTATAGCAAATGTTAGATCATAAAAAAACCCAGAGTTAGCACATTGTGCAAGTACATGAGATGACAGGGGTAGACAGGATCACAGGGATCACAAGGGATAACATTACGCCTGGATTTTGCGCAGATTGATGCATGGATTCGCAGATAAATCAAAGCAACAGAAAGAATGGCAGGCAAGCTACAAGAATTCACCTGCCAATCAATGGGTGAAACACAAATTCTCTTCATGTCTTAAGCCTATTCCACCAATGTCTATGTTGTTGATTTTGGAAATATAATATTCCTTTTCCATTAAGAAATCTAGAAGTACTTTACATCATAATACTATGCGATGTTCTAGAAAGAACAGTCAAGACCTAATCAGACATACCAGTGTATGTATTATTCAACCATAAAAGATTTCTACGTGTGAGCTAATTTGGAGAAGTGCCAACTTTACAAGAATAAGTAGATTCATGGAGGGTTTTCAAGAGAAGGTGTATCAAATGAGCACTGGATTTACCTCCTGAGCCTGAGCCGGAGTTGCAACCTTTCCAGTCCCAATGGCCCAAACAGGTTCATAGGCTAAAACAATGTCATCCCAGTTTGAAACTCTCTCTGCAAAACCCCCAAAACAGGTCATGCATTTTCAAATTAAGTTTAAACAAAAGAAAACTATCCTGACTAGGAGAACCATGTACACGTACATTGATGATCCTGAAATTGAATTAACACAGAGAGATCTGTTCAAAATCCATATTCCTGTATTAAGGAAATGGCTTGGTCGGACAGAAGTACCTGCAATTGATTTTGTCTGTGCAGCAACAACAGCCATTGTAGACCCTGATTCCCGCTGCTCGAGAGTCTCCCCAACACAGGCAATCACTTTCAAGCCTTGAGATAGCGCATAAGCGACTTTGTCACCAACAAACTGCAGAGATAAACACATCAATTGGATATTCCAAGTGCAATACCTATGAGTTCTTAAATGACGGATGAAGAGAAGAGGCAATTAAATGAATGGAGATACTTGAAGGACTAGTAATTAAGAGGGAGTCTGTGACGTTGTCTAGTCGAAAACCTCATTCGACTCGTTCAAAAGAAGTCTCCTTTCAGAATGACCGAGGATGACCCAAGGGATGTTCAAGTTGACAAGCATTCCAGCACTGCATACATAAACCTCAGTATCACATTAGTGTTGAAGTTGAAAACAGGAAGTGGACTAGCAAAAACAAAAGAAGACTAAACCATTAGTAAAAATGCAATTGCCATTGAGATTGGGATTGACCGATCCAATCATGTCAATTCTCTGGCAGCAGTCAACAGTGAGAACCAGGAAAAATAGCAAACACGATTAACTTCACCGGTTTGATCATAACTCAGAGGTAGTAACCACAATATGGGACTCTATGACTAGCCTTTTGCTATATGGAGTGCTGAGAAGGTTTTAAAGTCCTGGATTAACTACACTAACAATCTGGACAATTTTCGCAACGTATACAACTCCAACATGGCAAAATGCAGCTAAAGATCAGTTAAAACCTTGAAAGGTTCGGCCACTTTTGAGACATGTGGAGCTTACTGCTTAGCATACTTCATATTTTCCTATATGCAATACACTTTACAGTTTACACCGATATCCAAAATAGAAAACTGCAAGAATACCGTCTATATAGAAAAGACTCAACTGTCATTCAGAAGGACAGTTGCATCTGTTTGTTAGTATGGCAAACCATTACACCATTTATCCCTGAGCTGCTATTACTGCTCTCCGAAAAGCTCTTTTAGGGGTATTCTAAGTTTTTTCAGTCTTTCATTTGATTAACATGGTTCAATTTGGAAGAGCACATAAACGAATATAAAACTTCTCAAATTTTAGAACTTTAACAGATCTCTGACAAGCACTACTTTGAAAACTCGAGAGGTCATAAAACCAGTCAAATAACCAAAGTTTGCAGTCCAAAAGAGTCAGCCAGTTAAGCAATCCACTTCAGCAACCTAACCAGAGAACAGATTGGTTCCTGGTCCAACTGATGGAACCAGCGAGTTTGGAAAGAATTCTGATAACTGAATTAACAGATTAAAGCCACAAAGAGACAGAGAGAGACCGAGAGAGAGAGATGGGATTTGAAAAGAAGTCATCAAGCATTGAGAAAAGATGAAAGAATTTCAGCATGAAAGAGATTATGTCAAAAAAAATAAAAGAGAAGAATTTGGGAGGGGAATTATTGAACCAGGGAGTTTGGTCTAGTATATAAAGAGCTGCTGGTAAGTGGTAACTGAACTAAATGCCGAAAATCTGAAATATGAAAAAAGTGGAACGGAATTTTTTTTTTTTTTTGGTCAGAAAGTGGAAAGGATTTAAGCCTTACAGTCAGGTCAAAAAATACAAGTTCAAAATTCAAGAGTTGTATTCAGAATGAGACGTCATAGGAAAGTGAATACTATTTTGCATGGTCAAGCAAACTCTAGATAATCAGTTAGATTTCACGAAGTACAAAAAGATGGTAAACTATAGAGGCACATCGGTAGCTCTAAGAGCCTAGAAGAACTGGATTACCTGATCTCTCCGGTGAAGGCCCCGCCTTTTCGGACCCAACAGTTTTGTGCCGCAACCCCAAAATCAGATCTCAGTAGACTTTTGACCAGAGGAAGAAATACATATGGAGGGCTCACCACCACCTCTGTAATTACAAATCATAAAGCTTCTTCACCACAAGAAACTTATCTACACAGCAATGACTAAAAGGACAACCCAAGCAAGACTGAAGCTAAGATCACATGCTTGCAATCTCATGCAGATGCCCATCACATGAAAACGTGAAGGTAGGTAGAGTGTCTGTCACACCAACCAAACAGGAACTCCAAATACAACAGAGGGGCCGAAAAGCATCTCACCCACGACATCTTCGGGAGGAACTTCGGCTTCGTTCAACATACTAACGATCTTCTTCACATCGTCGCTCGTCCCATTCTGCAGCAAATCAAAACCCAGCATGCACCGAAGTCGAAACAGGAACAGCAAACACAAATCAGCCGTCCGCAGTTCTAAAATCAACCTAAGATCGGACAACGCACGACAACACAGGCAGATGGACAAATCGATCGATCGCGCGGTGGAGAGCCGCGCAATCGAACTCACGGAAACAGTACGTAGCGCGATCAGTCTTAGGAACGAATCATTCGTGCATGAACTTAAAAGACGCATCTCAGTTTACTCCAGCACAGAAAGTGGAGAGCATCGGTGGTGAACGTACGCATTTCCAGTTGCCGCCGACGAAGAATTTCCTCGCCATTTGCGGATTGCGATTGCGAATTTCTCGAGGAACGCAGAGAAGAACGCGAAGAGGAAGACGAGGGCGATACGGTGCGATCACTGTTACTAGCTCGGACTGAGGTCTGAAAATGGAAGTTTCCTTTCCGCGGGATGGGTTGGGATCGGGCACAGGCGGTTAGATTTGTCCTACGTTAAAATAAATTAAAATCGATTAAATAAATTAATATGAATCGGACCATATTCAATTCGATTCAAATCCGATTCCATCCATCCATCCGTTTCACAATAGCCAATTTCCACCGTAAATATGACTTCAGTCATTTCACTTTTATAGGGGAAAAATAATGGAGGTAACGGAGCAATAACATTCTAATTTTTTTTTCGATTTTCGTGACAATTTTCTTTTATCGGCATAATTTTCAGGATGCATCCAATTACAAGGGCAAGAATAAGAATACGATGAGATAAAATGAGATAAGAAATATGGACGGCTTTGTTATTTATTATATTTGTTTGGTAAAATACCGAATATCACGGGAGATATAATATGAAAAAAAATGATTATAAAAATTCGGAAAGAAAAATCTAACTTGCTTTCATATCCGGGTTAGTCATCGAATCTCAACACATTTTTCTTCCCTACATAGTGTTCCAAATCCTGATTGATACACGGATCCATACACATTCGGTCATATTTAAGTTTCATAACTTTCAAAATTCTTCCGACTGAAAAAAAAAAATAACTTTCAAAATTCATTCCATCGAGTTACATTGACTACTTGCTTGCCGGAAAAGTTGCCGCGACATTCTTAAGAAGTTCACGTACTAGCAATTTTCACATTAGAGTAGTACCACATCACCATTTGCCGCGATTCGGGTCGCCGGAGTAACTTAGATGAACGATATTAGGAACTTAAACAAGCAATCGAGAAATTGTTGCATTAAGCTGAAAGCAATAAAAGAAGATTTGAAACTTCTAATGTGCTTTTCCCCGAGTTCAGCTACCAGAGCTCCGAAATTGAACTTAAGTACATTAACAGAACACTTTGATATATTCTATCCTTTGACAGCACGAACAAAATTATTGAACTTAAGATACAAGACTGTCAACGAGGTAAAAAGGAAGTGCTCGAGAAACTTTGGGTCTTTAAACCAAGAGTTTCCCAGCCCCAAACGACAGAAAGACCTCGACTTCAAGCCTCCGAAATTTTTGCAGTGAAACATCACGCTTTAGTTTTGTATTTAAGGTACTCCAATGCAGCAGCCCATTCTTTGCGGATCGATTCGGGCACCTCCTCGTTGTTAATGTAGGGAATCCATGTATTGGTCGAAGCATCTTTGAGAACCCATTGTACCTGCTCGGGGCAATTGTTCCAGTCAAAATTCGGCGGCGCCAGGGGTGGTGCTCGGCTCGCTTTCTTCTGTTTTTGGCCTCCAGAGCTATCTGCTTGCTGTCAAAATATTTTCATATTAGTGTAAACAGGTTTAAATGACCAGGAACAAAGGTAAGTCTCAGCCGGGTGACGAGATTCCCCTTGCAGCAATGAGCAAAAGAAAAGGGAGAAATGCAAAGAAGTTTCCTGCTCACCGCTTTATTAGCATTGGAGTTCCCCCCATCATTATTTGCATCAGCGTTCTCCATCTTCCTTTTCTTCCGGGATAATCCCGTTTCAAGAAAGTATAGTACCTCTTTCTTCGAGCGAAATACACGATGTGACACTGGATCGCAGTAATACTGCAGAAAAAATTGAAAAGTTAGCCAGCGTAGTCCACAACCCTACTCTTGTATTGTAAATATAAACCCAATAAACACAGACCACTGTCAAGTTTAGATGCAACAATCTAACAACTTTGGTTCAATTCCAAAGAGCCGAATCTTTGATCGTTGGTAACATAACCAACACAAGTCATCAAGCTTTGCAGCCTGTGTTAATTTTCCCTACACATAACACATAAACACAAAAAATAAACCATGCAATCCCGGCCTAATAAGTCATCAACCAGTCACAAAGAATAAAGACAAAAAGGCGAACACTGCATCCACAAGTAGTGGAGCTTAAGATGGACACTCGTTTTCTTCACTCGGCAGACAATGCTGTAATAATAGCTTAATCAAGTAGAAAATCATGCATATTCCCTACTTGACCAAACAATCTGTTGAGTCAACGGATTCATGAACTCAAAACGCAGAACAGTGCAGTCCTAGTGCGAACCAAGACAACTTCCCCTTCAAATGATTTATTTTCATATCAAATCACTCTGTCAAGCTTTGCCTTTTCTTCTGATTTTGTTGCAAATAATGTCAAGAATTGAAAACTTCAGCAACTTATATAGGACAGACTAGACGATTTGCAAATCTTATGGCTGCTATTCTTTTTCAAGTGAAAAGTCCCTGACTAAAGAAGTTACACAGAACTTCCAATGCACTAAAACTGCTAATCTACCCACACCTATAGAGAGGATATCAGACACTCTTATGTACTTATACATAAGACATGACTATGCGATGGATGAAGGAGCAAAGTCTCTGGAACCTGTCCAAGTAACCTGGGAAAATCATAGCTCAGAGCGGCACTCTTGGATGGAGATAAGAGAAAAAGATCTAGGACAGCGACGACAGACGTAAATGACCATTATCTGGCTCTAGATGGTGGGCCTGGTGGCTCGCGTGATGGTGATCGCAAACCCAATAATTGTAAATGCTCCTTCCCTACCCTAATATTAGAAACAATTCTCAACACTAATGACTAGATACTAACAAGGAAATCAGATACTAGTCATTAATGTTGAAATGCCGTGGACACTACCAGACAAAAACTTTCTATTTCCTCAGTATTTGCTGTCCATCAATGCACTGAAACATCAAAACATTTTCAAACAGTACCAGAAACCAAACTGAATAAGTAGTGGTACGTGACCAGTAGGTTGTACTCTTACAATATAATGCAATCACCAGAATGATTTTCCATTTGGCCGAGATGGTTGAGGTAGCCATTATTATCCATGAGGTTGCACCTTTGAGTCCACCTTACAGCAATCTAGCCTCTTTTTCAGCAAAGAGAGGGTGCAACTCATGTGTTTGTGCTTCTTTGGATGGCAACCAACAGGTCAGGGGTTCAATTGCCTTGCCTTGCACACGCCAATATTTAGCTTTCATGACAAAAGATTCGGACAAAACAGCACTAGTAAACCTGATCCTACATCCGGCGATGGTATATTTACCATTTGTTAGAAGTTTACACCTTAGCATGACCCCCTATTCGTATTAAAAGAAGCAATTCACAATTTTCTATAATGTTTTCTCTTTCACATTTCATAGATGTATGCTGGTTTCAGGAGCCAAGTGCTGAATGAAATCTATGGGAAAAGAACCATGCATGAACAATACTAAGGGACCTTTTCTTTGGCTGGGTAGTGGAAAACCTCCCCATTCTTTTTGAAATCCGTGTGAATGAGACAAAAAAACATTATCAAAGATGACATTCAGTAAATGGGAGAAAGCATCCATCACAATGATATCCCTTTTGCTGGGTTGGGTAATATCATCGAATTCATCGCTCCAGCTGAATGAAGGGGAAGGACGCAAGGAAAGCAGGTTATATATACTAGGGGTACGCTTTCTATGGGATGAACTCGGAAAGATTGAGAATCAAATATTCAATGAACAAAATAAATGAAGGACCTGTGCAGATAAATGGAATGAGGGAAACAAATCAAGTAAATTGGAAAATGCCTCTTTCCGGACAAATAACTTGCATCCTGGTAGAAAATAATAGCAAATGATGCAGCCTGAAAAGATAGGAATGCTAAAGTATCGGTTCCTTAACAAATGCAAAGAGCGGACATTGAAAAACTATGTTTTGGCATAGGGGAAAAAAAACAAACTATTAATGTTTAAACTAAAAATGCAAGTAGATAAACTAAGAGAGTAAGCTCAGGGAAAGTTTTGACGAAAGGTACTGACCTTAACAAAACCGCACCAATGCAAACAGAAAGAGCCCAGTCAAGTGATATTAAAGACTATAGAAAGGATGTTGAGAGGTGATTTATAGGGAGAAACAATGGAAAAGTGGCAGCTCTGTCGGACGGAGTTAAAGGAGGGAAAAACAATTTAAAGTGTGAAGGTGACTAAAAACGTGAGGAGGTTTAAATGAAGCATGTAACTAACCAGGAAGAGTGACACAGAATTGTGGCAGTTGAGAAGGCAAGTACTCAGAGAAAGAGAAGGCCGCCATGATGTACAACGACTATTCTGCTATGGACAGTGGGAAGAGTAAAGATAATGGAAGTACAGCATAGGGAAGGTGAGCATTGAGAGAGGGGGAAAAAAAACCGTCATGTAGCCGAGGTGAGGTACAACGTGTGAAGGTCTATTTGAGGCACTTCAAGTTTCTCCAATAAGCGACGTTGGAAGCGAGAGAATCAGGAGGGTGAACATTGAGTGAAAGAAAAACCATCACGGTATCTATGTGAGGAGAAAAAAGAGAAGGCTCTGGTTAAAAAATTTAAGAGAAACTCTCATTGTAATGTCGTACAGATGAAGTATCATACAGGTATCAAGGTAAAGAATTTTGCCGGTAGATGGATACACAAGTGTACAAAACAACAGAGACATAAAACCTACATGATGTACTTTACTCGAAAATGCTCAAAGACATGCTGTAAGAGCATGATATTCCAACATTGACCAACCTTTGAGCTCTTAATGATATCTCAAGAAGCAACATAAGATCAATATCACAAACCGACTACTGAGGTGGATGCTCTGGAAATACAGAAACAAACACCCACCACCACAAAGGTGATGTGTGACAATATTGACTTCTCTTGGCAGTATTCCACCTGCTCATCAGAAGAGAAAGCAAATCCATCTACACTAGACAGAGGTGCTTAATTCTCTCAAAACTCATCCATGCCTACAGAGAGCTCCATGATGCTCTCCAAACACAGCACCGGATACAACTCTATAATTTAGTGTCACAAATCTAACCAGCTGATCTTTTGGAATATGCCAGTAATTAAAATCCCACCCAGCTCTCTATCTTCTCATGAAGTACTGTATAAATACACTTATATTAGGTACAGAGATCACAAGTAGATATAATACTGTCGGAGCAATTTGATTCGTTTGAAAGACACTAGAATTTGGAAAAGTAAGCCCGCAACACAATAGCAATTGATTGGATAGGATATATGGTTCAGGATTGCAAGTGAACGAAGTGAATTTAAAAAGGCAAAAGGAGAATTGAGTTCTAGCTCTTCTTTTCCCTAAAATAGGCACATGGCTAAGCTGCTTTCAACACATGCAAAGGCTGATAAGCTAAGTTACGACATAACATACATGAATCTTCCAAATCCTGACAATCAAATATGAATTAAATACAACCATCTGCAAGAGTGTAATCGTGGACATTTAATTCCAAAAGAACATTCCAAGTAAAGAGAGGGAGAGTTAAGTTGAATGTGCTATTCTCGCATCGACTATATACGATGGCTCTAGAGCAGTTAACGCCATCACCAAGTTTGCCACTGAATGGTTATTTCTTCATGAAATGGTAACATCACTGGCTTTGGCAACTATCTAAACCCAACGGCTGAATCACTCAGAAACATCAACTTCTCAGTTCACAACAGTAAGATTATCTGCTCTTCTAGCCTTCTACCACACCGCATATAGCACCAACGCCTTGCGTCCGCTACTCACTTCCTCTTTTTACAAGACAGATTGTGTCACAGAACCCAATCTATCATCAAGCTAAACAAAGTATTTTGCCCAGATAAACTTCTCACCGTTCTGTTAATAGGCACTGAGTCTACTCCATAGTGTCGAGGTTCAATATACTTATTAGTTATTGCAGCACAGTTCCTTAACGAAAAGCAATCAGCTGAGCTGCTACATTCAGCTGAGCACAGACAAGTCACAATATTTGTTACTGGGCAGTTCTGTACAGTCTTGTTAATACCGCGACATTCAAGAGCTAGTTCCGCTTCATTGTAGTTCAGCTAAAATGATATCCTGGCGATTGAAATAGCTGAAGATAGCTAAAACAACGGTCGTGAAGTTCACCTTATCTCTCGTTCCAGCTGTTACACCAGACGTCCTGACCCGATCCTCCACGTACCAACCAGCGGGCAGCCAATCCGGCGTCTCCGCCAGCACCCCGCGGGTCTTCCGCCGGCTCCAAGGATCATCGGCTGAGTGGGCGTTCTCCGGTGTCGGAGGCACCGCCTCCGCCCCGTTCGAGCTCGGCCTCTTCGGGGTCGCCTCCTCGGCGGCGCCATTGGAGCTCTGGTCCGGTCGGTCGCCCGGGGCTAGGGTTTCGCCATCGGAGGCGGCGGCGGGATCGATGAAGCAGCCCGACTGGAGGAGCGGATCCAGCTGTACGGCTCCGGCGAGGTGATCGGGCTCGGGCGTGTCCGGATTCGGGACCTGACCCGGCGATTCGGTGGTCGTCGACATGGGGGGGCGCGCGTGGCGGAGGAGATCTTTGGTGGTGGCGGGTGGAGCGCCCGTGCCTTCGAGGAGGTTCAGCGGAGGAGCGACGACGACGGCACGATCGAGCTGAGAGAAGATAACAGCCGTCGGATATTTGACTCCCCGCGGAGCAGTATTTTCAGTTCAAGTGCAAGTGTCACTCTGGTCGGATATTTGACTACTTGGGCAAAAGCCCATCTGGTGTGCCGTATCCTGGATGCGAAATGATCATTCTTCGTGTTCGTATTGTCCACTCGGCGGCATGACTCGTTATGGAAAGGACGATACACATTCAATTTTCTTCTTAGTTTTTTCTTTTTTCGTAATTTTTCTCATCGTCTCATAAATTTGATCTCGGCTAGCATGAGAGCTGAGCCGAGCTGAGCCGAGCATTAATAGACATTTTACTTAAAGCGAGCCTCGATGAGCCAAATGAGTTGTTCCGACATCCGACATGCTTTGATAATTTATGCATAATTCGTCCGACGGAGTTCGAAAAGAAAATCAAACACTCGTGAAAATGTCTAGTAGGCAGAAATGAAATATTGAAATTGGGGTTGCAATCCCTGTTTTCAATCTTTTTTATTTAAATTCGTAACATAAAATGTTTTTATCTGCTGGACATCTAAATCCGCTTCCTATTTATCGGATTCTTGCTATTGGTGCTTGGAATGTGAGCACTACTCCCAAAAAAAAAGAATAACATACATTCTTTACCAAAAAAAAAATGCATACAGACATATATATATATATATTTAATTCTAGAGTCACATAAAACATTTCTTTAATACTTCTTCGCGTGCAAAATATCCGCAAAAACCATCCGAACAAACGGATTGATGGTTGGGCCGGGCGGGCCTGACCCGAGCCCAGGCCCGCCCAAACACGAGGGAGGCCGACAAAATCGAAACCGCTCCTTTTCTTTCTTCAATCCAAGCAGATTTTGAAACTCGCTTGCCGCGAAGTTCGTCCGACAATTTCTCCTCATCAACCGAATCGGCTCTATCCATTCAAACTTATCCAGTCACAAGCACAGGTAGAGCAAGTATCTAGGCGCCTGCATTATCTATAATCTGATTCCTTTTTTCCTTTTTCTGGGATTAGTTAAATTTAGGATCCGATGCATATATAGAAAGCATTCGATCGTTTGTGTTCCTAGTTTTGACGAGCGTTCGCTGTCTATGTCGGTGGTTATTTTCAATGTCGGTGGGTGTTAGACGGTGGCACGCCTATGTACCGGCTCGTTTTCAGGTAGCTCAATCGCGAACGATTCTACGCGTTGTCTGGACGTTGGGGTTTTCATGTATCGGACCTCTTGAATTTGGGGTTGAAATCTCAGCTGCGGTATAATTTGGTAGTTCCGAAGGCATATGTCTCAGTTTGGTCGCCGAATTCTCCTTTGATTGGGCTCAATTCGTTGTGGATCCTGAGAAATCAGAAACGGGTGTTTATGATTTGTCTGTTTGGTTACCTGTAATAGGGGCTTCATCTGCTTTGAAGATGCCGGCCACCGCAGGAAGGGTTCGCATGCCCGCAAACAATAGGGTTCACAGCAGTGCAGCCCTTCAAACCCATGGTATATGGCAGAGTGCGATCGGGTATGATCCCTATGCCCCCAACAAGGATGATGCAAAGAGCTCCGCTCCCAATATGGCGGCGGCTAATTCGGAGCCCAAGGCCGAGAACTCGTATACGTGCTTCCAAGATCTGCTTGCTCTTGCCCGCATTACTGGGTCAAATGCTGATGAGGCCCGGGGCGCATGCAAGAAGTGTGGCCATGTTGGCCACCTGACAGTTCAGTGTAGGAACTTCCTGAATATGAAGGATGGTAATGAGGAAAAGGACACGGAGGCAGTGCAGGCTGCACTTGCATCTTTTCCTGGGTTGGATAAGCTGAAGGGGAGTGCTAACAAAGCGAGTGGTAAGTCTGAAGCGGAAAGTGAGGAGGATAGCAACGAGGAAGAAGACGAAAGTGAGACTTCGGATTCTGATGTTGACTTGGAGATTGAGAGGGTAATTGCCAAGCGCGAGGGGAAGAAGGTAATCACTAAGGGCACCGTAGAAAATTTATCGAAGAAGAAGAGGAGGGATGGGTCAGAAGATGACGACTCGGATAGTGATCTGGGGGAGAGAACGAAGAGAGGGAGGTCGAAGAAGAGAAAGAGTGGAAGGAGAAGAAGTAGTCTCTCGGAGGATAAGGATGAAGTTAGAAGAAAGATGAGGAAGGCAAGGAGGAGGAAGAGGGACGAGTCATCAGATGAGGAGGAGCATCGACGGAGGCATAGGAAGAGTAAGAAGGATGAAAGGAGGAGGAAGAGTCATAGACATACAGATGATTCCAGCTCAGATGAATCAGGTGATTCTAACAGGCGGCACAGGAAGAAGAGCTGGAGAGTAGCTGCATCTTCCGCTTCCCAAGCAAGTAGCTCGGATGACTTACGTGTTGGGAGGGATAGGAAGCGATCTGCCAAGAGTAGCAGAAGACACCGTCATAAAGAGGATGACTCTAGCTAAGATGTAGGTAATGACTTGTACTTTAGCTATTTAGTCGAATTACTGGGAGTGGGAATGCGCTACGTGACATCTCCGGATGCCAAGCGGAAGACTTCTATGTTGTAGAACGTCATTCTATACTAGATGTAACAAAGTGCCAACTAAAGATTATTTTCTATGTGAATGAGAAATGATGAGGTTTATTCGCTTCAAGAAACCTAATTTTTCCTCCTTTTGTTCTGTTATTGAAAGGTTACTAGAAGATCTATGTACGAGTTACATAAATAATACGATAGCAAGATAGTGCTAGTTGGTGCAGATTTGTTGCTAATGAGTAGTTTTCTTCCCTGGCTATTGAGGATTAGTATATGTTTTTATTTTTTGAAGGGTAATCGTTAGGCCCATTTATGGCGCTATGGTGGTGATTCTTGTCTCCCTAATAAATATCATCACGGCCTGTTGAATATAGAGTACGGCTGCGAAAATACCCATTGTGGCCAGTTGATATAATACGTAGATAGTTATTGCTGCTCAGATATCCTTAGAGATTCCTTAATCTGAAGAGTGCATTCTAGGGGGTTAACAAGGTACTTTGTTTGGTTTACGAGGCCGAAATTTAGTCTTGCTTCATGATAGATGGCTTGGGGAGGGAATAACTGCATGAAATATGTGAAATGTGATGTGTGTCCCTGATGCTGGTGATATCTTTTGAACCTGCTGATTCCCAGAGGAAGGAAATATGGTGTCTTCTGTGTAATCCATTACAGCTTGCACTGCATGACAGCGGCCTGTCTGCAGATATTTAAATATTTTAATCAAGTCACTTTTTGGGGGAGCGAGAACTAGGAACGTGGTGTCTTGAAAATGGAAAAGCCTTTCAAGTTCTTCAAACTAAGATACGATTTCTCACTTTTTGCTATCAACTGTTGAGTATCATTTTTCCAAAGGATGGATAAACATACTAAGAACTGCCCCCTTAGTTTTGGGTAAAAAATCGCTTCATAAATGTGATTTTCTTTGTATGTTGTGACACGGGGTTCATGAACTTCAACTTCTTGTGCCATCGGAAGTAAATGGTAGTTCAACATGAGCTCATGATGGCTCAAAAATTGTTTTCTTTTACTTCTACCTTTTCTTCCCATGGAGTTCCTTTGGAACCAGATAACAGCACAGAAGATCTCTGTGGAATACCAGGCTATACATCACTTTTGTGTTGTAAGTATCATTCTTGGTGGAATTGCTTCTAAAACATAAGGAACTTCTATGCTTTATACTTTGATGTTTGAATTGCTGAATTTGCTGAACATCTTTCAAAGGTTCGAACAGTGTTAGTCTTCTCTAGGAAAAGATATGGAGCTCACTGAGTGCGTCCTAGCCCTTGGATTTGGTGGGCTCTACATAAATAAGACCAGCCTACTCTGAGGGTTCGGCGTGCACCCGTCCGTTGTACCAGTAGCATATCCTGCTTAAGCTATCTTTGGTCATGCTTTCTTGAGCTTCATCATGGATTATGTTGCGAAATGAACTCCTGCGGGGTTAGTTGAGCCGTTATCCTCAAATAAAGTTATTCGCCTCCAAGCATACTTGGCTCCTTATATATCCAGGTTTGTGCTTGAAAACTCTCGGAGGAGTATTTACACTTACCCTGCTATTGTTTAGAATAAGACCAGCAGAATTATACCAGTACATATGTCTCATGTGATTGTGAAAACAAATACATTTGGAGGTACATGTTCCATCATAGACCTTAAAAGAAATACCGCATTGGGAGGCAACTTCTTGTTGGCTTGATGCCTAGGAAGGAGAACCAGGTCCAATATGAGCAAGTTCTTGTTGTGCTTTGAGATAATTGTTTTTGCTGTTTCTTGGCCTTAAAAGCTTCTTTATATATTTTACCGCATATGGCTTTAGATATCTTGGAGTTCCTCGTGCTTGCTGACATTAGGGTTGTTAAGTCACATGGGCTTTTCCCCCTCTCTCTCTCTTTTTAATTTATTATTTTATGGTTGTTTATTGGTGTTTTGGGCTTGACCCATCTAATGTAATAAGCTATTATCTATTATAAATACAAGCTGTGTGCCTAACCTAGGCACACACTGTTTTCTCTTCTCATTCTCTCTCTAACGCCACTCTCTCTCCCTCTTCTTTGCCTATTTCACGGTATCAGAGTAGTATTTTTTTCATTCCTTGTTTTGATCGGCCCTCATCCTCTTCTTCTCCTTCTTTTCTTTTTCTCTTTTCTTCTATAATGGGCATACATCAGCATGACTTCTAAGTCATAGATTTCTTGCCGAGCCTACCAAGCGGTGTAGGCTGGTCTTCTGCCTCCAGCCCTAAGGTGCTGGTGCTGTTATCTTTTTGTTCCGATCCGGAGGTGCCAGTTTCTTTGTGTAGAGACCTAGCAGGTGTCTCTTTTTTTTTTGCAACAACAATGGCAGGAGATGATCCACAGAAGGAGGTGATCACGAGTGATGGTTCTGGCTCCAACAATACCAAGGGTGTTGTTTCTTTTCCAATGAGACTGTCCAATGAAAAATTGGAAGGAGCCCTAAATTTTCAAATTTGGTGAAAGACTATTCTTGTCTGTTTAAAAGGTATAGGTAAAACTAAATATTTGACTGATTTGCCTCCTAAGTCTACCGACCGTAATTATTTTGAGTTGGGAGATTGAAGAGAACCGTATCTTCGGACTTTACTTAAATTCCATGAATCGCAAAGTTAAGGTTATGATTGCTAATTGTCCAACAGCTCGAGATGTGTCGAATCATTTAACTATGTTATATTCAAACACGAACAACAAATCTCGTGTGTGAGATGTGTTAAAAAAATTATTTCAACTTAATCGGGAGGAGCGATCTATTCAAGAGTTTTATACTGGGTTTCGAGCCCCGTTTGATGAACTTGATTTGTTGTGGCCGATTCCAACTAGTCCTAATGCGATGATTGCGTAGAGGGAGCAACTCGGTGTTATGTGTTTCTAGCCGAGTCTTCATAGGGTTCCCATATCTATTCTCAAGTTCTATAATCGGCTAAGTAGCGTTACCATTTAGGCTTATACTCCGTCTGTGCAACCAGAATCTAGTGACAAGTCCACCTTGTTCTCTTCTTCCGAGAGTGGCAGATCACATGGTGGTCGTGGAGGTTGTGGTGGTAGTAAGGACCAGCGTGTTGTCATCATTGTGGTATTCTCGATCATCTAATGAGCAACTATTATAAGTTGCACGGTTATCCGAGTAGTAACAAAGTCGCTAATGCCTCAGCACTCGCATCTTCTAGGATCCAAGAGTCCTCTCCTGTTTTCGGGAGGAGAATGATTGAGATGATTGATGAGGAGTTTGCACAGTATACTTAGTTTCGGGTGGACGAGCAGGTTTCTACTACTAGATATGCACAGACAGGTAATCATACGGCATGTGTTTCCATGTCTCGTGGCAAATGGGTTGTTGATTCTAGTCTTCAGATCACCTAATAAGGACAGTAGGTAATCTCACAACCTATTCCTCTTCATCACATGTTAGTTCTATTACCGTGGCGAATGGCCCTTCAGCAATTGTAAAAGAGAGTGGGACTTCTTGTCTTACATCGGATTTAACATTATCTTCTGTGCTTTATGTTCCGAATTCACCTTTTTATCTACTATCGGTTAGTCGGATCACGAAACAACTGAATTTTTCTGTCTCATTTTTCCCCGATGGTTATGTTTTTTAGGATCTTTTGATGAGGAAGGTCATTGGTAGAGGAAGGGTCGAAGGAAGAGTCTATGTTATTGAAGCCACACCACTATCAGTAGCCTGTTTCGCCACATCCCCTAGTCCATATGAGATTCACTGTCGTCTCGGCCATCCAGCTCCTACCACCCTCCATAAGTTATATCCTCAATTTAAGAATGTTTCCCGTGAATGTGAGTCGTGTCGGTTTGCTAAGAACCATTGTGTGCCTTATTTTTCTAGAGTCAATAAAAGAGTGTCAATTTCATTTGAGTTAGTCCATTCGGACGTAGGGGGTCCTTGTCTCGTCGTGTCAAAGCTTGGCTTCAAATATTATGTAACCTTTGTTGATGACTATGCATGGATGACGTAGGTCTATTTAATGAAAAATCATTCCGAGGTGTTCCAATTTTTTTTTAAATTTTATGCTGAAATTTGAACTCAATTCTCCACTTCTGTTAAATGTTTGCGCAATGATAATGGTCAGGAATATTTATCCTCTCAATTCATGTCATTTCTTTCCCGTAATGGTATTGTCCATCAAACTTCTTGCCCCGATGTACCTTAACAAAACGGTGTAGTAGAACGCAAGAATGAGCATCTGTTAGAGGTTGCTCGTGCTCTCTTGTTCCAGCACAATATTCCTAAATAATTTTGGGTGGATGCAGTTTTGACAACTTGTTATCTTATCTATCGTCTTCCCTCTGTTATTCTCAACGGAGAAATCTCTTTACGTGTGTTGTTCCCTACTAAATCTCTGTTTCCTCTCTTTCCCAAGTTATTTGGGTGTGTATGTTTTGTTTGTGATACACGACCTCAGGTGTCTAAACTCAACCCTAAGTCTCTTCGTTGTATTTTTCTAGGTTATGCTCGGCATCAAAAAGGTTATCGCTATTTTTCCCCTGATTTAGGTCACTATGTTATCTCTGCAGATGTTACCTTTCATGAGTCTCAGTCCTATGGCACCAAGAATGTTCTCCATCTACTTTCTTGGAGGATGTCCCGGTCCATTGTCCTTTGTCCAATCCTACCTCTGAGGCACCATCCACGCCCACAGCCTAATCCACTAACGTGTGGTATGGTCCCGTGTATCATCGCCGGCCGACTCTCGTGATTTCTTCGAACCCATCCAATGTGCCTTCTGATGACTCATTGGATCCTCCTCCAAATGCATCTTTGCCAAAGCCACCTCCGTTGGATAACTTTCCATTGGTACCGGATCTCCCCTCGGATGATGAGGCTATTGCTCTTCGTAAAGGTGTTTGTGCTTGCCTTGATAGACTTGTCTATACTAGCTCTTATAAGGGTTTAGCTGTCCCGACACGGGCATTGATTGTCACTCTAGATTCCATCTTTGTTCCACGATCGGTTTCTGATACCTTGGCTCATTCTAGTTGGCGTCTTGCTATGGTGGATGAGATGCGGGCGCCGGTTCAAATTGAGACCTAGGAGCTTGTTCCTCTTCCCATAGGTAAGCAACCTAGTGGTTGTAAATGGGTTTATACTGTCAAGGTTAGTCCGGGTGGCTCACTTGAAGGCTCGTCTTGTTGCTAAGAGATATGCTCAACAGTATGGTGTTGATTATTTTGAGACCTTTTCTCCGGTGGCTAAAATGGCCTCCGTTCGGTTATTTATTTCTCTAGCAGCCTCCCATGATTGGATCCTCCATCGGCTTGATGTCAAAAATGCTTTCTTGAATGGCTATCTTGACGAGAAGGCGTATATGGAGCAACCTCTCGAGTTTGTTGTTCGGGGGAGTCTAGTAAGGTCCGTCGGCTTCGTCTTTCCTTACATGGTCTTCAGCAGTCACCTCGTGCATGGTTTGGCAAGTTTACTACAAATGCTATACGGGATTTTAGCATGAAGTAGAGTATTAAGGATAATTCTGTTTTCTATCATACTTCTTCTACAGGTTGTATCTATATGGTTGTATATGTGGATGATATTGCGATCACCGGCAGTGACTTAACGGGCATTTCCGGGCTCAAGGAGTTCCAGCACAGTCAATTTCAGACCAAGGATCCTGGTCCTCTAGGATACTTTCCTGGTATTAAGGTTTATAAATGTAAGAATGGTGTTTTTCCATCTCGGAGAAAATATGTGTCAAATTTCCTGCAGGATACAAGGCTTTACGGGGCAAAATATTGTGAGTCCCCCATGATTCCCGGTGATAAGCTCGTGTTTGTAGGAAGGGGCCCGATTCCGAGCCCGAGAGGTATCGTAGATTAGTGGGAAAACTAATTATCTCACTATGACCAGACCCGATGTTGCCTTTCTAGTTAGTGTTGTTAGTCAATTTATGGCTAACCCTCGTGTTTCTCATTGGGAAGCTGCTGTGCGGATTATAAAATATCTGAAGAAGGACCCCGGGAAGGGTGTCATCTATCAAAAGCACGGACATTGTTTCATCGAAGCATTCTATTATGCGGATTGGGCTAGATCTCCCGCTGATAGGCTATTTACATCTGGTTTTACTATATTTATGGGTGGCAATCTCGTCTCGTGGAAGAGTAAGAAGCGAGATGTGGTTGCTCGGTCTAGTTGCGAAGTAAAGTATCGCTCAATGGCAAGTAGAACTGCTGAGATTATATGGTTGCAACAACTTTTGACGGAGATAGGTTATTCCATTGATTGTCTTTTTAAATTATGGTGTGATAATCGATCAGCTCTACATATTAGAAATAATTTCATGAGAGGACTAAACACATCAAAATTGATTGTCACTTTGTCAAAGATGCTTTGCTCAGGAACGTCATCGAGTTCGGATATATTCAGACTAGTGATCAACTTGCAGACATCCTTACAAAATCTACTACTGGAAAGATGATAAAGTTCACTTTGAAACAAATTGGGCATAATGAATATATATGCTCCAGTTTGAGAGGGAATGTTAAGTCACGTGAGCTTCCTTCCCCCCCCTCCTCTTTCTTTTACTAATTATTTTATGATTGTTTATTGGTGTTTTGAGCTTGACCCATCTAATGTAATAAGCTATTATTTATTATAAATACAATATGTGTGCCCAACCTAGGCACACACGGTTTTCTCTTCTCATTCTTTCTCTAACGCTGTTCTCTCTTCTCTCCCTCTTCTATGCCAATTTCAAGGGTGATGGCATTGGAGTTGATCAAAATTGTAATGAGTAATCTAAGAGGTGTGTGGCTTGGGTGATGACTGAACAGCCATTCGAATGTCACATGGAGTCAACGAGTAACTAGGATCTAGTTATGTTCTGGTCCTGCCTCATGTGAGGACCGAAGTTCGGCTAAATGGGCTGGTCATGGAAGTCGAGAGTGATGCTTCTTGGCTATTGAATGTTTGGCAGTCATCATGCTCCATCTTCAAGGATTTCAAATGCAGAGTCATGTCCTATGCTGTTGCTATCGCCGCATCAGTTGTAAAAGTGATGGAGGAACATGCATGGCAATCTGGGGAGAGTTGCCAAATCAAAATGTCAGCGAGGTTTCAATCACGACGTCGATGATATTGCCGAAACGAGGAATGGGAAGCCGCCTCGTCAGACAGAGCGAGATTTGGCATCCTCCTAAGATTGCGGTGGTGAGATGCATACGATAGTGTCAATTGGGAACATGTTGTGTAGTTAGGGATCTGTGTCCAGATTAAACTTATTTTGTTCAAGTTAAGCAATGCAGCTTGCTTAAGCTGCCCTGCATCTGTGGAGTGTGGAGAAAGCAATTTCTTGGTCAAGATAAAGTCTTTTCTTTTTCTCTTTCGGCTCTTGTTTTTCCTACATAGCGCATGTTTTTGTGGATCTTGTCTCCTCAGGGCCCTAAGAAACTGAAGACCTTTTTGAGCTGAGAAAATTCAAGAGGTAGCAAAGTGCAAAATCAACGATGAGGGGTTCCTGTTCATGCTGCTACGAGCGTCCCATTTTGTCTCTTGGATTGCTTACCTTAATTTTTGTATTGGGTGATTTTTTTTTTTTTTTTTTGGTCGGAAAATATTGGGTGAAGTTCAAAATGCTCTCTTTAGTTCTTCTTTTACTTGTCCAGTTTGCAAGGATGTTCACTAATTTCTTAAGGCAAACCGTTTGTCCCAAAAACTCAAGCGCCTTTCGATCGATTCTCACATGCACAGGACAAAGGCTTCGAAGAATGATTTGTCGGAATAAGCAATGGGAGTAGGAAAACGATAGCAAGAAGATGAATTATTCATATGTGTTGTGTTATGATATCATACGAAATTTTGTAAAATTATCATGGATAATTTTAAAAAATTTAAATTAGTAAAAGAAAATATTTTTGTAACTAATTTTTTTTTTTTGTTTCGGTCGAATGTAACTAATTATTTGAAGCGATCGGTTTTAGGATTTTGTTTTTTTCCATAGATGTTTACTCGATATTATCATCCTCCTTGGTTTGTCAGCATGTGAGTGAGATATTTTATTGAAGAGCATCCATACCGTCAAAAGGCCGGGAGGCAGAGAGGGAGGGGCACAGGAAGCATCCATAACACCCGACATATTCATCATCGTCATCATCATCCTCCTAAATCGTTTCAGATCATTTGCAGAGAGTTCGAGTTGTGGGAGTGTGAGAGTAGCGGGGAAGATGCCGAGAAGCAGGTTCGCTGGGTCGATCTCGAGCCCCAAGGTGGACGTCGCCATCGACATGGGCAACCCCTTTCTCAACGTCACTGTCGATGGCTTCCTCAAGATCGGCACCGTACCATTTCTCGTCTTCTTCTTCTTCTTCTTCTTCTTCTTCTCCATCTTTTTCCCCTGAATTTGTCGGTTGAAATTTGACACCGGGTCGTTGATTCCCGCAGGTCGCAGCCACCAGATCAGCAGCGGAAGATGCCTATTTCATCGTCAAGAAAGGTCTTTCTCTTGAACTTGACATCAGACAACAAAAAAAAAAATCGGATAAAGATCATACTTTTTGTATGTGTTCTTGGACTGTGCTTCTACATTTGCAAATGTTAGCAAGCTGGTTTTTTTCTTTTTTTTCTTTTTCCTTTTGGGGTTTGACCCCAAAAGTTTGTGTGAATGGAGAAATGTGTATGTCGAGTGTGTTCCTAGCGGTTCAGCTGAAAATGTTGAGTTGGTTGTTCGACGTCTCGTGTGTCGATTTTGACCTGCAAGGCCGTGAAGGACTTTGTCTCATCCTGTGAACTTTCTTTAGCGGGCTCTATGTTAATAATCAGATTGACAGGTTGTTCCATTGGCTGGAGTGGTGCTAATGTTCGGTGTGGCTTTTTGCAGGGAATTTTTCAAGTCACAGTTTTGAGGACACGGTGAGTATTCTTGGACTATGCTGGTCAATTCAATCTGTAATGCTGATATATATCTTCTTTTCTTGCCAAATTATGCGTATGTAATGAACAGTTCACATGATCAATCAGTATGAAGGTTCTAATCCATTCTTTAAAATGCTTTTATTGGTTTACTCGTTCAAAATTATCTTAAAAGTTTTTGCTTCTTGGAGTTGTTGGACTGTAGAATCTGCCAAGAGGGATTTCTGTGGCATATTCATTTGCATTGTGCAAAGTTGTGACAACAGATAATTGATGGCCCTTTTGTCCTGCTGATGTGATTACTTGGATGTTGCAGTTGAAGAAGATGTGCAAAGAAGGGGCATACTGGGGTAAGTATCAATCAAGAATACATGCAAAGTTTATCATATTTGCCCGGGGGAGTGTCTAAAAATTCTTCTCTTCACAAGAGCAGCGACAATGTAAAGATTTATCCTGTGTATAAACAGGGACGGTTGCTGGAGTCTATGCAGGAATGGAGTACGGGGTAGAGAGAATCCGTGGCACCAGAGACTGGGTAATGCTTGCTCTGCCTTGGGCGAAATTTCCATTTCTTCATGGGATTTGGCTTTCTTCAAGAAGAGTTCTTTGCATGTTCAAAATTTTTATACGAATCTCGGTAGTGGGAAGGATAATGTTGCAATGTCTTCCGCTTCCTTGACTACTAGAAATGCAACATGAACTTTTACATGGTTGATCAGACATGAAAGACTTCTAAACTGTTGTATGCAAGTCTAGCTGAAAAAATGCCACACTTTTTGTTACTAAACTTCCTGAGTTCCGCTCCCTAGTTATTGACTTACCCAACACACCCATATCTCTCTTATTGACTGAGCGTTTGACCAAGACTCTTTCACTCCCTTTCAATATGTTGCAGAAAAACGCTATGATAGGGGGTGCTTTGACTGGCCTCACAATATCTGCGGCCAGCAGCAATAACAGAGACAGGGTTGTGTTGGATGCCATCACAGGAGGTGCAATCGCAACTGCTGCAGAGTTCATCAATTATCTGACATGAATAATGGAGCAACCTATTCCCGATGCGTTCTTGCCTTTAAGGTAGAAAGCATCTAGTATGCTTCTTCTGCTCATTGCCCCTCTCTTGTAAGCAAAACAACTGAAAGTTTGATGTCAAGAGTCGAATCATCGTTTTCTCATCTGTAAACTATCGCTTATGAGTTTATCGAGGTTTATGGAGCCATTTTTAGAATGGAACTCTTCCTTACATCGCAGACTCAGATTCTCTACGGAGGACTTTTGTGTGAACCTTTTGTACAAGTGATTGTAGTTACCCAGTTTTCTTGAGAGGACCTTGCAGGATAAATTATCTGAAACCTTCAATACAAATGCTTGCAAATCCATTGTAAGGTAGTGTAAAATAAATGCAATAGTGACATGTCAGTAATTAAAGAAGGAGGTTCTGATGCAGTTTTTCAATGGAAATTATCTCCTGAAGGGAGAACCACATGACCTGCATGATTAATAGGCTATTAATGGTGAGATGTGGAGGGTTTATTCAGAGTCGAATGGCAGAACCAGATTGTTCCTATGGGGAAATAGGAGGTCGGCATTGGGCTGGGTGTGATTCCATTAGCATTAAGCAGCAAGTATAGTTCTCTGGATACCACCAAAATGGTGGGCCTAGTAGTAAAGGGGTTATTTGTCTCTCATGGCATCACGAGTTTGATTCGTGAACAAACCTCTGAACGGCTCATCCTGCATTACTAGATGCGCATGCCTCGTGTAGAGAGACTTTCTGATTGCTAGTGTCTCGATAGGGCTATGATGACGGGATCGTCGACCTTATATTTTCGTCTCGTGAGCGATGTGGATTAGCTACGACACAAACTTAACATTCCATAGCTAGTGGGAGAAACCTTATGGTAATGCCAAGTTGGGATCACTAGCGCTGGTCGCCCCTGCTTACTCTTTTATTTAAGAAATAAAAAGAACATAGTTCTCCGACCATATTGATGATAACAATAGTTTGCTTGTAACGATCGTATTGATGATAACAACAGTTTCTTTGTACGTGGGTAAGACTTACGTAAGACTCTGATAACAACAGTCTTCTTCAATGTGTAATATCAAAAGGATTTCGTGAATGGTGTGTCTCATGGACATTTAGGCTGCGCATGGTAACACTCCGGAAACGCGTATGATAAAAGAGTGTTCCGAAAACACTTTTAAGAAACAGAAACACTTTTGGACCAGAAATAAAAAACAAAAAAATAAACTTATTTCTATGTTCCTGAAACGCTTTTTAGAAACACATTTAAAATATTTTTAAGGAACAATTGGAAAAAAACTTATTTTTGAACACACACTCTTCACTTTTGTTCTTGCACGATGTTGACACTTGATTTTTTATCATTTTTATTTTAGAAAATTAATTAAAAATACCAAAGAAATTCATAAAATTACAAAATCAACCTTGGAAGCTTTGGCCTAGCCTTAGGAACCAATTTTGAAAAAAAAATCGTAATTTTTGACATTTTTCGGATTTATTTTAATTATAAAAATAGCCGAAAATCAGGAAAAATAGTATTCGTGGTCAGAAAAATGTGCAAAAATAGTCCATATTTTTATTTTAATTCCATTTTTATTTTTGCCTCTTAAATTTTTAAAAATTCAGTTTGGGACCACATGCCTCTTCATTGAACATAATCCTAAATGAACTAAAAAATTTCATTTTAAATCATTGTAGCCAAATTTTTTCACTTTTAGAGTCATGACATGAGACTTTGATACCCTGCAACTCATTCCAGTCCTCATGTTTGGAAAAATTGCACAATTGGACTAAAAGGACCTAAATGCACAAATATTTTTCATTTTAGTCTCCGGTTTCACTCAAAATGCAATTAATATTTTTCTAGTGGTCTCCGTTTAAAGGTAATCATATTTTTAACTACTTGAGAACATTTACATGTGACTCATAAGTGTGATTTTTCCTATCTATAGAAAACATATTTGATGTTCTCGTTGTCCAATTCCAATTCGTCTTCTCTTTCGGTTTTTTTTTTTTTTATAGTTGATCTCATCCATATTGTAATTTGATAAATCGTATATAAATTACTTATACACATATTGGTCTAATTTGATTGAGTAAATTGAACAAATGAGATTTAATTTGATTTAGTAAGTTAAAAAGATAAAGACATCTTAATTTTAATACATATAGTCCCCTTAATTAAATGAAAAATTAGGAACAATGTTTTTGCAGTTACCAAGGGTGTTTCTTTTCTTTCTTTCTTTTTTGTTCCGGAAACAGAATTTTTTTACGCTTACCAAACGCGTTTACGTTCTCAAAAATCGTTACCGGGAACAGAAATAGAAAAAGTGTTTCTATTCCAAACTTTGTTCTAGTTAAGGAAATTTTTTTTTTTTATTTCCAATGTCTTTCTAATGCGATGTGCGATCAATGCATTGAAAATGGTGTTCTTTATGAGGAACTTAAGAATTGCACCATGGATAGTTCCCAAACGATGATACCCACAACAAAGCAAACCAAATACAAGCGATCACACAGCCTTAGAGCATCTTAAAGACCCGGAAAAGGGTTTGTAGATGCTGCGGCTGCTTTATTTACTGGTTATACATATGCTTCATTATAGATTTTATTTTCTATGGAAAGGTCGCCGAACCGCCAGACGGGTCGATACTTGCTAATAACGAATAACAGGGTTGCTTTGTGTGGGGGACTTTGTGCTGTTCCTCAGCATTTGCACGGATCGCACGAGCAGTTGGATCCGCACTTGCAGCCACCGTTCTCTGCCCCGAAAGAGCTCATCTCAGACACTTCATGGCACCTGAGAAAGACAGTAAGTTCTTGCGTTATCCGCAAAGGACAACAACGTTAAGAAGAAAGTTAAAATGATGCTCTGCATAATCGGTAATTGGTGTTGAACTGACTTACATCTTCACAGGGGTAACGCCGCTGATGATGGTCTCCAGGCTGTTCTCGGCCACATCAGGATGCATGCCGCATCTGCCCAACATTTGACAAAGAAAAGATGAAAGTGGAAACTGGTCAGCTCAATTTTGGTGAACTAGGAATAGGATGTTTGTCATAGGCTATTAGCGGCACTCAGATGTGTCAAAGCTTTTCTGTGTATAACCCTGTGCCTAGGAGTATGGAAAGACTCACCATTCTCTCTTACTCTCCTAGTTAGACACTTGCAGGACTAGCAGGCGATTGAATCGACAACGGCAGAGGAGATTATCCAAATGAAAACAACTGTACTCAGAAGAGTAAACGTGGAGATCGTTTTACCCGCTGCAGCCGCTGCCGCATTTGCATCCAGAGCCACATCCACATTTTCCACCGCAGCAAGACATGTTTAGGAGTCTCTTCGGATGATTTCTCTGGAACGTACTGAGCATACAGGATCAAACTCTAGGATGAGTCCTCAGCTCATGAACCGGAGTCCTATTTATATTGTCGATGAGCAGACTGACGTTGGACATCCGCCATACACGTGGATCAATCCTGAGGCACTAGAGCCTGATCAAAGAGAAAATTCCCTCCCTCTTTTCTTCTTCTTTTGCACAATTGTCCTTTTTTTTTTTTTTCGGTCCAATGCACAATTGTCTTGAATGGTGACTTTTTGTGTAGAATCGAACCATGTCAGGCAATAATTAATAATATCGTATACCCTGGTTGGGAATAGTTAGCAGTAACATATCATTAGTGTGCTTTCCATGATTGCTTGCCTCCGGAATCATAATTTGTCTGCTTGTTCTCTCTCTTTCCCACAAGAATGACAGTAAACCAGGATCACACTATGAGACAAAGAAGCTCGGCAAAGTAATTTGTCGTTAAACACAGCCAGGTCTGAAGGCATGAAGCATGCCTTTGCCAGGTTAATTAGAACATTGCGAGGATTAATTTATGAATTCTTCATTTGTAAAAATTGATTGATGACTAACTGCAAGGACATCCCAAAAGAAAACAAAAGAGGCGGTACGTGACTCAGTGGCTTGGGGGATTCCATCTTATTATGCAGCCTTCTATGCAGTACTTGCTACTACTAGTCTCGTTGCACAATCCATTGGCGCTTCGAATTCATCGAAAGGAATTAACAGAGCTCCATCTCCTGACTGAATTCAAACGTTGGATTTCGTTTTCTTCGCTTTGATGTCAAGAAGTCCCGATAATTCATGTGCAACAGAGAGCATCGACAGAAGGTAACTGGATCGATGCTAGCAAAAGAGTAAGCAAAAATTTGGTCCTTGAGCTTTCTCTATGCCGTATGTGAGGGCTGGAAGTTTACTAGACGAGTGGTGCAGAGACTCCGCATTATCAGGTTCAACCCGATATGGGCAAACAGCTCCGAAGATAAGGAAATGGAATCGCAGATTCGCTTTCTATGGAAAGAAAAGGCAAACGGAAAGGCTCTCAAATGGTGGGTGGGTCTTCAACTCCCCGTGTCCCCTGATTGTGGAGTTTGCTTTAATGGTGGTTCTTGCCTTTTATTTTCTTGTGGTCCTTGAAGAGGGTGCTACTCACACATTAAAATATTTCTCATTTGTTCCTGTTGTCTTGAAGAACAATATAGAGCATCTGCCAACAAGTCTAAGACCCTCGGCCGGCAGGAGCTCTCGCCGTTGCAAAGGGTTTGTTTCCACACTTCCAAGGAAAAATCTCAATCCTGCAGGCAACAGTAAATTTATCAGGATAAAAAGCTAAAGATTCAAACCAATAAAAATCGATTCTTATCCCAGAAAGTTTAATTCTCTTGGTATCCCTGAAGGAACTGGCACAGCACAACCAAGCTGTCGCCATTTATCTCTTGGCACAAACAAAATATATACTGCCAGGTTTGATCTTCGTGAGGCTGTCCAGTTGCCACAGCAAGGACTTGGGAACCTCGATACTTGTCTCATTCCACCAGTATGAATCAACCACCCCAGCACATTTGTGTCTATTCCACAAGGCACAAAGCGATGGAGCCATTTTGGGATGAATGTAATGCGGTAAAACATCAGAAACCAAAGTAGATGATGGAAGTAGTCAAATATATCCGCATCAATGAGAAAACTAGAATTGCTTAATCAGACCAATGACCCAGAAATTCTCATTGCAGTCATAAAGATTAGATCAGCTTGCCCATCTCCTAGTTCTCGACAACCATGAGTCCTTGACAAATTTCAAATGGAAAGAACACATTTTTTTCCTGTTCTGGTCTAGCTTTGTAAATTGATACATTCTACTCAGAAAAAGAAAGATCGAAGAGCCATGGAATGATTTGACCAATCAGTAATTGGCATCACTAAACACAAGAATCACATCTAACTGGCAGATTTACAACTGGGTTCATCATCAAACCTAGAGCAAGACCAGACTCATCATCTCCAAAACCACAAATCCAGATCTTTAAACCCTACCACACAAACCAAAACGAACAGCAACACACCACCTCCTATGCCCTCTCGCCCCTGATCCTCCTTGCAAGCTGAATGTCCTTGGGCATTATGGTGACCCTCTTCGCATGGATCGCACAGAGGTTTGTGTCCTCGAAGAGACCGACCAGGTACGCCTCCGCCGCCTCCTGGAGGGCCGCGACGGCGCTGCTCTGGAACCGGAGGTCGGTCTTGAAGTCCTGAGCGATCTCACGGACCAGCCTCTGGAACGGGAGCTTCCTGATCAGCAGCTCTGTGCTCTTCTGGTACTTCCTGATCTCCCTCAGCGCCACCGTGCCGGGCCTGAACCTGTGCGGCTTCTTCACCCCGCCGGTCGCCGGTGCCGACTTCCGGGCGGCCTTCGTCGCCAGCTGCTTCCTCGGGGCCTTGCCGCCGGTGGACTTCCGCGCCGTCTGCTTCGTGCGAGCCATTTCTGGTTACGAAACCTAGGGCTTTTGCTCGTGTTTGGTTTTCGCGAGGAGATGAGGAAGGAATGCGATGGTGATGACGGAGAGAGGACGCGAGCGTTCGTATTTATAAATTCGAGTTCTTTTGGAAGAGGCGGGAGACTTTCGAAAAATTTTGAGAGCTTCCGAGGAAGAGGGGGCGAGTGAATCTGGACCGTCGGTGAGGAGAAGAATCAACGACTGAGAACGAGTGTGCTGGTGAGACGGGGATCGCGATCCGTGTCACCTAAACGACAGCCAATAGGATTTCAGAACCTCCCAGAATATGTTTCAGCTCGTTCATAGTTTGACCGGGACCGCCGGTTCCAAACCGGAACCAGCCCGGCCCCTCACAGGCCGGTTACGGTTTAAAAAAATTCGGAACAAGCCCGGAACCAATGGTTCCGAACCGCCAAAAAAAAAAAAAAAAACAAAACGACTCTTTTTCCTTCCAACAGCCCAAAATTGGGCCGAACCGGAACCGGCCTTGAACCTCCCCGGAATCGAGACCGCCCCTTCAAGGGCCGGTTCCAGTTCAAGCATGACCACGAGTCGGAACTGTTAATTCATGAACCGGAACCGATAGTTCACAGCCTGTGATCATGTCTCTTCATACTAGCAGAGGAAAGCTCAAGCAAGTAGTAATAAGTTGCTCCGATCTCAACCCCATTCACTCATTCAAACATAAAGTACAGAGAATGGCGAATCTAACAAACTCTCCATTCCACTAGTACAATCGAGCAAATATTCTTGACGAATCTATCGACATCTGATGAATGACTCCGGATCCTCGCGACTTGTATCAACATATATACCAAAAAAAAAAATCTTCACGGGCTTGTTACCGAACTGATTGCCATTAAGAAGCGGAATACTAAAATCCTTAAGTTCAAGCCCTTAGAAAATAATCTAAGACAACCCAATCTCATGCTATGCAGCACAGATCCACCATACCATGAACAAAACTTGGCGCGCGAGAAAGCGGAAAACAGTGTGCAGACATCTTACTTCTACCCACCAACTTGCTCTAACTCTCAAGGACTTAATACTTCATCCAAGAGATCATCAAGAATCCAATCCTCCAATTCCAGCGCCACGCACTCCCCTTCCCACTGGAGGTTCAACCAACCATCCCCCTTTGCCATATCTCGAGCGATCACACCGTCTAATGTCTGGTCCCGCTCCGGCCTTGTACGGTACCGGTTCACTCTTTTCCAGACCTCCTCGAGCATATGCTGACCCTTCGGGATTGGTTTGACATTCGTCGTAAAGGAGAAGGCTTTTGGGAAGTAAGCGGGCAATCGCTCGAAGATCTCAAGCAGGGCTTCATTGACTAAATCGAACAGAAGCTGGTGGTTGCTACAAGCACCGACGTCCTCATCTGAGCATCCTAACTCGTGATCTGCTGCGCAGTCCTCCAAATTGTCTAATAACTTAGGGTTCAGCGGTTGCTCCGCAGTTTGCCACTGTTCAAATTCCTCACTTTCGGAGATGCCGGATAGGTTGAGCAAGTGACTTACGTAGTTAAAGTCTACCTCATCCCTTTTATCCAAATGCCAAGTCTTTAAGAAATGGTCTGCAATGTTGTTCTTCATCCCATTTCCCGTATCTTTTGAAGCCTCGCAAGATACTGACAAAGATTCCGGCACAGAGCTACTGGGCAGGTTTGCATGAGAACCTGGCTCCTCCAGATGAAGGCAACCTGGAGCAACAGTGGATCAATTTGTCACACGGTCACACCCAACTCTTGCACACGAGAAAAACAGAGTACCAAATGGATGAATGGTGCAAATGCATTCCGATAGCAGGTCTAAATATGAACTTGGATTGACTAGGATCAGACAAAACATGTAACATGTTAGAGAGGACATGAATTGTAAGATCTGCATTCAAGGACATGACTGATCTTAATATGCTTAAGAAATGCCATTTCCGTCCCACTCTTGACAGTTATAAACCAGGCAATTCCAGGCGAAAGATGCGAAAATGGAAACTTGTCTTGGAGATGTAGTTGATACCGTTTGAGGGCAAGAACTCCCCTGCTGTAGCTTGGTCGACCTTTGGAGAGGGTTTGGGACTACAAACTGAACTTAGTTCATCTCCTTGACTGACGGCTTCCCATGTGATAGACATCTCCCGTTCATGCAGGGCCCTGTTATCCTCCCCTGTTGATTCAACAACATTTTCACTATGTTCAACAGTCTTCTGATCTAAAGCTACAACCGCGCTGGAGCGCAGTTCAGTACTAGTCTCTGCATCATCATCATCGCCTTCTTCTTCTTCTTCTTCTTCTTCTTTAATATCCTCAAGGAACTTGACCTCCGGAGTATCATGTGATAGAGCACTTCCATCAGGATTTGAAGGAATAGCTGAAGAATTTAATTTGCTGCCTAAATCACACCCAGTTTTCACACAAGAATCCCCATCCTTCTTCACTTGCATGTCTGAACAAATAGCGTCTAAAGACACCACACCAAGGAGGAAAGATAGGGTTGCAGGGTCCGGAAGGGAGAGTCTCCTTCTGAATGATTTACGCGTATGTCCACCCGAAGAATTCCTGTCTTTGTTTGTCAATTTTAGGCTATTGGAATGATGCAGTTTAGGCTCCTTCCCATAAGCATTCTCGAATAACTGAGCATATCTATCCAGTGAATCGTGTATAGAGGAAGTTCTTTCCATGTGGTGTAGCTTACTCACGTCGGTCCAGTTTTCGCCATCTTGGTACTGAGAATTTTCAGAAATCTCTTTCATGTTGGCAGGAGAACTTGATCCAGAAGAAATTCGGTCAGGGCGAGCATCTGCTGGCGCATTTTCTATTCTTTCTTCTTTAAATGCACGCCTTATTCTACGCTTGATGCGTTTAATCTGATTCATGACTGTCTGATTCCATCCGTGCACTTTAATTGGGTGGGAGTTGCCTGAGGAAGAAGCCATATCTTCTTGCTTCATGGCTCTGCTTTGCACTGATTGTAGATCATGATTTTGCAGCAAGTTGGATAAGGTGAGTTTTGGCCCCTGACTGATTGTTGTCGGCTTTTCACCCTTTGGGAAAGACCACATTTCACTTTGCTTGTGCTTAAGAGTGATTGGCCTATAATGTCTAACGCCTGATGCATCGGCCACCGGAAATGATCGAGACCTTGTGAAGCTTGCTTTTCTAATTGAAGCCTGCTGGCCGTCATATCGTTCCACAATGCCCGCATGTGAATCTTGCTGTTGGGAGCCATTGGATAGGGAATCCATGTTTACCTTGACTGTCTCTTTCTCGGCCTTATCTTTGTTCTGCCGCTGCAAATTTGTCTCGCCCTTCCCAAAGTCCATCAGCTTTTGCTTCACTTCTTCACCTCTCTCGAAAAGGGGTGCTCTCTTTCCACCGCCAAGCTCCTCCCCTGTCCTCGGGGAATAAAGGTCTTGCAATTTAGGGATTGGAGTGTCGGCACCATCATGAAGGATAATGATAGGATCCCTCCATTCGTCTTTTATTTCATTGAGGACGGAATCAGTGCGGTGATGTCGGTGTAGAAGAAAGCTCAAAATCCAATCTTGATGGATGTTTTCCTCACGCGCATCTTTTGCAAGTAGTTCTCTGGTGCTACTCGCAGGAACATCGTTGAGAGAATCAGCTTCTATGCTAGGCCGTTCCCGCTGAAAGTTTCAGAATTAAAAGATATCCAAGTTCAATGTTACACAAGGGCCAGCGAAAGCATTCTGATTAAACATCGGTGTAATTGAAAACGAGAATTCTCCAATACAGCTGATAATTCGATGATATAAATTGAGAGCCGTATGCCGAAATTCAGACGATGCTCTATGTTAAAAACATGAATTTACCAGTAGATGCTCTGCTTCGTCTTGCCCTTGACCAGTCTCACAGTTGAAAGAGATTGTTTTCGGTGTCGTGCAACCTGAAACCAGAGGAAGATAAAACTCAGATAAGAACTGCAAGAGAAAGAACAGGAATGTGAGATCCAAAGTTACCATAGTGAATCCAATATGATAAAATGTAACACCACTGATACCCGCAGTTAATGCGGTATTTCAGAAAAGGAATGTGATATCTAAAGCTACCCAAGCAATGTGATATTCGAGTTGGCAGCATAATCTAAAGTTATCTGGTTCATTGATTAATTCATGCTGCGAAAAATTCCTCACAGTGCTAGACATCTTCCACCGTCGAAGTTTGTACCATTGAAAAGGAAAGCAGGGTAAATCAGATTGTCGGCGACGGTGACAGGAAACAGGATATATGGAAGAGTACTTAAAGAGCAGTCACAGATCAACATAGAAAACAGTCTCTTAAACATAGCAAAAAAGGTTTTAACTTCCCACTTTTTCGTTATTATAGAGGATAAAAGAGATGCAAAAGGCGATAAAACAAGCGACCAGGGAGGATGAGCAAACCGACATGGCTTATGTCCGCGGCGTTTTCTCCCTCGACGCTCTTTTCCATGAAGCGCTCTCCTAACGTGACGCCAGTAATGATAGTCGAGGACGTGAAAGAACCCCCACCAGCAACCAGGATGACTGTTCTGCAGTCGGATGCCGTGATCTCTGCCCTGGATGTCCCCTTCCATCTGTGAGAGGTCGAAGCAAGATCGCACCTAAAGTCTCGAATGGCCCTTTAGCTACTTAACGACAGTTACGTCGTGAGGACTGACTTTATCACTGGAACCTGAATCAAACATTGGAACATGCTATGTGAGCGAAAAAATGCACTGACGAGCCATACTCGGGCATGGGTATTATCCACAAGCACGGTTTAAAGAGCCAAAGATTCCTGTGACCTCATCATCAACATCAAGCACCAAGTAACTTCAGAATTATAAGGATCCAAGCACAAAGCGCAACATGAGAACCACTTTACTCTCTTTCCCAATAATATAAAACACTCTAAAATTCCATGCCTAATTCATTCTTAGCCTTCTAATCAGACGCTCCTGCACCTGATTTCAGACTTCAATGGACATTGAACTACTTCCCTCTTCTAACTACCGAACAAGAGATTCTCAGCACTTAAAAAGGGAAAGAAAGATAGGATTTCGGGATATTGCCGTTTGCTACAGAGAAAGGCAAGGCTCGCAGTTTCATGCAGAGTTAAGACAGCAAAAAAAGAAAACAGAGGCGCAAATTAGACGTCAGAAATCGAGATTAAAAGAGACGGAAAGGGTTTGTTCAAGACCCCTTGCCTCATCCGTCAGCAAAAAAAACCAAAGTAACCCCCCAGAAGCGAAACGAAGAAGGAAACTGGGCATGCAAAACAAGCTCTCGACATTGAAATTAGCAGCAAAGTTGAAAGACAAACAGACCTCGGAGTTTTGCTCCTCCAAGCTGAGACAGGGCAAGACTCGGTCTGATACAGCGCGGACTGCTCTTGAGAAAGATCAGACAAGGAATGTGTCTGAACACTCGGGCAACCAAGAATTCCAACAGCCAAACTTCTCATGAAGCAAAACTTGGCGTGAAACGCAGAAAAGGGTTGGTTTTACGAGAGGAAACAGGAGGAGGAGGAGGAGGGAGAGTCGTTAGTGGTGGTTGTCCGAGAAGGCAAGAGACTAGCCAGCAGCACCCCAAGAATCCCGCAGGCTTTTTTGTTTTTGGCGCGCTAGATACGCTGTAGTAGTAAGAGGAAACTCCAAGACCGGTCCACACTCTCTCTCTCTCTCTCCCGCCTTGCTTTGGCCCGGTCCAAATTGCTACAACCACGAGGTCAGCAAATCAAGTCAATGGAGGCAAAGCTCCATGACGTCTTCCTGGTTACTTACCCCCACATGAAAAAAAAAAAAAAAAAAGATAAGACGGAAAGGAAGAGAAGAAAGGTACCTGGTTGGTTGGGAAAGGAGAAGGCGTAGCTGACCAACCAAGATTATCATTTGAAATGAATAAATTCTCCGCTCGGTGTGGCTCTGGCTCATGAGGAGTTGATAAACTTGCCCTCCTTCAGATTAAATCCCATTTCTTTTTTGTGGGGGCTTTCGAATAATGTGCAGACAAGAGCGTCAAAATCGATTAATGGAACCTAGCTTGCATATCCTTAAATTGGAATTTATCACAGGTTTTAAGATCGGTTACGATATCTACCCAAGTTCTACCCGTATTCTCGGCTAAATAATTACAGTGAATCTATCTCCACTTGACAATTAATCAACACTAAGACTATAATAGGGAAAATTATCCAAAAATTCATAAACCTATTATACATCGGTCAATTTAATCTTAAACATTTCAATTGTACAAAATTAGTCCTAAAAATTTTGACGATTTGTCAATTTAATTTTAAATCTTTTGACGATTTTCCAATATAGTACTTTCAGCCAATTATCGAAATAACAGATTTATGACTAAATTAAATTGACAAAATTTCAAAAAATTTAAGACTAAATTATCGCAATTGAAATATTTATAATTGAATTGGCAAATCGTTAAAAGGTTTAAGATTAAATTTGCACAATCGAAATGTTAGGACTCGCATTGACCACTTGTACAATGGGTTTATAAATTTCTGGATTATTATCCTTATTAAAAATATGTGTGTATGTGGTGTGGAGAGAGGGGGGGGAGGGGAGGGGGTTGTTTTATATATCTTATGAGATAAACTTGGTTCAATAGAGCGCATGGGCTAGTGCATTATTTTGGTGTGGCTTAATAGATCACGTCGTGCTCGCAAAAGTTTGATCGCCGCGAGATCTTCATGGACCGTGTCATATTTAAATCTCAAACGCCACGCCGTGACGTTAATTCAACCGGAAACAAAAGCGCGTCGAGTTTATCCATTCGCTCCGTAATCTTTCCCATAAGATTTTGTTCATCGACTCGCACAATTTGTTGCCCCCCGGTCTCACTCGGCGGTGGGAGGTCTCTTTCGCAGACGTTGGAAGACGGAGGTCGTGTGTCAAAAATGTCAATGTTTTCCAGCATTGAATTTTTCAAACATTTTCAAAGGTTGCGTTGGACCGGAATCCCATGGGGGACGTTTCAACTTAGGACAGGGATTGGTGGCGGGATCGGGGGCTTCGAGAAGCCGGAAAACGACATCGTTCCCAAGGGACAACATCGTGTGTACTTGTCTACTTTTTTTTCAAACGTTTGTACAAATCCATAAGCCCCACATAACCACGAGCAAATGGAAAAGGAGAAGACCAGTCAAAAGGGTTACGCAAGTGGTTTCGAATGTCATACGACTCCGTTTGGATTTGACGCGCTTCACCAGACACCGACAACGGGGAAGAAGACTTTGATCCAACGGAGAAAAGCCCAAAAAAAAACAAAAATGTCAATTTATTATGCCGTCGCGGCATATTTACGTCGAACATTTTTTTTTAATGACATTAAAAACCTTGAGATATGCCCAGTGACATATTTACCCTAAAATTTTACTCGTGACATAAAAAAAAATTATAAATTCGTACTTATTTGACACCTCCATCAAAGGTTCCGTCAGATTTTGTATCAAAATAATGTCGTTTTTATTTCACTTGAATCGCGCGGGCGCCATGTCAATAATGTTTGCTTCCCGGTATCCAAGTAGGCAGATTTTGAAGATCCTCATTTGCGGAGGGTAAAAAATGTGAGACAAAGGTACAAATTTTGACATTTTTTGCGTCACATAAAAAAAAAAATTAGGGCAAACACGTCACACGATACGTATAGTTTGAGGTTTTTGATGTCTTTTTCCTTTGATTCAATTCAAACTAGAATGGTGTTGGGCCAATATGTTGGCATTGGACTGCTTGCTCGACTTCTTCTTTATAATTGACCAGGGAAGCCAACCGCGGCCCTTGTGCGTATGCTTAACGGGCTTCTCTAGCTTCTTTAGATGGCTGGGGAAGGTCAACCTAGTGGGCCGCATGTTGGCATTCGAAGGCTCGAATAGATCTGCTTATAACAAATTCTTTGAATCCTTTACAGGATGTTATATTTCTAGCATAATCGAAAAATCTTAAGCACAAGCGAAATACGCAATGACCCGTTTAAAAGTATCGGGGAAATCTTTCCAAGATATATAGGAATCATAAGACCCCGTTCCATCTTTTCTTATCTTTATCTTTGGAAACTGTATAAGAATACGCACAAAATGGAATGTCAAGATAAATCGTTAGGTGCTGCATTTTCGGATTCGAAAGGGATCCCCAATCCCCACGATTGCAATAGCAAATGATAAATACCTACTCGTCCCCAAAAAAAGACCCGAAAAAAAAGAGGTAAATTACGATTGCAAGCAAGATTTCGAATACTCTTCTTCTTAAACATTTTTCTGTGATCTCGAAACATCGAGACTTGCGCTTGTTGCTTAAGTCAACAGGGTCCCTATCACACCCTGCGGGCCATGCGAAAGCGATTCTTCCACTGTCGCTGTCGTTCGCAAGTGGTATCGCTTCGCGGGGTCTGGTCATTAGCGCCATCAAAAGATTCAAGCAAGTCAGACATGCCATTAAGTCGAATTATCCGAAAGGACGAAATCAATCAGATTCAATACGACATTAAAAGCTCAAAGACCAGACTAAATATTGGCATACAACAATTTCTCCTCGAGCATTGGCAAGATTTGCCTCAACCCTAAGCTGCTCATCTTCACTCCTGCCGCAAATATCCCATCAGTCGAATCCTATCGGATTCCATCTCATCTTATATGATTTGAGAGGTTGGCTAAAGATTGTGATTAAGAAGAACAACATTTCTGCTCCAAAAATAGTTTAAATTAACTAAAGAATTAGGAAGGTATTATGATAAGCCAGGGGCATGATTGCTGGTGATGGGACATCATGATCGGCAATGGGGAGCAAAATCATGAAGCATGAGCATGAGAAGCAATGATGCGCCATGAGAGTGCGTGTTCGCCTTTTTTCCCCCCCTCCTACCTTATTTTCTCAGCATCATACCCACATTATCAGATCGCACCCAAACTTTACAGCTTTGATTAATCAAAAAAAGTTCTCCTAAACAGTGAATTTGAACATGTACAAAACACATGCAGTACGAAGCACGATTCCATAGAAAGTTGGGTGGGCAGATTCTACTCAGGCCGCTGCTACCTTCAACATTTTCGATTCCTCATTCCAATCCCTTCGGCATCAGGAGAAATCATCGTTCGCTCGATTCGAAGAAAATTGTATGTTACTCGTCCCTCATTACGGATATTCTCGAACCAACCGAGCTTGTCGTTTCGTGGATAAAAAATTTACCGAATTTCTTGAAATGAATTTTCTGATCGTACCATTCTTATAAAAGGATTTCGTTAACACAGCGCGATTCGATATAAATGAATTTATTCATTACTTATTTTAGATAGAAAACGAATTCACTTTTTGCTGTGAACCCTAGTGAGATTACCTTGCTCTGAATCAACACGTGGAGTGTTCATGATAGTGCTGCAGTGATCTACATGATTGGAAAAGCAGCATATCCCATCTGGATCTATTTGGGAATTTGCTGGCTGATGGGCGGTGTAGATGGTAGAGTATGGACTGATCAACTAGAGCAGTTAGAATGTAAAAGTGTAACGCCGCCAAAGTGGTCCCCTACGCATACACACACCCCCCCACCTCCCGATGTCTACCATATGGTAAAAAAATTCCAAGCAATTCAATCTCTCTCTCTCTCTCTCTCTCCAAGCAATTCAATCTCTCTCTCTCTCTCTCTCTCTCTCTCTCTCTCTCTCTATGAAAGGATGATTAGGGGTTTTCAACCTTCGATTGACTCGGTCCGAGGTCCATGAGCTTCATCTTAGATATTATCAAAGTAGGTTATAAATCCATTTCTTAACTCATATACGATAGAGGCGGTTATTGTATGATTTGTTAAACTCAATAAATGAGTCATAGATAAGTCCAAACATAATATGAGTGCTAAATGGATTATAAATGGATTTACAATTTACTTAAACCTAACCCGCATCTCTCGCCCTTACTCGAACCCGTTCACTTCACTCTCACATCGGTTTGGGTACGAGTTTTTCTAAATAACAGATTAAATGAGTCCATTTGGGTTGAATCATTTATGACCCGACCCAAATTCAATCAGGCCCACCCATTTGACGGGTTTACTTCACCTCGAGGCGGTTTATCCAGCTCAGATCCGTATTGAGAGAGGGAGGGAGAGGGCGTGTTCGAGATCAAGATTAGAGAAAATTGTGACAGCATGGCGAGAGCTGCCTCTCCCAACTAATAGCAGGCTAACCTAACTCCATAAACAAATGTAGCGTATAGTTTGTGACAAGTTGACTAGCATGGATGGACCTCATGCTCCTCACCATCTTCCTCTTTGGGCCTCTAATGGTCCTCAGTTCCTGCAGTAGATCAAACCCACCTCCCCTTTCTAATCATTTTCAAGAAAAGAAGCTATACATATAATCATTCAAAAGCCAGTATAATTATTCAAACTCACTCGAGTACAAACCTCACCAAACCTCAACTCAATCCATTTTTCAGCGGGGAATCCTAGGCCAAAATGGTGCCCAAAGCCTTGCCATGCCAGTGCAGAAAACAAAGCAAAACCAGAAAGCAATCAAGAAAAGGTTTGACATTGTGTGCTCGACAATCATACAAGATTGGACCAAGCAGCCTTCAATAATAACTTGCAACGGAGAGATTCATGATTCTATGTCCGAAGACTATTCGTCCTTATGAACCAAACCCTTTGCCTACATATGATGATGTTCGACACACCTAGTGATGAAAAATTGTTATCTTTCTGCTCAACATGGGTTTGACATATTTTGTTGACTAATCATCTTGTGTTTGAAACATACATATTTGCCATCAATCCAACACCAGCTTATGCATAGGAGCAATTTTCTCCACTAAGCCCTAATGGGTCTTCGAATATTTTTATTGTTTGTTACCGAATTGCTCTCTGGAGATAAAATATTAAAAAGACTAAAGAAGTAGAGCGGGCTCATGTTGTGGAGGAAAGTTACCAAAAAAGTCCTAAATCGATTGTACCGATGCCAATTCGGTATTAAACCTTTCAATTTGGTCATGTAATCCTAAATATTTTGACGATTTGTTGATGTAGTCCTTCTTGTCAATTTTCACCGACAATCGCTAACAAGGAAACCACTTGTTCAACTTGACATTGCCTGCTGACATGGAAAATTTTCACATTTTTTTTAGATTTATTTATTATTATTTTCTTTTCTTTTTTTCTTCTTCCTTGGTCGGTCACCATAGCCGGCAACCAGCCACAGGCAAGGGTCGACCTGGCCAAAGGCCAATAAGGTTGAGGCTCGCTCGAGGCTTGCAAGGGTTGACCCTTGCTAGTTCCAATGTGGCTCACCCTCGCCAATCTCCTCGGATTTGGTGAGGGTCGACCTCACCGGCCCTAGTCTATGGCCGAGGACCGGAGGAGGAAGAAGGCAAAAAAAAGGAAAAAAGGAAAAAAGTTATAAAATAAATTCCCAAGAGTTGAATAATTACAAAACTTGTCGACGTGAACAATTGGTAGTAAAAGTTGGCGGGAATGACTACATTGGCAATCATTAAAAACTTTAGAATTAAATTAAGCAAATTAAAAGGTTTATGACTGAATTGGCATTTGTTCAATATGTTGGAATTTTTTTGGTGATTTTCCCCATTTAGTGTGTACCATGGGTGTTTTTCTAAAACGATTTTTCTTAAGATTCAAATGTGGACATGGGAATTTTTCTAGAGCTACTCGTGTAGACAAAGCTTCGCGCATTTGCATGCACTGAGAATCGTGACTGAACTTCAAAATTAAGTTCGAGTTACCCTAGAAACAGAATCAACACACGTTCTGGCCAAGCCATCGATCGAGGCCGTGGCCATTGTGCCTAACCAAGACATTACCTCAAGAGCCGGACGTGGGCGTACTTAGCGACGAGAATAGGAACGACGATGCATGCTGAAATGGACAAATTATTAGCTAAAATAATACGATGAGCTACTCTCATTATGCTAAACAATTACCCGTTTTGCAGGCATTTTAGGCCGGCTAAAGTATGGTATAGATTTATGATAGACTATAGTTTTTTTTTTTTTTGGAAATGGACCATACCCTATTGCCGTCCATGACCTTAATTAGAAAGATTCTGCCAAGTGTTTTCTAGGAGAACAAAAGAAAGAGAGAGAGAAAAGCAGTCTGCGTGCAAACTTTGGAGGTCAAACTTTCTGGAATATAGGTGCGCGTTCATTTGTTCCAAAAACTTAAAACGTTAAATTATGGAGGGATGTGAATTTTACATCCAAACGCTTTTGTCATGCTAAGGAAGGCATAACGTTGACGGTATCAAGGGTGTAAATCCGGTACGCATGAGTGAAAGAACCGTCGAAACTCACTACATGTGACAAAATCGAAACGCTAAATTCAACGAGTAAGATGGACGTACGGAATCGAACTCGAAATCCACTGTTCTCATACCAATATAGCTTGAAAGTTACACACACGGTTGCTAGTTTACTGCAAAAACTTAGGCTGTATACGGGTTATGTTTTGCTGATTAACGTTGCTTTTTTTTGCTGCATTATATTGGACTTAACAACTGCGGATTAGTCCGATGAAAGCAGGTGGTTTCCCTGTAGGGAAGCACGTGCGCCATGCATCAAAAGTTACTTAGAAAGCATCGTAAAAAGCAATCTCTCCAGCTTTGAGGAGATCTTTTTATTAGTTTTTTTAGCTTCATGTGTCTGACCCGACTCGACTCGGTTCTCTTTTCTGAGTCTTTGTTTAACGTGGGTGTCGCCACATACTTGTTGCATCGGATCCTTCGCCGAAGTGGGTTAGACATTACAAATTAGAGAAATTCTCTCTCTCTCTCTCTCATGATCCCAAACTTCCTCACAGCTAAAATCCAAAGAATCTTGCAAAAAGAATTAACTAATTAGAGACCCAGAAAAAGGAAAAAAAACAAAACAAAACAAAAGGTTCTCATCCTAGAATCGAGAACCGTCCGCTAGGGATCGGTTCCGCAAAACGAGAATCGTAAACCACTTGCTCGTTCCATGGATCCACCCGAGAACCGAACACCGGTCCTATCCGATTCCCGGGTGGATCCATGAAATTGGTCGCTTCGGATGGAATTCCATCACTTCTTGATTCTGTTCTAGCATTCCTATGACGGCACTAGGAAATTAATGCTTCAAGCCACTAGACCATGCCTCGGCTTCATATCTATCCTTGCAAATCTTATTGCAAAAATGACATAAAGGGGTTTTATTAGATATTCAAAAACAGATGCAGCTAAAAATAGAAAAAAAAGAATGCATTCATGGAGTAACCCTCGTGTGTGTGTGTGTGTATAATAGTTCTGGTCCGGTTGGATGTTTTCCATATGAAAACGGGAACTGAACAGGGTACCTACCGGTTCCAACAAATTGGAACCGGGAATCATACAGGTACCTAGTGGGAACCACCCAAAATCAATCGGTTGGGTACGATCCGGTTTGATTCCGGTGGATCTCGATTTTTTTGCTCACCCTAGTTTTTAATATAACATCCAGCCTCGAGGGTTAAACATAGGACTCTTACTGAACAAGGATGTATATAATGCGATATCCTTCCCACCTATTATATTAATAAGCACCTCCCTTCTTGTTTTCCTAGGCTTCTCCGTCTCTAGCCTAAACCACTTCCTCTCCTTCTTCTTCTTGTCACTTAATTTGTTTCCTGCAAAACTCTTCAGCATTCGCCCCCACGCTCTCATTCCTGCAAATCCTCGGTCCTTGGTTTCGATCCTGGTTATTTCCAAGTGTATATGTTGTCCTGATTCAGTTTGGCTCGTAATCTTTCATGGGTACGTCGAGTTCCGAAGCTATCCTCGTCCTGAAGCGAGATCTCAACGCCATGGAAGACCTCGCCAACTTCTTGTCCAGGAAGACCTCGCCGGAATTTCAAGAAGTCGGTGCGCAAGAACGAAGCGAGCAGGTCGTGGAATTGCCATCTCTGGGAGAACTTGGCAGTGTCGATGACGACGACGACGGTTTCAAGACTCCGACGCCCACCACGTCATCGTTGGGCCGGGAAGCAGAAACCCTGGCGGCAGTTCGGTGCCCGCCGGCGCCGAGGAAGGCTCCAGCAGTCCGGTCGGCAAAGAGGAAAGACCGCGGCGCGGGAGTCACTTTGCTTGATCTGACGGACGAGATCGATTCCCTGTTCCCGCCGGCGATCCGGAGACACTTGTACGGTAAGATCAAGAAAGCGAAGCTGGAAAGCAGTGCGACCGCATTGTGTTCAAAGATTTGACGTTGTATCATTATTCTCCGATGCAGAACTGATTATTCTGCTGATATTTAGAACGATCCACCGTACGTTGTTGTCGTTACGCAGTTCTGTCTTAACGAGAATAGAACTTGTGTCCTCGGACTTCATCTCCTTTCTTTTTTCCCTCTTTAGTAGTATTCTCGTTATTTGGATGACACCGCATTTCCCTCACGTAGGGCTTAATTCTCCTTCATCGCCAGGACAATAGCTGTACAGTACAACAGTGTATGCTGTATCTATCTATATGAATCTACTGCTCAAACTTGACTGGGAATTCAATCCGCAATGCTCGACTCCAACTAGATCGAGCTCGATTTTATGGCACTCGAGTCAGGTTATCAAGATCGCTTGTACTGCTTTCGAGAGAATCGAAATTGAGTCGAACTCGAACCGAATCACGGATGCTGAAGAATTGAAGTATGCAAGTGCAATCAACATTGAGGTCCATGTCACATGCTCACTGATAAGTTAACCATCTGGTGCTGCTTAGAAGTTTTTGTTGAACGAGAATATCTGCAAACAGGGCTCACCGAATAACGTAGGGAGTTCGGTTTAGGTGGGCAACGCAAATCCGACCTTTCATACTCACAGAAGTCCATAATTTCCGTTAAGGTGATGTTTTTCCTCCATCTTCGATTTCGTCCGACAGGGGCACTGGACTACAAACACAGGCATCACTCACTTTTAATTTTTTGGATAAATTTTACAAATGGGTAATGTCCGTAACTCGTAATAAAAGATGTGGTTGAAGTAGACCTATCAAAATGGGTCATAAACTCATTTATTAGCCTATATATGATGGGCTGAGTTGTTTATATGGGTTAGGTATATTCAATAAATGAGTCGTCTATGGTTAAGGGGAAATGCTTCTTGACAAGACTGTCGGAGACGATACAATCTCAACCATAGATTCATACATCATCACCACGTGTTTTGGATAAAACACTCATTGATTGGAAGATCGTGTATTCAGAAATAACTGACGGTATTGTCACACTATCGGGCTAGCAGCTTCTTTAAACATACTATGGGCATTAAACTAGGTTGTAAATTGGTCACAAATGAGTTTATAACTTACTTAGACCCAAACCATCTCTACGACTCTTTATTCATTCTCTCTCAAACTCACTCACTCACTCCGCACTCTCACCTCGGTTTGCGTACGACTTTTCCTTGGTTAAGTTACATATGAAAACATTTTAAGAATATGAGTCGAATATGGGTCACTAGACTTGCATGACATGGAAATCAATCAAAACGGATTAAATTGGTCGATTTGGGTCGGATCACTTGCGAACCGACCAACCTTTTTGATGGGTCTAAATTGGAGGAAGGTGTGTCGTGGAGAGGTGTGGTATATTAGGGCATGCATGGCAACACTTTTGTTTCAGAAATCAACTTAGAAGTTGATTTTTCTACTTCTACTCAGACACAAAAGTTGATATTTTTATTTACGCTTTAGAAATTGATTTCTGATTTGATAAATTCGTTTGGTTGAAAATTTCTACTTTTGAAATCATCTATGAAAAATTATTATCGGCTGTCGAAAAATTTCTAAAACTTCATTTTTAAACTTTTAAATTTCTTAAAAAATAATTTTTATTATTAAAAATATTATTTGCTTTTTTAAAAAATAATAAATTATTATTTATTTTTTACTCCGATGACTCGGCAACGGTGGTTAGCAACGAGGGGCGTGGCGGTGGTTGACGGTTGGTGGCGGGGAGAGGTCGGCGGTTAGTGGCGAGAGGCAACAGTGGGCGGTAGCGGCTAGTGGTGGTCAACGGTGGGCGGCGGCAGCGTTGGACAGCAATGAGCAATGGTCATCGGTTAGCGACAGCGGTCACGCGCGGCCGTCGGTGGCGATCGGTGGTGGTTAGCGGGTGGCGGCGGTGGGCGGCGATCGATGGAGGTTTACGGTGGGTGGCGATGGGCGATGGTCGAAGGTTGACGGTGGTTGCCGATGGCGACAGGCGGTGGTCAATGGTGGATGGCAACGGAGGCGGGCAGAGTCAAAAAGAGGATGAGGGCGTAATGAAAAGAGGATAAGGCTATAAGTGCTTATTGAGTTGAGAAGTAACTTTTTTTAACTTCTCAAATTGGGGAAAAAATAACTTCAGAAGTAGAAATTTCTTTCAGAAGTAAATATTTTTACCAAACCGATTTCCGATTCAGAAGTTAAATTATCAAACGAATTTCTGCTTCAAAAGCTCTTCCGGAGTTTTTGGATTAGAGCTTCTGGAGCAGAAATCCACTTCCAGAAGTGTCATCATGCGCACCCTTAAATAGCAAGGGCGATAACACCTCATATTCAAATGGGATCTTGGAACAAGGTGAGGGGATGTCATGACCCGGAGAGGAACCAACGAACCACGTCGACCATAATGTCTGCAATCTGCATAGGATCCCCCCTCATTCCCGGCGCAACATGCAAATCTCTCTCTCCTCGTTCGGCATTGACTTTGGCGAGAGAGAGAGAGAGAGATGTGCAGACGATACTCCATTTTCTTTTTCCACTGTAATTTGTTCTTGGTTCTTGAACCCTAATGAGTATCGTGGAGGATCTTCGCGTTCCTTGAAGATGACACGCCGCTCATTGCCGAAGGGCCATTTGATAAATGCAGCACAAGTTACGACTTCCAGGTATCTTTTTCGCTGCGATCTCATCTCACCTCCGTGTCTTTAATGTTTGAACCCTATGTCGCCGGCATTGACCGTTCTTTATTTGCTATATTTGTAAAAGGAAGTAAGAACAGAAAAGAAGACAGAAGAATTTGTTTATGGAGCCGATCATTGGGACCTTACATACATTGGAATCCTATATCGTCGATATTATTTTCCCGTCTTTCTCTCTCGACCTTGCTTTCATCCGCGCCACGTTGTTTACATCTTAATCAGATTGATTATTTCTTTTATTTATGCGAGAAAGATTCCAGTTGGTCCGATGGTATAACTATAACCCATGTACCGTATCTCAATTGCTTTTTTTGTTTCCACATACATGAGACGATGAGTCGGCTGCCGATATTAAGTTTTCAGTAAGAGCCTTCTTTGGTCAGGTGATCTCCACGTAGGATAAAGTCATTTACGTAAGAGAGCGGCTCAAACATTTGCTGTAATAAATCGGAATCAACAAAGTAAAGCGGGCCTCAATTATTTTTCAGAACTCTGTAAAACAAATCATACTCATCATGAGTAGATTATATTTATCAATAATGACTTGTATCTATCAAGTAAGATGTCATATCTGTACATAGAATAACAAATTGTGTCTTTTAAGAACTGCCAACAGTAAACATTATTCACTCATTACCACAAACAAAGCATGCATGCATCACGAACAGCTTCTATTTACCTAGAACAATTGGCACGCAATCAAGAATAAATTGCATTTATCCGGAACAAGTTATGGCTGTGATAAGCAGTGGTAAACTTTATTTTTTCCCATGGTAAACCCAAATTGGTGAACCTCATTCAATATTTTCACCATGAAAGGACGAGTTTGTTTTTCCTCATACAAGTCGTTAGTTCCAGATAAAAGTTACTTGTTTTTTTTTTAAATAAGTGAAAAGATCTACCGTCAATGAATAAGTCGCCACAAACAAACGAGGTGGATCACGGCTTATCATAAACATAGCTTGTTCTCCGATTGTGTAAAATTATGATCAGGCTTGAGGTAATATCTAATGTATAAATTGAGATTGTGATGCACATATTCCATCTAAATCAAGAAATTGCTTATTCACTTCTACATACTATGGACCTATCAAAAATGGGTCAAAATCCATTTCTTAACCAATATATGATGGGCTGAGTTGTTACACGAGTTAGTTAAAATCAATAAATTAGTTTGACAATAATACTGTGTGTCAAATGAGTCGTAAATGGCTCGCATATTGGCTTATGACTTACGTGAACCTAACTCACCTCGATGACTCTCTCTCTTTATTCTCTCTTGTCCTCATTCACTCTCGTGCTTCCTTACTCAGCACTCTCACACCTCAGTTTAGGTACAAGTTTTCTAAATTAGGTTAATTATGGAAGTGTTTTAGAAATATGGATCAAATCGGGGTATGTGTTGAGTATGGGTCACTCCATGAGCATTACATGAAAAATGAGTCAAAACAAATTAAATGAATCTATTTAGCTCCGACCATTTTCAAACCCGACCCATCGATTTGATAGGTCTTACATGCTAATCTCTGCTTTCCTGACTTCTTAAGCCAACGAAAAAGTTCATAATTTCTTTGATTTTTCTTGGAAAAAAGTCAAATGTTAATGATTTTGGAGGACGAATTTGGGGAATATAAAGTCATGTGCAGTAGGTATAGCCCGGAGGAATTAAAGTAAAAGATTCATTGGCACTTGGCTGATTAGCTACGGGCCATGCAAGAACCAACAACGCAATAAAAGTTCGTAGCACTTTTTGACTTTTCTACTAGCGTCAATTAAAAAATTATACTAAGCCGAATGTAAAAGCTAGAGTCGTCATCTAAGTGATCTTTTGCAAAGAGAATGTCCAATCGTTTCAATGACGATCGAATACATTATTAAGGCAAGATTTCCATAAATGAAAACAAAAATAAAAAATAAAAAGAAGACCTAGTAGAAAAAAAAAACCGGGACGACTAATCCTCGTAATTACACCCAAGCCCTGAATTTTTTTCATTTTCTGCATTTAAGTCTCTCAACTTATCTCGATAGTTCACCTTAATCCTTTCGTTAGCTACATAAGAATTTAGTCAACGGATAACCTGCGTTACTTTTCTTTCATTAAAGGCCACACGAGATTGGATAAGTAATTTAAATAAGTCGTGTGGCATATTTTGTTTGCTCAAAACCGACGTAGTCGGCGAAAAGCCTTGAGAGCACTATAATTTTAAGTTTTATGACTTAATTACATCGAGCTCATAAATTTTAGCACTTTGCCATGTGATTGTCCTGAAAAAAAAAAAATTGCATATGAGAGTGTGAATTGGGTCGCCGAAAGGGACGAGGGATTGTGGTTTTTGTCGACAAGCTTACTTGTAATCAGGCCTGTTCGTAGTTCGGGCTAACGAAATTTAAGCCGAAACCATTGGGCCAGGACGGGCCTCGCAAGCCCAAACTGCAATATCCAAGCCCATCGGCAACTTCAAAAGGCTGAAGCTGAACGGGGTGTTGGGTCGGGCCGGGTCGGTTTGGGTCACGTCTCTAGCTTAGTATGTGCAGCACATACAAAAGCAAACCATTACAGGAGATTTCAACCCGGTTAGATAGTGGATTAGCTCTTCGCAAAGTTAGTCCCTTTGAATTTCATAAAGCTCAAGCAATCACATTTTATGGCTAAACGATTCCATTTTGTGAGCAATAGAAAGATCTTTTTTAAAAAAGTATTTTTTCAAATTATTTATTTTGCGTGAAACAAACGGAACTTAGATGCAAAAATTTAAGATAAATATAGGAAAACGCAAACGCTCTTTAGAAAGAGAAATCTCCCATAGAAAAAATAGTTAACATGCTTATTCCATCACGAAATCAAGGTTATGAATGGAAGCATTATTAGAAATCAAGGTTAAGAATGTGATTATTTCTGTCACGTGCCCCGCACCTGAGCTGGCCATTGCGATTCTCTCGTTGCCCCGATTGCGTGTAGCGTTGCTTATAGATCAATGGCCCAAAATATTGTCTGCTTAAAAACGCCTTCCATCTATTTAATTTTCTGATATTTTGCAAGATTTTTCAAAATGAATTTAGTTTACGTACTTACGAATTCGAGCGTGTTGAATCATGATGCAACACCGGTGTTACAAATTCGGAATCGACATGGCTCGACATTTATTAACCTCTTTATTAAAAAAAAAGATTTACGTCGCAATATTTTGGCAGAGATAAGAAACGGTAGAGCTAATAAGTGCAAATCGAATGACCAAAAAAAAAAAGATGAAGAGAAATGCACTGCTTGCTAATCTTAATTCATAAGATGACATTGACGATTCATATCCCATCTAAATCATGAAGCAATAGTTCACAATATCATCTATCGTTTCTTCCTATTTCATGGATAATACTCATCAAATGCTCTGGAGTTGGTTTGCCTACAAGGACTATTAGGTGAGATCCTCCGAACACGGTTTACGCAAATATAAATATAAAAGATTTAGGACTGAATTAACAACAATACATAAGGTTTATGACTAAATTAGCATCAATAAAAAAATTAGGATTTAATTGGCACAAATGCAAAAGATTTAGGACTAAATTAGCACAAAAAAAGGTTTAGAATTGAATTGGCACTAATGCAATAGGTTTATGACTTTTTTGACACTTCTCCCCTCCAATCGTCCTGGCCAGACAAAGCTGTGATAATACAACGTCCCTTCGAAGAAATTGAGCTTGAATGAGAATCTCCAACTGCGCAGTTCCGTGATATAATCCAAAATCGGTTTCCTTGGATTTGCAATGAACTGTTAGAGGAGTTCCGGCCATCAAGTTGCTATGCATCTCAGCGAAAGTCCTCTTGGCCGCAAGACCTCCTACCCAATTAGTTGCAACTAAAGAACAAATGAACACGAGGGTAGCTGAGGTCCGCATCATTGTCGCGTTCACTGCTCTGACGTCAACATCATTCGGGTGTTTAAGGATAGAGAATGGAGCAAATGTCGGATTGAAAAGGACAACGTGGCCGTACCTTTGATTTGTCCAGCAATGGCGGTCGTTTTTTTAACCGCAGGCATGCTTAGATGCTTAAATTGGAAACTAAAAACGATCAGTGAATATTCTTGGTTGATGACTATTGACTAGGCGCACCGCATGGCTGACAATAGAAGAGGAGTTGCTTGCTTAGGGGCAAAAGTCACAGTAACTTTGTGATCACATCAAAATTAGCAGGGTAAAAATGTTTACTCCATCATTAAAATTTAGGAAAGTTTATAATTAGGTTCCTTGAAAAAAAAATCACGATTAATGTACTTTTATTAGAGTTTGACTTATTTCTTTAGAGAACTGCTGGTATACCGAATTAGTCACCAACTCTTGGATGTCACATGGCCACTATGTTAGTACTTTAACAAGGAAATGACACTATGTTAGGATTTACGAAGCCGATCACGGGGACCTTACATGCAATCGAATCCTATATCGTCGATACTATTTTTCCGGTATTCCATACTCATCAAGGGTAAAATGAGTCTATTTGTCAATGAAAAATCTTCCGTTTGTAATAAAATTTATTTGTTCATGGTAACTTTTGTATCCCATTGTTTATTCATAGTAAACTTTATTTGCTTGGTGGCCAATTAGTGACAAGTCTTGTATTTACTAAGAACGGCTTATATTTACCATAAACAAATCATACTCTCATGAGGAGATTATACTTATCGAGCATAACTTGTGTCTATCAAGTAAGATGCCATATTTGTACATACAATAAACAAATTGTTTTTATTAAGAACTGCCAATAGTAAACCTTATCCACTCATCTAAAGTAGTCATTTAACCACAAACAACATGCATGTGTCACGGACGAGTTCTATTTACCTAGGACAAATTGCATGCATCAAGAATAACTTGCATTTATCCAGAACAAGTTATGGTTGGGATAAGCATTGGTAAACTTTATTTTTGCCCATGGTAAACCCAAATTGGTCAACCTTATTCGATATTTTCAGCGTCAAAGACTGACAACGAAAAGTTTATCGTTCTTTGTAAATACATGAAAAGATTTACCGCGAATGAATAAGTCACCGCGAACAAACGAGGTGGATCACGGCTTATCGTAAACATAGCTTGTTCTCAGTAAATGAAAGTTATGATCAGGCTTGGAAAAATTATCCAAAAGGTTTTTAACTTATTGCACTTTTGTAGCGTCCCATACTTCCACAAACGATGAGAAGGCTTTTCAAAACCTTACTCACTTCTTTTTTTATAATCTTTCTTTAATCGGAGTAATTGGCCCATGCGAAAGCTCTAAGTAAAAACAATCAAGCGGCCATACGAGCACAAGTGCATGTCAAAAACATCAAACATTCAATTGGCAGGCACACCTAAACAAAAGGTATGGCCTTTCATGGTTCACTAAGCAAATGCACACATTTCGGGCATCACACTTTTATTCAAAACTCACCATCCACTCCTTATTATATTTTCACTTTATTTACAAAATTCACATAGGAAGAGTACTATAGAGAATAATCTACTCCAAATCCACCAACATCATCTCTGTCCATGATCTTCACTTCCCATGACGTTTTTCTTTGCCCACTTGCCCATCCGAAAAAAATGGTTAATCAATACGAGTAAGCCGAAGCTCCCGCAAATAGGATCCCTAGGCCAAATGACTAAACCAACTATAACATCATAAAATTGAGGATCGTCCAAGACAACCAAACACATCTCATATCAACAACAGATATCAAAATCCTACCAAAGCAAATACGATCCTCATAGACAGTAGATCTCATAATCATATCCAAATCCATTATCACAACTCATCAATCATCAAAATCCAATACACTCGCATCCGTAATCATAGAAAGCATAATAGTAAGGTTAGAAATCTAATTGCCTCAACTAAGCGAGAAATCAAATGGACGATCGGACGGACGGACGAACGAACGAACAGCCCAATGGGCAATGAACGACAATGGACGACCACAACACAGCGTTGGAATGGCAATAGCAGCCATGAACAGCGACCAAAGGCGATCGGCCAAGGGCTAGGGCAATCGAACAGTTAGCATGGCGACAGCATGGACAATGCGGGTCGCGGGTGGCAAGGGATGTTAACGGCGGTCGGTCGGTAGTGGTACGGCCGAGAGAGAGGGGTCGACAGTTCAAGAGAGTAACGACGAAAATTTTGACTAAAGCTGTTAAATGAATTGACAGTGATTTCTATTTCTAATGGTCCAGTCAACTTGTGGTCGGCATCTTATGAAGTGTCATGCTTAATCAACTGCTTGCAGTATAGTCGGCTTGTGACATGTCATGCTTACAGTCGGTTGTTTGCTAGCTGCTTCTACTTTGTTGTACTTGAGTACTTTATCGTGCTTACATTAGTCGAATTTCAAATTTCGTGCCAAATGATCATAAACTATCAAGTACTAACCTACTCCTATTTTAAGTAGGTGAAAGTTGGGCCTCGCGGCTGCTATGCAGCAACTAACAGCCATGCTACGTGGTGACATGTGGCCCCGCACGTGTCCTTGTGCGGTCACATGTCTCAATTCAGTCCTCGATTGTCCCAATTTCTTACGTACTTGATCCGATGAGACCTAATTTCAACATATCGTGTCCCTAAAATAGTATTGGGTCCATAATAATTCCTTAAAAATATCCAGGAGTTCGAATAAAAATTCCTTATAGCTTATCCAATAATCCAAACTCATTAAATATTAATTCATCCATAAGCTGGTGATGGTTTTTGGGTCATTACAACTTTGGCTAATTCATTCATAAAACTTTCAATTTTACCAATAGAGTCTTAAACCTTTTGATATTTTGCTAATTGAGTCCATCCGGTCAATCATAGTTAAAAATCAACGACGTGAGGTTCCTATGTGGACAATTTTTATAATTTTTTTTTATGAATTTGTGAATTTTTTATTTTTATTTTTTATTATTCTTTCTTTTTTTTCCTTTTTTCGGCTAAACCAGGCGATGGTCACCGGCCAACCCTTCCCGGCCACAGAGGAGGGTTGCAAAGGCATCATCAAATGCGGGTAAGGGCTGGGACACTCACTCGCTATAGGTAAGGGCTCACGGCCCTCGTCCAATGGTCAACGAGGGTTGCTAGCCCTCCTTTATCCCCGACGAAGGTCAACCAACAACCCTCACCGGACTTGATAGAAAAAGAAGAAGAAGAAGAAATATATAAAAAATTTAAAGATTTTAAAGAAAATTAGTCACGTCGGCTTCGGATGTCCTACGTGGCACCTTCGACATCCAAGTCAGTAATTTTCAATTAAAATAAGTTAGATAGACTCAATTAGGAGTGAATATGGTTCGAGTGGGCAATTTCCACCCACGAATCCATAACCACCCACTAAAGGCCGATTCCGAAAAATTAAAATCGAGAACCACCCGTTGGTTCCAAGGATCTACCTAGGAACCGGACCGTCGGTTCTCTTCAATTCCAAGGTGGGTCTATAGTACCGATCCCACCAAGCAAATAGAGGCGACCGAGAGTGAGAGAGGTAGGTGATGAACGGCCGCAGGCGCAGTCATGAATCTATGTGAGTTGAGAGTTGAGGCCGTGAGTTGATGAAAGTCGTGGCCATGAGTCAAGAAACGGAGACGGAGACGGAGATGCCGAGGTGAGAGTGAGAAAATGAGAGTTTGAGACGTGAGAGAGCAAAGACTGAGACGAGAGTGAGAGCTTGAGACAAAAAGATCGAATTTCAAATTAGGAATTTAAGATTTTTTTATTTTTTCAAAAATCATAGTTTACACGAGTGTTGGGTCAGGCCAAGTTGGATTGGATCAAACCTATAAATTGCTTAGGGTCTGTTTGGTAACTGGTCTATTTCTCTATTTTCCTATCCTTTTTTTTTTTCGGAATATAAAAACGACAAAAATCTATTTGTGCTATTTACCCCAAAAAAAATCTATTTGTGTACGTCAGTTAATTTCTCTATTCTCTAAAATAAATCAGTGGTTGAAACAAAAATAAGAAGTAAAACAAAATTTGTTCCCAATAACAAAAAGTGAAAAAAAAAAAGTCATTTTAGTGAAATAAGTCTAATGTAACTCGACCAGACCCAACCCAGTAGCCAACCCACATATACCTAAATTGACAAGTTGGGCCAATTTTTTTTTCAAAAGACCATTTATACTTTGGGTTAATACAGTAAAAAAATCCTAAATTGGTACATCTGTAATAAATTTACCCCAAACTATTTTTTTGACCATGAAAAATCTCAAACCGGTACACCCGTAACAAATTTACCCCAAACTATTTTTTTGACCACCAAAAATCATAAACCGATATATTTGTGATAAATTTACCCTAAACTAATTCTTTTAACCACGAAATACTCCAAATTGGTACCACTGTGACAAATTTACCCTTCGTTAAATTGAGTTAATATCGTGAAAAATCTCAAATTGATAAACCTGTGACAAATAGAGGGTAAAAACCCCAAATTGATATATCCGCCAACCGCCACGTGTTATCCAATTCAGCAATTTGACAGTTAAATTTAACGAAAACTAACGGAGGGTAAATTTGTCATAGGTGTATCGATTTGGGGAAAATTTGTCACAAGTATAGCAGTTTAGGATTTTTTGTTGTTCAAAAAATAATTTTGGATAAATTTGCCACATGTGTACCAGTTTGGGATTTTCTATGGTATTAACCCTTATACTTTTGGCTTACTTAATATAGTTATCATCAAAATAATGTTAGGATAAAAGTAAGACAATCGATTTGATTTCTTTTTAATTTTTACGTTAAGATTCTCGTTTTGGCACCTTAAATAAATACATTTTCCAAAAGACGCATAGAAAAATTCACATGCAACATGAAAGAATTGACAACAATGGAAGAATATTTGAATTCGTATTTGAATGCTTTGTATCTACATAAATGAATTATGTTAATACTTGAATTTTATTAAGTCATATTTTTTGTTTATCAGAGGTGGGTGCAGTGGAGTCAACGAGGAAAGCAAATTTATATATTATTAATTTTTAGATTGTATCTTTAAATATTGTCTTTTGCTCAATTATAGTGCTTTTTTAGAATTCTTGTGAATGCAGTGAGAAGATAAGAAGTGCAACAAAAATTAAAAATAAAAACCAAACCGAACCGTCAAACTACCTGAAATCATTTAATCATTACTCAGTCCAACCTAACCCGAACCGAAAACCTTGAAAAAATCGTGTTGGTTTGATCAGTCAAGTCCTTATAAAAGTTCAGCTTTAGTCAAACATGAATTGTTGAGTCTCCATTGACATTTTTATAAATAAATGAAAAATGGGAAATATAAATTTTTAGGGTCATACCAAATACACCATGTTAGTTTTCTATTCCAAGAATAGAAAATTTCTGCAGTTATCAAAAGCGTTCTTCTACTCAGAAACTCGTTCAAGAAATAGAAATATAAAAAAAAATCTAATGAGAAAATGCTACCAAACGCACCCTTAGTATGAGTACATATAGAAGCAAACATTACAAAAGATTTCAACACTTTTAGATAGTCGATTAGCTCTTCACAAAGTTAGTCTTCATTTGTTTTACGAAAAATATGTAATTTGAACTATATTTTCCTAAATGACCGCATATATAACTTGAAATAATTAGTCAATGAAAAATATTTTCATTACCGACAACAAATAGTGTTTAAATATCTACGTAGATGACGAAAATATTTTTCATTCATTCATTTTTGTAAGCTCTATAAGCGATCATTTGTTGAAAAATGATTTTCAAATCACTCATTTCCCGCGAAACAAGCAGAGCCCTAATCTTTTAAATTTTGCAAAGCTCAAATAACCTTAATTAACTCTAAGATAACTATGGAAAGTAGGGGTGCGCATAGTTTCGGGGTATACATGGTAAATTTCATGTTCCAAAAATTGGAAAACAGGTTTTGACGAGTAGGTTCTAGGTTCCAAATTAGTGGAACTTGGAACCTAGAACAAGACTTTGTATTTCTAGTTGTATATTTCTTAGCGCGATCTAGCGGTACTTCATATCATCCGATAATGAGTGTGTAATATGGAACTACTAGTCCGAGTTTTCATTTCCAACTATATTTGTGATTGAGACTTTGCTAATATATCATATTCTTCTCATGTCTAAATACGAGTTGTGATCGGTAAATTGAAGCAGCAAGTGGTAATCAATAAATGTGATGATTTACTACCATCGTTTACTTGGGTAGACTCTGGAACTTACGAGAGGGTAGGTTCCAGATTTCAGGATATTCGGGATACGTTTCAAGTTCCAAAAAAAAAATGAAGAACTTATTCTCCAGGTTTCAAGTAGAACCCGTATGGAACCCGGAATTGCTCACCTCTAATAGAAAGACACAAAAGCTCCTTAGAAAAAGAAATCCCCTATAGAGAAAATAGCTAACAATTTTTACTTCATCGCTTACTTTTATTGGGATATCACATTCTCTTTTCTTTTTTTTCCCAACTTGCTTAAATCCTCAATTGGAGTCCGAAATTGGGCGTGCAATTTTTCCTGGTGCAACAGTCAGATGATATCTTGAATCACTTTTCTTGTGCTGGATCAATTTACAACCGGTCCGATCAAAGATAGGCAATCAAAACCATGGTTAGAAGATTTACAAAGAATTACTTCTCGCAATTTGATCAGAAGTGATTGCGTTAAGTGAGAATTGAAGTGAAGATCCCACGCTTTTCGGTGTTAATAATCCTAATTGTTTCACGAGTCGGCAAACCCTAATGATGTCATGACAGAGGGCTGTTTGATGGGTCATGGGAGGCAAAATTTCATGGAGAAACTGTTTTGGGACAAGCGAGGAAGGTGCAGAGTAGTAGTATGGTTTAAACAATTTTCTGCATCTTCGGGGCGTGCATAAAAATATGCAGTCCCTCTTCCCGCATACTCATGCAAGAACCCCAGCCCCGACCGTTAACACTTGGCGACGCTCCGTGTTGGCGGAACACGTTTGTCACCTTGTGAAAAAACATTCCTCCGATGACTGAGACCTAATTCCCTGCGCTCTCTGCAATTTATTTGAAAAGGCACGCCATGATTCTGTTCCTCCTTTCTTTTTCTGGTCAACAAGGTTGTCGTAAAGAGCACAGGAAAAAGGCACGCCCAAAAATCATCAGTCCTCTGACTCGACTTCTCCCTCCTTTTTGACTCTGTCTCCGTCTCTTTCTCTGTGGGGGACGGATGCAATTGTTCCTCTCTGTATATAGCCCACCATCTCAGATCGATCGATCATCCTGACTCTGTTCTTTCTAGAGGAACGACATTGGAGGAGATGTCTCGTGTTTCACCTCATGCCAGGGTTTAGACTGCAAGAAGAGAGTCGAGACAGAGTACCCCAGAGACATGGCTCAACAGGTCCCTGTTTGCTCCCTTTCTTTTTGGTCTTTTTGTTTTTCATTCTGGGTCTAGATTCTTTGGTGACAGATGTACTTACTACATGCCAATTATATGCTACATTACATTGTTTTTGCTGAACGGCCTGATCTGATCTGTTTGTTTTGCAGAGAGAGGGATGGCCTCTGGGGTTGCAGCCAGTGAATGTGAGGGTCGGGTTGGGGAGGAACAACAGGGGACGCTCTGCTGGTTCCATATCTTTCAACACCCTGCTCACTGGCTCTCCCACTTCTTCTTGCACAGACTTCTCCTCAGATTTGGACACTGAGGTCAGTGAAAAAAATTTGCGGGCAACTACACTACGAACATGTTCCTCGTAGGCAAAAAGATGCTATTTTTGAGAAGTGGCAGAACGAAGAATACAGAGGGCGATGATATGTTGGAAATGGGTTGTCGTGCAAACTCGGTTGGGCTGAAAATGCAATTAAATTTCTAATCCATATCTGCTATAAACAGAGTATTTTAGTTTCTCTAAAAGCATCTTGTGGCAACAAAATGAAAGATCTCACATCTGAAAAACCTTGTGCTCGTCAATTTCAGTTCCTCGCCCCTGGAATTCATCCGGGTTTCGACAAATTTGCTACTTCTTGCCAAATTTATGTGAATGAAGGATTTGCGGTTTCGTTATTTTATGCAAAAATTGGACTAGTGAACCCCTCTCAATAACACTAACCAAACTGCGTTTCCCATCATTCAGTCCACAGGATCATTCTTCCACGACAGGAGCATCACCCTCGGGAGCCTAATGGGTGCTTCCACCATGCTAGAGCTCTCTCGGAGATCGACGAGAATCCGAAAACCAGAGGCCGTCAAGAAAAGCTGCAAGCCCAGAATCTGGTTATTCTCTCTGTGCTCAGGGGTGAGCACTGACGTGGAGAGGATGGACAACGATGCTGCTCAGTCACTCGGCCAATTTCTTGCGGTGGAGAGGAAAGCCGCCAACGGATGCAGGAGAATCGGCCAGGGCCCGATCACGTATGGACCCGACGAGATCGTCATGGCCCAGGGCGAGAGCGGGCCGTCGAACTCACTCTTCGTCGACGGCCGGGTCGCACCCCCTCCTAGAGCGAGCCCAGGAGCAGAGGAAGGTGATGGCCCCGATGGGTATGGAGTGTCTCTGATTCTTTGCTGTGCGTGTGGGAATGGCTCTCACTGAATGGTCTTAGACCTTGTGAGTTGAATTCGTGGTGTGGTGTGGTGATTTATTTGGTGGGAAGAGAGAATTTGTCTTGGCGATCTTTATCATTTCTCGGACCTCGTTCATTTTTTCCACTTCTCCTGCTTTCTCTTTTACTGTGTTTTTCCACCAAAACGCACCGAAAGTTGGAAACAGGGGCAGGAGTTAGCAGAGCGGAGTGCCAAACCCACTGCCACCGTTAAAAGAATACCCAATAACTTATTAGATATTTAAAAGGGATAAATGCATGGCAAACCCTTCCGTCATCACGAGGATGTAATTGAGTCTCAAATTCTTTAAAAAGTGCAATCGAGCCTTAAAATTTATCAAGTTGGTGCTATTAACTTCTTCCGTTAATTCCGTTTAACTTGACAAGCGAAAAATACTAACAAATTTGAGCACTCGTTTGCACCAGCTTGACAAATTTTAGGACTTGATTACATCAATTAGACAACATTTAGGACTTGATTATACTTTTTGAAAGCTTATGATTCGATTGTACTTTTTTGAAAGCTTTAGAACTTAATTGCACCGGAACTTTCGGCGCACTTATCCCTAGGATGTATATTCAAATTGTATGTGGAAGTTTATGAAAAAATTCACTTTATTTTGATCCTGACAGAGTGAGAGGGAAAATTATTATGCATTCCAAAGGTAAATGGCCCCGCCGATTCACCAGAAGCCCGAACCGGCCTTTTTTTGTGCGGGAGTACGTCGGGGACTCGGAGGGCTTTCGAGGGCCTCCTTCAATTTGACACGAGAGCGTGCGTTGGTTTTTCCTCCAAACCTAGCGCGCACATCGCGAGTCAATTCACCTCAGCTATTAAATCACGAGTTACACGTGCACATGAGAATTTTTTTTTTCTAGGGCCTTCCCACTTTTTCTACGAACATTTCCATAAATTTTGACTCAATAAACAATGTCAAATCGGATGAATAGGAGGAGGCAAAGGCAGAGGTGGAGGAAGAGCGGATGCTCCGAATGAGCGGGGAGCAGGAGGAGAAAGGCGAGCGGTAGCATCGGGCGAAGCGAAGCAGCGAGAGGTTCATCTGCCGCTTTCGGGCGCCAAAAAGCGCGAGGTCCCTTCGGTTGAGGGCGAGCATGGAGAATGAGGTGCTCACCGCGACGGTCCCCGGGGAGGAGGTGAAGAAGCGGGAGGTCAAGACTCGGGTTCGTTGAAATCTCCGAATGATTTTAATTTCTCTTGCGTTCTCTTTTTTCCTTTCCCGCCTCTATTTACAATGTTTTGGCATGTGTCTTCCGTGGGAAATTTGGTATCTCCGGTTTCTATGTCAAAAGCCAACAAAAACGCCAAAATTATATCCACTGTTATACATTTGCTTAAAAAAAATTTCTGTAACACCAAAACCTCAAACTTATATTTGTGTGTAGACCTACTAAAATGGGTAGTACTTCTATTTATTTACTCATTTATAATAGACTGAGTTGTTATACATTTTTAATGAATATGTGTAAACATAATATGATTATTACGCGAGTCATAACTAGGTTTACAACTTATTTAGACCTAACCCATCTCTGTGTCTTTCTCTTCATTCTCTCTCGCCCTTACTAGATCCCATGCTTACCGACTTCGCACTCTCACCTCGGTTTGATTACGAATTTTCCTAGATTAGATTAAATATGGAAGCATTTTAACAACATGAGTTGAGTATGGATCACTAGATTTGTAATGCAAAAAAATAAGTCATAAACAATTTAAATGGATCTATTTGGTTTGGACCATTTATGACACAATCTCAACCCGACCCAACTCACCTATTTGACGGGTGTCCCTATGTGTAGGGGTGTCAAAACTAACCAAAAACCCGACCTGAACTATTAATCGAATCGAACCGAACCAAAAATTTGTGCATTTTTGGTTCGGTTCGCTTTTGGTTCGATTAATGGAAATATAACCATTTATTTCTTTTGGTTCAGTTTATTTTGGTTTGGTTTGGTTAACCGAACCGAACCGAAAATCTTTTTTTTTAATTTTAATTCAGCCTCCCCACCGGCGCTTAGCAAGCCTCGAGCTACCTCAACATGCCAAAAACCTCCACCTCCTCCCGCTCCTCACACTCCTACCCACGGCCACCCGTGCCACCACGACCAATGCCACCACCGCCATCGTCCCCACCCCCATCCTACCCATCGCCCGCGTTTCCTCATCGCCTCCACCACGACGCCGCCGCCGTCGCCAATAAATCAAGACTTTTTCAGTAGGCTAAAATTCAAAATCAATCCTAACGAGCTTGTTCAATCTCGCTAAAAACAACTATGGTGGTCAACGCAATCGGTTCAAAGCGGGCTAAGACGAGAACATTGAAAAGTGAACCGCGAGCTTCTTCCAATTCCATCACCAAGAAAGGACCCACCCGTGACTTCAATTTCTCTCGTGAAACCTCCCAATCATCGTTCTATCAAGCGGCCAAATCTCGCGAGGAGAGGGCTCACGGCCGTCGGTCGGGCCCTTGCTGGCCACCGCAAGGGTGGGTCGTGGCCGCGAGGGCTTGCGACGCCTTCGCCTTCGTGCGCGAGGGGCTTCGGGGGGCCCGACTGCGTGGTGTGCCTCTCTACGCCGAGGGAGGAGGGTGAGCGATTGCGAGAACTCGAGTGCCTCAACGGGTGGCTCCAAGACTTGAACTTCAATCGCCCGCTATGCCGGTCGCTGCTCGCGTCCGGTGAGGTTGCGGACACCGTGGGGAGGCGCGTCGGGGTAGAACCGGTGGAGTGGTTTTCTTTGCTCTGAACCAAGCCCGACGTTGTGGGGGCTTTGAATTTTGGGGGCGGTGGTGATGGACCAAATAATAAGTTGTGCAAAAAAAAAGGGGGAAAATTAAAACCAAAAATCAAAAAAGAAAAACCGAAAACCGAACCAAACCGAACCGAACCGAATTGGATATTTGGTTCGGTTCATATTCGATTCAGGGCGGGTTCGGTTCGCTTCGAGCTTTTCACCTTAATGGTTCGGTTCGGTTTAGTTTTTGGAAAAACTAAACCGAATTGAACTATTGACACCCCTACCTATGTGACACATTTACCCTAAGTCAAGGTTTCGACAATAAGTATTGTTAAAAGTCTACCTATATGGATATCGAAAAGCAAACGACGTTGGAGCCCATGTAATTCAAGTGAAATAAAGACGATATTGTTTTGATTGAAAAGTCATACGGCAAAATAGTGACGGAGAGTAAATGTGCCAAATAGATATAAGTTTGAGGTGCGTTGTAACGGGGTTTATTTTGGGGTTTTTGATATTACCAAAAGAAAATTTCAAAATAAATACGTCATACTAGGCATAACTTGACATTTTTTTTATGATTTTTTCTCTTCTCTTGTCTTTGGCCTAGTGTTGGTGGGTGGTAAAACGAAGATTCGCTTATCAAAACATGAATCATTTAATTGTGAAAGCGGTCGATACAAAAATAACGAGAAAGACAAGCGACTTTTGCTTGGTTTTGATTGGGAAATTTGGCAGAAATGTGGTCATGCCAAAGACAGTAATAGTCATACTCAACGTTGAACAGTCCATTTCATCTGCTTTCGGAGCGCATACGACAAACTTGGCTCTTTCATCGACTTTGCCTTCCTCTTTGACGTGACAGTTGTTTTAAAGGACAGACGGACACCTCTCGAGCGTCACAATTTGTGTGCGATGTTTACTTTGATATTAAAAATTTTCGTCTGCTCACTTAAATATCAAATAAAAAAATAATAATAATCACTTAAGTGATAATAACGAGAGATTTCAGCCAAAAAATATACATTGTATTTATATTTGAAATATTTTAAAAAAAATAGTCCACGTGGAAATTTTATTAAAAAAGAGTCCACATGGCAATTTTATTGAAAAATTTAGTCAAAATATTAAAAATAAGCTAAAAAAATTAAAAAGAAAAAATTAAAGGGGGCTCCTAGCAGCGGCAAGGATCATCAAGCCCCAGCCCTCACCTAAATTGGGCAATTGGCCGAGGCTCGACGGCTGAACAGCCCCCACCCATCGTTGGCTATTACCGAGGGGCAGTGACGGCAAGGGCTATGCAAGCCCTCGCCGTTGCCCCAAAACCCCTTTTACTATATTTTTATTTTGTTTTTTTTATTTTTTAACTTTTAGGTTCTTTTTTTATTATTATCATTGATTGGAATACTCAAACGAGTTACGTAAGATTTCCAGCAAATTTCATCGGAGTTGACACTTAAATAACCTTTTTCAAAAAAATTGGCACTTAAATAACATAAAAAAAATGGCACCAAATGAGTGATGTGCACAAATTTTGTCACTTTTGGTCTTCTTCTGCCGATTTTAAAGTATTCCTTTTCCCTACCATAGCAATCATGCTCTTATTAGTAAGACGGTAAAATACCATTAGAAAACTTAAATCGATACAATACATAATATATTTAGTCTATATTTGTTTCGCGAAAATGAATGATTTAGAAAAAAATTTCCTAAAATGAATCGCTTATAGCGCTTGCAAAAATGAATGAACGATAAATATTTTCATTGTCCATGAGTTAAGACATGAATTGTTATCGGTAATGAAAATATTTTATGTTGACTAATAATTTTAAGAAATATAAATGATTATTTTTAGAAAGATATTTTTCCAAACTGTTCGTTTTTTGTGAAATAAATGGAGCCTTAGGGTGTATTTATTTCACTGAAAATCTCATAAATAAAAATGCTTTTTATGGAAATTATTTTCAAGGAAAATTATTAGTTTTTATTTATTTGGTAGTTTCGAAACGTGATTTCTTTCTTACTACAACGGAAAGTCGATTTTCCTCCTATCTGAACTTATTGTTTTCAGTTCATGAAAAATGTTATATGTAGTCAATTGATTATCCGTCGTCCAAACATCGAAAAGTAGAAAAACAATCTCCAAAACAGTTTCCTTCAAACAAACGAATTATTATCTTAAAATAATTTTCGTCAAACAAAAAATTTCAAAACCAGTGCCCCTATTATCCTATTATAATGCCTACGTGTGTTGACACGTATGCATTTTAACGACATATTAGACTAATACTAGTAGAATATATATATGTTTTTTTTTTTGGGTCGGAAGGATACATCCGGTTCAAAGATACCATTTTGTGAGTCTATGTGAGACAATAGTTTAGTTGGTGTGAACGGATCATGGGGGTTGGTTCTAGTTCAAAGTTTTTAACGGTATCAACCTCTAATAAAATGCTTGTATTGTCATGTTCGAAATCCGTACTAAACTTTAGTTTCACAATCATGTACGCTCTTCCCCTTGATTTAGGTTTACTTTTCATGGTAAACAACTCCGTCGTTCTTTATGGTGTTAGCATTGGACTATGATCGACGTTTTGAGCTATTTGTTTGAAAGAAAAAATATCATAAACAGTCAATGAACTTTGGTTAACTGTGCAATGTGATGGCTGAAAATTTGATTCGTTTAACATGGTCCCAAACTTCAGTTCGATGACCAATGCAGCCCCCCGGTCTTTTAATTTTTTTTCTATAGTTTAGAAACTGCATTGCAAATTTATCAATAGTTTCGAAATCACATTAAACAAATTAAAAGTCCAAATATGACATTATACATTAAGCCAAAGTTTAGGGACGGTATTGAACAAATTAAAAGTTAGAGACCATCTATGTTGTTATACAAGGAAACCCCTTCTTTCTATCTTTTTGCAAGACAATCACGGCAAGTGAAAAGCGGTAGGATTATCGATCTCGACAGTTCTTTTCCCTGCCTTATTTTCGAGGTTTTACTTTTTACCCCTTCTTTCATGGGGAGCTTCTAGATCTAGACCGGATTTTTGGAACATTACCGGGCTGGACCGGACTCCTTTCCTCCATGGAATCTTACTTCTGATCCAAAGTCACTTGGCCCAAAGGTAGTTGAGGTATTGAAGATGGGCCTCATCGAGCAAAACAGAGAGTTTCTTGTTGTGACCAGTAAAATTAAACAGAAATAAAAACTTCGAGAAAAACAAATTTAATAAAAGCCAAGTCAATGAATGAATTTTATTAACAAGTAAAGAGGATTGAATTTCAAACCAAATATAGACTTACAAAATTTTTATAAGGTTGCAACAAAATAAGACGGGAGATGAGATACGGATTATCGAATCTCCTTAACGCGGTTAGTTTCTACCAACGATGCTTTGTAGATTTATGAACTGTACCTCTCGAGATAAATAACACTACATACCTATTTGTACAGGCACTATGCAAACATAAGTCAATCAACGTTTTCCTCGAGTCGGCACACTTAGAAAAAAATTGAAGAGGAGAAAACTTCAATCTTTTTGCCTAAAATGACGAGTCGTTGATTCAAATTTTAGAGCTTGATAGGGACAAGATCTAAAGGGACATAACTGCTATAGAAAACTAGAAATACATTATCTAGATAGACATAACTGATTCAGAAAATTAAAATGACGTGATCCGAAATGACAAAGCAATCCATGCATTAATGAATCACCATTGTTGAGCCATTAACCCATAATTACATCACGTTCCATCCTCCCACGCCGTCGTCCCCTTGGCCAGTTACCAAACGATCGTGGACATTCAAAATCCTATCGCAGTAATATAATAAGCAATCTTACCTTCCTTCCGATGATACATATAATTATTCCTACCAAACATGCTTGCGAGAAGAATGCATGGTATGTGTGTGTGTTATGTCCGACAACACATTTCATCTCATGTTGCCCCCCAAACCCGACGCAAATTCAATCTCGTGGAATGAACGGGCCAGCAAGTGCCACGTCATCCGCGCGCACGCTGGTCATCATGGGCGACTACCTTTCATATCTATCCTTTTGGTTTTTCCCCGCCCGACAGTGATGATAAGCTCCGCGACACTCAGAGCACAGCCGGACCTAATCGCTGCTCCTCATGTTATCATGTAGAGGACAGTTGGACGTCACTGACGAGCCGAGAGAGGCCTTTTTCACTGGAAGGGGATTGGGGGTTTCGGGGCTGTCAGCTCACCGGCAGGTGACAATATCCCCCTATTTAGCTGCCCGATTTTGTTAAGCTAGGCGGAGCTGCGATTTTAGTCAATTTTTCTCTGGAGCATCTAGCTGGGCGGGCTTCTCGCGACCCGTCACATTGCTAGCTATAGCTGATCCCCCTCCGCCCCCGCGACCTATTCCGCGGCTGTGCTAGGAATTGCCGCCGATCGTGGCTCCCGCCCGCCCCGATCCACACCATTGATCACGCCGGCTTCAGCATGGATTTCAAGCTATTTCTGCGGTATCTAACGAGATACAGTTTGTGGCAATTATTCAGCATATGTTTCGATTTTCAAAACACGATATATATAAGATCGCTAGATTTGCTGGCTTATTTTTCTTATTTGATTACCTAAATAAGTACCTTTAAATTTTCTTATTCATCCCCAACAAAGACCACGCGAGAAAACACAGTAACATCCTTTTCCGATTAATTGGAGGTGGTTTTGACGGGGACGAGAGATTGTATTGATGGTGGATATCTTGTTTTTTTTTTTTTTTTGGCAACTTCACATTTTCGGCATGGGACAGGAACCTGCATTCCCATCTTGGGCTCCACAAAATGGACGGTGACGATTGCTCCGCCAACTCCAAGACCGGATCGTGCCACGCTGGATACGACAACTATCCATCGTCCCCTCGCGCATCGACCATGTGCGCGCGCCGCGGTTCAATCGCCTGTCCGTTTATTTATTTATTTATTTTTGCAATATCTCCGCGTTTTGGTCGAATCTCTCGCTTTTGTCCGGGAAATCGCGTGAAACAAACCATGACGGGGGACCCACCTTCTTTTGTTTTTTTCTTTTTTTTTTATGTAGCGTGATGAAATGAATGTCTGTTCGACTTATTAAGTCCCGGACATTTAATCTGCCTATGATTTCATATGTTCGGTGAGATTCGTACTAACGATCAACGCGAAATTTCAGCCAGAAATTCCCCGACACTCTAACCAATTATGACAATCTCAAAATCGACCCAAGGCTTGACTTTGACCTCCGCTCAATAAGTTGATGTCTAGAATTGGTATCACCGAATCATGAAAGTGAAGAAGAGCCACCAGTGAATGCGACAAAGTACCTATTTCTCATCTTCCTCCTTGAAAAAAGCAATTCCATTCGATGTATTGTTTTTCGAGAATCATAGATAAGGGGACAAAAAAAAATATATAAGGTGATAAGCATTCACTGTGAAGTTGAGTATGTGTACCGTGTTGCTACCGGTACTTCTACAATGAGGAAGCACTTCAAAACATGCGAGACGTGTACTGCGAAACAAAAACTTGGTTGGCAAGGTAAGGATAGATTTGAGTATTAGTAGCATCTAGCTGTTGGAGTTGGCGAATACTTCGGGGACCCTTATTTCTCACACCGGGCACGCCCACGTGAGCTTAGGGAAACCGAAGTGTTACCTAATGACGTGTGACCCCTGCGCGCGGGATACGGGGGTTCGGGGGCAGCGCCCTCTACACAGGTATCTCGGTGCCCGGTCGGCGGACGGGGGTTCGGGGGCGGTGCCTCCCGACGGAGGTTCCGCCGCCCGAACAACGAACGGCTACCCCGCTCACCGGTGAGCCGGCGGGGGTTCGAGGGCAGCGCGCCCGAAACCTCTACGGGTTTGTGCTTTTATTTAAGCTAGCCCGTATGGTTGGAATTAAGAGGTTTTAGGTTTTTTAGCCCGTTTTTGGGGCATATATATTTTGCTCGATTTTATCATTGTATTAGTTGAATTGGCAGTAAACCAACAAATATAGTGAAATCTCTTTGCGGGACGTAGCCCTAATCTTGGGGTGAACATGAGTAATCTCGTGCATCATTCCAATTTTTCTTGATTCTCTCGTGTGATCGTCGATTCGGTTTCGATAAATCCCTTCACTAGCCACGTTGACATTTGATCAAGATCGTTGGGGACACATGCTTGCTCGGATCATGTTTGTAGCAATCATAAATATATAATCAATTGGGTTTTTTCTAAACAGAATATGAATACTTCATTTTATTGGTCCAATTATTGTTTCTATTGATAAAGGGATGTGCTTTTTCCGCTCATTTTCTGGCTAACACACTCCTTAAAAGTAATATATTGACTATAATATCTCTTGTGGCCCCCATTTTGTATTAACTTTTTTTGTTTTTTTCCCTATCTCTGTCTTCTCTCTCTTTACATGTCCATCGTCTTCTTCCTGATCTCTTTCGCCCTTGTCTTTGACTCGCCGCGCCATTTGCTTGCTTCTCCATCTCGCCGCCCCCCACGGCCTCGATCCGCCGTCGTCAAGACCTTCACGATTATCGTATACTCTGTCATAAAGGGGCACAAAATCGGCAAGACATCGCTTGACCCCATCGTGTGCCCGAACGATTTTTATGACAAAGATCCAACCGATGATGATGAACTCGAGGAATTTGAGAGAGAGAGAGAGAGAGAGAGAGTACCGGCAAGGAAAGAGGAGGTTTTAACTATATGGATTTGTGGAAGAATCGTAGCCCTCTATTAATCACCATCTACTTTAGAGATACCTCTAGAGAGATGCGATTTTTTGACCTTGAAAGCATTCGAGCTCAGCTGACAATATGTCGGTCATCGACTCAATGAAGCCTTCAAATATGTCTAATTCGTCTTCAAAACTACTATTGTTGTTGTTGTTGATACAATTACAACAGTTGCTACTGCACTTTGTTACCAACTGCTTTTCATTGCTCTCCTTGATGGGGTTTTGAACCATCTTTACCAAGTAGACCGAGCTCGACTTGAGCTCTACTACTTTGATGGGCAGCGGGTCGAGGTGCGAGGGGCAGCAATGCGGAGAAGCAAGCGAACGGCGAGGAGAAAGAAGGCGATAGACATGCAAAGAGAGAAATAGGGAAGAAAAAATAAAAAATAAAATGGGGCCCACATTTGAATTTAATAATTGTCAAAAAAAATAATGTGTTAAAAGGTGATATCCATAAAAGATATAATAGTCAAAACACAATTTTAGGGAGTGTGTTAGCTAAGAGGGGAATGGAAAAAGCGCAATCCTCAATAAATATAGATTTTTGTTATTGCGTTTACTTTCATTTTATTTAATTAAAAATAAAATAAAAATAAAAATAAAAAAATTGTCCGGTTCGGGTAGACTCTCGAATCAATTGACACAGTAGATCTACATGTGCGATAGACTACAGATTTTTTTTTTTTTTTTTTGGGTCGAAATAGGCTACAGATTTCAACCGCCTCTTCCTTGACATTTGGCTGTCTGAAATCGGACGACTGGGAGCACCGCAACCGAAACACTACGGACGGAGCCGATGTTGGTGTCGGCTCGAGCCGACGGATGAGTCGCTATCGGGTCGGCAGAAATAGACGGTCTATCTTTCAGCGAGCACACCAGCCGAGGCCAACTCCCACGTGCCTGTGGGCCACGTGTATCTCCATTTTGATCCGGCGCGGTCTATCCCTCTTTTCTTGCTTCGAGCCTGAGCGGCGATGGACGGCTATCATCAGCCCCCATTGACACGTGTACGGAAGTGGTTATATGAAGGCGTGCTGCGAGTCGAGGCAATCTCCTTATCTGGACCTGATTTGCGATTTTGGGAAGAAGAAAATTTTTGGCCCCCACGCACCTTACAGGACCGGTCGGCATGGCTCGTGTCGTGTGATGGCTCTCCGGACAACTCGATCCGAGGAACGGGGAGAGTACGCTTTGAAACCCGGATTTGCCAAATCGGGTGCATTTCAACCGTCGATCATATTTTTTCATCGATCATATTTTTTCGTATTATCGGAATCATGCGAGACTCACATGATCAACAGCTCTCAAGAAGAATCCGATCCTTCGATTCGGGGCTAGGATCCTCTCCGAAGGCGGGTGAGAAGTAAATTTTCTCCGACACGTTAATGTACTCTCGTGTGATTAATTAATTACATTTTCGCCGATATCTTTGCAAGGTCGCCCCCCATGTAGAAGACTAGCTGACTCAAGTACAAAAAAACTCGAAGTCAGCTCGACTCCACAAACAAAATACCTCGAAACAAAGAACGAGGCCGGTTTTTGGGCAGAACGAGGCTAAATAGTTGACTCGAGCTCGACGAACTCCGAATTTCCAAGCTTGACACACTTGCCGGCACCTCCTGAGCACACCTAAGATAGAAGAAGTGGCCCGGAACCGCGCCGCCGCCGCCGTTCGTACAACCTATCAAAACCGACCATGTTGTCCGCAACGATGATGGAAAAGCATGGCAAGAGGGATTCTGCCCCATTTTCAGGCCCACGAGATCTCCATCACGCATAAATGCTGCAACCCGGAAGAGGCAGTTGTTTCCCGCATCGATGTGTCATTCCCGTTTTCTCGTCCGATCGTCGATGTCGAGCACCCAACAGGCTAACTAAGCCCCAACTGGCGTCCTTCCAACTTGGCCTGTGGTCTTAGGGCAAATCAAGCTGAACCGCACTAATTTGGGAAGGGCATTGCTAGGTGAAGCCGTCCTCATGAAGGATCTACTGTGCATGCCTAGGGTCTATGTCGGCATAAGTTTAATTATTGGCTCGTTGACTAAAACAAATGTTTAAACCAAATTTTTTTTTTTTTTTTTTTTGCAAGAACTGATGTACAAGTATCATAAAAGCATTGGAGGAGGGGACAGTTCACTCTCGAGCCAATGTAAAACGAGCTCCTTTCTAATGAACTTTGTGCAATAGTTTGGCACGTGACTAAGAAAATAACTGACGTGGGCTCTAGGGCGGGTTGGAATTGGGTTAATTAGGGAGCGGACCGGGTGGTCACATAAGACTGATATTGGGAGAATGGCTACATCCAGTACCGAACCAGTGATTTGACCGACATACGCATTGATGTTTTTAAGTAGTGAAGAGATGGAATTAGTAGCATGGATTTATATCCCAAACCATAAAAAAAAAAAGTTTCCTCTGTTTAATGACCTATAAATCTTGAACGATCTGGTGACCGTGGTTACCCTACAACCAACGAATAAATTTCACTTGTACTTATAGTAGGGAGAGCAAAAGAACAGGGCCAAATATAGAAACGCCTGGTTCTAGGCGGTTCCCTCCGGACCTAGTAAATATCAATTCGGGTCCATGTCGTAGGCTTGAATTCACCCACTCGGAACAACCGGATCGGAATCAGTGGGCTCACTCGCCAACCCCATATTTATACGGAGCTTTGCACGTTCGGGAAGCTCCTACACATATCTCTGTTTCCAACTTTCTATTGCAGTATTCAAGAGTTAAGAATAACAGTAAATTTCTTATTCCTCGTTCTTTGGTTTATGTCACAATTTAGTGATGCCTTTTGTTAATTTGTTGACTCACAACCAATTCGCATGCCCACCCGAGAATCAGTGGACGGTTCCCGATTTTTAGTTTGTAGAACAGGCCCTTCATGGATGGTTCCCAATTCCAAGGTGGGGACCAACCCATCTTGAAATCGATCTCTCCTAACTTGTATTGTCCCCCATGCTCCCCATCGCTGATTGGGTCGGTACTCCCACCGAGTCAATGTTTTCATTTTCCTTTTTTTCCTTTTCGGCTTTTTTTCTTGTTTTTCGTTCTTTTTGTAACTTTTTGTGTTATATGTTTTTCAAATCCGATACGACATTAGCCTCGCATGCGCGCAAGACATATTTTAAAGTGCCACTTGCAGCATTTTTCGTCGATCAAATGGGATGAAGCCGGCGGTATTCCTCGATCGTACCAAATAGAGGAGTTTCAGAACTTGATTGTGTTTTTGCAAGTTTCTGACCTAATTAAAATTTCGTTTTGAGTTTGAGAATTTCTTGTAAACTCATCCGAAAAAAAAAAAAAAGGAAAACGCATATGATAAGTTTGCGGGCCAAGGACCACTGGCTCGAGCCCAAACGAGATGGCCCGGCTATAGGCCCGCCCAAAGAGCACTTTAAACCCCTGTGGCTCGGACAACGGCGTGGGCTACCGGATCCACAATCAGGTTTAGCCGTGATCGTACGACTGAGATGGATTTTAATCGAGAATTGCTTCACCATGTGCATCTTCTAACTATGAATGCTTCATCCGACCCCCAAAAAAAAAAAAAAACTGTGAATGCTTTGAGCGTCAATCTATTACTTGTTCCTCGCCGAGCCGCGTCTCAGTCGCGCGTGCGTCTTAGTTTATCAACCAGTCCATGCCAAGCCGGCGAAGCCGAAGCGAGTCCAGCCAAGCCGCAGCTGTAGCCCTGCCAGCCTCATGTCCTCATCAAGTCATCATTTCTCCAGAAAAAAAGTAATATATAATATATGCTATATATAGAGAGAGAGACACGCACACACGCACACAATATCAAGAATATGCCAAAATTATTAATTCAACTTGCATTTTCGACCCCCCCAAAAAAAAAAACTTACATTTATTTCTCGTAAAATTGACGATTTAAAATATATATTTTTAAGAAATTAATTATATCGTTGAAATATTTAATCAATAATATCTAAATATTTTTATGTATGGAGAAAACATATTTCGTTTGTTCAATAATATAAGAGATACAAGCAATTTATTTTGAAAACAATATTTTTTAAATCATTCATTTTTCAAGAAATAAACGGAGCCTTGGATTATGCATCAATACATCGAGTAACAGTAATATAGTAAATAAGGTAACTCTAAATATTCAATTGATGTATTTTTGTAAGGGTTAATATCACGAAAAATTCCAAATTAGTATATTTATGATAAATTTACCAAAAACTAATTTTTGACAACAAAAAATTCAAATCGGTACACATGTGATAAATTTTATGCAAAATATTTTTTGACTATAATAAAACCCAAATCGGTACACCGATGATAAATTCACTCCGGATTATTTTTTTGACCACCAAAACTTCAAATCGGTACACTTGTAACAAATTTATCATTCGTTAATTTTCTTTAAATTTGGTTAATACCACAAAAAATCTCAAATTAATATACATGTGACAAATATAGGGCATAAATCTCAAATTGGCATACCTTTTAACGGTCATATATCATCTAACTCAACAATTTGTCGGTAAAATTTAACGAAAATTAAAGAAATGTAAATTTATTATAAGTGTATTAATTTTATTTTTTTGTGATAAAAAAATTAATTTGAGATAAATTTATCTTAAGTATATTAGATTGAGATTTCTGATGGTAAAAAATACAATTTGAGGTAAGTTTATCTATCGATTTATAGTTTTTTTTTTGTTTTTGTACGTCGTTGTATTAACCCTTTCATAAATAACGTGAATCCATGGTGTCAGCTTTGCGCAACTTATATAAAATACGCTCCCCTCTGCTCTCTCTCCCTCCCTCCCTCCCTCTCTCTCTCTCTCTCTCTCTCTCTCTACATATCTCTCACATGGAGTACGAACTCGCAATGGCGACCTACTTCTCGAGGACCAGCACACGGACACGCCGTTGAATCATCGTCGCCGCAGGCGCTTGGCGGCCTGGCTGGGAAAAATCTGCTCGCAGAGCCATGGAGGCCGGCAGGGCGGCGCTCGCGGAGGGCCTCATCGGGAGCGCCAACGAGATTGCGTCCATCTCCGACTACGGATGCGCGGTGAAGAAGCAGTACTGCAACCTTGCCCGGCGGCTGAAGCTCTTGATCCCAATGTTCGAGGAGGTTCGGGAGTCGAAGCAGCCGGTCGGTGAGGGGACGGCCGGCGCTCTGGCCTCGTTGGAGGAAGCTCTGGATTCGGCCAAGGATTTGCTTCGTTTCGGGAGCGAGGGGAGCAAGATTTACATGGTTTGTACGTGGTTGACTCTGATGCTAATCAATGTGCGCATGTTATTGTTTTTGTGCGCGGGTGTGTCTTCCTTAATCAGCTCTCGCAGTCATTACTGTTAATTTACTAGATTTGGAATCGAAGCAAGCGCTGAATCTGCTGATGCCGTAGCTGGAGTTAGTGTTTGCAGCTAGATTTAGGGATCCGCTCATTCACTTGTTGAGACCCTGAGAACAACTGAATCACGTCGCTCGTAGTCGCGATTTTGAGGCAATCTCATGGCCGCAGGATATGAAATTAGGCAACTGATGGAAGTAGCTGCCTTTGATCCAAAATCCTGGCGCTGCTCCTTCTTTTGCAAGCTACGGCCTATGTAGATTAAATTCCTAATTTCCAATTTCTGAGCATTCATTTTCAGTCAACACACTCCACCTCTACCCCATTTTATTGTCCTCCTGACCCTCGATCCATTTAATAGCAATCTATAGACAAAATTTACTTTGTGATTTCATTGCGGCCACTTTGTTCTTGAATCTGTCATGTGGTTATAGCATAATCATTCCTACTTACGGTATTCGATGACTCTGACGAGCTCTTAGTCTTTTGTTATGGCACCAGTGAGCTCTGCTCATTGGGTTCTTGCTGTTATTTAGCTTCGATCTTTCGTGTGTACAGGTCCTAGAGAGGGAGCAATTAATGAGCAAGTTTGATGAGGTGACGGCGCATATAGAACGAGCTCTAAGTGCAATTTCCTATGAAGAACTTGATATATCAGACGAAGTTCAGGAACAGGTAGTTTTCCAGTCAAGCAAGTTCCCATTGTCAGTAGCTAGGCACATCGGTAACTAGCAGTGCAATTTAGACTTATCTTCCTCTGATCTACCATAGCTTCTTGAGCTTCAAGAGTTCATGAATCCCCGAGTTCTCTTCTAGGCCTTATTATGATGCTCAATGTCACAAGTATGGACCTTATAGACCTCGTCAGATATTGAAAACCATTTAAACCAATGACCATCTTGTGCTGATATTCACGTTGATTTCTTTGTCCAGGTTGAGCTTGTTCTCGCACAGTTTAGAAGAGCCAAAGGACGGACTGATCCACTGGACATGGAACTCTATGGAGATCTATTGTCTCTTTATGAGGGCAATGGCAAGGCTGCAGATACAGCTGTCCTAAGTAGATTGACTGCAAAGTTGCAATTGACGGAAATAGCTGACCTTACGCAGGAATCTCTTGCTCTACATGAGATGGTTTCTGCTAGTGGTGAAGATCCAGGGAAGAGCATTGAGAAGATGTCGATGCTCTTGAAGAAAATTAAAGATTTTGTTCAGACAGAGAACCCTGAAATGGATGCTCCTGCAAAACTAGAAGGTTTGCCGCTGCGTTCAGCTGGAGAAGCAGCCGCCGATGGAAACCACAAAGCCCCTGCTATCCCCAATGATTTCCGCTGTCCAATATCGTTAGAGTTGATGAAGGATCCTGTCATTGTTTCGACAGGACAGGTAAAGGATGCACAATCTTTTCTCTCTATGATGCCCTGAAATTCGCTTGCATGATTGTGGAGCATAAAATTAGGATTTAGAATTCCAAATGCCAGTCTCACCCTCTTTCATCCTGTTCAAGTGACCATAAATAACAAGTATTCGAGTTGGCATATCACATTCACATTTTGTGTTCTGCCTGAGGTCTCGTCATTAGAAGAGCATATTAGAAACTTGTGCTTCCTGATGTCATTTCGTTACACTCGCTTATGCAGCCTTAAATATTTCGAGACATACCAGAACAAAATTCGTCATCTTTTATGTCTTTAATTCAATTCAAAATTGAAGATACATCCAATTCTTTTGTGAGGGTGACCTCGTATTGCTTTTTCCTCCATCCCTTCTTTCTCTCTCTTTTGACTAGTACGAGTCATTTGACTTAATCCCTATCTGTATTTATACATTGGCATATCCATATGCCTGTCATATGTTACGCTGTAGATAGAATGATCCTCTTTTTGCTAGTGCAGACCTATGAACGCTCTTGCATTGAGAAATGGCTGGAAGAAGGGCATGGAACATGTCCAAAGACACAACAAACCCTCACCAGCACCTCCCTCACACCGAACTACGTCCTGCGCAGCCTCATAGCTCAGTGGTGTGAAGCAAATGGCATCGAACCGCCTAAACGTCCCGCGAGCTCTCGCCCTAATAAAGCTACTTCTGCCTTCTCCCCTGCAGATCGTACAAAGATTGAAGTTCTTCTCCGTAAGCTAAACTCTGGCATCCCCGAAGAGCAGCGCTCTGCTGCCGGCGAGATCCGCCTTCTTGCAAAGCGCAATGCAGATAATCGCATCGCCATCGCTGAAGCCGGCGCAATTCCTCTCCTAGTAAGTGTCCTCTTAACACCAGACTCTCGCACGCAGGAGCATGCCGTAACAGCTCTTCTAAACTTATCCATATGCGAAAATAATAAGGGAGTCATCGTCTCTTCGGGAGCAGTTCCCAGAATAGTTCACGTCCTGAAGAAGGGAAGCATGGAAGCGCGAGAAAATGCCGCAGCTACCCTGTTCAGCCTCTCAGTCGTGGATGAATATAAAGTCACCATTGGAGGCTCGGGCGCAATCCCACCACTGGTGGCGCTTCTAAGTGAAGGTACCCAAAGAGGGAAGAAAGATGCTGCGACAGCACTTTTCAATTTGTGTATATACCAAGGCAACAAGGGAAAGGCTGTGAGGGCCAGTATCGTGCCCACGCTAATGCGACTGCTCACCGAACCTGAGGGTACTATGGTGGACGAGGCATTGGCCATATTAGCGATACTTGCTAGTCATTCCGAAGGAAAGACAGCCATCGGAGCTGCAGAGGCGGTGCCTATGCTCGTCGAGTTTATCAGCAGAGGTTCACCGAGAAACAGAGAGAATGCAGCCGCAATTTTGGCGCATCTTTGCTCTGGAGATCAGAGACACGTAGTAAAGGCGCAAGAACTCGGAGTGACAGGTCCACTCACGGATTTGGCACAAAACGGGACAGATAGAGGGAAGAGAAAGGCAGCACAATTACTCGAGCGAATGAGACGGTATGTCGAGCAGCAGAAGGAGGCTCAGGCGCAAGCTGAAGCCGATGCTCAGATTCACCATACACAAACTCCCTCCGAAAGAGATAGCTAACTGTTTATACAATTTTTCGTTCTCTCTCTTCTTTGGAAAGCCAGCTTTCATTTTTAGTCGCAGGTGGGAAATCACCTGGCCATTTAAGTTAAATTCTTTTGTTGGCCCGTGGCAAGGACTGCATCTTTCCAACAGTCAGCTGGCAGAAATGCAGCAAAAGGAGGTGGCGCCCAGCCGATTGGGAGATCAACGAAGGCCTAAGATATTTCTGACAGCAGTTTATAATGTACACGAGCAAAATGTACCATCGTCGTCCTCAAAAGTTTTTTAATGGAAGAGATGTATGTCTACAGAAGAAACTATTTGACTCGCAAATTTGTCCCATGTTGTGCCCACGACCGGCTATTCAACATCCATCTTTTACAATTTGGTTGAATTCTCAACTTTCTACTTAAACCCGTCTCTATAAGACATGGTCGGACCAGGGCTGGTAGACATCACATCCCCCACGAAAAGAAGTATCAAGTTCAAGAATATACACTCCAGCTGTCATGAAACTTCTTACCGTCGTTATTTCAAATCGAATTCTTCTACAAGTTGTGAGGCACTGCTTCAAGATTGCTGGCTACATCGATGAACTACATGAGTAGAACTTGCATTCTAAACGGCGAAAGAACCCAAAACATTCCTATAGAGCTTCAGCTCTTTGATAATGACGTACTCCTGTCAAATCATGAGTTTCCTAAAAATAAAAACTTAAACCAAGTGAAGAGAACCAAGTTTCAAAATTTTTCAAATGGGGGAACAGACGCGGACTTGCTGAAATGTTCAGACTCGGCACTGACTCATCTTCTACTTGGCCTCTTCAATTGGAAACTCTTATCAATTTGACCCAGCAGCTCTACACGACTGAACTACTTCCTTCCCCTGTTAAGCCTCTGCAGGTGATAATTAATGCTTCCCCCAACCTTTCTGTTTCTTCCACTCTGAATCAAACAAGAGCCAAAAACATAAGGCGGTTCTGCTCACACGTGTTCATACAGATATTGGCTCACAATCGTGAGAGAGAGAGAGAGAGATATGGTGAAGGATACGCAAAGAAAATGCAAAACAAACCTGAGCATCCATGCAAGCACTCAAAAGTTCCTTTTGCCGGACGCATTTATCATCGTTGTTATGGCTTAGTGCCAAGCAGTTGAGAAATGATATCATTTCCTTCATGCAAGGCTTTTGAAGTGAACCAAATTTTTTGGGGTTGATGTACGGTGCACCTGCTTTTCGGCCCATTGAACTTGGAATCTCACTGCATATACCCAAACAGACAAATCATCAGACACACGAAAGATGAAAGACCATCAAATATAGTACCATCAACCAGCAGGGAAAAAGTGAAACTTAAGGACGACCAGATTTCATATAGCACCTTCTATGATAGTTTAAGAAACACTTACTCAGGCAGATAAACTATGAGCAACTGTAAGGCCTTCCTATTATATTCGAACAACCCAACACTAATTGTATGCTGCAAGTATCTCAGCACTGTAGAGAGAGAGAGAGAGAGAGAGAGGGGAAAACCAGTTGAAAAGGGCCTTGGCCCCATGTGAAGACGCACCAGCTCTATAACTGCAGTGCATCTGAAGCTAGTACATGATTATGATGCCTCATGACCACAATTTTGCTAAGAGAACATAGAAACTCTAAATTGAACAGAGTAATTTAAATGTCATTTAGAAAAGTACAACCACCAAAACAGCAAGTCAAATCCAAAAAGAAAATTCTACAGACGGGTAAAAGCTAGCTAAGGCCCTAACATTCAACTCCCATTCAGTCAGAAAAGCCAAACAAAGCACTGAGAATGTCTGCACCATCATTTCACATTCATTACCACCTTTACCGCATTCCATTCTCTACCACTTTGATGTGATGCTCATATGTTCATAAACATGATATTGGCAGAAAATCCAGAAAACAAATAATATATCATTGAGCATTGACTTTCCATTATACATGGCCCTCCACAAAATCTGCATGGTCAGCAATATTTCACCTCCATACCGAGCGAATGATAATCAATGACTTAACTAGAGAAACACATAGACATACGCATAAACCAATTCCTGTTCACAGGGTGTATATAGTGAAGCGATGTAAAAGTTTTCTAACTATGAAATTCCATAAACCTTAATTAAAGTCAGCATTAATGGAACTGCTCCAAGGAACTGCCCACAGGGATCTACTCTTGTTATTGTGAACAAGACCTTACTAAGCAACAAAATCTAAAATTCTTAGAGACAAATTAACAGTTCAAAAAAAGTATAACATGATTTAGTTTGCTCATGTAGCATAGTATCAAACAAAGCCACTTAATCTATGACTTTCTAAACAATTTCCAATATCATTGAGGTTTACATTAAAAGAACCTTAACCTATATATACACAATAGCTCCCGAGGTACTTGACTTTACAGAGTAATAAATTCTGCTTTAATCACCAGATGCTAATCAGCTAATAGATTTTCTTTTTCCTTGTGTATATATATGTATACATAAACCCTCTTTGAACATAACCTGCAATACTTCCTAAGTTCAAACAATGAGTAGCCCAATTCGACAAGTGGTTCATCGGGTTTCCAGAAAAATGCTCCGCATTGGCATTATGTGAACTATTCTAACAAATCAAATTCATAGCTGCAATATCCAACAGGGCAAGCAAAGCAAAATCACTTCTCAAGAAAGATTAAGCTATTGAGTTAATCTGTATTTCACTTGGTTAAAAACACGAGAATGAACAAATATCTCCACCAAGATTCCACAGCACAATTCAGTAAATCTTTACTTCCGCATGCAAAGAAGAACACTGTCAAAGATCGAGCGCACATGATCCTACAGCAGACAAGCGTTCTAGAGATATCTAATTTTATCATATCCTCGAGGAACTTCAGATTTGAAAGAAAAAACAGTTAGCGTGCTTCACAGTGGAACTTATTATACAGAATTGATTCTTGTGCTTAAAACTCTGCTTAATCCCTCTTCTTTGTGTTGACAACTGTTGAAAGTTCTACATGTCCCTCATTGTGGCTTCTGGCATGCAGGCAAGGGTACCCGACCGACATGGGTTGGCAAAGTCTACTTATGGGTAGAGATACTATTTACCCATCTATTATATGGTGTGTCAGGGCTGGGGAAAAAATTAATATGGGTGAAGACAAATGGCTACATAAAGGGATAATTTTGAGTCCAGCAACTCGAGGGGAACCTTTGAAGGTGGCTGATTTAATCATTAAGGAGGAAGCCAGATGGAATGAACAGATATTGCAACGCTCATTTGATGATCTTACCATAAGCGAAATTCTCACCATCCCTCTGAGGCATCAGTTAACAAAGGATAAGCGGGTGTGGACTAATACAAAGAACGGGATTTACACAGCGAAGAGTGCATACAAAGAAAACAGAGAGGAGTTTGAAAAGCCCGATCCCAACATGGCCTCCTCCTCTTTTCAGACCCCGCGAGGCTTATGGACAAAGATTTTGGAAGCTCGACACATTGCCAAAAATTAGGAGTGCCCGCCAGAATACGCTACCAACAAAGGAAAACCTATTTAAGAGGAAAATTACAGCCGACCCTATTTGTGCTCTTTGTGAACAACCCACAGAGACAAATGAACGTGTCCTTCTTCTCTGCCCTTGAACGAAACGTGTATGGTCTGCCCCTCCCATGAATATCAGTATTTCCAGCAATGGGTTGCAAGGTTTAATGAGTGGTTGCATAATTTCAACAAGCCCTCAGTATCTTATGAACTACTAGCGGCAACTCTCTGGCTTATTTGGAAATCACGGAATAGTTTCATGTTTCGAAAGCAAAAACCAGAACCCGAACTTCTAGTGGATTCATGAAGCAGTGGACAACAACGAAGGAGAAGACGCCAGTAGAGTGCAGTGAATTACCTCCGAAGCCAAGCGTCCTCAAAGTTAACGTCGACGGCTTTTACGTTGAAGGCTCAACTGTAGGAGCGATCTCGGGCGTATGCCGAGACAACTCCGGCCGACTCGCGGGTGGCTTTGCTCGTACTGTGTCGGTATCTTCAGGCGGAGGAAGCAGCGCCTAAAGCTATGGTCGAAGCCCTAAATCATCTTCAAGCTCGAAGTCAGGAGAAAATGAAGTTGTTTGCAGATCACTTTGATTTGATCTGTGTTCTCGGGCTTCGACCGGACCGGGTGAGACTCAGCTCTGCGAGCTGAAGTGATTCCGGTCCGACCGTCGCTTGAGCATTCAGGCCCAGCCCACCTGGATCCGGGGTCATGGCCCATTGGATCCTAATGCGAGAACAAACAGTAGAGAATGAAACCACCCGGAAGGGCTGAATGCGGGCCGGGCTTTTCAGAATTTAGGCTCGAATTAAGAAGACCGGGCCTGGGGCTTATGGGCCCAAATGAAAAGCCAGACCGGGTTGATTTGGGTTGTGCCATGCCCGAATTTCAGCCATTTCTGTTTTTTTTTTCAAATTTTTTAATAAAGAAATTCGCTCTTGAGAAAATTATTTTCTTTAGCTCGGATTACTTGTGATTAGCATATAATGAAAATAAACCTTGAGTTTAGGCGAATAGACGATTGCGGTTAATCATATAGCCGATGTATAGGATACATTATCGAGTTAAAGAGGCTTTTTAAAATCTAGGTTGATTTGCCCTTTCCATTTTCGGTTCTTAAGTACATTAAACTAATTCTATAATTTTTCGGCCAAAAAACTTAAGTATGAAACTCGAATTTTAAGAATGTCAATTTGCCTAGTAAAGTTTCTTACGTTGAAATTCCAAAATAGAATTGGTATCAAACTAAAATTTTCTATGTTTCTCAAAGCGTGAACTGGTATGATCAATTAACACTCAAATTCAGGTCAATTACATTTTTATTACCAGCATCACATGCAATTCCCTAAGACAGCTCAACACACACCCCTCCCCGCCGCCGCGCCCGCCCCCAAAATGGGAAAAGAAATGGTCTTTTGCAAAGAGTAGCAAGGCATCTAGTAATCAAGTTAGGAAAGGACAGGCCACAAATTTCGACCATGGGATATGCTTCCTTGGGGTTACATTTGATCGGGAGAATATAAATTGAGATAAGATATATTTTATCATATTTTGTATTTAACAACTGCTCGGGATAGAATAAACGAAGAAAAGGATTAAAAAATCTCGGGACATGAAGTGAGATAGATTAGGATATGATTTCTCAAGAGAGTAGACACGATGCTAATCGAATTTTTTCCACAACCACCACCTCTCTTCTGCATTGGGCGACTTCTTCGCCATGTTGGGCCGCCTCTCTAGTGAAGGGGGGGTTGCCCCTCTAGCGATGCCAGGCTAGAGTTTTCGGCCTCAAAGCTAGGTATCTCCACGACTTTTTCTTTAATTGATTGTTTGGCGTAATATGATTTCGTGTTCATAGTTTTTTTAACTACTTGAACCTTTCCAACATTCAAAAAAGATCCGGACATGTTATGAAAAGCTCAAGGTTGATCATCAACTTTCAAAAGAGGTCTCGACGTTTGAAATGGCTCACTTGGACATTTGAAATGGCTTTCTCGGATGACTCGCATGTAGTGGTGGCCGGTTCGACGGAACCGCGAGTTCCGATTCCCATTCCGGGTTTGGAACAGCCGGTTGCGGGCTGGTTCCGATTCCAAGGCCCAATTGCTCTTTTCACCCGGCCTACTTCTTTTTAAAAAAGAAAAAAAAAAAAAAGGGTCGGAACCGGCCCCGAACCGCGGTTCCGGGCTGGTTCCAACAATTTACAAACCGAAACCGGCCCTTGAGGGCCGGTTCCGGGTTGGAATCGTGGGCCCGGTCAACGGGCCGGTTCCGGGCCCACGGGTCCATTTGGCCACCTCTACTCGCATGAGTGCATCTTCAACTTGCGAAAAGATGCCAAATGATTGTATTATTCAGCAATTGTTTACTCACCCGACAAGACAATAAGTAAGTCCAGCAGGTCATTCTCAAATGATTCGACTCCAAATCAAGACCTTCGATTATATGGAGTATGCTCCATTGATGTTGTGCTCAAATTTAAATGGCACAAATCTCCGCTTAAGAATAACTCATTTATCATAACTCATCATTGAATAATTTCTAAAGCATCTTCATATTTTGTTGAAGCCTGAAGTAGAGTCGATTTCAACCGTGCTTTGCCTCTGCTTATTCAACTTCAAATATGTAGTTCACCAAATAATAGATAGGATATGACAAAATCCTTGGATTTCTTATCCTATCTTATATAATCCTATTCTGACTAAAAATTCGAATGACTAAATGCGGCTTGACAAGATTGTGAGGGATGGTACAATCTCAATTGTAAATCCACACACTATAACCGTGTATTTTACATAAAACACTCATTGATAGGAAGATCGTATGATCGAAATAACTAACAAGTACTATCCGATCGTCATGCTAGCAACTTCCTTCGACCATATAGATATATGATGGAACTCTTTTGTACTATAAATATTCTAGATATTTTTTATTAACCGTCATCCATGGCCAAAGGAGCGACGAGTATGAAAAAGGCCTCTGGTGAGGACTGAGTATGGATGACCGCTAGATTTCATTCGAATTTCAAAAGCTTATCGTCATGCCATTCATAGAATTGGTCCATGCGATCCTCTTGAAATAGAAAAGCCGGGAAGACTAAAGGAAGAAGAAGGAACGGGGTGAACGCATTCATAGTGCTCCCAAGTTCCGAAGGCACAATTCCCTGAAAAAACCTAAGCTTTAGATCCAGTCCCAATTCTACTATGAATTTTTTCTTGTCTAGAAAAAGAATCCCAAATTTTAGGTCTAATCCAAATATGCCCCGGACTTTTCTCTGTCTAAAAAAAACTTCAAACTTTAGGTCCAATCTCAAATCTACCGAGATTTTTTCTTTTTGGTCTAAGAGAAAAATCATTGATCTTTATTCTAGTCCCAAATCTGCCCTATTAGCCCTCCGCAAAAAAATCATCATTAATCTTTCATAATTTTCATATTCTCGAACGGTTTCATTTTAGAGATAAATTTTCATGTCACATTATTGATATAAAAATGCCACGTCAAGCTGGGACTAAACCACGGGGGTAAATTTAAGCATAGATTACAAGTTGGTGATTTTTAGACAAAACAAAATTCATGGCATATTTGAGATCGGACCCAAACTTTGAGATTTTTTCAGAAACAAAAAAAGAAAGTTTAGGGCATATTTGAAACTCGACTTAAAGTTTATGATTTTTTCATATAAAAAAAAAGGTCAGAACAATATTGGGACCGAAATTAAAGTTAATGATTTTTTAGGGAATTAGGCCGATTTGCGAAAAGGGAGACCTGAAAGAGAGCAAAGGTGGGTGGCAGATCTGAAAATAAATGGATGGGGTCAGCCATTTCTGAGTTTTAAATGTGATGGACCACTCCAAGTGTGGGGGCGACTCTCACGTTGAAACATGTTTTCTCCCAAGCTATTATCTATGCAAACCCACCTTAAAACCATATTAAAAAAATGTATGCCCCCATAAGAAAACACGAGTTCGTTATCAAAATATCGCTTTAACCCTTTCTAAAATACGGTCGGTACTGGCGTTGTCGTATCGTGCGTCCCGTTACAATCGACCGGTTTTGTTTTCGCAAGCATCTTTCGTGATTTTTAAATGCGAATCAAAACTAAATGGACAACACAAAGGTACGAACCGGGGTTAGGGCGGTTCACAACACGCACGTAGCTTACTTAGCATTTCCATCAATGGTGAAAAAAGGTGACATTTTTTTCCCACCAGCTTACATTTTTCATTAACCAAACTCAGACATTTTTGGGTAAACTTTGGAAAGGCACCATCTTTCTCAATGGGCACTACTTGCGGGTCTTCACTATTTCGAATCTTCTTTATTTTTACTTTTTACTTTTTACTTTTTTGGTTTTTTTTTTTTCCTTAAGATTTTTACTTTTGGAAAAAGTGGGGAATTGATAATTGAGAGAAGGGTTGTGTGTGGGGGCAAAGACTTTCGGCCGGATCGCGTGAACAACAACGACGTTTCTTGTTGTTTAGGTGAAAGCTGATGGTGCCTCTGTTTTTTTTTCAAAGTCTCTGTTTTCGCCCTTCTCCACTGAACGAGACTTGTTCCCCAGGGTGACCTTTGAAATCGACCTCTCCCCAACCCCTAAAACTTTCAAATTTCCACGAAAGAAAAAACCAAATTTCCCTGCTCCAAACGTGATGGACATTTTTCCCTTTCCACCTATTTTCTTGCGGACCCTTTATTCTTATTTTTTTTTCTGGTCTACATTTGTCGTGTGAGTCGATCGTTCGGAGTCGTCGAAAAGGGTTGCGGATCGGGACTAATCCCTTCGTCCAAGGCTTGAATTCGAGTCGAGTCGAGTCAAGTCGAGTCGTCACGCTCCCCGCATTCTCCTAAAGAGTAGCCCCCAATTGCCGAGAGTCTGATTTTGGGGGGTTGCCTTTTCTAGAACGAACTGGGCAAAGAACACCACTACCGTTTTATATGTATACAAAAAGTCTTTGCCCTCGATTGACTTAAACATAAAGATGGCTTGTGTAGTGGTGTGTTGAGTTGGAATTCTATCTGCTTTTTCCACCTTTTTCAAACGGTGATGGAGTTCAGGAGCACAATTAGCTGGACGCCAGAATGAGCTCGACGCGTGACTTGAGAAAATCTCTCGTCTTTTGTTTGTTTTCTTACGCAAAGTAGGTATTGTGGAAGCATCTCATCTTTTTATTGTTCCTAATATTCATTGCAACAATCATACTAACTCGACAAAAATAAAATAAAATAAAAAATGCGGACGATAGTGATGATGATCCGACACTATGTTTTTCTTTCTCTGGGGTCTGCCTAGTGCAGCCCCACCTTGGCCTCCATGAAGATAATGACTCGTCTGCACGAGTAAAGTTGTTCATGACCCCCGTTTATTTTCCCTTTTTTTTACGAGTATGTGCCCCTAGAATCAGATTTTGAGAAAGAAAGAACCAGAAAAGTAGAAGAAAATTGATTCGAACGATCTAAAGTGAAAAGGATTTTACAGTGTTTTTTTTCTTCTGGTATCGGGCTTGAAGCCCAGCCAAAGGAGAATCTTTTCCTTTCGGACTGACCATTTTCACACACGCACTCGGAAAAACTGAAGAAAACTGTATGATCTTGTATACCATCGATCTTCCTTTCTTGTTCTTGTCTTTTTTTCCCTTGTTCAGTGTTTGCCTGTTTTGTACAGAGGCTCCTGGATTTTTGAATGATGCAGAGATGCTGGTAAAATTCAGCTCGGACTCGGAGTGTTCCCCCCACCCCCCCCACCCGCCCACCCGCCCACCCCTTTGAGGATTGACACGACCTTACAAAGATTTTGCATTTCAATGAGCTCGCATTGAATGCTCAAGGCAAACTCTCATGCACCTTCTGGTGCTTCATCACTCTCCTCATAATGACCAAAGAAGGTCCTGAACATTCATCAGGCCTTCCTACCCAAATCCCCACATTAACGGAAACAGCTAACTCAGAAGGAATTCAAGTGCCCTTTCGGATTAAAATAGAATCGACACGATAAGCAATCATATCCCAAGGAAAAAATTTGAAAAGAAAGAATGAACAAGGACCCATTAAGACAGAGAGTTCATGGAGATCAATGAACAATGGAGTTACTTGTCTAGGGGCCTGAAAGCTGTTGGAGAAGATGCCAGCGGAAGTACCTGGGAAGCATTTGAAGGGAAATGTGGAATCACATTCCGAAGAACCTCCCTCTTCTCTCCGTTCTTGCCCACAGTGATCCTCACAAGAGGCCCTTCTCTGTTGTCTCCATCGCCACCGCAGGGTTTGGCAAAGCCACGTTCTTGACCACCTGCTCTTTTAGCGGCCTCCTCTCTGAGTCTCCTGCACAGTTTCTCCTCTGCATCCCTCAGGAACTTGAACTTGGGCGGCGGCGACGTCGCCGGCCGAGCCCACTCGGCCTCCGCCAAGGACTCGAACAGGGGGTTGTTAAACCCGTTGTTGCTGTAACTCTCGAGGGGGTTGAGGGATGATGACGACTTGAGTGGAGGTGAGGCCAGAGGGGTGAGGAACGGGGTCTGGTCAAGGGCCAAGATTATGTCACTCAAGCTCCTGGTCCTTGAGCCTTTCCTGCTCTTATCGCCCCTTGACCTCCCATCCTCGGACTCCAAATCCTCCCTGGTCTCTTCCTTGATTGTGAAGAGGAACCTCGGTGGGCCATGGAGGTTGTGGAGCCTCATGAGCTCCGAGTCCACACTCTCCTGATCTCCAGGGCTCTTCGACAGCAAGTCCTTGCTGTTTCCAATTTCTGGGTCTGCCGTTTCATGCTCATTTGCACCAAAATCATTTCCATTTTCTGAATTCGCTTTGCTGTTATTGGTGTTGGTGGAGTGTTGGAATGAAGAGGGCTTTCTCCAACAGATGAGTTGGAGCAATTCCTTTGCGTATTTGGTGTAGTCTTCTTCTTCAGGGACGTCTGCAATACTACTACTTGAGGCTACTCTTCTTCTTTTCCACCACAGCAAATAGTACACTTCCGCTACAAAAGCCAAGAAGAGGAAACCGAAGATTATGCTCAGAGCAAGCCCCAGACCACTGAAAGTTGCCATCTTTCTCACTCCAATTTCACATTCCCAAGCAACTGAGACCTTCCGCTCGGATAATTCAAACTCACCAGCTCTGATGACGACTTCCTAGCGAGTACCGAAAGCCCCCAAACGACGAAACTTCGCTTTGAACAGAGTCACAGTGCAGCAGAAGCAACCAGAATTCAACCACGCAGTAGAGACTTCCTCAAAAAAACAAAGCAGGGAAGACGCCCACTTACTATCTACTCATGGAAAGCCACAAAGCACGAGGCAAGCAAACCTCCGGGAATTATCCAAAAGCTTCGGAACTTCTCACTCACGACTCACAAGATTCAAGCTCGGGGCTATCTTGTAATAAGCCCTCAAAGCTTCCTTCCTGTGGGAAAGAAAAAAACAGAGCCGTTGCAGAAGAAGAAGAAGAAAAAACAATGCCCACCGGTCCCAAATTCTCAACCACTTCCAAGTTAGAGAGATGGATATGGATGGAGGCGAAGGGAAGAGAGAAAAGCATGGACCCGAGAAATTTGCTGCGAAAAAAGAATGAAAGAGGCGACGGAGAAATTGTTTGTTTATATAAAGGATGGGATGTTCGTGGGAGGTGGGCTGCAAAAAGATATGGGAGTACAGTTGGAAAAAACCATGCCCGCAATCACATGGGCTTTGCTAAAAGTTCGTGTACCATTAAAACCAGAGAGAAGGAGAGAGAGAGAGAGAGAGAGAGAGAGAGAGATGCATAAAATAAAATAATCGGGTGGTGATTGCATCACCCACGCGCGCACCCACGAAAGCAGCTTTCATTTTTTTTGCAGGAACACAACAACGGTAACCTGCGAAAATCTAGCTGTGTCGCAAACGCGGCATTTGACGGAACGCGACCGGACCGAATTGTCTTGGTCGCTTCCCCCTTCCCCCTCTTCCCGCTCCATAATCAACAGTTGCTTTTGCTGATACTAATGTCGTGCGCAACATTTCGAATGCGCTTCGAAATGCTGTCGTACTCCTTTAGTCAAATGCGTGATAGGATGCTTCCTTCGTGTCGAGAGGCACGGCAACGATAGCCCGATATCTCAGTCCGGAAATATCGCTAAGAGGAAGATCGAGTCCGAACCCTACGATATATCTAACTAGATATATTTTTATTTGAAAGTTTAAACTGGTGAGTTACAGTTGAATTTGATATATGGGCCGTTTCGCATTATATTGCTCTTTACGTGTGTATCTTAACGGATCCCCTCTTTAGTCATGAGCCACTTGCTTTAGATCCGCTCCCTCTTAATCTATGTATTTTTAGGCACCAACATTAACTCGAGAATTTCCACCTTGGCTCGGCCAAGTATGGCAAATATTAGTTGGGACGATATCCATCTTTTAGACTTCTCCTCTATCACCTTGGCCCAGCTGAGCTTGGTGGGAAGTTGGGGTGAACACAATTTGTCACCTCAATCGGGGAGTCACATCCGAGACTTTCCTCTCTCGAGATATTCACCGAAGACTAATACATGTTAGGAGCAAGTCACCAATCAAGCATTGGCTCGGATACGTACTCTTGTGAAATAACCTGGAAATCTATAGACCTTGCTATTCTTTATCATACAAGAAACGAAATTACCAAATACATCAACAAAGGATGGTGAAGGCATCTAAAATTTGCGTGATTCAATCCAAGAATTGGTAGCTACTTCATAAGGAGAGTCAATCGCAAAGAAGTTCACTATAATTTTACGAATAGCATGGTTACGATGGCTCAATCATGCAAGTGTTTCTTGGTCCTAATATATGCCGAGATTTGATCGCGTGCTCTTTTTCGATTCTAAACTACCGGCACAAAGATTTGAATTAACAAAAATAAGGATGCACGATATCGGTGCACGAGTGGAGTTCCACTCCTACTTTACGCGTAGAATTTCCATATGGGGTTTAGTTCTCTATGATTATTCTTGGTAAGGCGCGAGAGATCGTGAATAAACACGGTGGGGTGGTGTAATTTATGACTTGGCGTAATTCCCGGGGGTTAATAGTTGATTTCCCTACGGTTGGCTCTCTTCGCGGTGTAGGTGACAACAATCGAACAGAACCATGCAATTCTCTGGCGCTCTTGTCGCCCTCGTAGATCGTTCCTGCAATTTCTTTCTCTCGTATTTGACATTAAAATGCAAAATAAGTCTGTTTCGACATTGCTTCGTAACAAATGCGAAAGGTATTTCGATCCCATCCACATCCTAACTAATCCATACAACTGCCAGTGCAATTTTTATTTTTAGAAAAAAAAAAAAAAAAGCCCGACTCCATTATTAATCGAGGCCCAGTGGGGCCAGGCCATCAGTTATGACATTAGGCCGGAAACTGAGGGCCGTTGATGAGATAATTAGAGGGGGCCCACTTTGGTTCCGGAAAAGCTGGGCAGTGGGGCCCACTAAAAGCGATGTATCCACGATCACCACAAGGACTCGACAATGACCAGCACGCGATTTCAATCTTCACCGGTACTTGACCCGGATCCGGATCACCCGTTGGGCCGACGTCTGAAGTCGAGCTAGGACCGTGGACGAGACAGGCCCAGTGGTGGGCCGACTAGGCTCGCCAGATCTGGGCGACCCTCGCGGGCTCGGCCTCGCCTCGGCCTGGCCATGGTCGCTGGCCCCCACCATGCCATTCTCTTTTTTTCAGTTTTGCTTTTTCAAATAAAAGTTTAGTATTTTCTTAGATTTTAATCAAATTTAAATAAAGAATAGAGAAAAAAAAATAGTAAATGCCACGTAGGGGAGAGAAAATAATTTAAAAGTGCAACTTCAATGTTTTCCTTAGCCAAATGAACAGTGTTAATGAAAGAGCTTAATTACACCAATTTGACAGCTTTTATGATTTAATTATACTTTTTGAAAGTTTTAGAATTCAATTGCACTTTCGCGATAAGTTTTAGGATTTTTTGCGCAATTATCTGAAAAAAATAATCTTGATTAGGCTTGTAAGTAGAATATTGATGAATTCGAGCTTGGCGAGAATTTTCAAGCAGCTAGCTCGAGCTCGGGCTTGAAGCAAAATTAGGAAGCCAATCCCCAAATAATTATCAAGCCAAGCTAGAGCAGCTCGTGAGTATGTTGCTAAGGGAATTCAATAGTTATGAAATTTTTGTTGTAACACTAGCGTCGGTTTTATCAAAAAATACAATTTATTCTTCATTATTTTGTTTAAATGCGTAGGTGAGACTCTTTACTTTTTTTTACAGAAATTAACTTTTCTTTCATTCGTGTATGATTTTATTCGACTGGACTCGTCCCAAATCCATCCAAACAATATAGCTTCAAATTTCAGATCTGCCCCTAACTCGACTCGACATTGAAAATGAGTTTCGGAAATCGAGGTCATTTAGGCACCGGAAAGCCCCTCAATTCTGGTGGTTTGTGATCTTGACAGCGCCTCGAAGTCGGAATCGGTGACCAGCGATCAAATCGCTATCCGGAGGAGGAGGAGGAGGAGGAGGAGAGTTCGAGCTTATGATTTGGTTGATGGGTGGAGCTGCTTTTGGAGAAGGTGGTGGTGGAGAGTATCTCGCCTGCCGTCAGGAGTTGATCATCACTTTCTTTAGCCGCTCTGCGGCGGCCGCCGCCGTGGTCTCTTTGCATGGACTGAATACACTTGGCGGTGATGAAGGGGGCCTCATGGGCAGAGGCAATGGCCTCAATGACCTCCAGTTACATACTCTTCAACCATCATCCTAGACCTCCTTGCAGTTCACACACGATATTTTTTGGAAAAATTAGCAAAAAAGTTATAAATTTATTATAATTACATTAATTCAGTTTTTTTTTTTCTATCAATTCAGTTCTAAACATTTTACATTTGAGCCAATTCAGTCCTTCCGGCTAAAATTGGTCAGAAATCATCGGCATGGCTCGATCGGTCCTAACGTGGCCGCTTTTTAATACTATTTTAATATTTTTTAGATTTTTTTCTTATTCTCTTCTCTTCTTGTTTTATTTATTTTATTTTATTTTTTCTTGAGGAGGAAGAAGAAGAATATAAAAAAAATAAAAAAAGAAAGAAAATAAAAATTTGAAAATATTTACATATTATTAAAAATTTGCCACATCGGAACCGGTCGCGCCACGTCACGTGAATTTCTTATACAAAGTGCATTGTTGTAGAAGTGGATGCCTATAATTTGGCGATGCAATTTATGCTTAATTCAAACTATATTTGACCAACTTATATGTTAGTTTACATTAGGGTTGACATAGCATTTTAAAGAGACGCAAGCACGCGTCTCCATCATTTTCAGGGAATAACGGAGACGTCACGACCCTCTTACTACGGACACAAAATGTCGATTACCAAAAGCTGTTGGAGATCTATCTAATACGACACAAGAGCATGTAAAAAGATCAAAATTTCTAGCTAATTTCCCTTGCGTGTACTTCGCATAAATTCAAGAAATTATCTAGAAATCACGAAGATGAACTTATGTGAAGCACGGAAAGAGGGCTTTTTCTTCGAACCTTATAGAAATGATTACTCCATTAAAGAAATAACACGTTTCTCGAAAAGTACGAGAATGTTCGATTTTTGAGTAACAAATATCATCTGCTAGGATTGCGAAAGTTTGAATGCCCCGTGGGTCGTAGGACGTGCTCCTGGGGAGGAAAAAGGAATTATTAAAATTACGTTGATGGGTAATCGGTTGCTTTCTGTTTATGGTTATTATTTTTTGATCTTTGATCTTATTGCTAAAAACCTTGGTAAACAGGTTGAGCAACCTCCTTGGAAAAATGAGAAGACCCTTAGCTCATTATTTCTCATTTATAGAATGTTTGTGCACGTTGAACGTACTTTTCATGTCCGCCTTCGCTATGGCGACGGTGGCCGGCGATGAAAGGGGCGATGGTGTGTAGGCGATGAAGGCTAGTAAGGATCAAAAATTGGAAGGAAGGACAATTTGGTATTTTTAACAACGGGGCTTTTCCTAAAGATAGGTGAGTGGCGTTCTTAAAAGTACAGGAAAGCAAGTGGTAATGGCGGGAAAAATGAAGATTTTTTTTTTTGTATTTCCTTTATTTGGTGTTATTTAATTTGTACCTTAAAAGACAATATCGTGTTTTTAAAGCCCTTGCGCTCGCAATTAAACATATTTAATAAGATACCATTTAATAATAGAAGCAAATGGAAAATTGATTATACAACCGTTTTTTTTATGACTATTATGCTAACAATCTATTCTCGATCACAATAAATAAATAATAATTAATTAAAAATTTATCGTGAGTCTACTCTTTTAAGAATTTGTGACTCGCAACATGCTGTTATTCTCACAAACTGAGTATCATGAGTTTTTTTTTTTTTTTCGAACATTTTAGGGTCAACTAAAATCTAATGACACCGACCCTTATCCGAGATGAAGCCAATCTTTATCCAAACAGTACCAAGGTTGGCCCTAAAATACTCTAAATTTAAGGGTTCGGTTGGGCTAGATCGGGCCTGGTCGGGCCAGATTGGGTTTGGTCAGGCCGAATTGGGTTTGGTTAGGCCGGATTGGGTCGGTGCGGGTCTTATTGACACCCCTATTTATAGTCACCCAAACACCGCTATCCTAGCAAAATCCAAGCAAATATTATACTATCCAAAAAAAAAAAAAGCATTTTGTGCATTACAAATTACTTAGTTCTGTCATATAAATTTCAGATAAACTGTCGGAATCACAATTTTCCACAAAATTCGCATTTCTAGGAAGTGGGAAAGCCGACGCGACCTCGTGGTGGGTTGAACCTTTATCTTCTTGCGCCAATGAGTTTGTCGACCTCGACCTCGGAACCAGTGCATGCAGCTCCATCCATGCATCGTAAGACGTCGTCGTTTTTACGCCATTTCTCAGATGAGAATCTCGACCAACGTGCATATAAGGCTGGAACTATGTACTGGGCTCCCATTTCCCCCATGCCAATCGATTCTGATGTTCAAATCAGGTCAGTCCCCGCCAAGCGCCTATTCTTGCTTTCATTTCAAGGACAGAAAAACTCGAGAAAGTTAGCCGATAAGTCCTAAGTTTATTATATGAATATCAATTCGATCATAAATTTTTTTACTTTTACCAATTTGATTCTAAATTTTTGTCCGAATTGCCGACCTTTTCATTCCAATCCAATTTTTTGTGAGAAACCGCCGAAATGGCGATTCGGTCATCGTTGTTATCCCACGTCATCAATTTTAGGCGAAAATTAATTGAAAAGACTACATTAAATTTTCGTGCAAAGTTTAGGACTATATTAGCAAGATTAGAAAGTTTATGACTAAATTAGCATCCGTATGGTAGATTGACAATTTCCTCAACAAAAAATCACCATTTGCATTATTAGAATCACCATTTGCATTATTAGAAACGCTTTTCAACTGAACACGCGATCATCTCTTCCTATGAATTCATATTGTTAAATAGACAAGGTACGCAATCGCCTTGCTTCAGAAATTCGAATTGTTATGATCGAGTGCATAATATGTTCGGTGGAAGGACCCGTTCACATAACAATTTGCTTAATTGTTGGATTTCTCTCCATTTCCTTCGAAGAATTTGATTGCCGACATCCCTATATTGTGTTACCCTATTAGGGTGCACGACATTGATTTTGATGAAATTGATCTAGATATGTAAGTTGACTTTGTATCGCTCAAAAAGTCAAAACCAAACATTGTCATTAGGAATCGGCTAAGTTGACCGTTCGTGTTAAACGTGGACTTTTGGATGACAAGCATATCACGTGGATATGTGGCACATACATGGCAGACATAGATTTTTGGTCAACAAGCTTATCACATGGATATTTAGTACATTCATGTTAGACGTGGACTTTTGGCTTACAAGCATATTATGTGGATATGTGGTGCGTTCATGTTAGACGTGGACTTTTGGATGACAAGCATATCACGCGGATATGTAGTGCGTACATATCAGATGTAGATTTTTGGCCGACAAGTATATCAAACGGATGTGTGGTGCGTTCATATCAAACATGGCCTTTTGGCCTACAAGCATATCACGCGGATATATGGTGCATTCATATCGGACGTGGACTTTTGAAATCACGCAAATATGTGGTGCGTATATGTCGGATGTAGAGTTTTGGGTGACAAGCATATTATGTTGATATGTGGTGTGTTCATGTTAAATGTGGACTTTTGGATGACAAGCATATCACGCGGATATGTGGTGTGTATATGTTAGAAGTAGATTTTTAGCCGACAAGCATATCGAGCGGATGTATAGTGCGTTCATATCAAACGTGGACTTTTGGCCTACAAGCATATCACGCGGATATATAGTGCGTTCATATCGGACGTGGACTTTTGAAATCACGCAAATATGTGGTGCGTATATGTCGGATGTAGAGTTTCAGCCGACAAGCATATCACTTCAATATATGATGCGTTCATGCAAATAGAATGTGAAGTAAAAACACATAAAAAGAAAAAAAGAAAAAAGAATGTGAAGTGAAAGTTTCAGCAAACAACATTTTTGGTAAATAGTTGACTGTCCCATCATGTGACTTGGTGGGACGGTCAGCTAAGCTTTTTCCTTGTCATTATTAGGGATGATCGGTTCCAGGATGAGTGATTCCCAGCCTAGAACCGAGAATCGTCCGCTAATGACCGGTTCCGCAAAATGTGAATCGTGAATCACCCGTTCGTTTAATGAATCCACCCGAGAACCGGAGCACCGGTCCGGTTCGGTTCCCGATTGGATCCTGGTTACGCTGTTCAAAACTTCTCTTTGATATACATAAAAGCCGAATTTCCTTCCATGTTGAACTGGACAAATACGCTTCTTGCTATGATCCAAATAATGATAAATGGTCACAGGTGAGAGCATCAAGAGAAAACAGTAGAAAGGACAAAAAATGTTGGAAATGCATGCCACAAGTTTTTAATCTCCCCTGTTGAAATACAAAACATCATCCGTGAGCTGTAAATATAAACACGACATTATGATGCCATTTCTTGCACCAAACACAAATACAATTTGCTTATAACGACATGGATACACCAAACACAAAGACAAGTTTGGGCTCTTTTTTTTTTTTTTTTTTTCGGATGGATTTGGGCTTAGAGGAGATGGTCTCATTGAAAATAATATATATTCACATTATATAAAGGGACCGATTCACGGGATTGGCTGGATGGTTCGCACCTGAAACAGTAAACCGAACCGGTACACGCCGGTTTTAGAAAATTGAAACCGAGAACCGAACCGTACCAACCGGTTACCATCCAAAATCAGCCGGTGGGGTACGGTCCGGTCCGGTCCGGTTTGGTTGGATCGTGGTTTTTTTACTTACCCCTAGTCATTATAGGCATGATAAGGAAAGACGAATGTGTTAACTTTGTTGTGTTTTGACGTGATCTAAGAGCGTTTCATGTTTAAACTTGTTATCCAGAAGAATTGCATAATCAATCATGAAACATATTGTAAAGATGACAATTTAGTCGTAAGTTTTTCAATTTTGCCAATTTTGTTGGTTTAGTTGTAAACCTTTTAGCAAAATTTCAATGTAGTCCTTCGGGGCAGTTTTTGTTGGAAATCACCGACGTGGCATAACCGGTCATATTACGTGGCACATCGTTCAATCAGCGATTTTCGGCAAAAAAATGGCTAGAAGGACTATAGTAGAATTTCGTGCAAAGATTTACAATTAAATTGATAAAAGTAGAAAGCTTGTGAATGAATTAGCATTCGCACAACATGTTCATGGCCGATTGGACAATTTTCCTGTTATCTAGGGGTGCTAGAAATACGCGAACCAACTTGAAGATTTTGGATATTTTCCGGCCTTTCTAGTTCGGATAACATGTATGAAAAAACATGCACCAAAGCAATTTTGGATCATGCGGGTCGGGTCAGGTGCACGACTCGAACCGAAACACATCAAAGAATACACTCTCTCGCTTTTAGAGAACGCGAATCCCTAAAAAAATGTGTCCTTCCTCGTTGTCATTTGCACCTCGATCATCAGCGAGAACGTGGATCTTGACTCCACTCCTCGTCTGCAGCTTGATCACAATCTCGGTCTCCCTCTTTATTTAGCTTCCACTCCTGCAGCCCTGTTACGATGTCGTCGCCCCTCTGTGTTTTCCGTGTCCTCATTTGCAACGATCTTGAATGTATCTCTTTGTCTACTAGCACCCACGAGGCATGGCGCCACCAAAGCCTATCCCCTCGTCAACAAGGGTTCAAGGCGACGATAACAAGTCGAGATATAGGGCTCCCCTCCTACGGAGTTCGACTCGACCTTGAATCTGGGTCGATCCTATGTCGAGGACCAAGATCAGCCCCGATCTTAGGTCGAGAGGTGAAGAGGATAGAAATGGAGGTCCGACCAGATGGATCTAGGCAGCTTAGTTCTTGCTGACGTGCACAAAGGTGGGCGGCAAGGTCGCCTATAACGTTAGGTTTGAGGAACAACGGCATGGCAGAGCATGGCGAGGAAGAGAGGAGAGAGAAAATGGGATAGTTACATAGAGGGAGGCCCGTGAGAACAAAAAAGAATAACATTAACCCGTTCCGAACCATACCGATCTGAGCTGTTTTTAAGATTTTTCGTGCTATGCAGTTCGTGCTGCAATAAACTTACAACAATCATGTTGGAATCTGATTCGGTATCAATGAAAATTCGACCCGATTCGAAACGTAGGGCCTGTTTGATTCAGCATTTATCTAAGGAACTTTAAGAAAATGCAAATACCTTTGGGCTAAATACCTTTTTCAAAATGCAAATAATGTTTGATAAAATGTATTTTACAAACACATTGGAAAACAATTTTAGTGTAAATACTGTTTGGTGAAAAATGAATTTTGTAAAGTATTTTTTCTTTTTGAAAAAAAAAAGCGATGGTCGGAAGTGGTGAGAGGCGGCGGCGGTCACCGACGGTCGGCGAGCGGTGGCGATCGGTGGGGGGACGGCGGTGGCGGTTGGCTAGCGGTGGTAGGCGATGGCGGCCATCGGCAAATCTGTGGTGACGGGCGGCAAGCAACGGTCGGCGGCGGCGGGCGGCGGTGGGCAACGGCGATGAGTGGCGGCAAGTTAAGGTGACAAATTTAAAAAAAAAAATTAGTTGTATTTCGCAAAAGTCTTTTAGCTCAAATTACCTCTAAAGAGTATTGGAGATACAATTGTATTTCCCTCTAAAGAGTATTTGAGATGCAATTGCATCTCCCCAAAGTGAGCCACAAAATGAACCAAACACTATTTACATTTGACCAAAAGACTTTAGAGCCCCAATGTTTATTTACAATGCTGAACCAAACAGGGCCATAAATGCCCATAATATTATCCAAACAAGTCGAGACGAACATTGCCCACGTGAAAAGACATAAAAGGGTCCAAGTCTCGAAAGAAGAGCAGCTGAGCTGGGGGCAAACGAGCCATTCAGCCAATCCATTAGGACCAAAGAACACTTTCCACGCCTATAAAATGTCACTCGCCCTCCACCCTTTTCCTCTCACGCTTAGCCCGTCGCGCCCCCCGGCCCCCTCTCTCTCTCGATGGCTCCCTCGCTCCTCTTAACCACCACCCTCCTCCTCCTCCTCCGCGCCCCCTTCCTATCCCAAGCGCTCACTCTGACCGTGGTCAACAACTGCCCCTTCACGGTGTGGCCGGCCATCCAGCCCAACGTCGGCCACCCCGTCCTCGAGCGCGGTGGCTTCCCCCTCCCCACCCTCAGCCACCGCTCCTTCCCCGCCCCCGACACCACCTGGTCCGGCCGCGTCTGGGCCCGCACCGGCTGCTCCCACGCCCACGGAGGCCGCTTCTCCTGCGCCACCGGCGACTGCGGCGGCCGCCTCGAGTGCGGGGGCCTCGGCGGCGCCTCTCCCGCCACCCTCGCCCAGCTCGGCCTCCACCAAGGCCACGCCGACTTCTCCTCCTACGGCGTCAGCCTCGTGGACGGCTTCAACGTCCCCATGACGGTGACGCCGCACGAGGGGAAGGGCGTATGCCCCGTCGTGGGCTGCCGGGCCGACCTGCTGGCGACGTGCCCGCCGAAGCTGCAGCTGCGGTCTCCGGCGGGGCACGGCCCGGTGGTGGCGTGCAAGAGCGGGTGCGAGGCGTTCGGGACTGACGAGCTGTGCTGCAGGAACTACTACAACAGCAAGAGCACGTGCCGGCCGTCGAGCTACTCGGAGTTCTTCAAGCGCGCGTGCCCCGCCACGTTCACGTTCGCGCACGACAGCCCCTCGCTGATGCACGAGTGCTCCTCGCCGCGCGAGCTCAAGGTCATCTTCTGCCACTGACGCCGCCGCGCAGGAGCTCGACGGCAAGTTTTAGTCCAAGTGTAGTGGAGTTTTGGCTTAGTCCTAGGTCGTTTTTCTTTCCGGGAACGTTTATTCCCGAGGAAAGACCGCCATGAGATGTATCTTCGTTGTAAGTCGAGTCGAAATCTGAGTCGATCGTTCTTTGTTCTGAGTGTGTCGAGCTTGAAGATGATGTGAAGATTTCGATGTGCGTTCCCTGTATAAGCTTTCTTCTTCAGCTTTGAAATGGCATGAGCTCATTTCTGTAAAGGGAAAAAAAAAAAAAGGTACAATTTTCAGATCGCCATGGATGAGCAGGAGAAGTCAGGCTGCACGCAAATCGATCTTTAAAGTAAAGGCTTGAAAGTAAAGAAGAGATAAAAGAGCGTTTTTTTAACTTTTTTGTGCAAAAAAAGAAGACACGCGAGGAGCGGGTAGAGCACTGAGAGCAGAGAGTGATCTTGTCGCGATGGGACGCAGAATCTCTCTCTGTCTGAGTCTGAGTCTGAGGAACGTTGTCTGACTCGGACAGAAGACTGCTTTTTCTTTTTCTTTTTCGTTTTTTCTGTCGAGATTTCCCATTTGGCATGCATTGTCTCGTGCGATGCTGGCCGTGCACGTACGCTGTTCATGTACGACACAAATGGTACCTCAATTATTGGGATGACATAAATGGTCCGGTCCCTAGATTTTGTAATGTGAAATTTGTTGTCTCAATTTTAACTTTGTTCCATGCGAACCACGAACTTTAGTCTAATTTATACTGTCATTTTTGAATTTTTAATTTATACAATATAATTTTTAAGTTTTTGATAAATTTTCAATTTAATTCCTAAACTAGATGAAAATTTTTCATGTTTTCCTCACATTAATTCAAATTCGGAAAGTTAATTCAATATTTTTATAAAGTTAAGAGACTAAATTGAATATGTACAAAAAAATTTATCGATCACATTAAATAAATTAAAAGTTCAAAGACGACAAGACATTAAACATTGGATTAAAGTTCAAAGAGTTCATAGACAACATTATATATTGGGTCAAAATTTAAAAAACATTTGCGTCATTTATCTTATCCCTTTCTAACTCCGATTTCCTAAAATCCATGTTGCACCGTGTACGTGACCTCATATGAAACATAACATCGCATCATATGCTAAAATTATTTTTGGCATCGCGCTTTAATGTGAGAGAAATAAATAAAATTTTGCGGTATCAGTATCATTTTTTAGGTACGTGCATGGTACCATAGATAATCAATCTCGCCCTAAACCGAACCAAAAACACAGCTAAGATCGATTTGGTTTTCGATTTTTTTTTTTTTGTGGCTTTGTTTGCTATTATTGGAGTAGTGAAAACAGCAAACTGACCCTTTTGCGGGAAGTTCATTTTCAACTGACCACCCCTTTACGACAAAAAAAAAAAAAAAACTGACCGCCCTCTTCTCTCTCTCTACTCTCTCTCTCTCCTCAGTTTACAAAGATGGATCACCACACCCTAAGCCCGATTGGACTGTCGATTACTTGCCTTAGATGATCCTGTTCACTCTCGCGGCTCTCCTCGTTGCGCCTTCGGAGGCCGTCGACACGATCTACGGCCACCTCCGGCACCACAGCCTCCCCTTCGGCCTCCTCCCCAAGGGTATCACCGACTAATCCATCGATTTCGCCACCGGCCAATTCCAGGTCGGCGTGACGCAGCCCTACAACACCAAGTTCGAAAACGAGGTCCACTACAAACTCAACGTCACCGAAAACCTTGAGGTCGGCGAGATCGGCGGGTTCTTTGGCGTCTCTGCTAATGAGCTCTTCCTCTGGTTCCATCAGGGCATGTGCGTCAACGTCCCCGGTGCATTTTTACTTTTACGTGCCATTACCGATCTCGGAGTGGTTTGGTGTTTTTCTATTTCGTGGTTCGATTCAGTTATGAATTAAACCGACAAAATTCGAACTGGGAAAAAGACGTGCTGTGTTTTTTCTATTATTTGAACCAAAATCGAACCGAACCGAAAATGCACGAAATTTTAGTTCGATTCTATTTTCAATTCAATTCTGACACCCCTACCGATAATCATTGTTCCTAGCTCGTTTTTTACTAAGTGAAATTTTATAATACAATACCATGTTTGTAATTATATTGAGATTTTAAAAAAATGATATTTCTATCATTTACCAACTCTTTAAACTTTACATCTCTTGAAGGATCAAGGTTAAATTCCCTTCAACGTTCTAAGTCTCTTTTACCACTTCGAAAAACTTTTCGATTTTCGATTATTTGGAAAAAGATATGTTAATCTAATGAAACCGTTTCGTTGGAATTCCTCCGTGAGTTTTTTGGCTTTTAAATGTGATAAAAGGTCCCGTGATGATTTTGAACAGAAGAATTCCAAATAGTCAAAAAATCAACCCCCAAAATTTGCAAATATTCCAATAGAATTATACAAATATTATCTCTACCAAAGTTTGACTCAATGGAGAGACTTTGTAAATACAACTCAAAAGAAATCGATACAGATGGAATTAAAAGGAAATATGCAAGCGTAGACCAAATCAAAGTTTGACTCGATTGCGTGGCTTATTGAGCATAATTCCCTTTAAGGATAACGAATCAATGTCCAAAATAGTGTCAGAGTTTGACTCAATGACAAAGCTTTGAACACGCTTCGATAATACACAAGAGTTTGACTCGATGGCATAGTATTTGGGATAAAGATAAATGCCGAAGTTTGACTCAATAACGAGAATCCGAAAGTTATAGCTAAAAAAAGTAAAATGTATTATGATAAGTAAAGATAAAGATAAATTTGTGAATTCCTTACCAAAAAAAAAAAAAGATAAATTTGTGAATTTGTTCGGGAAAGGGATTTTCTGTGCCTATTTTATGGTATTTATAATGGTTGAAGAAGTAACTGCTCTTCGACGGTTGTTGTTCTAGCGCGTCAAAGCTATCACGTTCTTTGGCTTTTTTAAATCCTTCGCACCAGGTCTTCAAGCAGTTATTTGAATCTTAAATAACTAATGAAATTGGTGCTTTTGTCATTTTGAAGGCAAAGTTTCAGTTACTGTCGATGAGTGAGTCAGTCGTTCCACTATCGTTCATGCAACTCGAACTCAAGTTTTTCTTGCCTTTCGAGCCATATTTTAGGGATTTATCCCAATCCTATATGGCCGACAACTGTTTCCCCACCAGGGAATTCAATAGGGAAACTTTTACACTATTTGGAGCTTCTTTAAAAAGTCTTGATTCCTCGGCGGGATTACTCTTCGTTGGTGTCTACATCAATATCATGTTTAGCACTTCTATCTACTCTTATCGGCCTCTTCACATGCCTCCTTCATCCTTTGTTGAAACGTCTTCTCCCTATGTGTTTATCACATGTGTCGATCCTTCTTCGTGTTTTTACTCGAGTGTCGACTCCTCACGTGTTTTGCAAGTGTGACAACTCCTCACGCGTGCGATACATGTGCTGATTCCTCACGTGTTTTGCACGTGTATCGATCTTCCACATGCGCAACACGTGTTTTGATAGGCGGAATATTTTGAGTGCCAACATAAACTAAGTACATCGAATGTCAAAAGCCAATTTTAGTTTAATATTAGTATTGATTATTGATAATCAATTGCAAAATCAATTTAGTAAAGTAATTATGTTCTATACCTTTTCTGGTTATTACTATTTACGATTTTATTCTAGTTAAAACGATGAGATTGGAATCTTTTATTCCATTCGATTTGGCTTTATCTCCTTGTTTCATTTCATTCTACCGCACTAAACACATCATCGACAACTTGGGCTCGGCTATGTTTCGACTTCAAAACGAGCAAACCCTTTTCTCCATTTCGTACGCATAGTAACTTTAAATAAACTTATTTAAGTGTCCTCGATAGTTAATATTTCCTATGCGAAGACTTGGTTAATTTTTTTTTTTTTTGGATAAGTGCATTAGAAATTCCAAAACTCGTCAACTTGTAAAAAAGTGTAATCGAATATTAAAACTTGTCAAACTAGTGTAATCGAGTCTTTTCTTTAACTTCGTTTAATTTAACTAACAAAAATGCTGATGTGGCTTTTTCAATATTTTCTCTCTCCTATGTGGCGACGACGTGACTAAAACGACGTCGTTTTGATTCAAATCTGATTTTTAATATATATATTTTAAATTAATTAAAAAAATAAGGTTAAAAAAGAAAGAATATCAGAAACGGAACCGACTCGTGCATATTACTCATCCACTAGTTGGGTGAGAAATCAGGGAATTGAGGCTTCGTTGGTTCACGAAAAACAACTTTCGGGAAAATGTTTTTCGGATTTTTTGGCATTTGGTTCGTGAAAAAAAAAAAGCTAGTCAAGAAAAGTATATTCTACCCATGGAAAAAACTCCTTCAAATTTGAAAAAAATGTTTTCCTCAGCTCCGTTTGTTTCATGAAAAATGAGTCATTTCTGAAAAATATTTTTCGGGAAGTCAATTTTCAAGAAAATGATTATATTTTCTAGTGTTTGGCCGAAATATGAAAAAGATTCAAAAAATATTTTTTGTTGTTTGGTATGAAAAATTGGATTTACTTTTCCTCCATGCACTCCATTAAATTTATTTTTGTTTATTATTTCAATTATTTTTCTTTTTTTTATTTTTTCTCTTTTCTTTATTATGTTTTTCTTTTTCTTCTATTACTGTTTTCTATAGGTCGTTTGCAACCAACCACAGGTGAGCTCGAGCCTCGCCACAGGTCGGCAATGCCCGGCCAGGCGTAGCCTTTGACCGGCCGCCGATCGTGGCCATTGTCGTTGACCGGCCGAAGGAGAAGACGGGAAAAAAAAATTAAAAATTTAAACAGAAAGTAAAAAATAATTAAAAAGGAATAAGATGTGAAAGAGCGGAGGAAAGAAATATGGGGAAGAAGAGGAAAACATTTTATCCACTTTTGAAGGAGATTTTTTCATGGGGGAAAATATTTTCCAATACTAGCTTATTTTCCTCGAACCAAACGTCGGAAAATCCAAAAAACGTTTTTTGAGAAGTTCTTTTCCACAAAACAAATAGAGCCTAGGAGGAAAACATTTTCCTCATCTATCCTTCCTCCTCTCTTTCACATTTTCTTTCTTTTTAATTATTTTTTACTTTTTGACGATTTATTTTTTTATCTTTTCTTTTTTTAGATTTTTTCTTTTCCTTTTTTTTTAATTCCCTTATCCTTCGGTCACTAGCCACGGCTGGTGATTAGCCACGAATGAGGCATCATTGGCCTCTAATGAGGCCAAGCCTAGCCAGATCTGGCGAGGCCAGGGCTTGCCGGCCTATGGAGAAGCTTGAGCTTGCCCAATAGGCAAAAAATGTGAATAGAAAAAAACACATAAAAAATAAAATAATTCAAAATTTTAAAAAAGAAAAGATAATGAATAAGATATTAGATAAAAATAAAAATTATAAAAATGAGTGCACAAAAGAAAAATAAATCATATTTTCACAACAAACGGTGGAAAATATTTTTTAGCTCGTTTTCACAAGTTAGCCAAATGCAATAAAATATCATCATTTTACTGGAAAACGGCTTCCTAAAAAATGTTTTTCAGAAACGCCACATTTTTCGCAAACAAATGAAGCTCGAATGGCTTATTTCTTCCGCTGGCATGTACATATTAAAACACACATAAATACATTATAATAAGGTCCTCATCGCAAGAAATAGTTTTGGTACTTTTTTGTCCATAAAAGTAGAAAATAATATATGCACCAATTTATGATCCCAGATTCTTTTTTTCTCTCTTCGATATTTTACTGTTTAATTGTAACTCATTGGCATTGAAGAAATATATGTGATTTTGGCATGGTAACCTTGTCGCGACCTAAAAATCAGGTTTCTAGGCTAATGGATTATTAGGTTAATTATTCAACTAACCTAACTCGGACTCTTCCAAGTTCATACCAAATCACAACTTAACATGCAAAGATATTTGAATTGGAGTCGCCACTAATCGTTTTTGGTAGGTCGATTAGAAACCTAAGTAAATTAACGGGAGAACTAAATTACTTCTACGAACCCGAGATTCTAAGTCCGGGGACTTGATTACGCTAGATTACTCTAACGCGCTTTCGGTACCATTTTATTTCATGAAAATTTTTTTTGTCAGGCAACATTAATTGATTTTAACCTAAGTCACTAACAAAGGTTATCATGCGATTGCACAATCAATTAATTGAACATCCAGAAGTCAAGGTAATTGCGGGAAGCATACGCCAAGACAAATTGTTCTCACTTTTGAATTTTTGCTTTTCAACGGGATAAAGACTAACCTATATGCAATGCATGAATTTAATCTAAGATGCAAATGAATTAAATTAAATGCAAGGAAATCCTAAGCATGCATATGAAATTAATTTAATTAACTAACCTAGATGACATGCAATTAAATGAAACTAATGTACAAATGATGTTACGGTCTAATTAAAATGACCGCATGACTTACGAATTAATTGAAGACCTAAACATGCAAATTCTATATGATCTAAACCTAGCATGCAAATGACATGGCAAGCTTATTTTATTTTTTTTTGTATTTTCGGATTAATGAATGACCCTAAATAAAAATATGTCTAAAGATAATTATCTTTCATATTTTAAGGTTCGAGTTTGGCTAATCCCTAACATATTAAAGATAAATTATTTTAGACACGAAAATCAATGCAAATATGCATATTCTATCCTAAAATGCAAATCTAAATTAACTCATTCTAAAATTAATAAACATGCAAATATCTACATGATTTTAATGTAAGGATGCAATTTTATCTAAAAATGCAATGCAATATCTTTTAGAATTTTAAATATCACGCAAGAGAATATTCATTCTAAAGATATTATGCCGATCAAATCAATCAAGAAAGTGGATATCTCAACCGATTCTATGTTCAAAAGTTTTTTTTTTTTTGAATTAACCAGATTATCAGCAAGATTTCAAAACAAATCTCAATCAAATCACAATTTTCAAATTTTGCCAAGTACAGGATATATCGCATGATTATTCAGAAATTCTGATTTCTAAATTTAACATGCAACTCTTTCGATCTAGCCAGCAATCGAACATTCGATCTTGCAAAACGATTTTCTCAAAATGACAATTCAATCAATCGATTTTGCAACTAAATATTCATAATATTTAAATTAGGAAACATACCTAGGTTGCGAGATGTGTTTTCTTCTTCTTCTTCTTTTTTGAATTTATACGAACTTGCACTCCAAGCTTCCAATTTTTGGACCGATCGACGGGAACTCTTCACGGCTTGGACTTCCTTGTGCACCACTGCTCAACAGGATCGGCGAGGGCACTCGTGGACGTCGGACAATAGCCAACCAATTTGAAAAGACCCGTCGTTGTAACTAGCGGATGTGTTGTGCAAATCGTGCAAATCAGGATTGAAAACTCTTTGCTCAAAACCAGACTTTTACTTTGACCAATCCCCTTGAATAGTCCAATAACCACCGCCTGGCACTTCTTCAATTGGGATTAGTGGTGCATGTGATCATGATCACCTATGGTGGTGCCATTCTCACGTTAGGAGAGGTGGACCACTAATCAAGGGAAGGTCCAACACCTTTTGGCTTTTTGGCTTCTGGAATGGAGATGATGGCTTCGTCCTTGTGTTAGAAGAAGACTGCAGCAGGCGTCGTTTGGCAAGGCTTCATGGGACTCGTCGTGGCTATAGGGTAGCTAGACTGGTGTTGGAGGCGTCGGGCTGGTATTGGAAGCAGACCGGCCGTGCGTGAAGCAAAGCTTCGCCAAAATAGTAGACTCTGCTGAAGGAACTTTCTAAATGACTCTCTCTTACTCTTGCTTCGAAATTCTCACGTGTTTCTCTCTTGTGACATGACAGAGCCCCCCTCTCTTCACTTTTATCTCTCTGGAACGTAGCCCCCCTGAACGTGAATCAAAGAGCCCTTTTATAAGCCAAGACCAGTGGGTTTCGCTTCCTTTTGAATGTTTAAAAAACTTTTCTGTTCAAGATCTTTTGAAGATCAATTCTGGTTCAACAAATCTGAAAACATCCCTTTATATTTTCTTTTTCTAACTACCTCTGCCTACTTCCCTCTTGATTCACGCCCCCTTTCATTATCATCATTTTTTTCAAAAATTCCACGCCCCAAAGATCCCATTCCGTCGTGCAATCCTTCACGATATTTCACCACATGGAGGATATTAGCTTGATTGATTTTCACATTCTTGCGAGCTTAATACAAACTAAATTAATTTCATCCGATGTCGGTCCGACTCAAATGCAAATGTAAGTGCATGCTAAAATAAATTAGTCTAAGTAATAACTATATGAAAATGATTTTGATATTTTTGCTAAGGACTAATGTTAGTCCCTAATTTTTATGCCATAAATAAGAATCCAAAAGTTAGGTGTCAACAAACCTTAATTTAGAGTTTTCACCATGTTAGTTAGTATGGAAATTTTTTTATTGCTCACATGCATTTCAGAGATAGTATAATATACCTACGATATACGATGTTTTATATTATGTTTGTGAATTTTCTATTCTTGTACTGATCGGATGATTTGTATTTTGACAATTTAGTTTTTTTTAAAACCTTTTACGATTAATAATGCGCCAAAATGATGTTGATATATGTTAAAAAAAATTAATTATACTTGTTTGTGAAGATCTGTGCAAAGATCAAATCGTGATTAGGAAAAACCAATTTTCTAGAAATTGATCATGGACTTGAACGGCGCGAATGATAGCTATTCTATTTCTGATAGCTATTTCCGGCTTTAGAAATAAATTTTTCTATTTGTATTCTCTTGGTAAGTTTCTGAACGAAGAGAAACGCGTTAAATAACAACATAAAATCTCTGTTCTCGGAATAAAAATTCATTTGATAATAATATTTCTACGGTTGCCGGCTGGCGGAAGGTGACAAGGATGCGAGAGAGAAAGGGAGACCGCATGTGAGTGAGAGAGAATGAGAAAGCGCAATAAGAAGAATTCTTATCGAGAAATATAAAATGTGAAAAATTTCTACTTCTCATTTATGTTTCAAGCCTATTTATAGACTAAAAATTTATCTCAGAAATAGAAAAATAAAATTGTTTTTTCAAATGAATTTTTGCTCCAAATCTGTTTCCAATAATAGAAAAATATAAAAATAGAGAAACGGAATTGTAATCATTTGCGCCCTAAGGAGTAAAGCCGAAGAACATACCTCACGTATGTCTCTAAACAAGATGGCTTAAACGTTGTTCATAAAATTAATTGATCTCTTGACAGTATATAATACTCCCTTCCACGATCTTAAGAAGAATTTCGTAATTTCATCGAAATAATTCAAACCTAGAACTACTTTTGATAAATCATAAAAAATATTCACAAACTTGACTACCAACCACAGAAACACACTTGAGAAGGATTCGACTTCCAAAGTTATTTTATGTTTGATTTTCCTAACGAAGTTTTTCGAGCGATCACTAAAGCGTCGCGCGGCTATTAAAAATTGATCACTTTAGTGCTATTGGCGATTTATCTTACCATATACTACGATGCGTCATCAATTTATTACATAATGTACGATGTGGCTCGCTATAAAAGTGAGTCAACAAGTAAGCATTTAGACGACGTGGTTTAGGAATTTGCTTGCCCTAAATTAAGGAATTAGGAATTATTTCTCCATTAATAAAACAGAGCTTTGCTCGTCCAGCTCCGTAGATAGAGGGATTTCCCCAATTTAAATGAAGCGTCGCCCTTTTGTTCACTTTGCAATATCGGACGAACAGTTTTCCACGTTGAAATCAAAATTTACTTTAAAAAGTAACGTTAGAAGAATCGCTGAAATTTGTCGTGACATACTTAAATGATCGTTTTTCCACGATGTGGCACTCAAATGATCGCTCTGATGTCTTTTTCCCCTTTTAACTCGATGCGATTCAATTGAATCTTAATTGATTTTATATGTTATTTTCATAAATCAGTCAACATTTATTTTACGATTTTGTAAGACGTGTTTTTGTTGCAGCTCGTTTGACAATACTATTTGTCAAATAATAATATTCAAACTGAATAAATTCAATATATTTAAAATGGTTACTACCACAAAAAATATCAAATTGATATACATGTGATAAATTTATCAAAATTATTTCTTTTATCACAAAAAATCATAAAATTGGTACACATTTGACAAATTTACCCAAAATTCGTACACCTGTGATAAATTTGTCATCCGTTAGTTTTTGTTAAATTTTATAGACAAATTGTTGAGTTGGACGACACTTGGCAATTGTCAAATGTACACGTTTGGGATTTTTACTCTCTATTTGTCATGAGTGTATCAATTTGAGATTTTTGTGGTATTAATCTAATTTAACGGTAACTAACGAAGGGTAAATTTGTCACATGTATTAATTTCGAATTTTTTGTAGTCAATAATTGGTTTAGGGCAAATTTATCACAAATGTACTAGTTTGAAAATTTTGATGGTCAAAAAAATAATTTTGACTAAATTTATCATATGTGTATTAATTTAGAATTTTTTATGATAAAAAATAATTTATAATAAATATATTAATTTGAAATTTTTCGCAATATTAATCCTATTTTAAATGGCAGAGCGCGGGTCTAGCAAGAGGCTGAAAAATTAATTTAAAAAAGCAGGTAGCCTGTATTTAGATATCCCGCCAAAGGAAGCACATGTCTCGAAGCCCGTTATCCGAGTCGCGGCTCACAATTGCCTCCAGCGGACCGTCTCTGGACCGTGGATATTTTCCTATCAACGAGCCAGATTCAATATCTCGAAGTCACGCGGATCGCTAATTATAACCGTCGATGAATTCCTGATCCGACGCCTCACATCTACCCTCCACTAATCCTCGCACTCACTGCAACCACAGCTATAATAAGTTCCCAGGTCCGTGACAAATCCGTCGTCACTGCGAAACCGAAAAACCCGAAAGGCTCCTTTTGCTGCTGCTGCTATTGTTGCTTCTTCTGCGAATCCTCTCAGCTTCGAGGCCAAGAAAATGTCGGGCCGCGGAAAGGGAGGCAAGGGGTTGGGCAAGGGCGGCGCGAAGAGGCACCGGAAGGTCCTGCGCGACAACATCCAGGGCATCACGAAGCCGGCGATCCGGCGGCTGGCCCGACGCGGCGGGGTGAAGCGGATCAGCGGGCTGATCTACGAGGAGACGCGCGGGGTGCTGAAGATCTTCCTGGAGAACGTGATCCGCGACGCCGTGACCTACACGGAGCACGCGCGGCGGAAGACGGTGACTGCCATGGACGTCGTGTACGCGCTCAAGAGGCAGGGAAGGACCTTGTACGGCTTCGGCGGCTGAAAACGTT